>NW_023416346.1:39249153-39860403 GCF_014108235.1 Myotis myotis
CTCCATCCGGTTTATGCATTCTAGGGCCCTTAATCTGAATTCTTTTTCTGTAATGCTGCATGCCTCTGTTTCACTTAGCTGCTTTCTGGCGAGTCCTCCTTTCCTTTCCTTGGGGGTTCTTTGTCTACCCATGTTTGATCATACCGCTATATCTAGGTGTTAAGTCGTTCAGTGCCTGCTCCCTGGGTGGTGGCAGTGGCTTCCTCGGGCTGCGGTTGCTTCTTGGGCAGTTGTGATAGCAGCTGCTCCTCAGTTGGGAGCAGCTCCTGTGGTGGGTTCTGTTCCACTGCTGTAGTGGCTCCTCTTGCTGGTGGGGAGAGGCTTCACACACAGCTGCTTTTCCTCAGAACAAGGGTGTGGTGAACAGGAGGCTGCTAGTCCTTGGATGGGGGCGGGCTACACAGCAGCTGTTACTCTTTCAATTTTTTACTTTTAATCTCTTAAGTGGCCTCAGGGCAAGGTGTTTTCTAATAGGGTATGTCAACTGTCTTCCCCCCAGGGGAGGCAGATGTATATCCCCCTAGGCAAAGCAGATGTCTATGTGGCTTGTGTGAGGGAATGACTGAGCTGAGGAAACATGGGGTGTTTGCCTTCTGAGCTCTATCCCCCAAGTCCGCAGTGCTGGCCTTTGTTCTCACAGCTCCAGTCCTCTTCGCCCTCACTCTGCCAGAGCACAAGTGGGTTGGCTCCACAGGGAATGTTTGTGCCTTGGCCCTTTAAGAGGGTGCCTGAACTCCCAGCTGTCACTCCTTGGCCGACAGCACCCCACTGCTTTCCACAGCTTGATGCTATGTGGATATCTTCCTCAGCTTTGGTGCTCTCTGCCAGGGAGCCCAGCTCCAGGATTAGATCCCAGAATTCTCAGTGGCACCTCCCCCCCTCCACCACAGCTGAGATAACTCTCTGGACTTCAGTTTCCCCTCTGTGGTCACGTCTCTGCTCCTCCTATCAGTCTCTATGCCAGCTCCAACTTCGGTCCTTGGGTATCAGGGTTCTCCCCTGTGAGTTTTCCGTTGATTATTCAGGAAGCCTTACAGTATTTCAGTTGTAATTCCTGCTTGTTCCTGGGAGCATGGCCATGCAGCATCCTCCTACTCTGCCGCCATTTTTTTCTCCTTATTAATTTTGTTGTAAATATATTTGTGTGTATAACAAACATCTTTGTTTTATTTTCCTCTCTTATTCCCTTATTATGTAACATAAATATATATTATTTACTTTATATCATAGCATTTACGTTGTTATTTTACATCATAATATTTAAGTTATGGGATATCAATGAGAAGAGTGGCATCACTTAAGAACTTTACCTTCAAGAGATGAAAGATTGCTGCCGACGGGAAGGCATACTGCAAGATAATTGTGAGTGAGAGAATGAAAGGAGAGCATGTGGACCTATTGGGAGTGTCTATTTGTGAGTGAGGGACAGCTATATTCCAAGGGACTGTTGGGGACTGTCAGACCAGTCTACCTGACCGGGCAGCCTCCACTGATGCTGAAACCTATCCTGGAGCAACCAGCTCTGCTGCAGAGACCTCACCACCTTGTAGGGAGAGTGGCTGTAATCGGATGCCTAGACTTACCTTCAATTAGGAAGAATCAAATACCTCCTGGGACCCTACAACCACAACACCTAGGGACCAGTTGTTAACCCACCACAACGTGTCTCAAGCAGCGCAAATACGTGGACTTGGACGAGCCTGCACCTTCTCACGAGAGGTCAGATTTCGACCAGAGACAGGTGAGGTCTGTGATCCAGACTGGAGGGAGAAATGCGCTCAGTGGGATCTAGAGGTTCAGAGAAAGTCTGAGCCCCACAAAATCCGCATAGTCTGTGAATGTGGAAGGGGGTCCACAGAGCTGCTGACAGAAGGGAACTCTAGAAATCAACCCATAGCTGGGCTGGGCACAAAATGGCAGCCTGAAGCTTTACCAGGAAACCAGCTGTGTTGTGTCAGGGGAAAAAGATATGCACAGAGACATAAGCAGAATCGCGCACAGAGTGAGGTGAAAAAGTAGCAAGTTTGCGCACTTACTCTGGCTCTTTTTCTCTTTAAATCCTTGCTTTTGAATACTAAGGCCAATACATAGGATCACACAATTAAAAACACTCTCAGAGACTGCAGGGGAAAGTTGTTTTTGTGGAACCTGGGGATCAGAGTGGGGAGAAACGATCAGAAAAACAGCTCTGGGGCAGTCCATACGCCCAAACAGTATTAAGTGCAGCAGGGAAAACAAATTCTAAATACTGGGTAGAGAGGACTTATAGCCCCGGATGTCAATACAGAAACACTGCCACCAAGGGGTTGAATCACAAATTGGCTCTTATGTAAATACAACCACAGGCAGGCTGAGAAACAAAGAAATACAGCCTGCTTGAAACAGGATTGTGGCTTATGACACAGAAGAGCTGTGGAACACAGGGAACTTCAATACTGTCCTGACTACCTGACATGAAACAGACGTGCCCAACAGTACAGTAGAGGAGGTGAATGACCTTCACTACTGCACATTTTTATTTATTATCTGTTATTTAAGAAACTAATTTATTTTCTTTTTTCCTCACTTGATTTTACCTTTTTAATTATTATATTTTATTTTTAATCAGTATTATTACTACTATTATTTTACTTTTTTAAGCTTCCATTTTATTTTCTCTTTATTTTATTTTGAGATAAGTGTTCTACATTCAATTTTCAATTTTCCTTTAGCATAATTTTACTCTATCTCAACTTTACCTTTATGCCAACACTCTCTTCCTCACTTTTCCCCTATTGTTATCCTGTTTCTCTTACCCTATTCCTGCTTTAGATTTTCTCTATTATTTCTTTTTATCCTGTTAAAAATCCATCTTACTTATATATCTAATTTCTGATTCCCTGCTCAAAGTCCATACACACTTCTCTCTTCTCTTTCTTCACTATCCAATTTTTAGTCTATCTTCCCTTTTTCTGTGGTTGTTTTTTATTTATGTTATTTGTTTTATTTTGTTTTGTTTTGCCTTTCTTTCTCTCTGTCCTATTCTTCTTTATATATTTATTGCTTAAAGTATTACAAAGGGTATTACTTATGTGTCCATTTTATCCCCCCGCCCTAGACAGTCCCTTAGACTCCCCTACCCCCCAGTGTCTTATGTCCATTAGTTATGCTTATATGCATGCATACAAGTCCTTTGGTTAATCTCTTACCCACCCCCCTCATGCCCTCCCACGCTCCCCGGCCTTCCTGCTGTAGTTTGACAGTCTGTTCAAGGCAGCTCTGCCTCTGTATCTATTTTTGTTCATAAGTGTATAATGGTCTTTATTATCCAGAAATGAGTGAGATCATGTGGTATTTTTCCTTCATTGACTGGCTTATTTCACTTAGCATAATGCTCTCCAGTTCCATCCATGCCGTTGCAAATGGTAAGAGTGCCTTCTTTTTACAGCAGCATAGTATTCCATCGTGTAGATGTACCACGGTTTTCTAATCCATTCATCTATAGATGGGCACTTAGGCTGTTTCCAGATCTTAGCTATGGTGAATTGTGCTGCTATGAAAATAGGGGTACATATATCCTTTCTGATTGGTGTTTCTGGTTTCTTGGGATATATTCCTAGAGATGGGATCACAGGGTCAAATGGGAGTTCCATTTTCAGTTTTTTAAGGAAACTCCATACCGTCTTCCATAGTGGCTGCACCAGTCTGCATTCCTACCAGCAGTGCACAAGTGTTCCTTTTTCTCCACATCCTCTCCAGCACTTGTCGTTTGTTGATTTGTTGATGATAGTCAGTCTGACAGGTGTGAGATGGTACCTCATTGTTGTTTTGATTTGCATCTTTTGGATGATTAGTGACCTTGAGCATATTTTCATATGTCTCTTGGCTTTCTGAATGTCCTCTTTTGAAAGGTGTCTATTTAGGTCCTTTGCCCATTTTTGATTGGATTGTTTATCTTCCTTTTGTTAAGTTGTATGAGTTCCCTATAAATTTTGGAGATTAGGCCCTTATCAGAAATGACATTGGCAAATATCTTTTCCCACACAGTGGGTTTTCTTGTTGTTTTGTTGATGGTTTCTTTTGCAGTGCAGAAGCTTTTTATTTTCATGTAGTCCCATTTGTTCATTTTCTCTTTAGGTTCAAGTGCCCTAGGAGCTGTATCAGTGAAGAAATTGCTTCGGAATATGTCTGAGATTTTGTTGCCTTTGGATTTTTCCAGAATTTTTATGGTGTCCTGTTGTACATTTAAGTCCTTTATCCATTTTGAGTTTATTTTTGTGTATGGTGTAAGTTGGTGGTCTAGTTTCATTTTCTTGCATATATCTGTCCAATTTTTCCAACACCATTTATTGAAGAGACTATCTTGGCTCAATTGCATGTTCTTGCCTCCTTTGTCAAATATTAATTGAGCATATTGGTTCGGGCTGATTTCTGGGCTCTCCATTCTATTCCATTGATCTATATGCCTATTCTTGTGCCAGTACCAGGCAGTTTTGAGAACAGTGGCTTTGTAATACAACTTGATATCTGGTATTGAGATCCCACCTACTTTGGTCTTTTTCAGGATTGCTGCAGCTATTCGGGGTCTTTTTTTATTCCAGATGAATTTTTGGAGAGTTCGTTCTAGATCTATGAAGTATGCCGTTGGTATTTTAATGGGAAGTGCGTTGAATTTATAGATTGCTTTGGGTAGTATGGACATTTTAATGATGTTGATTCTACCAATCCATGAACACGGTATGTTCTTCCATCTGTTTATGTCTTCCTCTATATCTTTTTTCAACGTCGTGTACTTTTCTGAGTAGAGGTCTTTTACCTCTTTAGTTAAGTTTATTCCTAGGTAGCTTAATTTTTTTGGTGCGATGGTAAACGGGGTTGTTTTTATAATCTCTCTTTCTGAAAGTTCACTATTGGTGTATAGAAATGCCTCAGATTTCTTGGGGTTAATTTTGTATCCTGCTACATTGCCAAATTCATGTATTAAGTCTAGTAGCTTTTTGATGGAGTCTCTAGGGTTTTGTATGTATAATATCAAGTCATCTGCAAATAAGGACAGTTTTACTTCCTCTTTTCCAATTTGGATGCCTTTTATTTCTTCTTCTTGCCGAATTGCAATGGCTAACACTTCCAGTACTATGTTGAAGAGGAGTGGTGAGAGGGGGCATACCTGGCTTGTTCCTGTTCTTAGGGGAAATGGTGTTAGTTTTTGTCCATTGAGTATGAAGTTGGCTGCGGGCCTGTCATATATGGCTTTTATTATGTTGAGGTATGATCCTTCTACTCCGACCTTGCTGAGAGTTTTTATCAAAAATGGGTGTTGAATTTTGTCAAATGCTTTTTCTGCATCAATTGATATGACCATGTGGCTTTTTTCTTTCAATTTGTTTATGTGATGTATCAGGTTTATTGATTTGCGGATATTGTACCATCCTTCCATCCCTGGGATAAATCCTACTTGGTCATGGTGTATGATCTTTCTGATGTACTGCTGGATCAGATTTGCTAAGATTTTGTTGAGGATTTTGGCATCTATGTTCATGAGGGATATTGGCCTGTAATTCTCTTTCATTGTGTTGTCTTTACCTGGTTTTGGTATTAGGGTGATGCTGGCTTCATAGAATGATCTTGGAAGTGTTCCTTCCTCTTTAATTTTTTTGTAGTAATCTGAGGAGGATAGGTTTTAGTTCTTCCTTGAATGTTTGGTAAAACTCCCCTGTGAAGCCATCTGGTCCTGGGCTTTTGTTTGATGGAAGCTTTTTGATGACTGCTTCAATTTCTTCCATAGTCATTGGCCTGTTGAGATTTTTAGATTCTTCCTGATTGAGTTTTGGAATGTTGTATTTTTCTAGGAATTTGTCCATTTCCTCCAGGTTGTCTAGTTTGTTGGAGTAGAGCTGTCCATAGTATTTTTTAACAATCATTTGTATTTCTGTGGGGTCTGTTGTTATTTCACCTCTATCGTTTCTGATTTTGTTTATTTGGGTCCTCTCTCTTTGCTTCTTGGTGAGTCTGGCTAGAGGTTTGTCAATCTTGTTTATCCTTTCAAAGAACCAGCTCTTGGTTTCATTGATTTTCTGTATTGTTTTTTTTTGGTCTCTATGTCATTTATTTCTGCTCTAATCTTTATTATCTCCTTCCTTCTGCTCACTCTGGCGTTTTCTTGTTGCTCTCTTTCTAATTCTTTGAGTTGTAGAGTTAGATGATTTACTACCATTTTTTCTTGTTTGTTGAGATAAGCCTGTAGAGCTATAAACTTCCCTCTCAGGACTGCTTTCGTTGTGTCCCATAGGTTTTGGATTGTTGTGTTTTCATTGTCATTAGTTTCCAGGATGTTTTGAATTTCTTCTTTGATTTCATTGGTAACCCAATCAATATTTAATAGCATGCTATTCAGCTTCCAGGTGTTTGAGTATTTTGGGTTGTTTTTATTGTAGTTTATTTCTAATATTATGCCATCGTGGTCTGCGAAGATGCTTTTTATGATTTCAGTCTCCTTGAATTTGGGGATACTTTGCTTGTGACCCAATATATGGTCTATTTTTGAATATGTCTTATGAGCACTTGAGTAGAATGTATATTCCGTGGCTTTGGGGTGAAGTGTTCTCAAGATGTCTATTAAGTCCATCTGATCTAGTGAGTCATTTAGGATTGCCGTATCTTTGCTGATTGTTTGTCTAGAGGGCTTATCCAGTGCTGTCAGTGGTGTATTAAAGTCCCCTACTATGATTGTATTGTTGTCGATCTCTCCTTTGATATCTTCCAGGAGTTTTTTTATGAATTTGGGTGCTCCTGCATTGGGTGCATATATGTTTACCAGGGTTATATCTTCTTGTTGTATTGATCCCTTTAGTATTATGAAGTGGCCTTCCTTATCTCATGTTATGGCCTTCACTTTGAGGTCTATTTTGTCCGATATAAGTATTGCTACCCCAGCTTTCTTTTCCTTTCCATTTGCCTGAAAGATATTTTTCCATCCTTTCACTTTCAGTCCGTGTGAGTCCCTTCTAATGAGGTGGGTTTCTTGTAGACAGCAGATGTATGGGTCATGTTTTTTTATCCATTCAGCCACTCTATGTCTTTTGTTTGGAGCATTTAGTCCGTTTACGTTTAAAGTTATTATTGAAAGGTACTTGTTTGTAGCCATTTCTGTTTTTGTGTGGCTGTTTTCTTTCTGAGCTTTTTATTTCTTCTTTTTATACCAGTCCCTTTAGCATTCCTTGCATTGCTGGCTTGGTGGTGATAAACTCCCTTACCCTTTTTTTTGTCTGTGAAGCTTCTTATTTCCCCTTCAAGTTTGAATGATAGCCTTGCTGGATAGAGTATTCTTGGATTCAGTCCTTTGCTTTGCATCACTTTGTAAATTTCTGTCCATTCTTTTCTGGCCTGATGTGTTTCTGTTGAGAAATCATTTGACAATCTAATGGGAGATCCCTTGTATGTAACTTTCCGTCTCTCTCTTGCAGCCTGTAAGATTCTCTCTTTGTCCTGAACATTTGCCATGGTAATTATGATGTGTCTTGGTGTTGGTCTTTTCGGGTTCACCTTGTTTGGGACTCTCTGGGCTTGTGTGACTTTTTTCTTCCCCACCTCAGGGAAGTTTTCTGATATTATTTCTTCTAATAGGTTTTCTAATCCTTGTTCATCCTTCTGTTGTTCTGGTACCCCTATTATTCGTATGTTGTTTCTTTTCATGTTGTCCCAAAGCTCTCTTAGGCTCTCCTCCTGTCTTTTAATTTTTTTCTCCAATTGCAGTACATTTTGGGTCTGTTTTGCTTCCTTTTCTTCTAATTCACTAATTTGGTCCTCCGCTTCTCCTAGTCTACTGTTGATACTTTCATTGGAGTTTTTCATTGCAGCTATATCACTCTTCATTTCTTCTTGGGTCTTACTTAAGTTGTTGATTTTTTCATCTGTTTCTTCTAGCTTCTTCCATATGTTATTGATTTTTTCATCTGTTTCTTCTTGCTTCTTGCAGAGGTTGTCGATTTTTTCCTTCATCCGGTTTATGCACTCTAGGACCCTTATTCTGAATTCTTTTTCTGTCATGTTGAATGCCTCTGTATTACTTAGCTGCTTTTGTGGAGAGTCCTCCTTCTCTTTCCTTTGGGGGTTTCTTTGTCTACCCATGTTTGATCTCACTGACATATCTAGACGTTGAGTCGTTCAGTGGTTGCTCCCTTGGTGGCAGTGACTCCTTGGTCTGTGGTTGCTCTTCGGGCAGTTGCTGTAGCAGCTGTTCTTCAGTTGGCAGCAGCTCCTCTGGTGGGTGCTGTTCACAGCTGTGGTGGCTCTTCTGGCTGGTGGGGTAAGGTTTCACTTACAGCTGCTGTTCCTCAGCAGAGGGTGTGATGCTCAGGAGGTTGCTGTTGCTTGGATCTGCTGCGTTGATTTAAAGGCACAAAATACAACACAACAAGACACCATGTACCAGGCACTACACACAAATATATTCACGATATTAATAACCCCAAATAAAGGTGACCACCTGAATTAAGAGAATTAGGGGATAAGGAAGAAGGAAGAGAAAAAGATAAAAGTGAAAAAAGAAAAGAAAAGTAGGGACCAAAAAAAGGAGTGCAAAAATGAAATTGGGAAAAAGGAGGGGGGGAAATAAAAGCGAGAAAAGAAAAGAAAATAAAGAAAAAAAGAGCGAAAAGAGAGAATGAAGTGGAAGAGGGGAAGATACTTTTTTATATGAGGAGAATACTCCTATAGAACAGCCATTAATCCCAACAAATTCCAGCAACAGCTCCCTGGAGATGAATGCAAACTAGAAACAACCAATAATATAACGATGAAAATAGAATGGAGAACACTAATCCCAAAATAAAATAAAGAGAAAATAAAATGGCACTTTTAAAAAAATGGTAAAATGGTAGCAGTAATAATACTGGTTAAAAATAAGAAGGTAGTAATTAAAAGGGTAAAATCAGGTGATGGAAAAAGAAGAAAAAAAAAAGAAAAGAAAGAAAAAAAAGAAAAAAAATTGGTTTCTTAGTTAAAAGATGAAAAAAGAAAAAAAAATTGCAGTAGTGAAGGTCCTTCGGTTCTTCTATTCTTCAGTGTGGCTCGCCTTAGACCTTCCAGGTATTCAGGAGAGTGTTGAGTTTCCCTGCAATACACTCTTCCTCTGTGTTGTAAACCACAGTCCTTATTTAAAGCAGGCCGCATTTGTTTCCCAGACTGCCTTATTTTGTGTTTAGCAAAGAGTCAGTTTGTGGGCCAGCCTCTGGGTGGCAGTGTTCTGGGGTTGGCCTCTGAGGCTATAGGGCCTCTCTGTCCATTAGAAGTTCACTGCCCAGAGCTGGCTGCATAATAGTTAGTTACTGGCGCTGTGTTGTTGCTGGGATTGAAAATCCCTCTATAGGCCAGACCCTGTTAACTCCCAGGGACTGATCAGGTTATTTTAATCCTTTATTTCATACAGGGTGGAATCTGGGTGTGGCTGTGCTCCTTGCCTGGGGGCTGGGGGGGAGGAGTCTCACTCTCTGGAGAGAATGGCTGCTCCAGTCCTGGGCTCAGGGGTGTCTCAGCACTCAATTCGCTGCCACCTCTCCCGGCCCCCCTTCTCTCCTCAGTCTCTCCCCAGATTCCAGTCCTCCGCACACTCTCCCTCTCTTCAGCACAGGTGAGTGTCTGTATCTGAAATGTCCCATTAACAGGATTCAGTAAAAACAAACAAACAAACGCCGGCCACGGAAACGGGAAAGGCTTGGTTTCTGTAAGCTTCTTCTCTTACCGGGACTGCATGGTCTGGTCAGCTCTTCAGGCTGCCCCCTTTAGGCTCAGTCCTCTGTGATCACAGAACCCAGCTCTCAATTCCCCCGGCGGCGCCAGGAATCCCGCGGTTCTCCTTTCCCCCGTCAGGGGCTGTGCCTGTCCCAAGGCACGCGGCTTGTCTGCCACGCGGTCTCCCTCTGACTCTCTGGGCTCAGAGGTCTGGCAAACTTTCCTGCCCAAATCCCTGGTTTTTTTACCTTTCCAGGGGAGTTCTGCTCTTCCCAGCTGCAAACCGTCTCACCAGCTGAGCATTTCGCCAATTCGGGGTGGAAGTTACTAGTTTCAGCTGCTCACTCCATTTGCTCCGGGACACAACCTGGGACGTGTCTGCCTATACCGCCGCCATCTTCCATCTCTCTCTGTCCTATTCTTGTTGTTAGTTTGATTGTTGATTAGATTGGGTTTTTTGTTTGTTTGTGTGATTGTCTCTCTCTCTCTCTCTTTTGCTTCTGTATTTCCTCTCATCACTTGTTATTAGTTGTTGTTGGTAGTTTGCATTCACATCTGGGTGTTAGATATTTTCATTTTTTTGGATTAGTTGTTGTTCTATTGGAGTTTTCTCTCCATATAAATAGTTTTACCCCCCCTTTTTTATTCTCTTCCTTTTCTTTCTTACTTTTTTCCTTTTCTCAATATCATTTTTGCACTCTTTTTTTTAATCCTCTAATTCTCTTTTCTCTGGTGATCACCTTTATTTGGGGTTATTAGTATCATGAACACATTTGTTTCCAGTGCCTGGCACACTGTGCCTTGTTGTGATGTATTTTGTTCCTTTAAGTCAACGCAGGAGAGAGAGAGCTACATAACCAGACACCTGAAGAGGAGAGATCATGGGGAGACAAATAAAACAGCCCACATACAAAAGAAAAAGAGGCATCACCAGAAAAGGAAGTAGACAAAATGGAGGCAAGCAATATTTCAGAGAAAGAATTCAGAGCAATGGTCATAAGCTCACAGAAAAGGTTGGAAGACAAGTACAATAATATGTGTAAGAACTAAGAGGAAATGATGAATAACCAAGATAAAAATGAAAAATGATACCTCTGCAATAAAGAACTCAATAGAAAACATAAACAGTAGACTAGTAGAAGCAGAGGACCACATCAGTGAGTTAGAAGACAAGGTAGGAAAAAATACCCAAGCAGAGCAGCATCTAGAAAAAAACTTCAAAAACAGGAAGAGAGCCTAAGGGAACTTTGGGACAACACTAAAGGAAGCAACAACCGCATAATAGGGGTTCCAGAAGGAGAGGAAACTGAGCAAGGAATACAAAACCTGTTTGAAGAAATAATGACAGAAATCTTCCCTGATAGAGCAAATAAAAAACCTCACACAAGTCCAAGAAGCTCACAGAGTCCCAAACAAGATGAACAGCAAAAGACGGATGCCAAGGCACATTATAATTAAATTGGCAAACACCAATGACAAAGTAAGAATCTTGAAAGTGGCCAGAAAGAGATAGAAAGTTACCTATGAAGGATCCCACATAAGACTAGATAGTGATTTCTCAACAGATACACATCAGGCCAGTGAGCATGGAATGAAATATACAAAGTCATGCAAAGGAAAGTTCTTAATCTAAGAATACTGTACCCAGCAAGGCTATCAATCAAAACTGAGGGTGAAATCAGGAGATTCACAGACAAAAAAAGACTAAGGGAGTTTATTACCACCAAACCAGCAATGCAAGAAATGCTAAAGGGTCTACTGTAAAAAGAAGAAATAGAAAGCGAAGAAGGAACACAGGCATAAAAAAATAAATAAAAATGGTGACAAACAAGTACTTATCAATAATAACTTTAAATTTAAATGGATTAAATGCCCTAATCAAAAGACATAGGGTAGCTGAGTGGATAAGAAAACATGACCCATGTATCTGTTGTCTACAGGAAACCCACCTCAGAACAAAGGGCTCACACAGACTGATGAAGTGATGGAAAAAATGTATTTCAGGTGAATGGAAATGAACAAAAAAGCTGGGGTAGCAATACTTATATCTGACAAATTAGATCTCAAAGTGAAGGACATAAAGAGCGATAAATAAGGCCACTTAATAATACTAAAGAGAACAATCCAACAAGAAGATATAACTCTGGCAAACATATACGCTCCCAATATAGAAGCACCCAAATACATAAAAAAAAAAAACTTCTGGAGGACAGCAATATAGTCATAATAGGGAACTTTAATGCCCAATAACGCCACTGGACAAATCCTCTAAACAAAAAATCAGCAAAGAAATATCAATCCAAAATGGCACACTAGATCAGATGGAATTAATTGACATCTTCAGAACATTTCACTCCAAAGACACAGAATATACATTCTTCTCAAGTGCAAATGGGTCATTTTCAAAGATAGACCATATATTGGGTCACAGGCAAAGCCTCTTCAAATTCAAGAAGATAGAAATCATATCAAGCATCTTCTCAGATTATAATGGCATGAAACCAGAAATGAACTACACTAAAAATAATAAAAAATACAAACACCTAGAAGCTAAATAGCATGCTATTAAACAATTACTGGGTTACCAGAGAAATCAAAGAAGAAATAAAAAGCATCATGGCAACAAAGGACAATGAAAACAAAACAATCCAAAATTTATTACACAGTGAAAGCAGTCTTGAGAGCGAAGTTCATAGCTCTACAGGACTGCCTCAAAAAACAAACAAACAAAAAAATCCAATGGTAATAAATTATCTAACCCTAAAACTCAGAGTTAGAAAGTGAGCAACAAGAAAAGCCCAGCTTAAGAAGAAAGAAGGAAATAATTAAGATCAGAGCAGAGATAAATGACATAGACACCAATAAATAAATAAATAAATAAATAAATAAATAAATAAATAAATAAATAAATAAAACAAAAGATCAACAAAACCAAGAGCTGGTTCTTTGAAAGGATAAACAAGATTGATGAACCTCTAGCCAGGTTCACCAAGAAGCAAAGTGAGAGGACCCAAGTAAACAAAATCAGAACTGAAAGGGGTGAAGTAACAACCGATCCCACAGAAATACAAATGATTATGAAAAAATACTATGAACAACTCTATTCCAACAAAATGAACAACCTAGATGAAATGGAAAACCTACATGAAATTCTTAGAAAAATACAAGCTCCCAAAACTCAACGAAGAAGAGTGAAAAAACCTGAATAGGTCGATAACTACCGAAGTAATTGAAACAGTGATCAAAAATTTTCTAGCAAACAAAAGCCCTGGTCTGGACAGCTTTACAGGGGAATTCTACCAAGCATCCGAAGAAGAACTAAAATCTACCCTCCTCAGACTATTCCACAGTATTCAAGAGGAAGGCACACTTCCAAGCTCTTTCTATGAAGCCAGCATTATTTTAATCCCAAAACCAGGTAAAGACACCACAAAAAAAGAGAACTACAGGCCAATATTCTTGATGAACATAGATGCTTAAATCCTAAACAAAATTGTAGCCAATCAGGTTAAGCATTACGTTAGAAAGATCGTACACCATGACCAAGTGGGATTCATTCTAGGGATGCAAGGATGGTACAATATCTGAAAATCAATAAACGTGATACATCACATAAACAAACTGAGAGATAAAAATCACATCGTCATAACAATTGATGCAGAAAAAGCATTTGACAAAATCCAAAACCCTTTCTTGATAAAAACTCTCAGCAAAGTGGGAATAGAGGGTTCATATCTCAACATAATAAAAGCCCTATATGACAAACCTACAGCCAACATCATACTCAATGGGCAAAAACTAAACCCATTTCCCCTAAGAACAGGAAAAAGACAAGGATGCCCAGTTTCACCACTCCTGTTCAACATAGTGCTAGAAGTATTTAGCCATAGTGATCAGAAAAGAAGAAATTAAAGGCATCCAAATTGGAAAAGAAGAAGTATAGCTGTCCTTATTTGCATATGACATGATACTATACATAGAAAACCCCAATTATCCCATCAAAAACTACTAGACCTAATGAATGAATTTGTCAATGTAGCAGGATACAAACTTAACACCCAGAAATCCATAGACTTTTTTTGTTTAACAATTTTTAAAATATATTTTATTGATTTTTTACAGAGAGAAAGGGAGAGGGACAGAGAGTTAGAAACATTGATGAGAGAGAAACATCAATTCAGCTGCCTCCTGCACACTCCCCTCAGGGGATGTGCCCGCAACCAAGGTATGTGCCCTCCACCGAAATTGAACCTGGGACCCTTCAGTCCGCAGGCTGACGCTCTATCCACTGAGCCAAACCAGTCAGGGTTCTATAGCTTTTCTATACACCAATAATGAACTCACAGAAAGAGAAATGAAAAAAAAAATCCCATTTACCATTGCACCAAAAAAAAATTAAGATACCTAGGAATAAACTTAACTAAGGATGTAAAAGACCTGTACTTGGAAAACTACAGGACATTGAAAAAAGTGATAGAGGAGGACATAAATAAATGGAAGAACATACCATGTCCATGGATTGGTAGAATCAACATCATTAAAATGTCCATACTACCCAAAGCAATCTACAGATTTAATGCAATCTCCATTAAAATACCAATGGCATATTTCATAGATCTAGAACAAACTCTCCAAAAACTCATCGAGAATAAAAAAGACCCCGAATATCCACAACAATCCTGAGAAAGAACAAAGTTGGAGGGAGCACAATACCAGACATCAAGCTATGTTACCAAGCCATGGTTCTCAAAACTGCCTGCTACTGTAGTTTACATATAGACCAATGGAATAGAATAGAGAACCCAGGAATTGACCCAAGCCATTATACACAATTAATATTCGAAAAAGGAGGCAAGAGCATACAATGTAGTCAAAACAGTCTTTTTAATAAATGGTTCTGGGAAATTTGATCAGATATATGGAAAAAATGAAACTAGATCATCAACTTACACAATACACAAAACAAACTCAAAATGGCTAAAGGATTTGAATGTAAGACAGGAAACCATAAAAACCCTATAAGACTCCATAGGCAGCGAAATTGCAGACATATGTTGTAGCAATATCTTTACCGATACAGCCTCTAGAACAATGGAGATTATAGAGAAAATAAACAAATGGGACTACATCAAAATAAAAAGCTTCTGCACAGCAAAAGAAACCATCAACAAAACAAGAAAGCCCACTGCATGGAAGAACATATTTGCCAATGTTATCTCTGATAAGGGTTTAATCTCCAACATTCACAGGGAACTCATACAACTTGAGAAAAGGAAGATAAATAATCCTATCAAAAATGGGCAAAGGATCTAAATATACACTTTTTGAAAGAGGACATTCAGAAAGCCAAGAGACATATGAAAACATGCTCAAAGTCACTAATCATCTGAGAGATGCAAATCAAAACAACCATGAGATACCACCTCACACCTGTCAGAATGGCTATCATCAATAAATCAACAAAGGGCAAGTGCTGGAGAGGATGTGGAGAAAAAGGAACCCTCCTTCACTGTAGGTGGGAATGCAGACTGGTGCAGCTATTATGGAAAACAGTATGGCTTTCCTCAAAAATTCAAAAATGGAACTTCCATTTGACCCAGTAAAACCAGTTCTAGGAACATATCCTAAGAAAACAGATACACCAATCAGAAAGGATATATGCACCCCTATGTTCATAGCAGTGCAATTTACAATAGCTTAGTTTTTGAACAGCTTAAATGCCTATCAGCAGATGAGTGGATTAGAAAACTATGGTACATCCACAATGGAATACTATGCTGCTATAAAAAAGAAGGAATTCTTACCATTATCAGCAGAATGGATGGAACTGGAGAGCATTATGCTAAGTGAAATAAGCCAGTCAGTGAAAGAAAAATACCACATGATCTCACTTATTTATGGATAATAAAGAACATTATAACCTGATGAACAAAAAGATAGAGACAGAGGCAGATAAGCATCAAACAGACTGTCAAATTACAGTAGGAATGCTGTGGAGGGGTGGGCGGGAGAAGGTAAGAGATCAACTGAAGGACTTTTATGCATGCATGTAAGCATAACCAATGGACACACGCCACTGGGGGGGTTGGGTGAGGGCATGTGCCGAGGTTAGGGGAGGCCGGGGGAAGGTCAATGGGGGGAAAAAGGAGACATATGTACTACTATTTGTAATACTTTAAACAATAAAAATTTAAAAAATAATAATAAAATAAAATTATATCCCCAACCATGAAAAAAAAGGAACTTTATCTCCTGTTTTTGGAAAGTGGTTAGTGCATTATTGGTTGTATTAAGAATAGTTATATCATGTCAGCAAGAATTATGACCTTGTTATTGCCTTTATTCGGAGATTAAGTATATTTTAAGGCGATGCACATGAATGCCAAGTTGACAAGGGGTGGAATTCTGATGGGTAATTTTTTTGTGTCAACTTGAGTAGGCCAAGCGATGCTCCCATTTCTGGTTTAACATTAATTTTGGGTGTGTCTGTAGGGTACTTTTAGGAGATTAGCATTTGAATCTGTGGACTGAGTAAAGCACACTGCGTTTTGCAAGTGGGTGGGCATTATCCACTTCACTAAAGACCTCAAAAGAACAAAAAAGTGAAGGAAGGTTGAATTTTCTGTCTCTCTACCTGACTGTTGAGCTGAAACACTGGTCATCTGACCTTGGAGTGGGATTTATACCATCAGCACTCTTGGTCCTCAGACCTTAGGACTCAAACTAGAATTTATAGCACTCATTTCCTAGGTTTACAGCTTATAGACAGCAGATCGTGGGACTTCTCTCAGCCTCCACAATCTCATGAACTAATTGTCCGTAATAAATATTATTTTATATTTGCATTTTATATCTCACAAATATACAAATATTTATGTATATATGCAAATATAGCAGGTGCATTATGATATATAAAATACATACATAAATATATAATATATAGTGTTTATAAATTTATTATATATATATATATATATATATATATATATATATATATATATATATGGAAATTATTTTATTTGCTCTGTTCCTCTGGAGAACCCTGACTAATGTAATGACTGAATCTGCATTTATTTTATATCTGAGAAAACAGAAGAGAGATATACAAAGTGAGAGGACTCAATGCAATTTCAAGCTAGAAAGTCATTTAGAGATTATTCAGATTAACCTCTCAATTTGACAGATAAGAATACTGAATTCTATATAGGTGAAGGGACTATCTCAAAGAAGACAAAGCTGGGAGTAGAATACAAGCATTCTGGCATGCAGTTCAATATTCTATTACAATACATCATTTGACAAGAAAAATAATGATGGCAATGATGATGTTATAAATTAGAAAATATGTAGTATCTTTAAAGTGTTTTTGCTTCTATTACCTTCTTTAAAGGAACAGAAGAAAATTGAATCCAAATTACACGTTTTGAAAATTATCTCTAAGGTGTCTAATGTTATGGGTGCTGAATAATATGTTACATTATGACTGTGATCGATAGAACATAAGACTGTATGATTCCAATTCATATTGAAGCCATGTTGTCTGAATGAGTTTTAATTGGAGTTGGATGAGTTTCTTATTTCCAAATCTATTGGTGAGAAAATTGGATGCTAACTCCAGTCAATTTAATTTGTTGTTTTCATGCTACATGGCTATGTGAATGACAGGAAAGATTGGTGCCCTGGAGTCTCAATAAATTAGACTAATTTGAGAGAAAAAGCCTCTGATTTAGTGAAAGAGTATGTTCTTCAAAATAAGTGTAATTTAAGGCACAAATAGTACTTCCAACTACACTAATAATGTACTGTCACACCTCCATCCTCTAACTAAATTCTGTTTTAGGGAGTCATGTTTATATATAAAATTTTAATATATGTTTATTGATTTTAGAGAGGAAGGGAGAGGGAGAGGGAGATAGAAATATCAATGATGAGAAAGAATTGATTGGCTGCCTTCCCCACACTGGGGATCGAGCCCAAAACTCGGGTATGTGCCCTGACTGGGAATCAAACCGTCTCTTCCTGGTTCATAGGTCGATGTTCAACCACTGAGCCATGCTGGCCAGGCTATTCAATTTTTAATAGACCACTTGCTCTATTCCATCTTTTTTCTATTTATTTTTTTTAACTTAACCAGAACCTGGTTCTCCTCCTTCATGGATACTGATTTCCCCTAGGGCACTATCAACTGACATTTTCTCATTCTCCCACATTGTCAGGAAATTGGGTTGTAATACTCCTGGATCCCCTTTACTATTTTTTAGACTTGATTTCATCATCTTTGTTTACTATCCCTTAGTCTTTTAACGTCTATAAAATTACCCTGCTCCTGCCCAATTTCAGTCATGTTCATGTCATCCTTTTACAATCTTTGAAGATGTTGGCATCAGTTTTAGTTATATATTTTTAATCTCCATGATAATCCCAAGATATTCCAACTAAAAAATAGATGGAACATCAAGCATCCTAACTCCCTTTTATTTCATTGACTGTCTTCCACATTCTATTTGTATAATTCACTCACAATGAAAATCAGTAGAAGTTGTCATCAA
Source organism: Myotis myotis (assembly GCF_014108235.1). Lineage (NCBI taxonomy): Eukaryota > Metazoa > Chordata > Mammalia > Chiroptera > Vespertilionidae > Myotis > Myotis myotis. Next base: position 39,267,411 of record NW_023416346.1, read on the forward strand.
CCCAACTATTCCACCTCTGTAATCTTTAACAGTGAAACTTCTCACTCATCATATTCTTCTATCCTTTAGCCTCTCTTACTCTTGCAACCTAAATACCCTAGTTGTTTTTTAATTTCATAAACACTTCAATTTTCTGTTATTCCTCCTTGCCATAACTTCCTATATTGCCTAAATACTCATTATAAGTTTCTTAAAGTGTACTCTCACCAGCAATCTGGATTATTTTTCTCCCACTGTATCTGTATAGTAAGTTGATTAATTCTAAAACCCTTAGTCAACCTATCTGTTTCCTCTGCAACTATTTCTGAGCTTCTGAACATTGCAGGGAATACCACACAACACATGATTATTGGCTCCATTGAAAATGTAGCATTTCCAATATTTCAGCTAGAACTTCTGCACTAATAATTATTTCACTCATTCTTACTGTTTCCTTTTCTTAAAAAATACTCTTTTTGTTTTAAGATAGTTCAAATTAAGTTTAAGGAATAGAGGATGGAAAGAGCATTAATAAAGTACAGGTATCTCATGGAAATTAATATACCCAGAGTCAAATTGAGTCAGAATTGGTAACTGGATGCCATTAGTTACTGTGTTACCAACTTTCTCTTTCTTTTATATTATCTATGTCTCTGGTTATCACTTAGGCCACATGATATTTTTTTCTGTGCTTCTCTTTGTTTATTTATATTATTATCCTCTCAGAGTCCCACAACTACATGGGATAGTTTCTCAGTATCCCAAGTCTAAATCCCTAGAGAAGAGAAAGCCCATTTGATTAGCTTGGCTGAGTAGTTGATCACCAAATAATATTATAAGCATACCCATCTAAGCAACTGCATCAATAGAGGATTTTGGTAGTGTGAGTTATGAGAAAATGGAGCTGCTGACAGAAAAGTATCATAAAAAATGTTTTCCCTAAAGTAATTCTTCCAAATTCACTGCTATCCTCAAGTCTTCCATTGTACTATTTTCAGCACTTTTAACCTTTATTTTCAAGGAAAGTAGAAGACAATGTTTTCTATAATGTATGAGCTTGATTTATGCTTTTCCTCTTTACCTCAATACTTCCTTAACTGTTTTTAACCTGTTTCAAAAAATGAATGCATAAATTCTTACCAAAATGAAACTATACAGAATTATCCATATGGACTAGTAGACCAAGATCCTAGAAAAGAGAAAATGGGTGGGGCCAACAATAATTTCCTTTCTCTTTTCATTTCTTTAATTCTTTCTTTAGCAATTGATATTGTCCTCTCAGCTAACCATAATGATTATCTTCATCATTTTAAAAGAGCATTACTTTGTAATGCTTTCAAGATACCCTTACACCTTTTTTTTTTCTTGTATAGCCAAATATGGAGAAAGTAGTCTAAAATGAATTCTCTTATTTCCTTTCGATTTCTCAACAAATTACTATCTTTTAAGAGATATTTTTTTCTCTACCTGGCTAAGCTATATTCATTTTCTCTATTACTTAGACAAATAAGACCAAAACTCAGTTACAACTTTCTTTTGCATTATAATAATATACTTTTATATGTGTAATTGGGAGGAAATGCTTCTTCATTCCTGATGTTTCCATTTATGTAAAGAGACATCTATTTGCATAACATCCCTGGCCTATTTTCATCTCTTTACTGATGTGTTTTAGGGGATCACAAATGATTTATATCCTATATAATAGAGAGGTAATATGCAAATTGATCATCACTCCAACACACAAGATGGCCGCCTCCATGTGGTCAAAGATGGCCGCCCCCGTGTGGACACAAGATGGCCACCACAAGATGGCCTGCAGGGGAGGGCAGTTGGGGGGACCAGGCCTGCAGGGAAGGGCAGTTAGGGGTGACCAGGCCAGCAGTGGAGGGCAGTTGGGGGGACCCAGGCCTGCAGGAGAGTGCAGTTGGGGGTGACCCAGCTGGCAGGGGAGGGCAGTTAGGGGCAATTGGGCCAGCAGGGGAGCAGTTAGTCATCGATCAGGCTGGCAGGGGAGTGGTTAGGGGGTGATCAGGCTGGCGGGCAGAAGCGGTTAGGGGCCTAAACAGGCAGTCGGACATCCCTTGAGGGGTCCCAGATTGGAGAGGGTGCAGGCTGGGCTGAGGGACACACCCCAACCACCCTCCCCTGTGAATGAATTTTGTGTACTGGGCCTCTAGTGATTAGTGACTTGGGAAAGAAGAACATTCTTATGACTACAGAGTTTTCTTCTTTTTCTCTCTTGGGAAATAAATTGTCTACAAGAAGCACTTGTTTTCTTCTGCTCCTCTAAGGGTTAGCTTATCACAACTTGTATATCAGTATTAGGACATCAGAAACTCCCCCAACTCTATAATCTTTAGCACTGAAACTCCCCTCCCTAATCAGAAACATTTGCCATTGCATTGTAGTGGAATGTAATATTAGGAACCCCACTTACTCATAGATATAAGCCATATGCTCCAACATTAATTTTCAGTAATAAAGGTTATATTTTGATCCCAATCTTCTTTGTTTTTTTGTCTTATTTCTCACTTGGTTCAGCCAGAAATATTGATAAATAGACCTTTTGGGGCCCAATAATTCCTGGAGTTTAAGGCTTGTCACATACTCTTATGGATGACCTTAAGTTCTGTTGGAATTACAATATGTGCAGGACACATGGATGTTTTATCTTGACATTTACAGTGGCTTATATTGTGCAAAATGGCTGCTTTTTACATTTGTGAAGATAGCTTTTTAAGTGCTATGACCTTAGGCTATGTTATGTTTTAACTTTGACAGGTGAATATAGCTTATGCAACATTTTCATAATGTGTCTTTAGAGGCACTGCATGTACCAGGCCTTGAGTAAATGCATAAACCAAAGGTTTCAGGTTTCATCAAAGGTATAAGTGAAAATTTTTAGAGCTTCAGACCTAGCAACTAAAAAGGCTGCAAAGGCTGCCACTATGGACTAGCCTGGGAAAATGTTACCCACAGGGGGCTTTGCAAATAAATGTTAGCCATGTTGGTTTCAGCAAAGGTGTGGGCTTCAGAGAACTCTCATACTTAGTAAACAGCCTTAACCAAATATTGGGGAATTAGGGTACAGACTACAACTTGAATGTAAACTATATAGGCACCATCCTTAGCACATGTGTGTGGAGTTGAAGAAGCCTCAGCAGACATTCTGGGTCACTGAGGCCTTTGTAATTTGGTACAATTGAGGCAAAGATTCAAATTTAAGAAATATAATTTTTCCATATATAACCCTTTTAGCTATTTATAGAACAAAATTTGTTGCTTTTAAATTAAAAGAAAGTGGAATTTCTCAGACATTATGAATCTCTAGAGTTTTCCTATAGTAATTATTGCAGCTTTATGAAGGCATCCCTATATCTGCTGCATTTAGTGCCAAAGAAGCAATGGCAAAGCACACAAATTTGGATTCATATAAGTTGTCTACAGGCTCAAGAGTCACTTCCAAACATGTAGTCTCAGCATGAATCTGGATTCATTGATTACAGAGAAGGGGAAAAAGTTTTATTTAGAAGACATGTTTCAGAAAACTAAGCTATATCATACAAACAGCAGTGGAAGTTACCACTGGGTCCTCGGACTGAAAAGTTCCATTTACAAAACAATGTACACATTACTTTCTAAGAAAGAGTCCAATTCAGGAAAGAAATGCAGGCTCAAAAAATAGAGGTGAATGAAGATATTTTGATTAAGCAATAAAATACTCTCAAATAAGAAATGCTGAATAAGATTGTCAACTTTGCAGATTTACAAACTTCTTTAAAAGGTTATAATGTAAGCATGAAAAGGCTGAAGGAGCTATATTAATATCAAATAAAACTTCAAGATAAAGTGAGGAACTTCATAAGAATAGAAAAATTAATTCATCAGGAAGACACAAAAATCATTAATATGCATGCATCCTATAATAGAGCTTCAAAGTACATAAAGCAAATTTGTCCAAATTAAAGGGAAAAACAGTTAGTTCCATAATCATAGATAGGGATTCTAACTCCTACCTTTCAGCAACTGGTAGAACTAGATAAAAATCAATAAAAACATAGATTACCTGCACACTATTTTTAAATATATTTTTATTATTGATAGTATTACAGATATCTCACATTTCCCCCCTTTACCCCCCTCCTCCCAGCCTCTGCCCCCCTCCAAGATCTTTGCTACCCTATTGCCAGTGTCCATGGGCTATGCAAATAAATATGTAAGTTCTTTGGTTTATCTCTTATCTCCCTAACCCCACACCAAGGTATGTCAGTCTGTTCCATGCCTCCATGCTTCAGGTCTTATTTTTTTTGGTCAATTCATTTTGTTCATTAGATTCCACAAAGAAAGTGAGATCATGTGATAGTTGTCTTTCTCAGATTGGCTTATTTCACTTAGCATAATATTTTTCAGGTCCATTTATGCTGTCCCAAAGGTAAAAGATCAACACTATTGATAACATGATCAAATTGAATCTGTGAACACTATACCCTAACACTGTAGAATATAATTATTTTCAAATGGATATGAAACATCTCAATATTTCAAAGTATTGAATACAGAGCATGTTATCTTGAAAGAATGAAATGAAATTAAAATAAATGTATAAGGAACTCATACGACTCAATAACAAAAACAGTCTGATTTAAAAATTGGCTGAGAACCTGAATAAACATTTCTCTAGAGAGGACATAAAGATAGACAACAGACATGTGAAAAGATGCTCAACATCACTAATTCTCAGAGAAATACGAACTACCATATGACCCAGCAATGCCACTTTTGAATATTTATCTGAAAAAAACAAAAACACTCATTTGAAAAGTTATACGCATGCCTATGATCATTGCAAGCATCTATCTATATAAAACCCTAATAGGCAAATCTACTGAACTGCAGAATGACCAGTCACTATGATGCACAATGACCACCAGGGAGCAGATGCACATGTAGGAGCTTCCCCCAGCCCGCAGGCCCAGTGGTGGCAGTGCAGGATGGGGCCAGCGAGCGGGTGGCACCAAGCCAGCCAAGATGAGTGTGAGTGGGGGCCCCCAATCACCCTGCCGGTCACCCTGCAGAGGGAGGTGACCAGCAGCGGTGGCAGGGGGTGGAACCAGGGAGTGGGTGGCGCAAGGCCAGCCAAGTCAGGTGCTAGCAGGGGCCCCTGATTGCCCCACCAGTTGCCCCACAGATTGGCCCTGATCGCTGGCCAGGCTTAGGGACCCTACCCATGCACTAATTTCATGCACGAGGCCTCTAGTTATTTATAATAGCCAAAAGTTTATTCATTAATTCCCATGTTCTGTTTAATGACTTAAAATATTTTACATAAATATTCTTCACATGCTAAGTGTTCAAATCTAACTTTTTGAGAAGTTTATTTTTCACATACTTTTGTTTACTATGACCTTTTCCTTAATTCCTCCCATTTTCTCTCCTGATATTGGTTTCTATCTTGCTGTAGGTTGTCTCAAAATAATATATTTTCATATCAGCTGTAGGTAACAATTCTCTATTAAATTTTGTCATTTCCTCCTTTGGAATAAATAAGTTATTCTGTAGGAGGGGAACACAACTCACAGTAAATCTGCAGATTTCACAGATTCCCTATGACACTTATCAGGGACAAGAGTTTGAAGGAAATAAACATGCTATATCCATAGAGATACTTAACTTCATCAGTCCTTTTTATCCCACTACCTTTCTGTATGGACCTAAATTTTTATGGGAATAGACTCCATTTTCCTTCAAGCAATTTCATAGCCATAGTCCATTTCTTATAAATTAAAGAATCGTTAACTATTTGTTTCAAGATCAATAATTTAGTTTAGAGGAATCATTTTTGTGACACCTATAGCATATATATTGTCTTTTCAATTTGGTCCAAATTTTACTCTCTCTCACATTTTCTTCATATCTCTGGTTTCAGGTTTTAAGTGTTATATAATTTCATTAAAGAGTTCTCTATTTTCCATTCTTTGCTAATTTTGGCATGCTTTAGGGAGAGGAATAAACAGGTGTGTGTGTGTGTGTGTGTGTGTGTGTGTGTGTGTGTGTGTGTGTGATATAATTTACATAAAATGTACAAACTCAATGAGTGTACAGTTTAATGAGTTTTAGTAAATTCATACACCCATGTAAACACTACCACAATCAAGACAACATTTTCACCACCCTTAAAAGTTTCCATTGTGTCCCTCCCAGTCAAACCTTATCCTCAGCCTTTATCTCAGGGAAACTATTCTTCTTCCTGTCACTATAGATTAGATATAGCCCACTGATAATTTCTTACAAGTGGAACCATACAGTATGTATTCCTTTGCATCTCGCTTCTTTCATACACATGTGTTTTTTGAGATTTAGTCATATTGCTACATATATCAATATTATGTTCCTTTTTATTTCTGAGTAGTATTCCATTTTGAAGATTTGCCACAATTTATCACATCTGTTGATGATCATTTATTTTATTTCTAGTTTTTTTTTACTATTATGAATAAATATGATATGAACATCTGTAGACATATCAGTGTAAACATATACTTTCATTTCTTTTAGGTAAATACCTAGGAGTGAAATTCTGTGTCACATAAGTATACTTAATTCTAAAGAAACTGCCCAACTGTTTTCAAAATTTGTTGTATTCTTCTATGTTTCTACAAGTAATGCATGAGAGCTCCAGTTGTTCCCCATCCTTGTCAACACTTGATATTTTGGGTCCCTTAAATGTTAACCATTTGAATGGGAGTGCATTGGTATATTGTAGTATTAATTTGCATTTACCTAATTATGAATGATAGTAATCATCTTCAAAAATGCTTATTTACCATTTTTATAGCTTCTTTGCGAAATGCCTATTCAAACTCTCTGCCAATTTTTAATTGGGCTGTTTACCCCCTTAATTATTTATAGAAGTTTTTCATATTCTGGATCTCAAACTTCTGCCAAATATATTAATTCCTGGAGTAACCTTTTTTCTAAAGTATATTTTCATATACTATTGTTTACTATGTTCTTTTTTTTTTACATCATTCATTTCCTGCCCTGATTATTACTCAAGATAAAAATGGGAAAGAGTAAAAGCAGTGAACAAGGCTAACCAGAACATAAATTTGAATATGTTGTCATAGATTTTTGTCTGTTGTCTTGTATTTGTGTATCCATCTCTTTCACTAAATTGAGTTTTTTGAGAGCAAGTATGATACATTTTTTTTAAAAAAATGTCTTCAGACAGACCTTCTTCTGACATCCATTTCTTGTCAGTCAGTGGAAGAAAGCAGTTCACTCAATAGGAGACATTAGCAAATGAGACTTGCCACAGCTTAATAAGGCTCCTCCCATGAAGGAAATTCTACCTGTAGAATTTATCATGCATTAGACTATAGTATTCACGAAAATGTTGGGTTACAGAAATTGCCTAAAAAAGCCATATTTTCCAAGTAGATCCTTGGACTATCTATTAAGGGAATCCTCTAACATATATTATTGTGAATTTTTAAAAAAATACTTCTAGCTTTTTGCATATCACTAACCAAGATATTTCAATCTGATATTGTACTCAAAGAATCTAAAAATATTTTAATAAATAATGATGATGGTGACAATAAGTATTACCAATTGAACTCTTTATATGATGTGATTACAGCAAGTGTTTCTAGAACTCAAGTGGATATGTTAAACTTGATAAATTGCTGTCTATTGTCCTTTCCTTTCAGTCTAAAGGAACCCTTTTAGCATTCCTTGCAGTATAGGTCTTCTGGCAATTAACTTCCAAAACTTTCTTTTTTTATTGTTTAAAGTGTTACATATGTCTCCTTTTTCCCCATTTGATCCCTTCTCCCCCAGCGATTCCAACCCTGAGCAAGCCCCCACTGCCCTACTGTCTGTGTCTATTGATTATGCTAATATGCATGCATACAAGTCATTTGGTTGCTCTCTAACCCCACCTACCCTACCATTTGTCTCTGGATCTATTCTTGTTCATCAAATTATGTTGATCATTATATCCCACATATGAGTGAGATCATGTGGTATTTATCTTTCTCTGACTGGCTTATTTTCCTTAGCATAATGCTCTCCAGTTCCATCCATGTTGAGGTGAATGGTAAAAGTTCCTTCTTTTTTATAGTAGCATAGTATTCCATTGTGTAGATGTACCACCGTTTTTTAATCCACTCATCTACTGATGGGCATTTAGGCTGTTTCCAAATCTTAGCTATTGTAAATTGTGCTGCTATGAACATAGGGGTGCATATATCCTTTCTGATTGGTGTTTCTGGTTTCTTGGGATATATTCCTAGAAGTGGGATCACAGGGTCAAATGGGAGTTCCATTTTCAGTTTTTTAAGGAAACTCCATGCCGTCTTCCATAGTGGCTGCACCAGTCTGCAGTCCCTCCAGCAGTGCAAGAGGGTTCCTTTTTCTCCACATCCTCTCCAGCACTTGTCATTTGTTGATTTGTTGATGATAACCATTCTGACAGGTGTGAGATGGTATCTCATTGTTGCTTTGATTTACATCTCTCGGATGATTGGTGACTTTGAGCATGTTTTCATGTCTCTGGGCCTTCTGTATGTCCTCTTTTGAAAAGTGTCTATTTAGATCCTTTGCCCATTTTATGACTGGGTCATTTATTTTCCTTTTGTTGAGTTGTATGAGTTCTCTGTAAATTTTGGAGATTACACCCTTATCTGAAATAACATTGGCAAATATGTTCTCCCATGCGGTGGGCTTTCTTGTTGTTTTGTTGATGGTTTCTTTTGCTGTGCATAAGCTTTTTATGTTGATGTAGTCCCATTCGTTTATTTTATCCTTAGTCTCCATTACATTAAGAGCTGTGTCTGTAAAGATATTGCTAGGACATATGACTGCTACTTTTCTGCCTATGGAATCTTGTAGGATTTTTATGGTTTCCCATCTCACATTTAAGCCCTTTAGCCATTTTGAGTTTTTTTGTGTGTATGGTGTAAGTTGGTGATCTAGTTTCATTTTTTTGCATGTATCTGACCAAATTTCCCAGAACCATTTATTAAAGAGAGTGTTTGACTCCATTGTATGCTCTTGCCTCCCTTGTCAAATATTAATTGAGCATAATGGCTTGGGTTGTTTTCTGGGTTCTCTTTTCTGTTCCATTGGTCTATATGTCTGTTCTTGTGTCAGTACCAGGCAGTTTTGAGAACCATGGCTTGGTAATATTCCTTGATATTTGGTATTGTGCTTCCTCCAACTTTGTTCTTTCTCAGGATTGTTGTGGATATCCGGGGTCTTTTTTTATTTCTGATGAGTTTTTGGAGAGTTTGTTCTAGATCTATGAAATATGCCATTGATATTTTAATGGAGATTGAATTGAATCTGTAGATTGCTTTAGGTAGTATGGACATTTTAATGATGTTGATTCTACCAATCCATGAACATGGTATGTTCTTCCATTGTTTTATGTCTTCCTCTATCTCTTTTTTCAATGTCCTGTAGTTTCCCAAGTATAGGTCTTTTACATCCTTAGTTAAGTTTATTCCTAGGTATCTTAATTTTTTTGTGTGCAATGGTAAATGGGATTTTTTTTCATTTCTCTTTCTGTGAGTTCATTATCAGTGTATAAAAAGGCCATAGATTTCTGGGTGTTAATTTTGTATCCTGCTACTTTTCCAAATTCATTTATAAGATCTAGTAGTTTTTGGTGGAGTATTTGGGGTTTTCTATGTGTAGCATCATGTCATCTTCAAATATGGACAGTTTTCTTATTTTCCAATTTGGATGCTTCAATTTCTTCTTCTTGTCTGATCGCTATGGCTAGTATTTCTAATACTATGTCAAAGAGGAGTGGTGAAAGTGAACATGCTTGTGTTGTTCCTGTTCTTAGGGGAAATGAGTTTAGTTTTTTCCCATTCAGTATGATGTTGGCTGTAGATTTGTCATATAGGGCTTTTATTATGTTGAGGTATGATCCTTCTATTCCCACCTTGCTGAGAGTTTTTTATCAAGAAAGGGTGTTGGATTTTGTCAAATGCTTTTTCTGCATTGATTGATATGATTATGTGATTTTTGTCTCTCAGTTTGTTTATGTGATATATCACATTTATTGATTTGCAGTTATTGTACCATCTTTGCATCCCTGGAATAAATCCTCTTGGTCATGGTGTATGATCTTTCTAATGTATTGCTGAATCTGATTTGTTAGAATTTTGTTGAGGGTTTTAGCATCTATGTTCATCAAGGAAATTGGCCTATAGTTCCCTTTTTTGTGGTTGTGTCTTTATCTGGTTTTGCGATTAGGGTAATACTTGCTTTATAGAAAGAGCTTGGACATGTGCCTATCTCTTGAATTTTTTGGAATAGTCTGAGAAGGATCGTTTCATGTTGTTCCAAAGTTCCTTTAGGCTCTCTTCCTGTTTTTCAAGGTTTTTTTCTAGGTGCTGCTTTGCTTGGACGTTTTTTCCTACCTTGTCTTCTAACTCACTGATGTAGTCCTCTGCTTCTTCTAGTCTACTGTTGATGCTTTCTATTGTGTTCTTTATTGCAGCAATGTCATTTTTCATTTCTTCTTGGTTCTTTTTCATTTTCTCTTGGTTCTTACACATATTGTTGTACTTGTCTTCCAACCTTTTCTGTGACCTTATGACCATTGCTCTGAATTCTTTCTCTGACATATTGCTTGCCTCCATTTTGTTTACTTTCTCTTTGGCAATTCTTCCTTTTCTTTTGTATGCAGGCTCTTTCTTTTTCTCCCCATGATTGCTCCTCTCTAGATGTCTGTTTATGTAGCTCTCTCTCTCTCCTGCATTGACTTAAAGGCACAGAATATTACACAACAAGACACAATGCACAGGGCACCAAACACAAATGTGTTCACCATGCTAATAATACCAAATAAAGGTGACCACCAGAGGAAAGAGAATTAGGGGATAGAAAAGAGTGCAAAAATGACATTGAGTAAAGGAAAAAATATAAGAGAGAAAATAAAGAGAAGAAGAAAAAAGGGGAAATATATATATTTATATATATATATAAATATAAATATATATATATTTCTCTCTCTCTATATATATATATGGAGAGAGAGAGAGAGAGAGAGAGAGAGAGAGAGAGAGAGAGAGATCCAATAAAACAATAACTAATCCAAAAAATGGAAACAACAAACACCCAGAGATGAATGCAAACTTCAAACAACAACTAATCCAAAAAACGCAAACAACAATCACTAAAACAACATACACCCAGATGAATCTGAGGAGGCAGTTTTCTCTAGGCAATATCTGACCTTTCCATCCACTGTTGCCTCACCAGCTGTGTTTCATTCACCAATTTCTGGTCGGTGTTGATCAATTCAGCTGTTCCTTCTATCTGCTCTGTGAGAATGCACAGAGCTCATCTGCATATTTGGTACTGCTTTGTCTCTCCCTAGACAGACTTTTTAGGTGCCCGCGGTCAGGGAGGCTGGAGTCCTGGTGTTTGCGGGTTCACTGCTGAGGTAGCTGTTCCCTGGGCATTGTGGTTGTAGGGTCCTGGGAGGTATCTGAGGTTTCCCCGGTTGAAGGTAAGGCTGGGTTTCTGATCACAGCAGGTCTCCCCTTCGAGATGGTGCAGCCTCTGCATTGGAACCAGTGCTCCAGGAGAGATTTCAGCAGCAGTAGAGGCTGCCTGGCTAGGGGAGCCTGGTCTACCTGTCCCCAACAGTCCCATGGAATATAGCTGTCCCTCACTCACAAATACAGACACTCCCTGCATGTCCACACACTTTACTTTCATTCTCTCACTCACACTATCTTGCAGCCTGCTGTCCCATCAGCAGCCATCTTCTTCTCTGAACCAAAACTTTCTTTTTAATATGAAAATGACTTAAGGATAACTTACCTGAATATATCATTCTTGGATGGTAGTAATGTTTCCCAACACTTTAAATATGTTATTTTACTGCCTTCTGGCCTCAGTGTTCTGATGAGAAGTTAGCTGTTAATCTTTTTTTTTTTTAATTTTTTTATTTTTTTTTATTATTAGTTAAGGTATTACAAATGTGTCCTCATCCCCCCCATTAACCCCCAACCTCCCCCCCACACACACTCATGCTCCCATCCCCCTGTTGTCCATGTCCATTGGTATGGCTTATATACATGTATACAAGTCCTTCGGTTGATCTCTTCCCCTTACCCCCGCCCTCCCCTACTTTCCTTCTGGGGATTGATAGCCTGATTGCTGTTTCTCAGTCTTTGAGTCTGTCCCTTTTCATCAGTCTATGTTGTTCTCTATAATCCACAAATGAGTGAGATCATGTGGTATTTATCTTTCTCTGACTGGCTTATTTCACTTAGCATAATGCTCTCCAGTTCCATCCATGCTGTTGCAAAAGGCAAGAGTTCCTTTTTTTTATCGCAGCATAGTATTCCATTGTGTATATGTACCACAGTTTTCTAATCCACTCATCTGCTGATGGGCACTTAGGCTGTTTCCAAATCTTAGCTATGGTGAATTGTGCTGCTATGAACATAGGGGTGCATATATCCTTTCTGATTGGCGTTTCTGGTTTCTTGGGATATATTCCTAGTAGTGGGATCACTGGGTCAAATGGGAGTTCCATTTTTAGTCTTCTGAGGTAGCTCCATACTGTTCTCCACAGTGGCTGCACCAGTCTGCATTCCCACCAGCAGTGCAGAAGGGTTCCTTTTTCTCCACATCCTCTCCAACACCTGTTGTTTGTTGATTTGTTGATGATAGCCATTCTGACAGGTGTGAGATGATAACGCATTGTCGTTTTGATTTGCATCTCTCGTATAATTAGTGACTTTGAGCAGGTTTTCATATGTCTTTCGGCCTTCTGTATGTCCTCTTTCGAAAAGTGTCTATCTAGGTCCGTTGCCCATTTTTTTACTGGATTGTTTATCTTCCTTTTGTTAAGTTTCATGAGATCCCTGTAAATGTTGGAAATTAAACCCTTATTGGTGGTATCATTGGCAAATATGTTCTCCCATGTAGTGGGTCTTCTTGTTGTTTTGTTGATGGTTTCCTTTGCTGTGCAAAAGCTTTTTATTTTGATGTAGTCCCATTTGTTTATTTTCTCTTTAGTTTCCATTGCCCTAGGAGCATTATCAGAGAAGAAATTTCTTCGGCATATGTTTGCGATTTCGCTGCCTGTGGATTCCTCTAGTATTTTTATGGTTTCCCGTCTTATGTTTAAGTCTTTTATCCATTTTGAGTTTATTTTTGTGTATGGTGTGAGTTGGTGATCTAGTTTCATCCTTTTGCATGTATCTGTCCAATTTTCCCAACACCATTTATTGAAAAGACTGTCTTGACTCCATTGTATGTTCTTGCCTCCTTTGTCGAATATTAATTGGGCATAGTGGTTTGGGTTGATTTCTGGGGTCTCTATTCTATTCCATTGATCTATATGTCTGTTCTTGTGCCAGTACCAAGCTGTTTTAAGAACAGTGGCTTTGTAATACAGTTTGATATCTGGTATTGAGATCCCACCTACTTTGTTCTTTCTGAGGATTGTTGCAGCTATTCGGGGTCTTTTTTTATTCCAGATGAATTTTTGCAACGTTCGTTCTAGATCTGTGAAATATGCTGTTGGTAATTTAATGGGGATTGCATTGAATCTATAAATTGCTTTGGGTAGTATGGACATTTTGATGATGTTGATTCTACCAATCCATGAACACGGTATATTCTTCCATCTGTTTATGTCTTCCTCTATCTCTTTTTTCAGTGTCCTGTAGTTTTCAGCATATAAGTCTTTTACCTCCTTAGTTAAGTTTATTCCTAGGTATTTTAATTTTTTTGGTGCAATGGTAAATGGGATTGCTTCTGTAGTTTCACTTTCTGTAAGTTCACTATTGGTGTAAAGAAATGCCATGGATTTCTTAGCATTAATTTTGTATCCTGCTACATTGCTGAATTCATTTATTAAGTCTAATAATTTTTTGATGGAGTCTTTAGGGTTCTGTATGTACAGTATCATGTCATCTGCAAATAAGGACAGTTTTACTTCTTCTTTTCCAATCTGGATGCCTTTTATTTCTTCTTCGTGTCTGATCGCAATGGCTAGTACTTCCAGTACTATGTTGAACAGGAGTGGTGAGAGGGGGCATCCCTGTCTTGTTCCTGTTTTTAGGGGGAATGGTTTTAGTTTTTGCCCACTGATTATGATGTTGGCTGTGGGTTTGTCATATATGGCTTTTATTATGTTGAGGTATGATCCCTCAATTCCTATCTTGCTGAGAGTTTTTATCAAGAAAGGGTGTTGGATTTTGTCAAATGCTTTTTCCGCATCAATTGATATGACTATGTGGTTTTTCTCTCTCAATTTGTTTATGTGATGTATCACATTTATTGATTTGCGGATATTGTACCATCCTTGCATCCCTGGGATAAATCCTACTTGGTCATGGTGTATGATCTTTTTGATGTACTGCTGGATCCGATTTGCTAGGATTTTGTTGAGGATTTTGGCATCTATGTTCATGAGGGATATTGGCCTGTAATTCTCTTTCATTGTATTGTCTTTATCTGGTTTTGGGATTAGGGTGATGTTGGCTTCATAGAATGAGCTGGGAAGTGCTCCTTCCTCTTGGATCTTTTGACATAGTCTGAGGAGGATAGGTTTTAGGTCTTCCTTGAATGTTTTGTAAAACTCCCCTGTGAAGCCGTCTGGTCCCGGGCTTTTGTTTGCTGGAAGCTTTTTGATTACTGCTTCGATTTCCTCCATAGTTATTGGCCTATTGAGATTTTTAGATTCTTCCTGGTTAAGTTTTGGAAGGTTGTATTTATCTAGGAATATGTCCATTTCCTCCAGGTTGTCTAGTGTGTTGGAGTAGAGTTGTTCATAGTATTTTCTAACAATCCTTTGTATTTCTATGGGGTCTGTTGTTATTTCTCCTCTTTCATTTCTGATTTTGTTTATTTGGGTCCTCTCTCTTTGTTTCTTGGTGAGCCTGGCTAGAGGTGTATCAATCTTGTTTATCCTTTCAAAGAACCACCTCTTGGTTTTGTTGATCTTTTGTATTGTTTTTTTTGGTCTCTATGTCGTTTATCTCCGCTCTGATCTTTGTTATTTCCTTCCTTCTGCTTACAGTGGGCTTTTTTTGTTGCTCTCTTTCTAATTCTTCGAGTTGTAGAGTTAGGTCATTTATTCTCATTGTTTCTTGTTTCTTGCAGTAGGCTTGTAGAGCTATGAACTTCCCTCTCAAGACTGCTTTTGCTGTGTCCCATAGGTTTTGGATTGTTGTGTTTTCATTGTCATTTGTTGCCATGATGTTTTTTATTTCTTCTTTGATCTCACTGGTGACCCAGTCGTTGTTTAATAGCATGCTATTTAGTCTCCATGTGTTTGATTTTTTTGGATTGTTTTTGTTGTAGTTGATTTCCAGTTTTATGCCTTTGTGATCTGAGAAGATACTTGATATGATTTCAATTTTCTTGAATTTGAAGAGACTTTGTCTGTGACCCAATATATGGTCTATCTTTGAAGATGACAAATGTGCACCCGAGGAGAATGTATATTCTGTGACTTTGGGGTGAAATGTTCTGAAGATGTCAATTAATTCCATCTGATCTAGTGAGTCATTTAGGATTGATGTTTCTTTGCTGAGTTTCTGTTTAGAGGATTTGTCCAGTGGAGATAATGGGGTGTTAAGATCCCCTACTATGATTGTATTGCTGTCAATCTCTCCCTTGATCTTCTCCAGAAGATTTCTTACGTATTTGGGTGCTCCTATATTGGGTGCATATATATTTACCAGAGTTATTTCTTCTTGTTGGACTGCTCCTTTTAGTATTATGAAGTGGCCTTCTTGATCTCTTTTTATGTCCTTCACTTTGAGATCTAATTTGTCAGATATAAGTATTGCTACCCCGGCTTTTTTTTCACTTCCATTGGCCTGAAAAACCTTTTTCCATCCCTTCACCATCAGTCTGTGTGCGTCTTTTTTTGTGAGGTGGGTTTCCTGTAGACAGCAGATATATGGGTCATGTTTTCTTATCCACTCATTTACCCTATGCCTTTTGACTGGGGAATTTAATCCATTTACATTTAAAGTTATTATTGATAGAAACTTGTTAGTCGCCATTTTTGTTCTTTACCGCTGCGTTCCTTCTCTGTTTCCTGTTTTTTCTATTTATAGCAGACCCTGTAGCATTTCTTGCATTGCTGGTTTGGTTGTAATAAACTCCCGTAGACCGTTTTTGTCTGTGAAGCTCCTGATTTGACCCTCAATTTTGATTGATAGCCTCGCTGGGTATAGTATTCTTGGATTCAGACCCTTCCTTTGCATGACTTTGTATATTTCATTCCATTCCCTTCTTGCCTGATGTGTTTCTGTTGAGAAATTGGTCGCTAGTCTGATGGGGGATCCTTTGTAGGTAACTTTCTGTCTCTCTCTGGCTGCTTTTAAGATTCTTGCTTTGTCGTTGGTGTTTGCCAATTTAATTATTATGTGCCTTGGTGTCGGTCTTTTCGGGTTCATTTTGTTTGGGACTCTGTGAGCTTCTTGGATTTGTGTGAGTTTTTTTCTCCCTATATCCGGGAAATTTTCTGTTACTATTTTTTCAAACAGGTTTTCTATTCCTTGCTCAGTTTCCTCTCCTTCTGGCACCCCTATTATTCGGATGTTGTTTCGTTTAGCATTGTCCCAGAGTTCTCTTAGGCTCTCCTCCTGCTTTTTAATTTTTTTTTCTAGAAGCTGTTCTGTTTGGGTATTTTTTTCTACCTTGTCTTCTAGCTCGCTGATGCGGTCCTCTGCTTCTTCTAGTCTACTGTTGATGCTTTCTATTGAGTTCTTTATGGCAGTGATGTCGTTTTTCATTTCTTCTTGGTTTCTCTTCATTTCCTCTTGGTTCTTCTTCCTTTCCTCTTGGTTCCTACACATATTGTTGAATTGGTCTTCCATTTTTTTCATCCACCTTATGACCATTACTCTGAATTCTTTCTCTGACAGGTTGCTTGCCTCCATTGCCTCCATTTCGTTTACTTCCTTTTCTGATGATGCCTGTTTTTCTCTCATATTTGGGTTGGTTCTTTGTTTCACCATGATTTCTCTTCTCAAGGTGTTTGGTTATGTAGTTCTCTCTCTGCTGCGCTGATTCAAAGGCACAAAATACAACACAACAAGGCACAACGTACAAGGCAACAAACTAAATGCATTCACGATATTAATAACCCCAAATAAAGGTGACCCCCCGAGCGAAGAGAATTAGGGGATATAGAAGAAAAAAGAGAAAAAGATTAAAGAGAAAAATAAAAAACAAAAAGGAGTGCTGAAATGAGATTGGGAAAAGGGAGAGAAGAAAAAAAACAAAAATACAAAAATACAAAAAAAAAAAGTTAGAGAATGAAATAGAGGTGGGGAAGAGGCTATTTGTATGGGGAGAGCGAGGGATTGGAAATTAGATATATAAGTAGAGTGAAATTTAGACAGTGGTTAGAAAGAAGGAATAGGTAAAATCCAAAGCAGGAATAGGGTAAGAGAAACAGGACAACAAAAGGGGAAAAGTGAGGAAGAGAGTTTTGGCTTAAGGGTAAATGTGAGCTAGAGAGAAATGATGCTAAAGGAACGATGAAAATAGTGTGTATAACACTAATCCCAAAATAAAATAAAGAAAAATTAAAAAAATAATAAAAAATAAAATGACACTTGAAAAAATGGTAAAAGGATAGCAATAATACTGGTTAAAACAATGTAGTAATTAAAAAGGTAAAATCAAGTGATGAAAAAAAATAAAATAAAATAAAATAAAATAGGTTCTTAATGAAATGGTGAAAAAAGAATTAAAAATATATATATATATATATATATATATATATATATATATATATATATATATATATAAAAATATTCGGAAGTGAAGGTGCTTCAGATCTTCCACTCTTCTTTTTGGCACGCCTCAGTCCTGCCAGGCATTCAGGGGAGTGTTGAACTTCCCTGCGATACACTGTCCCTCCGTGCGGTAAACCACATACCTGATTTTAAGGCAGCTTGTATTTGTTTACCAGACTGCCTTTATTTGTGATCGTAGAAGAGACAGTTCGTGGCTCTGCCTCTGGGTGGCAGTGTGTCTGGGTTGACCTCCGAGGCTATAAGTCCTCTCTATCAGTAGGGTTTTTTTTTTTTTGTTTTTTTTTCCTCTATGGTATTGGGAACTGATTCAGGAAAGACAACTGCCCAGAGCTGGTTCCTTGCCACTGCCCGCTGTTTCCCAGGCTCCCCAAAAAGAACTTTCCCCTACAGGCTCTGTGAATGACCCCAACTGGAGAATCCCATGCACTGGGTTTAATAATCAAATGCACGGATCTAAGGGGAACTGTAACAAGAGCCTGATAGTTGTGCGAATTCGCAAGCCTCCACCTTCCAGGTCTGCACACAGACTCCGCGCGCAGTCTCCGTGCGCTCACTCGCCCCTGGCACCAAGCAGCCAGCAGATTGGCAAAGTCCAAGGCTGCTCCCTTACATCCAGTCCAGCTATGGGCTCATTTTTCGCGTTCCCTTCTGCCAGCAGCCCTGTGGGGCCCCTTCCCCACTCGCGGGTCACGCTGGTCCCAACGGCTGCAGACTCTGTGGGGCACAGATTCCGCCCCGCGCGCGCTCGAGCTGGGTCCTCCCTCCAACCCGAACTTCAAACCGCACCTTTAGGGGATGTCCAACCTTTCCGTGAGAAGAAGCAGTGCTCGTCTGAGTTCAGGCAGTGACGCTGCTTGAGATCCCTTGTTTCCAGGGTAGTAGCTGGTCTCTGGATGCCGGCAACAACCACCCAAGATGGCGCAGTCTCCGCTGCTTAGCTGGCGCACCACGAGAGGCTTCAGCCGCAGGCTCCAACCGTCCTTTTTTTCCTAGGGGTTCTCGGTCTTTCCTAGCTGCAGACAGTCTCTCAGCTGAAAATCCTCTGCCTATTCGGGCTGCATGTTACCCGTTTCAGCTGCTCACCCTTATCTGCTCCAGGACAAGGCACAGGACACGTCCGTTTATACCGCCGCCATTTTTCCTCTTAGCTGTTAATCTTATTGAGGATCCTTTGTGTATAAGATGATGCCTTTTTTAAAAAACTGCTTTTAGGCTTTCCTCTTTGTCTTTGTCTTTGAATAGTTGGATAATAGTGTGTCTATGTAGATTACTTTTGAGATTTTGTTGAATTTCATGTACATTTTGTATATGTATATCTTTGTACTTTACCAAATTTGTAGATTTACATATTTTATTAAATTTATCAAACTTTTAAAAAATTTGGCCACTATTACTTTAAAAATATTTCTGGCCCTGGCTGGTGTGGCTCAGTTGTTTGCAGCATCATCCTATACACCAAAAGGTGGTATGTTCGATTGTTGGTCAAGATACATACCCAGGTTGCGGATTTGATCCGCACAGTCAGGGCACATGCACCAGGCAACCAATCCATATTTCTCTCTCACATCAATATTTCTCTCTCCTCCCTTTTTTCTCTTTAAAAATAATAAAATACTTTTAAAAATATTTCTCCTTGCTTTCTCCTTGCTCCTCCTCAGACTCTCATAATTTGAATATAGATAAGTTTGATGGTGTCCCGCATAGAATGGCCTCATAGAATGTTACATATGTTACAATGGATGAGTCTCCATGGAAACATGATAATCACCCAAAGTTGATAGTTTATATTAGGGTTCACCCTCCGTATTGTACATTCTATGGGTTTAGACCAGGGGTCCTCAAACTATGGCCCGTGGGCCACATGCAAATACAAATATTGTATTTGTTCCCGTTTTGTTTTTGTTTTTTTACTTCAAAATAAGATATGTGCAGTGTGCATAGGAATTTGTTCATAGTTTTGTTTTGTTTTTAAACTATAGTCTGGCCCTCCAACGGTCTGAGGGACAGTGAACTGGCCCCCTGCTTAAAAAGTTTGAGGACCCCTGGTTTAGACAAATGTTTAATGACATGTATCCACCATTACAGTATTATAAATAGTACTTTCACTGTCTTAAGAATCCTCTGTGCTTTACCTTTCATCCCTTACAAACCCCTAAAACAAGGCAACAATAAATCTGTTTACTGGTTCCAGGATTTTGTCTTTTCCAGAGGTCATCATATAGTTCAAATCATATCATATGTATACTTCAGATTTTCTTTCATTTAGTATTATGCAATAAAGTGTCCTCCATGTCTTTTCATGGCCTAATAGCTCATTTCTTTTTAGTGCTAAATATGTCACATTGTCTGAATGTACAACAATTTATGTATTCATTCAGCTATTAAAGGATTTCTTGTTTGCACCCATGTTTTGTCAATTATTAGGAAAAAAGCTTCTATTAACATCATATGCAGGTGTCGTTTTTTTGGTGTTTTTTTTTTTAGTGGACTTGTTTTCAACTCCCTTGGATGAATACCAATGTACATGATTTCTGATTGTATGGTAAAGTATGCTTAGCTTTGTAAGTAACCACTAAAATTTATTTTAAAGTGGCTGTGAAATTTTGCATTCCTACTAGTAATAAATGAGAGTTCCTGTTATTCCACATTTGTGCCAGCATCTGGTATGAATCTTCTGGATTTTGACTATTCTTATAGGTAGATACTGGTATCGCATTGTTGTTTTAATTTGTATTACCCTGATGACCTATGATATGGAGAATATATTCATATGCTTACTTGCCATTTGTATATCTCCTTTGGTGAAGTATCTGTTAAAATTTTTATTTGTTTTCTTATTGTTTAGTTTACAGAGTTTTTTTTGTATATTTTGAATAACAATCCTTTATCAAGTGTATCTTTTGAAAATATTTTCTCCCAGTCTGTGGCCTGTTTTCTCATTCTTTGACATTGTCTTTTACAGGAAAAAAGTTTATAATTTTAATGAAGTTCAGCTGATAAATCATTTATTTCATAAACTGTGCCTTGGGTGTTGTACTAAAAAGTCATCACCAAATTCAAGGTCATTTAGATTTTCTCTTACTTTTTAAATAAGGTTTAAAGTTTTCTGTTTTGTATTTAGTTCTATGATCCAGTTTTATTTAATTTCAATAAAGGGTATAACATTAGGTTATATGTTTTATCTGTGGATATACAGTTGTTCCAGCACCATTTGTTGAAAAGGATACCTTTATTTCATTGTATGCCTTTGTTCCTTCATCAAAAATCAACTGAGTATATGTACATGGGTCTATTTCTGAACATTCCATCCTGTTTCATTTATCTACTTGTCTATTATTTCAGCAATACCACACTGTCCTGATTATGGTAGCTTTCTAGTAAATTTTCAGGTCCGGTAGTTTCAGTTTTCCACCTTGTATCTTTTCCCTCAATATTGTGTAGGATATTCTTGTCTTTTGAATTTCCATATAAAGTTTGGAATGAGTTTATAGATGTCCACAAAATAAAATGCTGTGATTTTTATTGTGATTGCCCTTAATAGATAGATCAAGATAGGAAGAAATGATATCTTGCCAATATTGAATCTTCCATTCCCAACAAGATGAGTATCTCTTCATTTATTTAGTATTTTGATTTTGTTCATCTGAATTTTTTAGTTTGCCTCACATAGATAATGTACATGTTTTTGTTAGATTTATAACTGTTTCATTTTGGGGAGTGTTAACATAAATAGTATTGTGTTTTAATTTTAAATTCTACTTGTTTACTTCTGGTATATAGAAAAACTATTAACTCTTGTATATTAACCTTAGATTCTGCCACCCTGAAATAATTATTTATTTCAGGAGTTTTTGGTGATTCTTTTTTTTTTTAAACTATATTTTATTGATTTTTTTACAGAGAGGAAGGGAGAGGGATAGAGAGCTAGAAACATCAATTAGCTGCCTCCTGCACACCCCCCACTGGGGATGTGCCCGCAACCAAGGTACATGCCCTTGACCGGAATTGAACCTGGGACCCTTCAGTCTGTAGGCCAACGCTCTATCCACTGAGCCAAACCGGTCAGGGCGATTCTTTTAATTTTCTACAAACCCATGATTTTTAAAGTTTTTCTTTGTTCATATTTGCACATTTTCTCTTCCATGTGATCTGATTAATTCCCTATTACAAGTTTCCAATGAACGTGCGTTTTGTTTTTTTCACTTTTGATGAGTTTACAGTCAGTTCCATTTATTATTTTTTACTTTAAAGGACTATTTATTTGTTTTATTGAGTTTCCAACTATTTATTTTTCATGGCATCCACAGTTATATCCCTTTATTTCATAACTTAATTTTATTGTTTTTGTATTTTATTCTGTCCTTTATGTCTTAGATCTAAGATCAGCAAACTTATTCTGTAAAAGACCAAACAGTAAATATGTGTCATTTTACTTTCTGCTGTATCTATACAACTATACCTTTATAATGTGAAAGCAATCATATGTGATATGTAAAAATTGTGGCTATGTTTAAACAAAATTTTATAGATACTGACATTTGAATGTCATATAAATTTCATGTATAGCAAAATATTATTATTTTGCTCTTTTAACCATTTGAAAATGTATAAATTATTTTTAGTTTGATGGCTGTATAAAACATGTATCAAGTTATAGTTTTAGTCGCCTTAGATGATATTAAATATACTAGAGGCCCAGCGCACAATTGAAATCTCGTGAGGAGGCGTCCTGCCTCCTGCCGTAAGAGAAAGCACCCCGGGCCACTGCGGAAGTCAGGCCAGACCAACGCCGTGGGCGGCCGGGACCCATGCCTGACTCTCGAAGCACTGGGCTGCTGGCAGCACTGGCCACTGCGGAAGTCAGGCCTGACTGGTGCCCCGGGCGACCAGGACCGGTGCCTGACTTTCGCCCCAGACAACCCCTGCACCCTTGCCTGTGTCTGCTCCAGCCAAGCTGCTGTGCCAGCTCAGGCAGGCTACCCTGTGTCTATCTCCATCTCTGCTCTGGGCCTCACCTGCATGCACAGCCTCCTCCTGTCTGGTCATGACCCGTTATGGCTTCCCAGCCTAATTTGCATATATATATATATATATATATATATATATATATACACACACACTAGAGGCCCAGTGCACAAAAATTTGTGCACTGGAGGGGGGGGGCGGGTCCCTCAACCCCACTTGTGCCCTCTCACAGTCTGGGACCCCTCGGGAGATAACGACCTGCTGGCTTAGGCCCTCTCCTGGGTGGTAGAGGGCAGGCCCAATCCCTAGGTGCAGCCCCTGGTCAGGCTCAGAGCAGGGCCGATTGGGGAGTTGGGGCGCTGCCCCCTGTCATGCACAGAGCAGGGCAGATCAGGAAGTTGTGATGCCACCCTAAGTCATGCTCAGGGTAGGGCCGATTGGGGGGTTGGGGCGCCACCCCTGTCACACTCAAGGCAGGGCCAATGGGAAGGTTGCAGCTCTACCCCGTCACACACAGAGCAGGGCCCATGGGGGTGTTGGGGCGCCACACCCTGTCAAACACAGAATAGGGTCAATCAGGGGGTTAGGGAGCTCCCCCCTATCAGGCACAGAGCAGGGCCGATCAGGGTGTTGGGGCACCTTCCCCTGTCACGAACAGAGCAGGGCGGATAGGGAGGTTGTGACTCTGCCCCCTGTCACACACAGAGCCACAGGGCAATCAGGGGGTTTGCGCGCTTCCTCGTCATGCTGCTCCAGGGGCCAGGAGGCCTCGAGACTCCGCAGATCCCAGTGTTGGGAGGCCTCACGACTCAGCTGATCCCGGGTTCGGGAGGCCTCGCTGCTCCACTGATCCCAGGCCCGGAGGCCTTGCGGCTCCGCTGATCCCCGTGCTGGGAAGGCCTCATGGCTCCGCTGATCCTAGGCCAGGAGGCCTTGCGGCTCTGCTGATCCCAGTGCTGGGAGGCATATTACCCTTTTACTATATAGGATAGAGGTGCACGGGTGGGGGCCGGCTGGTTTGCCCTGAAGGGTGTCCTGGATCAGGGTGGGGGTCCCGCTTGGGTGCCTGGCCAGCCTGGATGAGGGGATGATGGCTGTTTGCATCTGGTCACACCCCCTTCAGGGTGGGGGTTCCCACTGGGGTGCCTGTCCAGTCTGGGTGAGGGGCTGAGGGCCGTTTTCAGGCTGGCGGGTGACTGAAGCTCCCAACCTCTCTCTTATTTCTTTTTTCTTTTTTATTCTGGGATTTATTTACCTTTTATGGCTGTCACTGGAGCTGAGAGCCATCTTTAGCTCTAAGGCTCAGCTCCAGCTCTGAGACCTCGGCTGCTGAAAACAGGTTTCTGGGCTTTATTTACTTTCTGTATTTGAAACTTTGTTGTGATTCCAGCTCTGAGATCCCTGCTGGCTGAAAGCAGGTTTCTGGGGTTTTGTTTAGCTTCTATATTTGTAACAATGTTTCTTAGAGCACAGCTCAGAGCCCAGCAGGAAGGCGGGGAACCTGGCTTCCTCAGTCACTGGAGCAAGGAAGCCTCCATGTTCGCATCAGCTGCCTGGCTGCCGGCCACCATCTTGGTTGGCAGTTAATGTGCATATCTCGCTGATTAGCCAATGGGAAGGGTAGTGAAGTTACAGCTAATTACCATGTTTCTCTTTTATTAGATAGTATATATATAAAATTTGGTGTAATTTCAGTTTGTACTTTAGTCTGAGTAAAATTATTCACTTTTCAACTTTTGAGTAGCTGTATTTCTTTTTCAATGTCATTTCTTCTTCTATACTTTGAAACTTTTTAAAGAAGGTTCATCTTGAGTAGGAATTTTTTTCTCCCTCAGAGTGATATCTTCTATTAATGACCTGGGGCACATAAAGGCCTGCTTTGGGAAAATAAACTACTCTTTTGATCTGCTACCACTTTCAAATCAAGTTTTCCCACTAGATTAAGGATGAGGATGGTACATTTCAATGTTCCATTATAAAAGTAATCTAAATAGTCACATAGTTTTACTGTTTTAACAAGTGACTTGCAAAATCTTGAGCTAAACTTCTTTTAAAACCACATCCTTTTGTTGCATAGAGTGTACCATAGAAAAACATATATTTCTGTAACCAAGGAATAGCAGACATTTTAAAAGGCCATATATTATTCTGATTCACATAATTCCCCACAGAATATGATCCTGTGAAACTTCAAAACACAAGGAACTGTAGAAAATGCTTCCTGGAGAAGGGTAGGGGAAGAAAGAAAAGAGCTAATTGCTGAGGGCACCGAAGCAGGTGTTATCCCTCAAGGACACAGCTCATACACTCAGAGATAGCCTCATGTGCTCTTTGGCAAACTTATACAGATTTCTTCCTGTAAACAAGTCAAGTGTGTACACCTGAGACAAACAAATCCATGCTTTAAAGGGTGCTTCACAGACTAAGAGCCCAAGTAACAAAGCTAAAATAAAAGTTTACAAAGTTGTTTTGTGCCAAGTAGGCTTAAAATATCAGGTGCAGCCCTGGCCAGTTTGGCTCAGTGGATAGAGCATCAGCCTGCTGACTGAAGAGTCCCAGGTTCGATTCCGGTCAAGGGCATGTACCTTGGTTGCGCGCACATCCCCAGTAGGGGGTGTGCAGGAGGCAGCTGATCGATGTTTCTCTCTCATCGATGTTTCTAACTCTCTATCCCTCTCTCTCCCTCTCTGTAAAAAATCAATAAAATATATTTAAAAAATCTCAGGTGCTGTCAGATATCAGAAAAGATGAAAAGTAGTCAGAGGCAATAAAGAGGAATCTTGGCAGCTACTGAGTTATATAAAGAAATACTGAGAAATACGTTTGATGCTTGAATACTAATCACTGCATAGTTGTGCTCTGGCAGGGTCAGAAAGTGTAAACTGCCAGCCCAGGGAATCACAACACGTGCTTTGGCCATCTGCTAACAGTTTCTGAGAAAATGGATATACTCCATATCTTCTCTTCTTCCTTAGGGAAGATTTTTTTCAGTATCTAAGATGAAAGCATGGAAAGGACTAATATTTAAAAGAAGTGGATTTTTTTCTTCATTTTGATAGGGCTTCATTCACTCACAATTTCTTTTTCTCACAAATTACTTCAACAGACAGAAATAAATCCTTTGAGTTCTCTTGGAACTACTTGCCATGACATTGTAAGAAAGAGGAAAATCCCCAAAAGTAAATATTAGAGTTGTGGAGTCTTCATTTACAACTGTTATTTCTTGGCCAGAGGCTATGTTTGTGTTTAAAATATCCTCAAAATATTATAGAAATGTTCAACCAAAATTTACAGGATAAGGACATTGATTAGGGGATTGATTCAGTCAGTTGGCAAACTGTAAGTAAATCCTGTGCTAGGTGACATGTGAGAAATAAAAAAAAAAGCAACCTTGGTTCTCAATGTAGATACTTCGAGGCTAGGAAAAAAACGACAATAGATATTATAAGTATTTATCCTATATAATAAAAGCCTAATATGCAAATCGACTGAATAGCTGACCGGTCGTTATGATATGCACTGACCATCAGGGGGCAGATGCTCAACATAGGAGCTGCCCCTAGCCCACAGACCCCAGGCCAGCCAAGGTGGGCTGATCGCCCTGCCAGTCACCCTGCAGAGGGAGGCTACTAGCAGCAGCGGCACATATGGGGCTGGCGAGCGGGCAGCACCAGGCCAGCCAAGGTGGGTGTCAGCGGGGGCCCACTGATCACCCCATTATTCACCCCACAGATTGGCCTTGATTGCCAGCCAGGCCTAGGTACGCTACCCATACACAAATTTCATGCACCAGGCCTCTAGTTATTTATAATGTTGTAGCGTTTATTGGGAACATTACATATACAATCACATTTAATAATTAAAGTGATCCTAGAAGACAGGTTATTATCATGTCCTTTTTGCAAATATTGAATTTGAAATTCACAATGAATCATTGATTTACCCAAGGTCATATAGTTAGTAAATGGCAGAGCTCAATTTAAACATACATTTATTTGACTACATAACTCAATGGATAGCTGCCCATTTGCTTTTGGAGAGGGAATGAGTGCTGGAATCTATTTCGTTATGTTGATGATGTCTCTCCAGAGTGACTATTTTTTAAGTATTCTCTAACAAGCTAAAATAGAACTATGTACTCAAACAGAAAGAAACATCTTTAGTCCTTTGTGGAACAACTTATTTAAACATTCTGGATTTAGAACATAGTGATTTTCTGATTTTCATCTCAGTGGGAAAATCTTCCTGATATAAAGAAGCAAACTGAGGATAATGTAGTTGGATAATTGGGTCATTTCTTTGACAATATTCTCATTGCAGATCCAATGATTTGTGGAATTAAAAACAAATGTTCTTGCCCCAGCCAGTTTGCTAATTGGTTACTAACCCCGTAGTCGGAAAACTCATTAATCAACAGAGCCAAATATCAACAGTACAATGATTGAAATTTCTTTTGAGAGCCAAATTTTTTAAACTTAAACTATATAGGTAGGTACATTGTTATTAACTTCATTAGGGTACTCCTAAGGCTTAGGAAGAGCCACATTCAGTGGGCCAAAGAGCCGCATGTGGCTCGCGAGTCGCAGTTTGCCGACCCCAGTGTTAGAGCATTGGCCTGAACACCAGAGGGCCTTGGGTTCAATTCCCGGTCAAGGGCATTTACCTGGGTTACAGTTTCCATTCTTGGCCCAGATCAGGGTTCATGCTGGATGAAACCAATTTCTCTCCCTACCTCCCTCCCTTCCACTCTTTCTGAAAATCAATGCAAAAAATATCCTCGGATGAGAAAAAAATAACTGTTATTGGCTTACAAGTAGTCTAAAATAATAGAAATGTAGTTTTAGAAACAATTCAAAGCCTAGCTGTCCTTACACCCCCCAAAAACTCCCCTATTAATCTCAAAATGCTTGCAGATATTAAAAAAAACAAGCACATTGCAAACAAATATACTGCAATTAAGGAAAAAACTTAATTACTATCTAGATTTCTGATAAAAGGAAAATATGCCCCAAACTCCTTCTTGGAGAAAAGTTATATCCTTTCTCTGTGCCTTAGAGTTGTAAATTTTCTACCTGTATTCCCTGAGGTCCCAAGAGCCATCTCTTTGAAATGCAAATTTAAGGTATGACTCACCTCAAAGAAAATATTGGAGCTATTTGGAAACAAATTGGTCATACAATTTAAAAATGGGCAAAGGACCTAAATAGACACTTCTCTAAAGAGGGCATACAGATGGCCAAAAGACATATGAAAACATGCTCAAAATCACTAATCATCAGAGATATGCACATTAAAATGACAATGAGGTACCACCTTACACCATCAACAAATGAATAAATGACAAGTGCTAGTGAGGATGTGGAGAAAAGGGAACCCTATACACTGCTAGTGGGAATGCAGACTGGTGCAGCCATTGTGGAAAACAATATGGAGTTTTCTCAAAAAAATTAAATATGGAACTCTCATTTGATCCAGTGATCCCTTATCAAGGAATATATCCTAAGAAACCCAAAACACCAATCAGAAATAATATACTAGTATGTACCCCTATGCTCATAGCAGCAACATTTACAATAGCTAAGATTTGGAAACAGCCCAAGTTCCCATCAGCAGATGAGTGAATAAAATAGCTGTTGTGCGATTCTACACAATGGAATACTATGCAGCTCTAATACAGAAAGAACTCTTTTTTCCTTGCTTTTTATTATGATACTAGAGGCCTGGTGCATGAATGTCTGCACCAGTGGGTCCCTTGGCCTGGCCTGTGGGATTAATCCAAAACTGGCTCTCCAACATCCCCTGAGGTCTCCCGGATTGCGATAGGGTGCAGGCCAGGCTGAGGGACCCCACCAGTGAAAAATAGGGGCTAGGGAGGGATATGAGAGGTTGGCTAGCTGGAGAGGGACTGCAGGAGGGCTCCAGGGTGTGTCTGGCCCATCTTGCTCAGTCCCAATCAGCCGGACCCCAGCAGCAAGCTAACCTACCAGTTGGAGCATCTGCCCCCTGGTAGTCAGTGCACATCATAGTGAGAGGTTGAGTGGCCTTATCATATCATTAGCATATTACTCTTTGATTGGCTGAATGGGCAACCAGACAACCGGACACCTAGTATATTAGGCTTTTATTATATAGAACTAGAGGTTTGGGGAATGGGCCTAAGACGTTAGTCGGACATCCTTAGCACCACTGCCGCTGTGCCCGCCAGCCATGAGCCTGGCTCAGGACTTCTGGCTGAGCAGCACTCCCCCTGTGGGAGTGCACTGACCACCAGGGGACAGCTCCTGAATTGAGCATATGCCCCCTGGTGGTCAGTCAGTGCGTGTCATAGCGACCAGTCGTTTTACTGTTTGGTTGATTTGCATATTACCCTTTTATTAGGTAGGATTTTAAATCTTACAAATAAGCACAGCAAGAACACTATAAAAAACACCTAAGCCCTAGAGCCCACTATGTCATAATTTTTCCTTTTTTAAATTAAATTTTTATCTATTTATTTATTTACTCATTTAAAAATCTTTATTGTTGATAGTATTACAGATATCCCCTTTTTCCCTTCGATTCTCCCCCTCCACCTGGTTCCTGCTCCACTCCAGGCCTTTACCACCTTATTGTCTATATCCATAGGTAATGGATATCTTACCTAATAATAGACAAACATGTAAATTAACTATCCCTCCGCTACACCCACCAGCCAATCAGGAGAGTATGCAAATTAACCCAACAAAGATGGCAGTTAATTTGCATACATAGGGGCTCCGTCTGGAGCTGCAAAGATTGAAGGCTCTGGCCAGAGTGAAGGCCTGGGTCCCAGGTGCTGAAGGAAAACCGGTGCCTGCAGCCAGGGGAAGGGAAGGCCTATTGCATGAATCTCTTCATGCTGCAGGCCTCTAGTGCACATATAAGTTCTTTGGTTAATCTCTTCCCACCCCACACCCCCTTCCCTCTGAGATTAATCAGTCTATTCCATGTTTCTATGCCTCTGGTTTTATTTTACTCATCAGTTTATTTTGTTCATTAGATTCCTTGTTTGTTTATTTTGATTTTTATATTCAATTGTTGATAATATGAATTTATTGCTTCTTATACCTCCTCCTCTTCCTCCTCCTTCTCCTCCTCTTCTTCCTCCTCCTAGAATACCCTTCAACATTTTATGTAATACTGGATTGGGGGTGATGAAATCCTTTAGATTTTCGTTTTCCATGAAGCTCTTTATATTACCTTCAATTCTAAATGATAGCTTTGCTTGGTAGAGTAATCTTGGTTGTAGGTTCTTGCTATTCATCATTATGAATACTTCTTGCCACTCCCTTCTGTCCTGCACAGTTTCTGTTGAGAAATAAGCTGACAATTGTATGAGTACTCCCTTGTAGATAACTAACTGCTTTTAAGATTCTCTCTTTGGCCCTAACCAGTTTGGCTCCGTGGATGGGGCATCATCCTGTGGACTGAAAGTTCCCAGGTTCAATTCTGGTCAAGGGCATGTACCTGGGTTGTGGGTACATCCCCAGCAGGAGGTGTGCAGGAGGCAGCTGATCAATGTTACTCTCTCATTGATGTTTCTACCTCTCTATTCCTCTCCCTTCCTCTCTATAAAAAATCAATAAAATATATTAAAAAAAAGATTCTCTCTTTGTCTTTAACCTTTGGAATTTTAATTATGATGTACCTTGGTGACAGCCTCTGTGGGTTCATCTTGTTTGGGACTCTGCACTTCCTGGACTTGTAAGTCTATTTCTTTCACCAGGTAGGGGAAGTTTTCTATAACTATCTCTTCAAATAGGTTTTCAATACCTTGCTCTCTCTCTTCTCTTTCTGGCACCCCCAAGATGTGAATGTTGGTACGCTTGAAGTTATCCCAGAGGCTCCTTACACTATCTTCAAATTTTTGTATTCTTTTTTTCTTTTTGCTCTTCTGATTGGGTGTTTTTTGCCTCCTCATATTCCAAATCACTGATGTAGTTCTCACCATCTTCTGAACTCTTACTATTACAACAGCATGGATAAACCTGGAGGGTATTATGCTAAGCAAAATAAGCCCATCAGAAAAGACAATTATCACATGATCTAACTCATATGTGGAATCTAATGAACAAAATAAACTGTTGAATAAAATAGATCCAGAGACATAGGAGCATGGAACAGACTGTAGAATCTCAGAGGGAAGGTAGGAGTGGGTAGATGGGTGGGAAGAGATTAACCAAAGAACTGATATGCATATATGCATACTCTATGGACAAAGATAATAGTATGATAACAACTGGGACTGTGGTGGGTGTTGGGTGGAGGGGGGCAAATGGGGTAAATGGGGCACATCTGTAATACTGTCAGCAAATAAATAAATAAATAAACTTTTAAAATAAACAAATAAAAAACTTTAGCCATGTGAGTGAGTAGCCTTAATGTATTGTATATGCCAGATACACAATTTTGCATTATTACACCTGACACATAGCTAAATATTTAAAATGAAATTTAAGACTGTCTTTTTTGTGTCTCTGTAGATTTACATATACATGTATGTACGTATGTATGCAATGCATATGTGGTATTTTTTCTACCTCATAATATTATTGCCAAAGTTTACTTGTAAAAGAGCTCTATTTAATTGGCTTAAAGACAGATAAGCACTTAAATTAAATATTCTCTCAGAAAAGTAAGAACCAAAATGCTTTTCAAGTTTGCATAGTTTTGTTAATCTTTGGCAAATAAGAATACTGTTGGTTTAGCAAAACAAAACAATAAGTAAGTATACCATTAGATTTGTCATCATTAAGCATAATGCAGACATACAATTATTGATCTATCCACGTCTACTAGACAAATAAATTTATGTTATCTGTATTTTATAAAGTTTTTCAGCCAGCAAAACAACTTAGGATGATGAATAGCTGTTTAATGTGTCATGAAATTTTTTTATGACTAATCCAAGCAAAATTGTTTAAAAAAAACAACTGAACATAAGTTTATCTACTTTTTACTTCTTAATTTATACAGAGAGACTCAAGATAGTTGGGTCAATTAGATATTTGGGCCTGTTGGTAAATATGTTCTGTGCCAAAGTGAATATTTACACTTGAGGAAGCATATACTTTGAGAAATTGTGAAATGATTTATTCGTGTATTTGCTAATATACTCAATGCTCGTGTGCCAGACAGTTCACAGTTGCTACCCATGCTCTGTGTCTCTAAAGAGTTGTTATTCTGAAAAACACAAAGAATAGACTAGACAGCTTTCTCCTGTTATGATCTTCTGTTTGTCAATCACATAGAAGTTAGAAAGACTATGCCTTTGCCTCCTGCTCTTATTATGTTTTCCTTTTAAGAAACAGCTTGTTCTTTCCTTATGTTTTCCTCTCAGCTATTGCTGGGTGTGTCAGGGGAGGAAAAGTCAGTGAGGTGATATAAAATTCAACCATTTCTGTACATTGATGAGCTGACAGATGAATACACCTGGGCATTCTTTCTTCAAATCTCACCCTAGGGACATCCTCCTTGAGTTAGACTTCTGGAAATGGAGAGTGTAAATCTTAGGGCAGGCCAAATATTAGGCCAATAGCACTATGGTGGTGCTCCAGAGCAAGGTTTGGATTTGGATTCTGGCTCATTATGCACTCTTATTAGCTGGCATCTTCTCTTAAGCTGTAATTTCTTGATCATTTTATTTTAATTCCCTGACATTGTCACTAGCCTCATAACAGGGACCCATTACAAGCTAAGTAAATTTTCTGATGAAATAAATGGTAAATCATTTAGATCACAAATTTTAGGAGTGAGAAATAATTCTCATTATTTGTCATATGTCTTATAAAAGGAAAACAAGTTGACATATCTCAAACAAGATGAAAGCCTGGGGAACAGAAAGACCTCCATAGCTGGCAATGAAGCAATGAGTTTGCTTTCGAAAGAGGAAAAGCTACATCATGAAACAAATGGAGGGAGAAGGTAAAACTTTACCCTCCCTCATAGCTCAAAGGATTGCTATTAATACACTGAGAAACAGGAAATTTTTTATTTTCTAAGAAAAATTCTCATTGCCAAAAAGTTACTGTTGGTGAAGATCTGCACAAAGAACTTCCATATGGAATAGACAAGGATATACAAATCACATAATTATAGACAGCTTAAGCCATAGATAGTGTATCTGATCAAATTCACCTACCACTCTTCACATAGAAGAACAATTGTCTCCAAAAAGTTGAAGGGACTTGTCCTGAATTTTACAGACTCTAAGTGGTAAATTCAGGCCAAAAATCCTAAGAGTGATTTCTACTTTAGTGTTCTTTCCACTATACCACAATGCTGAGTTTTCCCTACTGAAAGGTATGAAAAGGGGGTGGAGGAATTATTTTGTTTCCTTGTTGATGTTGCTATTTTTGGTTTTATTCCTCTTAGAACAAGTGATCCAATTTAATTCCATTATGTTGCTAAGATGGTGAAAGGAGATCACAAAAGATTTAATTGCTGAATGTGATTTGTTTCATACTGAAGTATGTCTTGGTCAAAGGACTATATGCTCCTTGAGGCAGTCACTGTTGTGGTTTCTTACACTCATTGATACTTTTCCTATATTAGCATGAAACATTTGAGTACAACAAATTTACATAAATGAGAAAATTAATTTGTATCCTACATATCATGTTGTAGACATATATTTTACAAATGTAAAATATGTGTGATTTTCAGAGAAATACTACTGCAGTCTTAGCAATTCTTGCATTCTTAAAGGTTATAAATGTTTTAAAATTATACAGAAATTATTGTTTTAGCTAATTGACTTAAATGGTTCAGTTCATATAAACGAAGTTATTCAAATAATTTCTTTACTATTTTCGTTTCTTACATTTTCCTTTTCAATTCTTATTATATTTTTTGTCTTTTTAAAATTTGCATTGACATTATTGGAGTGACATCGGTTAATAAAATTATATAGGTTTCAGGGATACAATTCTATAATACATCATTTGCATATTGTATTATGTGTTCACCACCATAAGTCAAGTCTCCTTCCATCATCACGTATCCCCCTTTTACCCTCTTAAAACTCCCCTCACACCCTTTCCCTCCGGTAATCACCATACTGTTATCTGTGTCTATGAGGACTTTTTCTTTGCTTACTCTCTTCACCCTTTTCACCCAGCCCCCCAAGCCCCCTTCCTGCTGACAGCTGTTAAACTGTTCTCTGTATCTATGAATCTGTTTCTATTTTGCTTGTTAGATTGGTTTGTTCATTAGATTCCACATATAAGTGTTATATGCCATTTGTATTTCTCTGACTGGCATATTTCATTTAGCATAATACTCTCCAGGTCCATCCATCCTGTCTCAAAGGGTAACATTTCCTTATTATTTATGTCTGAGCAGTACTCCATTGTGCAAATGCACCATAGCTTTTGTATCTCCTTATCTACTAATGGGTGCTTAGGCTTCTTCCAAATCTTGGCTATTGTAAACAACACTGCAATGAACATAGGGTTGCATATATTTTCTGAATTAGTGTTTCAGGTTTCTTCAACTCTATTCCCAGAAGTAAAAACATTGGTCATAAGGCAATTCTACTTTTAATTTTTTGGGGCAACTGCATACTGCTTTCCACAGTGGCTGCACCAATCTACATTTCCACCAGTATTGTACTAGGGTTCTCTTTTCTCCACATCCTCACCAGCGCTTGTTGTTTGCTGATTTATTGATGACAGCCATTCTAACAGATGTGAGGTGATATCTCATTCTGGTTTTAATTTGCAGTTTTGGATAATCAGTGATGCTGAGAATCTTTTCATATATCTATTGGCCATCGGTGCATTAGCCAATACTCCAACCACTGAACACCACCGGCCAAGTGGATCAATGGTGCAAAACTTGAACATCAAACATGAAAATGATGGTAATGATGTAAATACCTTAGAACACAGTCATAAATGTAAGTCATGATTATATATATATATATATATATATATATATATATATATCACACACACACACATATATATATATATATATATATATATATATATATAGAGAGAGAGAGAGAGAGAGAGAGAGAGAGAGAGAAAGAGATTATATGATGTGATGGTAGTACATATGATTTTGCAAGTGTAATGATACTAAGGAAACAGACAAAAATACAGGATTGATTGAAGATGCACTTACATAATTTTAAATAACTTTCTCAATTTTCATACCTCAACAGTCACACATTATCATGAATTTTTTATAGAACCTATCATTTAGGGGATAATATAGCTTGATTATTTTTATATTGAAGATAAGATAACAGAATTGTATAAAAAGTTTGAACAGTGATGCAAATAGTTTGACCCTTCTGAAACATTTGGAAATATTATTTACTTATTCAGTCACATCATCAGGCCCAGAATCTAGTATCTCATGATCTATGATCAGGTACTAATGTTGCTCCTTAGATGGGGATCCAAAAATGAATGAAATAAAATGATAATTTATTGACCATCCATATATGATAATAGAGGGATTTGATAATTACAAAAACATTCTTTTTAAGAAAGGGAAAAAATAGGTAATGCCTAGTCCTTTTATACATACACTAGAGGCCCAGTGCACAAATTTGTGCACCAGTGGAGTCCCTTGGTCTGGCCTGCAGGATCGAGCCAAAACTGCCTCTCCAACATCCTCCAAGGTGTCCTGGATTGCGAGAGGGTGCAGATCAGGCTCAGGGACACCACCTGTGCATGATCAGGGCCAGGGAGATATGTGGGATGTTGGCCAGCAGGGGAGAGACTGCAGGAGGACTCCAGGGTGTGTCCAGCCCATCTCACTCAGTCCAGATTGGCCAGATCCCAGCAGCAAGCTAACCTACCAGTTGGAGCATCTGCTCCCTGGTGGTCGTTGCACATCAAAATGGGCAGTTGAGCAGTCTTAGCATATCATTAGCATATTACGCTTTGATTGGTTGAATGGCCGACCGGTAGACCAGACACTTAGCATATTAGGCTTTTATTATATATGACTAGTAGCCCGGTGCATGAAATTTGTGCACTGGGGTAGTGGGGGGAAAGGGGCCCCTCAGTCTGGCCTTCACCCTCTCCAATCTGAGACCCCTCAGGGAATATCCAGCTACCTGTTTGTGCCCACACTTTTAACAGATAACAACTCCATTGTTGTTTCTTTCTTATGCTTAAAACCATTGCAATTAGTAGGTATTCAAAGTGTGCATACATTTTGGGGGGACACCCTATATATCTCTAGTCAGCGGTGAAAGAAACCAACAGCAGATTTGGATCCCCCAGACAGGGAACCTCGCTCACTCCCCACATGTCTCCCCACTTCACTTTCCACCTTCGTGGGCAGCAGGAGAATCAACCTTTTCTCTCATTAATTCAGAAAAGCACATCCTGTCACCCGCTGCCCGGCAGGAGTGCACTAGGCCCCAAGCAAGCGAGGCTCAGTCAGGGCAGCCTTCACTCATGGGTTCTGGCACCCAAAGTGTACATTCCTCCTCTACAGTCGCCCCTACTATCCCACCGTTTCACTGAGAGGACGGAATTCCTCTCTGCCTCTGGGTGGGTTCTTGATTTTGAACGCTGACCGAAGGCTCCTCAGTGAGGGCCGCCCGTGCCCACCAGGTGTGTCTATCTGCACCTGCTCCTGCCTCAGCACCTGCATTAACACCCCAGAGGTGATCTCATAGCTGCACTGGCCTCCGTGGGAACAGGGCATCACCACTCCACCCTCTCACTGTCATCTCACAGGCGCCCACCCTCAGCACCCAGAACTCCCAGACACTCTCCAAAGGACATGAGCGCATCAAGAGGGGATGTGTGCACATCCTGTGGGGGTGTTAGGCATGCTGGGTTGATGGAAGTGCGGTGGAGAGGCGGGGGGAACTTGTGCACGCCTTGGTTTGCAACTGTTGCAGGCGTGGGAGGGTGACAGTGTGCTGGGGGATGTTCGCACGCCAGGGGAGGATGTGCACACCAGAGGCCTCTGGCTTTGCAGATCCGCAAACCCCCGTGGTGCAGCCAGGAGGATGTCAGTCTGGCCCGCCACGGTGGCTGTCCCTGCGATCCTGCACCTTCTGGGCCAGGAGGCAGATCTTGCGCAGCCACTCCTGGGCGCTGATGGCCTGCAGGTGCTACTTCAGCTCAGCCTGCAGGCTCCGCTTGGTGCACTCACAGCTGTCACCACCGCCATATGGGGAGTACAGGC
This sequence comes from Myotis myotis, assembly GCF_014108235.1. Classification (NCBI taxonomy): domain Eukaryota; kingdom Metazoa; phylum Chordata; class Mammalia; order Chiroptera; family Vespertilionidae; genus Myotis; species Myotis myotis. The sequence goes on from NW_023416346.1 coordinate 39,304,364, forward strand.
CACCCTCCACTGGCCTGCCTCCCCTGTCCAGAGGCTCTCTGCACTGCTCACCTGCCCAGAGTGACTGGGGCTGGGTGGAAGCCAGGTGTCCTGCCCTGCCCAACCCCGGCCGATCTGCCCCTGTGCGAGCTGCCGCCCTGCCGGGAAGGGTCATGGATCCAGGTCCTGGGACCGCGGGCAGCCTCAAGCGCTGCCCCCCGCCGGCAGGGTCACAGATCCAGGTCCCGGGACCACGGACAGCCTCAAGCACTGCCCCCCAACCCGCCAGGTCATGGATCCAGGTCCCAGACTTCGGACAGCCTCAAGCACTGCCCCCCGCCTGGCAGGGTCACAGATTTGGTCCTGAACCGCAGACAGCCTCAAGCACTGCCGCCCACCCAGCAGGGTCACAGATCCATGCCTTGGTCCCGTGGACAGCCTTAAGCGCTGCCCCCTGCCCGCCAGGACATGGATCTGGGTCCCAGACTGCTGACAGCCTCAAGCACTGCCCCCCGCCCAGCAGGGTCACAGATCTGGGTCCCGGACTGCGGACAGCCTCAAGCACTGCCCCCCACCCGGCAGGGTCACAGATCTGGGTCCAGACCACAGACAGCCTTGCCCGCTGCCGCCCGCCTTCAGTATGCAAATTAGCCACCATCTTGTTGCTTCAGGGTGGGGGTCCCCACTGGGGTGCCTGGCCAGTCTGGATGAGGGGATGATGGCTGTTTGCAGCTGGTCACACCCCCTTCAGGGTGGGGGTCCCCACTGGGGTGTCTGGCCAATCTGGGTGAGGGGCTGAGGGCTGTTTTCAGGCTGGCAGGCGACTGAAGCTCCCAGTCTCTCCTTTTTTTCTTTTTTTTTTATTCTGGGATTTATTTACCCTCTATGGCTTTCACTGGAGCTGAGAGCCAGCTTTAGCTCTGAGGCTTGGCTCCAGCTCTGAGACCTCGGCTGCTGAAAGCAGGTACTGGGTTTGTTTGGGTTCTATAATTGAAACACTGTTGCAGTCCTGCTGGCTGAAGCCTGGGTGGCTGAAAGCAGGTTTCTGGAGTTTGTTTAGGTTCTATAATTGCAACATAGTTGCTTAGACTGAAGCTCAGAGGCCAGCAGCGGCAGGCTGGGAACCTTGGCTTCCTCCATCACTGGAGCAAGCAAACCTCCTGTTCGCTTCAGCTGCCTGGCTGCTGGCTGCTGGCCGCCATTTTGGTTGGCAGTTAATTTGCATATCCTGCTGATTAGCCAATGGGAAGGGTGTCGGGGTTATGGTCAATTTGCATGTTTCTCTTTTATTAGATAGGATACCAATTCCCACTGGACAAATATGGCCAGAATCGTACAAAGAAGGAGTGGGGAATGTTTCTTAATTATATCCCATTATGCTTCCGGAGAGTGGCTCAATATTCCATTGTTCTTCATGGCTCATAACTGTACTCTCTAAAATATTATTCTCTTTGTTATTCTGCTTGGTCATTTCTGAAGAAGGCATTGGAAAATATGATTTATGAGCAACGTTTTATCCTGAAGCCTGCTTAAAGAATATTGAAGGCCCAGTGCTTTTCTGAGTTTTATACAATCTCATTTTCTTTTAATCCAGGCTTATAGTACCATAAAACTTCCTTAAAACTATTTTGCTTGAAGATCTTTTAATGAGGCCAGCATTACCCTAATCCCAAAACCAAATAAAGACACTAAAATGAAAGAGAATTACAGACCAACATCCCTGATAAACATAGATGCTAAAATCCTCAACAAAATATTAGCAAATTGGATCCAGAATTATATTAGAAAGATCATACACCATGATCCAGTGGGATTTATTTCAGGAGGCAAGGCTGGCACAATATTTACAAATCGATAAGCATGATATACTATGTAAACAAACTGAAAAACAAAAATCACATGACCATATCAATAGACGTAGAAAAAGCATTCAACAAAATCCAACACTCATTTTTTGATAAAGACTCTGAGCAAAGTAGGAATAGAGGGATCATATCTCAACATAATAAAGACCATATATGACAAACCTGCAGTCAGCATCATAGTTAATGGGCAACAAATAAAACCATTTCCCCCGAAAATAGGAATAAGACAGAGATGTCCATTTTCACCACTCTTATTCAACATAGCACTGGAAGTCCTAACCACAGTGATCAGACAAAAGGAAACAATAAAAGGCAAACAGCCCAGTCTGTGTGGCTCAGTTGTTGAGGGTCGACCTATGAACCCGCATGTCATGATTTGATTCCTGGTCAGGGCACATGCCTGGGTTGCGGGCTCAATCTGAAGTCGGGGGTGTGCAGGAGGCAGCTGGTCAATGATTCTCTCTCATCTTTAATGTTTCTTTCTCTCCCTTCCCTTCCTCTCTGAAATCAATAAAAATATATTTTTTAAAACAAAACAAAAAATGACAAACAAACGTAAAGGCTTTAGTAGCTATCTCATACTTTGGTATGCTGAAGAAAGATACTTTACAAATCAGTGAGATTTGTTGGACTTGAACTAAAAGATAGTAATGTTCTTTTGGCAATCCTTTGGACATGTGTCTCAGATAATACTAACTTTTGTTCCATTTGTTCCATTTTAATGAGATAAATCTGATTAGTTTTAATAAAAAATGATAATCCCCTTTTCATTTCCAGAATTTGGTTTAGAGTGGTGATAGGTCCAAATTCTAGACACATAAACTGAGGAGATGTCTAACAGGCTATTTCTGGAAAAAGTTTCCTCAAAGATTCAAGCAATCATGCAGGATGAAGTGAAATTGTCTGTGGAACATTTTCTTATCTGGATATGATGCCTGGCTATGTTGTTCAACAATGAATTATAATTTAGCATGGCAGAGCAGAAAGATTAGAAGAACCTGTGACTTGGACAATGTTATTGAGCTACTGAACCAAACAGCTGTCACTCTACCTCTGGACTCTTTTTTTTGTGAAAGAGACTAAATTTATTTTTAAGCCAGTTGATCTGAGTTACTTAATGATAACAGAAGATAAAAAGCTATGCATTTGTAGTAGTTATGCAATTGAAAGGTGAATTTTAGGTAAATCATTTATATTGAGGTGTTGATATGTAGATTTATCTTATTTTCTGTAAATTTTGATATAAATAGTTGGAACATTAGAAATCAGCTTGAAACAATTAAGTGTGATATTTCCTTGAACTGTTATATCACTGACCTAAGGACCTTTGGAACCTAATATAATGTCAGGTATACCTTCCTTTTTATAATGCATGATATAAATTTTTTTTAGGTTAATTTATATTATTCATGGATCATTGTTATAATGTTAGTTGACAATATATGATATGAGGTAAGGCTCTACTTTTATTTGTTTTCCAATAATTATCCTGATAACCTAAATTATTTGAATAATTTACCCCTTACCACTGGAGATGAAATGACATATTTTTTAACACTGTTTCTCCATATTCTTCTAGATAGTTGTGAGTATGCTACATAACAGGAATTAAGAGTCTGGTAGATTACATAATTATAACCACTAAGATTCCCTATGTTAGTGTGTTACTATAGCTTAAATACATAGTATGCATTCTAAGTTAAATATTTTGAAAATTTTAAATGGTTTACCGTATTCTTTTTCTCTTACAGAATGCCTGCACATAAAAAGACCTGATGTATATATGTAGTCTTAAACTGCCTCTTTGATAATGTAGTGATATAATTTGTTCAGTTTCCAAGATGTCAACATTTTCATATTATTACGTCTCTAAATTAGGATCATAGCATGTCCTAATTTAGTTTGCATTGCTTTTCTTCTTTCTTAAAGATACTTAAAATAATACTTTGCATTATATTTTATGGAATACAATATTTGAAAATTTTTAACTATTTTTGGCAAGTGTTTAAGACACACAGGCCTAAGTTAGTGAAAGAAAGCCCTATAGGGGACTGGTTGTGTTCACCTATCCTGCATAAGAACTGAAAATGGAATTGGAAAGAACATGAGTACTTGTGGGAAGCCACCCATTGTCTTCACTAGCAGAGAGGTGTGGACAAGGAGCCCAGAATGCTGGTGAACCTTGAGCCCTGGCAAAGGTCAGAGCTATGCACCCACTGTTTAGTCCAGACAATGGTAGCTGAAGCAACTCTCCCACCAGATAGTCATGTAAATCTTTACTGGTAAGATAGTCTGTCTGTTACTGGAAATTGCCTGCCTAAGGGCTATAGGTGTATCCCAAACTGAATAAAAGGATGTCAAGGCCTGAGCAGAAGCAGAATCCTCCTGGGCTCCCACCTGCCTCCCCCCACCCCGCAATTTCCAAATTATTATTTCTTGTGTCATCTCTGTCATTTGCAGCCCTTCTTCCAGAGCCTGAACCCTGAACCATGTGGGACGTGGGTTTTCACAAGTACTTACTTTTTATACATAATCACCTCATAATGTGGGGTGTGAGATTAGGAACTCTGACCAGGGATTTTCAAGGGCACAGTAGGAAATGTATCCTTCCTGGCAGGTGAAGGTGGAATTCCCTCCATTAAAAAAAATCACCCTAGGGTTAGTGGTAGTTCAGTTGTTGCTTCCTTGGCCTCTCAAATAAGTCAAAACAAAGACATGATGTTAACACCAATGCCATATCCTAGTTGAAGCTTCAGAGTCACCCTCTCTTCTTTATTCCATCTCAATATGCCTGGCTGGGCTGTCTAGTCAAGCTCCCAAAAGAAGGTTGTATAATAAGCCACATGATTGCAGTCCAAATAACTGCCAGCTTTATAGAATGCCTCCAATTAAACAAAACAAGAACATACATTTAAAAAATTATGTTGCTTTTTTCCTCATCACAGAGACAACTACATTACAAATAAATTGCTTTTCCCTTCTTTGAAAAAAATTATTCTGTGGTGAGATGCATTATGTCTACTTCTGAGTATTGCATTAGAAAAGAGTAGCACTACATTAGATTATGTTCAGAGTGACTAGGGTAGAGAGAAAACTAAAGTGACCCATGTCCCCGTTTGCTGGAAATGGAGGGAGTTTCCAGGATGTGGGACTTTCAGTGCTAAAAGAGGAAAACCAACTAAGACAGGTTGGTCATCCTGGAAAAATCCAAATCTTTGTTGTTCAAAGAAATGCTAAAGGATTTCAGCACATTTATCCTGGTTAAGATTTTGGAGGAGGCATGATAAATTCATATATATATAAAGACTGCTGTCATTTTCTTTTGTATAGCCCCAAGAGGTTACAAGGATCCATAGGCAAAGTTACAAAGTTACATATTTTGGTTCAGTGTAAATAAAAACTAGTCACAATAGTACTAGCCTAAAGATGAAATGGGATATATCAAGAAGTAAACTTTGATGAAAATCCTTAAGTAATTGGAAGTATTCAGTGTAAAGACATATCAGGAATGTTATAGAGGAATTCACATTTTTGAAAGAGTGGGGTTTTGGATTATATGGCCTTTAGTAACCCTTCCAATTTTGTTTTTAAAGTCTGTGTTTCTATTAGGATCACAGGATATTTTGATTTAAGTAAGAAACCAATATAAGTTTGAAAATCTCCCAGTCATTATCAAAAAAGTAATAGAAGAATTTTTAAATAGCAAAATAAGGAGAACCATATGGCAGAAGAGAAACCTAAATTAATCTGAGGGTAGTGTAACAAGTGATGTAAGCTATAAAGTCACTTTTAAAGCAGCCTCGGATAAGAGATCAGCCATGGATGAAGAAAGACCATTTTAGGAGAGAATGAGAAATAGTCACTGAGGATGGTAAAGTAATTCAAGCATTAAATTAATTCTTACATGTTTACCAAAGGGATGTCAAAAAACATGCCTACTCTTCTGTCTCAAGAAAAGCATTTAAATCACCAAGGTAGCTGAAATGCCAAGTATCCAAATAAGAACAGTGCCAAATATTAACCTTAAGTTTGCCTGAACCAAATTTCTATATTACCCAAGAGAGAAACTTTAAGCCTGTCCTTGGCTCCTTGAATTTGGGTTAAATAGCACCAGGGACCAGCAAAAATGGAAGTCATGCCCAAAGTACTTCCATCTGTCTGGGACCAAACAGTTTTAGTGCCCACAGGGCAGAACAGCCCTTCAAAAGATTGAATGAAAAAGAGCTGGTCCAACTCCAGATCCTGAGACACTAATACAAACCTGAATTTCATTTTCAAAAACTTGTTTTCATAACACATTAATTATCAAAAAAGTAATAGAAGAAAGTTTTCTAATTTGCATATATATATAAAGTTTTGACTTTAAAATAATTGAGGCATGAAAATAAATTGCAGTCTGCTCCAAATGAAGTTACAAAGACAGAATAAAAGTTACACTTTCTGGATTTCTTTTAAATGCATAGTCATGTACTAATTATTGTGGGGCTACAAAGAAAAAAAAATAGGTGCATTCCCTAATTTCAATAAGCTTACAGATCCTGAAGCAAAACAAAACAAAAAAGTTTCAGTTTGACAAACACTAATTGAGCACTCATTAATGGCTTAGGTACTTTCACACAGTTGTCTTAAATTGGATAGTGTCTACATTTTACAGGCAAAGCGATGTGAATTGCCTACATAGTAACCACATGTGTCTTTTTGCTCTGGCCAGTCCAAGTTTACATATGTTGCCTTGGTGTAATTTTTAACAGTATCCTTTTCACTTTCTGAGTTCCTCAGTTTTAATTATAAATTATATGGTCACCTCAATTATCACAGTAGTAGATGGCACACCTGAGATTAAAATAATGGTCTTCTGGTTTCTTATGCTCTTTTGAAAATGGTCTTAAACTGGATGTCCCATACTAAGAATATGGCAGAAATCAATTGTTATCTTATGAAAGTCCAATGCTAATACTACCACTTCCAGATAATTAATTATTCATTTATCTTCATGTGAACATCCTTGTCCTTTTGTGGCCTATGATACCTACTCAGTCATCTCATCTACTCTTTCCTACCTGTATCACAGCCACTACCACACATTTCAATTTACGACTGTAGGACCTCAATATTTGCATTGTTCATGCATCCAAAACCCTAGCCTCAGGCTTTTTTGACTCTAAAACCACAATCAACCCAGATGGGACATTCATGTCCATGACCATTTTTTGAATACCAAATGATTAACTATTCCACCTCTTAAAAAACTAAAACCCCAATACCTCTTATATACTAAAAAAACAAAACAAAAAACAAAACAAACAAACAAACAAACAAAAAAACACCTTTAATTCCATTGTGCCTGCTGTTATTCCTTCCCAACCAATTTCTTTCCATCTCATTCATAGTTACTTTTTATTGGTTGATGCCCAGTTTTCTGCCAGATAATTAAACTATTTCTGCCCTCATTATCTTTTCTATTCAACCTGGATTTATCTATGAAAATCTCATCTGTTTCTATGATATTTTTATATATTAAATAACATGAAAATAGAGTCATATGTTTTAGCTATAGCATCTCGCATAAAAACCTGAGTTATACTGTGTACTTAATACGTACATGTTGAATAAGGGAATTATGACAAGGGGATTGTCTGTTACAGATTAAATTTTCCCCTTCTACTTCTCATAATGGAGTTATATATAGCATATCTGAAGGGCTAACTGCCATAGCACGGGTCTAATGAGGTTGTAGTAATTTGTCAGTTCCTCAGGTGAACCCACTTGATTCAAACTACAATATGAAAACAAAACAATATCCTAATATTTGATCAGCTATGCCACTTACTATTACTTTTATGATTGCCTTTTATAATATTAGTGCTTGTAAATGTGTTTATTCCCTCCTAGGTACTTAGCAAAGTATTTTAATTATCAGCCAGTAGGTATGCTGGGCTCCTGGCCTTTGAGCTCATACCTGAAACAGCAGGATGTCCTATAGGAATAGTTTATTGCCACAGTTAACATTATATGTTGCATATAAGAGATGCTCCATAATTTAGTGATGGATACACATATTTTCTCATGCACACATACACAGAAAACATAAAAATGTAAATATATAAAAAGAGCCCAATAGGAACATTTTAAAAATTGTGTTTTTCTTAAAATACATACCGTTCATCAACCAATATTTTCAAACTATAAATACCTTTATATAATGAATTACCTTATTTATAAATATTTGATTATTTTAAATAGTTCTATAATATATAAGTAGGCCTTTGTGAAATTTATTTTTTTTTACTCACCCTGAAATTTTCTTGAAGTCCAGGTTTCTTTATAAGTTCTGCAACCTCTATCCAGCTTTACTTCAATAGTTCTTGGTAGGCTTATGTTTCTGACAATGGTAGACTAGATATTTTCAGATCAATCCATCTATTGAAGATACTAAGATCTGGATAAAACATAAAAATAACACTTTGACAAAAAATAATGTAATATAAATTATACACACAGAGTATATAATTTATATATTATATGTGTGTATAGTAAGTCCTAAATTAGCATCATCGATAGGTTTTCAGAACTAAATACAACATAAAATGAAACAACATAAAACAAAACCAATTTTACAATATGTTAATTGATATAAACAAGAGTTAAGTTTCTATGGCATCTCACCAATCTATATATTTAAAAGTTTAAGTGACCAAACGACCGGTCGACCAGTCACTATGATGTGCACTGACCACCAGGGGGCAGACGCTCAATGAAGGAGCTGCCCTCTGGTGGTCAGTGAGCTCTCACAGTGAGAGTGCTGCTCAGCTGACCAACGCATCCCTGTGGCCCACCAGCCTGGTGGCAGCCACTCACTCCCTCAGTAGTCCTGTAGGTCCAATCTCCAGAGAATGGGCCAGGCACCAACAGACCAGCGCCACTGGCTCGATTCTGACAGCGCCACCAACCTCCTGGAAGTCGGCCTTGGGCACCGCCACTTCCCCTCCCTAGAAACTCTGAAAGGAAGAAACAATATAAAGGTGGCCGCCAGGTGGCTCCCGACAACCGGTGTGAACCTCAGTGGGATGGATCCAGATCCCAGGCCAGCAAGGGCATTCCACTGCCCACCTGGAGGGCTGATTCTGTTCTGGGTCCCCCACCTGCCTCAGGACAGGCACCAGATGCAGAGCTCACAGCTGTCCAGTGCTGCTGGGGCTGTGTAAGCCTTTCCTGATCAGGACTGACAGGGTGCAAGCCTGTGGCAGGCGCAGTGGGGCTGGGATGAGCAGGAGTGGCAGGCAGGAGCAGCAGGTGGTGTTGGGCTGCTGGTTTTGGCCCAATCTCTGCAGGCCACCCTGAGGGACCCCACCCATGCACGAATTCGTGCACCGGGCCTATAGTGTTATAATAAAATGGCATTGAGTTAAACAATATTATTTGAAGACCTGCTATGTGTATGTATGTAGTTACAGGTTTATAAAAGAAGAGAATTTCTATTAATTGTCTAGGGTTTTCAGTTGGAAATTTAAAGTGCTACACTCCAGAGTAAGGGCAGGCAAACCCTCACAAAGCCACTCATGGATTAAGGAAATCTGGGGTTGCTAACACTTTTACCTAGCTATTTGCCAGAATGAAAATTAAAACATCTCTTGAGAAAGATAACATCACCTAGAACCTCAAATTTATCTACAATTTTGTGCACAATTATTTGGATTTAAATAAAATGTAGCCAACTACACACAAATAAAGGATTTGACACATTAAAGAAAAATATATATGTATACCCCATGGACACAGACAATAGTGTGGTGAAGGCCTGGAGGTGTGGGTATGGGGTGGAGTGGGTCAATGGGGGGGAAAGGGGGACATCTGTAATACTTTCAATAATAAAGATAAATTTATATATATATATATATATATATATATATATATATATACATATATATATATATATATATATATATATATATATATACCACAAATAGACAAATAGGAGACATATATTGGAATTATCAGATAATAACATTAGAATAATTATGACTAACTATAGTTAAAGAATTAAAGAAAATTTGATAGAAAGCTAGAAACTAAAAATTACTTATAGATATAACAGTATGATGATTACCAGAGGGAAAGGGAGCTGGGGGATGTAGAAGAGGGTAAAGGAGGGATAAATGGTGATGGAAGAAGACTCGACTTGGGGTTGTGACCACACAATACAATACACAGATGATGTATTATAGAATTGTAAACTTGAAACCAATATACTTTTATTAACCAGTTTCACCCCAATTTAAAAGTAAAGAAAAATGAATCATATGGAAATTCTAAAATTTAGAAATTTACTATTTGAAAGTACGAACTAAAAAAATAGGTACAGCTCTAGCCAGATAACTCAGTTGGTTAGAGCTTACTTCAGATAAACCAAGGTTGCAGGTTCAATCTCTGATCTGGGCACATGCAAGAAGCAACCAATGAATGCATAAATAAGTGGAACAACAAGTCGATGTTTCTTCTCTCTCCCTCTCTTTTTCTCCTCTCTCCCTCTTTCCCTCTCTCCCTCTCTCCCTCTCTTTCTGTCTCAAAATCAATTTAAAAATTATAAAAAATAAGTAAAACTTTTGAAAATAAAAGATAAAAGATGATGTTGAAATCAAAGGCAGTTTTTAAAAAGTCCCATTACCTTCCAAAGAGCACCAATAAGATTAATAGCTGATTTTAAAAAACATATTTTATTGATTTCAGAGAGAGGAAAGGAGAGGGATAGAAACAGCAGTGATGAGAGAAATAATTGATTGGCTGCCTCCTGCACGCCCCACACTGGGTATCTAGCCTGAAACCCTGGCATGTGCTCTGACCAGGAATCAAACCATGATGTCCTGGTTCATGGATTGACACCGGACTACTGAGCAACACCAGCCAGGCTAATAGCTGATTTTTTTTTTTTTAAAGAAAAGACTAAAGGGAGAATAAAACAGGAGTTCTTTAGAGTACTGAGAGCAAAAATCTTCAAGGACAGCATATAATTTACAGTGGGGGAAAAGAGAACATATGTAATACTTTCAATAATAAATAATTAAAAACAACAACTACAAAAGAAAATATCTTAATACAGGAAAAATAAAACATCTTCAGATTTAAAAAAAAAAAAAAGTTGAAAGCCTTAATTACTAGCAGATCCGCACTAAAAAAGAAATATTTATGAAAGGGAAATGACCCAAGGTAGAGGTACAGTAAAATAGAATAATGAACTCCTTAAAGAGTAAACTTAAATAGATATTGACCACTTAAATGAATAATGATCCTAAATTGTGTGGCTTTAAATATGTATAGAATCAAAACTCTGGGCAATAATGTCACAAAATATAAGGGGAGCTTGAATAGACATCAGGTAGTAAACGGTTCTGCATGTTTGGGAAGTAATAAAAGCACTAACTTTTATATTAAACTTTAATGGGATAAGGATGCATGTTGTAATTTCTAGGTTAAACATTAAACAATATAAAATGATTAATTACTAACATGTTAATAAAATAAATAACAGAATAGAAAGGAAATAATAGAAAAAACTAACTTGGTCAATTAAAAAAACAAACAAACAAAAAAACCCCCAAAACAAAAAACTAAGGAAGGAGAAAGAGAAGAACATAGCCAAGATCAGCCAAAAAGAAAATACATATTCACCATCAAACCAGTGTTACAAGAAATGTTAAATGGTCTTCATTAAGAAGAAGAAAAGATTTAAAATATGAATAATAAAATGGAAATATATGTGTGTGTATATATATATGAACAATTATTTTAAATGCAAATTAATTAAATGCTCTAATCAAAAGACATATGGCGGCTGAATGGATTATAATACTAGTCCCTTACATAAGCTGTCTACAAGAGACTCACCAAATGGAAAGACACACACAGACTGAAAGTAAAGGGATGGAAAAATATATTTCCTGAAAACAGAAATAAATAGGATCTCTTACCATTTGAGACAGCATGGAGAGACCTGGAGAGTATTATGCTAAGTGAAATAAGCCACTCAGAGAAGGACAAATATGTGGAATTTAATGAACAAAATAAACTGATGAATAAAATAGAACCAGAGGCATAGAAACATAGAACAGACTGATGAATCTCTGGGGGAAGTGGGGAGAGGTGGCAGGAAGAGATTAACCAAAGAACTTATATGCATACTAGAGGTTTGGTGCACGAATTCATGCACCAGTGAAGTGCCTCGGCCTGGCCTGAGGGATTGGGCCAAAACCAGCTCTCCAACATCCCCTGAGGGGTCCTGGATTGCTAGAGAGTGCAGGCCAGGCTGAGGGACCCCACCAGTGCATAATTGGAGCCAGAGAGGGAAACAGAAGGTTGGCCAGTCGGGGAGGGGCTGTGGGAGGACTCCAGGGCATGTTTGGCCTGTTTCGCCCAGCAGCGAGCTAATTGGAGTGTCTGCCCCCTGATGGTCAGTGCACATCATAGCAAGCAGTTGAGCAGCTTTGGCATATCATAAGCATATTATGCTTTGATTGGTTGAATGGATAACCAGACTACTAGAGACTTAGCATATTAGGCTTTTATTATATAGGACTAGAGGCCCGGTGCATGAAATTTGTGCACGAGGGGGTCCTCTCAGCCCAGCCTGCACCCACTTTAATCCAGGACTCCTTGGGGGCTATCTGACTGCCCTAAGATCAGGTCTAAACCGGCAGTCGGACATCCCTCTCACAATCCGAGACCACTGGCTCCTAACTGCTCACCTGCCTACCTGCCTGATCGCCACTAACTGTCCCCTCTGCTGGCCTGGTCACCCCCAACTGCCTCCCACCGCCATCCTGGTTGCCCTGAACTTCCCCCCCTTGCTGGCCTGGTCGCCCCTTGCTGCCCCTCGTGCCAGACTGGTCACCCCCAACAGCCCTCCACACCAGCCTGGTCACCCCTAACTGCCATCCCACTGACCTGGTTGTCCCATACTGCCCCCATCCTGGCCTGGTCACCCCCAACTGCCCCGCCTGCCGGCCTGGTCACCCCTGACTGCCCCCCCCACCAGCCTGGTCACTCACAACTGCCCCCCCTATGGTCACCCCACACAGTCTGTTGCTCGGTTATTTGGTCATCCCTCACTAACCCACCACCACTGCTTGCATGGTCGCCCCATGCAGCCTGCTGCTCAGTCGTTTGGTCGCCCCTCAGTAACCCCCTGCTGGCCTAGTCGCCCCATACAGTCTGTTCGGTTGTCTGTTCAGTTGTGATGGTCACTTAGGCTTTTATATATATAAACTAGAGGCCCAGTGCACTTGGGAGGGTCCCTCAGCCTGGCCTGTACCCTCTCGCAGTCTGGGACCCCTCGGGGGATGTCCACCTGCTGGCTTAGGCCCATGTCCCGGGGGATTGGGACTAAGCTGGCAGTCAGAAATCCTTCTGCCAGCGTGGGAGCCCTCAGAGGATATCCACTTGCCAGTGGGAGCAGACCTAAGCTGCAGTCGGACATCCTTAGCGCTGCTGAGGAGGCAGGAGAGGCTCCCACCACCACCGCTGTGCTGGCAGCCATTAGCCTTGCTTGTGGCTGAGCAGAGCACCCCCTGTGGGAGTGCACTGAACACCAGGGGCCAGGTCCTGCATTGAGTGTCTGCCCCCTGGTGGTCAGTGTGTGTCATAGTGACCAGTCTTTCCCAGTTATTCTGCTTTTAGGGTCAATTTGCATATTACCCTTTTATTATATAGGATAGCAGCCTGATGCATGGGTGGGGGCCAGCTGGTTTTCCCTGAAGGGTGTCCTGGATCAGGGTGGGAGTGCTGCTGGGGTGCCTGGCCAGCCTGGGTGAGGGTCTGAGGGCTATTTTCAGGCTGGCCACACCCCCTTCAGGTTGGAGGTCCCTGCTGGGGTACCTGGACAGCCTGGGTGAGGGTCTGATGGCTATTTACAGGCTGGCCACCCCCCCTTCATGGTGGGGGTCCCCACTGGGGTACCTAGCCAGTCTGGGTGAGGGGCTGATGGCTGTTTTCAGGCTGACCACACCCAAAAGAGAGGGAGAGAGAAGAAACATCAACTTGTTGTTCCACTTATTTATGCATTCATTGGTTGCTTCTTGCATGTGCCCAGATCAGAGATTGAACCTGCAACCCAAGCTCTAAGCCTCTCCTATTTTTTTTCCCCTGGTATTTCCTTGAGTGGAGGCCACGGCAAGCTGGAAGCAGTTGTCTGGGATTTATTTATCTTCTATAATTGACACTTTGTAACCTTGAGCAGAGCTGAGGACCAGCCAGGGCAGGTGAGAAGCTTGGCTTCCTCCATCGCCGGGTCAACCCAAGCCTCCTGCTTGCTCCAGCTCAGCAGCCACTGCCATCTTAGTTGGGTTAATTTGCATACTTGCTTCTGATTGGCTTGTGGATGTGGCTTGTGGGTGTGGCTTGAATGTAGTGGGGGATGGTTCATTTGCATGTTTCTCTTTTATTATACAGGACTAGAGGCCCGGTGCACAAAAATTTGTGCACTCGTGGGGGGAAGGGGGGGTCCCTCAGCCCGGCCTGTGCCCTCTCGCAGTCTGGGACCCCTCGGGAGATAACGACCTGCTGTCTTAGGCCTGCTCCTGGGTGGCAGAGGACAGGCCCAATCCCTAGGTGCAGCCCCTGGTCGGGCTCAGAGCAGGGCCGATTGGGGAGTTGGGGCACCGCCCCCTGTCATACACAGAGAAGGGCAGATCTGGAGGTTGCGATGCCACCCTCAGTCACGCTCAGGGTAGGGCCGATTGGGGGGTTGGGGCCATGCCCCCTGTCACACTCAAGGCAGGGTCGATGGGGAGGTTGCAGTGCCACCCCCTGTCATGCACAGAGCAGGGCCCATCAAGGGGTTGGGGAGCTCCCAGCTGTCATGCACAGAGCAGGGCAGAACAGGGGGTTGGGGAACCGCCCTCTATCACCCACAGAGCAGGGCCGATCAGGGGGTTGGGGGGCCACCACTGTCACACTCAGGGCAGGGCCGATGGGGAGGTTATGGCTCTACCCCATCACACACAGAGCAGGGCCTGTGGAGGGGGGGTTGGGGCGCCAGCCTCTATCACCCACAGAGCAGGGCCGATCAGGGGGTTGGGGCACCGCCACTCTCACACTCAGGGCAGGGCCTATAGGGAGGTTATGGCTCTACCCAGTCACACACAGAGCAGGGCTGATTGGGGGGTTGGGGCGCCGCACCCTGTCACACACAGAGCTGCAGGGCAATCAGGGGGTTGGAGAGCTCCCCCATATCAGGCACAGAGCAGGGCTGATCAGGGGGTTGGGGCGCCTTCCCATGTCACAAACAGAGAAGGGCGGATAGGAAGGTTGTGGCCCTGCCCCCTGTCACACACAGAACCGCAGGGCAAACAAGGGGTTTGGGAGCTGCCCCCTGTCACACTGATCCTGGTGCCAGGAGGCCTCTCAGCTCCGCTGATCCCAGTGCTTGGAGGCATATTACTCATTTACTATAAAGGATAGAAGCCTGGTGGACGGGTCGGGGCCAGCTGGTTTGCCCTGAAGGGTGTCCTGGATCAGGGTGGGGGTCCCCACTGGGGTGCTTGGCCAGCCTGGGTGAGGGGATGATGACTGTTTGCAGCTGGTCACACACCCTTCAGGATGGGGGTCCCAACTGGGGTGCCTGGCCAGTCTGGGTGAGGGGCCGAGGGCTGTTTTCAGGCTGGCGGGTGACTGAAGCTCCCAACTGCTCCTTTTTTTCTTTTTTTTTTATTCTGGGCCAGCTTTAGCTCTGGCTCCATCTCTGAGGCCTCCGCTGCTGAAAGCAGGTATCTGGTTTGTTTCAGTTCTATAATCGAAACTCTATCAACTCCAGCTCTGAGATCCCGGCTCAATGAAAGCAGGTTTCTGGGGTTTTGTTTAGCTTCTATATTTGTAACAATGTCTCAAACTGCAAGCTCAGAGGCTGGCAAGGCAGGCGGGGAACGTTGGTTTCATCCGTCACTGAAGCAAGCAAGCCTCAAGTTAGTTTCAAGCTGCTTGGCTGCTGGCCGCCATCTTGGCAGGCAGTTAATTTGCATATCTCGCTGATTAGCCAATGGGAAGGGTAGCAGATGTACGCTAATTACCATGTTTCTCTTTTATTAGATAGGACTAGAGGCCCGGTGCACAAAAATTTGTGCACTCGGTGGGGGGGGTGGTCCTCAGCCCGGCCTGTGCCCTCTCGCAGTCTGGGACCCCTCGGGAGATAACGACCTGCTGGCTTAGGCCTGCTCCCAGGTGGCAGAGGGCAGGCCCAATCCCTAGATGCAGCCCCTGGTCAGGCCCAGAGCAGGGCCAATTGGGGAGTTGGGGTGCTGCCCCTGTCATGCACAGAGCAGGGCGGGTTGGGAGGTTGCAATGCCACCCTCAGTCACGCTCAGGGTAGGGCTGATTGGGGGTTTGGGGCACCGCCCCCTGTCACACTCAAGGCAGGGTCGATGGGCAGGTTGCGGCGCCACCCCCTGTCATCGACAGAGCAGCGACAACCGGTGTTGGGGTGCTGCCCCCTGTCACTCACAGAGCAGGGCCCATCAGGGGTGTTGGGGCTCTTTACCCTGTCACCCATAGAGCAGGGCCCATCAGGGGTTTGGGGAGCTCCACCCTGTCACTCCCAGAGTAGGTCCGATAGGGGAGTTGGGGCACCGCCCCATCACACACAGAGCAGGGCGGATAAGGGGGTTGGGGCGCCGCACCCTGTCACACTCAGGGCAGGGCCGATGGGGAGGTTATGGCTCTACCCCTTCACACACAGAGCAGGGCCCGTGGGGGCGGGGGGTTGGGGCGCCGCACCCTGTCACATACAGAGCAGAGCCGATCAGGGGGTTGGGGCACCGCAGCCTGTCACACACAGAGCCGCAGGGAGATCAGGGGGTTGGGGAGCTCCCCCATATCAGGCACAGAGCAGGGCTGATCAGGCGGTTGTGGCGCCTTCCCCTGTCATGAACAGAGCAGGGCGGATAGGGAGGTTGTGGCCCCGCCCCCTGTCACACACAGAGCCGCAGGGCGATCAGAGGTTTTGGGCACTGCCCCCTGTCAAGCTGATCCCGGTGATGGGAGGCATATTACCCTTTTACTATATAGAGGACTGGTGCACGGGTTGGGGCTGGCTGGTTTGCCCTGAAGTGTATCCTGGATCAGGGTGGGGGTCCCCACTGGGGTGCCTGGCCAGTCTGGGTGAGGGGCTGAGGGCTGTTTTCAGGCTGGCGGGTGACTGAAGCTCCCAACTGCTCCTTTTTTTCTTTTTTTTTTATTCTGGGCCAGCTTTAGCTCTGAGGCTCCAGCTCTTAGGCCTCCGCTGCTGAAAGCAGGTTTCTGGCCTTTGTTTACCTTCTGTATTTGAAACAATGTTGCGATCCTGCTAGCTGAAGCCCAGCGACTAATGCAGGTTTCTGGGGGGTTTTGTTTAGCTTCTATATTTTTAACAATGTTTCTTAGAGCACAGCTCAGAGCCCAGCAGGCAGGCGGGGAACCTGGCTTCCTCAGTCACTGGAGCAAGGAAGCCTCCATGTTCGCATCAGCTGCCTGGTTGCCGGCCGCCATCTTGGTTGGCAGTTAATGTGCATATCTCGCTGATTAGCCAATGGGAAGGGTAGTGAAGTTACAGCTAATTACCATGTTTCTCTTTTATTAGATAGGATATGCATTGTCTATGGACACAGACAATGGGTGTTGAAGACCAGAGGTGGGGCAGGAACTGGGTTGAGGGTTGCAATGGAGGATTAGAAGGGGGGACACCTGTAATATTCTCAAAAATAAAGATAGTAAAAGAAAATGGAAACAAACAAACAAACAAAAGCTGGGCTAGCAATACTTACACCAGACAAAATAGATCTAAAAAATGAAATAAACAAACAAATAGAACAGAAGTAGACTCATAGATACGGAGAACATTTTGATGGTTGCCAGATGAGGAGGGCATTGGAGGATTGGTGACAAAGGTGAAGGGATTAAGAAGTACAAATTGGTAGTTACAGCATAGGAAATACAGTCAATAATATTATAATACCTATGACTGGTGTCAGATGGGTACTAAATTTATTGAGGTGGTCACTTAGTAAGTAATATAATGTCTAATCACTGGGTTGTACACCTGAAACTAATATAATATTGTATGACAAATGTAATTGAAAAGTAAAAGATATTTAGAGTAAAAAAAAGGAAGTACATAGAAAATTCATAGCTATGAATCCACATACACCAGTAACTACATTTAAAGTAATGAGTGTAGACTAAAAATACAAGAAAAATATTTTCAGACTAAAATTGAAAATAAAACCCAAACATATTCTGTTCACAGGGCTCCTGGACTGTGATAGGGGGCAGGTCG
Source organism: Myotis myotis (assembly GCF_014108235.1). Lineage (NCBI taxonomy): Eukaryota > Metazoa > Chordata > Mammalia > Chiroptera > Vespertilionidae > Myotis > Myotis myotis. The sequence goes on from NW_023416346.1 coordinate 39,322,505, forward strand.
GGCTGACGGACCCTCCCCCAGTGCACAAATTTTCGTGCACCGGGCCTCTAGTAAGAAAATATAATACCTGAAAGTAAAGGGTGAAAAATTAGATCATGCATACAACTAACCCAAAGGAAGCTACTGTAACTATATTAATATTAAAAATTTTAAGGTAGAAAATAGAGAGGGGAGGAGATGAAGAGGCAAATTTTATAATAATAAAATTTCAACTCAACAGGAAAGAATAATTCCAAATCTTCATGTACCCAATAATATAGTTTAAAACTATAAAAAGCACACATTAACAAAGGGGAAAATGTACAAACCCACAATCAGATTAACACACCTCTCTTGCTAAGTGACAAAGCAACCAGATTAAAAAAAAATTGTGAGGATATAGAAGATATTAAAAATTGGGCTTAGTTTGGGCTTCCCCAGAAGCAAATCTGGAGACAAAGATTTAAGTGCTAGTAATGGATTGGGATGGTCCAGGAAATATTGGTAGTAGACAAGGGAATTGTTGAAGAAAAGGAAAGCCGGCTACTGCTGAGGATAATGGAGCTTATTCTTCTGAGTTATCTCTGGGAAAAAGTGTTAAAAAAGATTTCTTTAGTATTTTCCCAAACAAGGGGTAATAGACCTGGATTATTTATGCACTTACTCCCAAGATTCTTCAGTGAATGGGTACTGTCTGGGGGTATAAATTTTCGAGCACTTCTGATCTACAACATGCCCATGGCAGCATGAACTTCCACTTTTCTGGAAAAAGCACTTGGTCACGGAGTAGTAAGTACCTGGCACTTTGAAGTAAGCCAGAGCACATGGTAGTGTCCTAAGGATATGAGTGAGGCACTGACAGCATCTGTTATAACAATTAACAAAAATGACCTAATTGACATTTATAGAATACTGAACTGAAAAACTGTAGCATACACATTATTTACAAGTGCACATGGAACACTTATCTAAATAGACCATATGCTGGGCCATAAAGAAAGTCTCAACAAATTTTAAATGATTAAAATCATACTGAATATGATCAATGACTACAGTAAAATTAAACTGGAATTTAATAACAGAATGATAGCTGGAGAAATCCACAAATGTTTGTATATTAAATATTATATTCTAAATAACCCATAGCTCCACTTTTAAGAAAAACTGATGTTGTTCATTGGAGCAGAAAAGGCCTTCCTGAGATAGAAAATGTATGCCAAGATATAAAAATTAGTCAGAGAGGAAGGGCAGTAAAAAACTATGTTCCATCTAGAGGGAATAATACTAGTATATGTAAAGGCTAGAGAAGTCAGGGAAGGCTTCTTGGAGAAAGCATCTTGAAATGGGCCTTAAAAGATTACTAAGCTTTGACTGGGCAGAAGGAAAGAAAATAAAGGATACTACAGGCAGAAAGATCAATATAAATAAAAATAGGAGTAAGCACAACATGGTGGTGTGAATGAACATTAATGAAATCTAGATTCATCATTGGGTAGCCATGGGGAATTAAATTGGAGAAGTAGGGTGGGATCAAATAATGGAATGTAGGGCCAAGATTTTATTTATGATCCAATACACAATAGATTCCTGTGTATGTACTTATGGAGGAAGCTTCTTTTTACAAGGGAAGCTTCAGTAGAACATTAAAAAACTAAATTTACCCACAGAGATATTAAAAGCCACTGAGTAAATATATCCTTTTAATAGCACATGTAAAAGTGTTCCACCTTCTGTTCCAGGGAAGGAATTCTTATGTTTAGTATGTATTGTAACAGCAGGTTTCTATCAAGACCAATATGATTTAGTAACAGATTGTTACAGTAGAACAATCTAAGTCAGCCCATTCTTGGTCTTTCAGCAGTCCAGCAGTTTTGGTTATTTGAATATTCTGTACATTTTCCACGCAAACACAAAAGGTTTAGCAACATTTACAAAATTTGAGCATAACTCAAGTCACTTAATGCAGATTAAGAACTCAAAATGTATGTGCTTAAATTCTCTTTCAGTTCCTATCAGATTATTTTTCTTTGATGATTCAGAAAAGTTCTTTAGGCTGTTACAGGTAGGGCCTCAGAGTCACCTATGAAAACACTAGATTGTTTTCAGAAATGCCAAGACTAGAAGTACCCAGTCAGGGGTTGCTGAAGAAAATGATATTTTATACTCTAAACCACTAAGGGAAAAGAGTATTGGGGTATTGGGAAAACCTTGAAGAAAATCCTGTCAAGAGTTGTACAGGTTTGGAAAAGGAGAATATCTCCTGTGATGGCCATGGATGGATATAGGACTGTGTATTCCCCCATTATAATCCCCACAGAAGATACTGTTTCAGTCCTAAATTATAGTGGATACATTCTATAGCTCTGTTTATTTACAATGATTCCCTTCTATGTCCTTAGTCTAGCCTCTAATTTCAATATGAGTGGATCACCATCCTTAGATTCTGTTCCCTTAAGTTCCAGGTCTCCAGAGTTCTGTAATGCAGACACTGTAAATGGAGAAATTAAGGTAGGGCATTATAGTAGGAATCCACAGGGACAAGGAGGCATTGTAATATGTGCAGGATGAATTAGAGAACTCATAAAAGAAGAAAATATATTCTACCATTTAAATTTTTTGAGGCCTAAAGAATGGTTTGGAGAGAATTAACATTTAGTAAGATTGAATATTCACAACAATTATTATTATTATTATTTATAATGTATTATATTTATGAAATTATGCCCATTTTTCAGACAAGGAAACTGAATTTCAGTGATATTAACTAAACTAACATATGTAATGTAACCTAATACTCATACAGCTAATAAGTTTTTGAATCAGTATTTAAACTCATTTGTCTGATTCCCTCACTGTTATTTTTAAATTCCACACACTCTCACATTCATTTTGGCAATAGCACAGAAAGGTAAAGAGGAAAATAATAATAGTTCTTATGGTGAGTGCTATTTGTGAGCACTTTTCACAGGTCATCTTATCTTTAAAAATTTGAGAAATCAAGGTCCAGAGAACTTAAATAACATATCCAAAGTCACATAGTAAGTGGGGGAACCAGGATTTAAACCTTGGCTCTGAGATTTCAGATTCTACTTTGTTAAGCACTGTTATATTTGATAAGAAGTGATACTAGGCTGATCTCTGGCACTCAAAATCAGGATTTCCAGATTTCTTCACCCAACTAGGATATAAATACCCAATTAGGAAGTTGTAGCAATGTTTTAAATTTGTTGTATTGTTTTGCTCCTAATATTCCATGAGAAGATACTGCAGTGCTTAACAAAGAGGAATAGAGAGGGTTTTATTTATGGATAATGCTGCTTGGCAAAAGGCTTTCTCCTGAAGCATCCAGTGCCTATTTTGAAAGGGAAACAACTATCTCTGAGCCCAAGTGATATTGTGGACTCAAATATATCAGCTTATGTCACATGGCCCCAGATAAACTCCCCAGATCCTTCTAAACTGGTTGTTCTTCTTTAATCTTCCCTAGCTTGCTTTTTCATTCCTCATAGAGCTCCCTCATAATTAAACAATGTCATATCCTTTCTTCTCATCTTGGATTCTTCAGGAAAGAAATGCAGTATTAAATTGCATATATTTGTTCTCAAACTTGTGATATGCCTGAGGGGTTTAAGTACTGTTTTGTTCTGTATAAATCCAATTCACACAAAATAGATATAGAAAAGATCACATCCCTTGCTATATTAATGGAGTACCATTTTACCATAAGTACATGATCTGTAGAAAAGTCAGGGTTTGGAATGATACAAATAGATTAAGCACTCCTCGTACTCATACATTATTCATTTATAATAGTGGTATCCTAAGAGAAGAAAGAACTGACAGCTGTGTTCTAAGTGTCCTTTGTTACATCAGAACTTTCCACTGAGGAATTCTTCCACCAGGAATACTCTCTTATCTGAGGAGTATCCAAATCAGGTACCAAGTGATGAGGGAAGGCCACTTCCTCCAGTTAAAAGCCCTCTGGATGCAGAAGTGGATAAACTACAGCCTGTGGGTCGGTTTTCATAAATAAAGTTTTATTGAAACACAGACACACCTACTTATTTAGCTATTAGCATGACTGCTTTGCTATTACAAAAGTAGAATTGAACAAACAACCCAATTAAAAAATGGACAGAGGATCTGACCAGACATTTCTCCCAAGAAGACACACAAACAGCCAATAGATATATGAAAAGACATCAACTTCTCACTGCAGGTGAGAATGTAGACTGGTACAGCCACTATGAAAAACAGTCTGGAGATTCCTCAAAAAATTAAGAATAGAGCTACCATATGACCCAGAAATACCTATCCTGGGTATATACCTGAAAAATTAAAAGAACAAAAACCAAAAAACATGTATTCACAAAGATATATGCACCCCTAGGTTCATTGCACATTATAAAGGGTGGCCATGACATGGAGACAACCAAAGTGACCTTCAATAGAGAATTGGATAAAGACGATATGGTACATGTACACCATGGAATACTAGTAACACAAAATACTGCCATTGGAGACGTGGATGGACCTTAAGAATATTATGCTAAGTGAAATAAGCCAGGCAGTAAAATCTAAGAAGATAAGAACTCATCCCATATGTGAGATATAAAAACTGAAAGTCGTGGACACAAACAGCAGTGTGGTGTTTGCCAAAGGAAAGGGGTAGGGGTGGGCGGTGAAAAGAGCCTAATATATGGTGATGAAAGATTATTTGATTTTGGGGTGGTGGAAACACAGTGCAATATACAGAATTTGTATCATAGAATCCACCCCTGAAACCTAAAAGATACTATTAACCAATGCCAACCCAATAGATTTAGTAAAAACATTTTTTTTAAAAAAGTAGAATTGAGTAGTTGTATCAGAGAATGCATAGTCCACCATGGTCAAAATGTTTACTATCTGGGTCTTTACAGAAATATTTTTCAACCCATGGTCTATGTTAATACTTGACATATGTTAATACTTGAAAACTACTGATGAACACAAAATCAACCCATACAAACAAATTCCCCTCAGGTATCTTCTGTTCCCCCTCTACCCTCCTATTTTGCTCTCTCCATCTTCACTGGGGATTCCCAAAAAAGGAAGTCTTAGACAAACTAATGAGCTTTTTAAGGACCTTATGATATCAGTAAGTAGAAAAAAAAGAGAACAGAATGAAAAAAATCATTCAGAATATAGAACACTTAAATGGTAGTGTTTAACTGCAAACAAGACAAATTTAGGAGGGTTTAAGTTAGCGTGAGGGTACTTAGGACATTGAGAGGGCTTTTTTGGAGTATGACAGGCTTCCTTGTGCCTAATTATTTGAAAAATTTTATTAGAAACTTCCTGACTCATACACAGAAAACAGGAAGTAAATAACTCTTCTCAAGTCCCTATATTAATTCATTCATTATAAGTTTTTGAGGTACTAGAATAGATTCTGAGCATGCAATGGTGAATTATCAGAGCTTGGTTAATCTTCTCATACAGCCCACAGAGTAGTAGGGAAAACAGGAATTAAAGGCACTCACAAGAAGTTATAATTCTGAGTACCACAAAGGAAACTGCAGGATTCTATATCCTATATAATAAAAGGCTAATATGCAAATAGACTGAAAGGTGGAACAATCGGGACAAGTGAACAACCGAACAACTGGTCGCTATGATGTGTGCCAACCACCAGGGGGCATGTGTGCAATATGGCGAGCTTCAGGCCGCAGCGGATGGTGGAGCAGGTAAGCGGGGGCGCCAGACCAAGTTGGGGTGCTGGTCACTGTCATCGGGGAAAGCCCCTGCTGGTTACTGAAAATTCTTTGCTCCCACATGCTGCAGTCCACCTGGCCAGTGCTGGCCCCACTCGCACCCACTGCTGGTGCCGGAGCCACTGCTCACACCCACTGCCAGTGCCTGATGCTGGCCCCAATCTTTTGGCACCGTCAGCAGGTGTGAGCAGTGGCTACTGGCCCCAATCACCCCTCAGGGCTTCTCCATCTCCCCCTGCTCCTGAGGGGTGATCAGGGCAGCAGTTGCTGCCCATACCCACTGAGGGCACCACCCTGCTCATACCCACTGCTGGTGCTGGCCCAAATCTCTCCACACCTTTAGCAGGTGGGAGGGGGGACGGCACCGTCAACATGTGGGAGCGAGGCTCCTGCTGCTGGCAAACAGGGGACTGGGGGCCATGGTGGGAGGGGCCAGGCGGGGAAGCGGAGGATGGGCTGAGACCCACCCCTGTGCCTACCAGCAACCTCACGGCCCACAGTTCCTTGAAAGGTGCATGAATTTGTGCACTGGTCCCCTAGTCCAGTGGTCGGCAAACTCAGTCAACAGAGCCAAATATCAACAGTACAATGATTGAAATTTCTTTTGAGAGGCAAATTTTTTAAACTTAAACTATATAGGTAGGTACATTGTTATTAACTTAATTAGGGTACTGCTAAGCTGGCCTTTGCTAAAAACGTCCTCAATCTGATTGAGGTACGTTTGCTGAGGTCGACCCCTTCCAACTCTCCCATCCACACTCGTCTTGTATACTTGTTTCAGATAGATGAGTGTGGATGGGAGAGTTGGAAGGGGTCGGCCTCAGCGAACATACCTCAAAACAATGTACCTCCCCCGCGTTGCGAATCCCGGGGCACAGGACCATGTCTCCTGCATCCCCCATCGCCTGGCCGAGCGACACCCCCCACTTCTTCTAAGGCCACTTCTTCAAAATAGACTCGCCCAGGCCGAAAACCGACTTCTGTGCATGGGCCAGGAAGTTTCAATCGCACTATACGTGCGCACCCGCACGTGGTATTTTGTGGAAGAGCCACATTCAAGGGGGCAAAGAGCTGTATGTGTCTCGTGAGCCACGGTTTGCCGGCCACTGTCCTAGTGTGTATATAATAATTCCTACTCTAGATTGGAATGGTCAGGAGTAGAGGATCAATAATGGCAACACTGATAAAGAACATTTAAGCTATGATCTGAAGAGTGGATAACAATTTGTATGAATACCTCTTTTTCCCATTCCTAATTTTGCCTGGAGTAGGAACTTGACTTTGCCTTTCTCTCTTCTATGCTAAATGGCCCACTGCTCTTGAATTTCAGCTCTCAAGCTTATACTATTAGTTTTACTACTTAGCAATCAAATCCATTCTTGCGGGCTGGCCTGAAAAGCCAGACACCACTTAAAATGTTGGAATATAGGTTGTGTTCCAGGTGGAGGTATGTCTGTAAAGGCAAATGCCTTGTGCTTGGAAGTTAGAAAACATTTTTACCATAGGTCTTGGCTCAGTGTATGCCCAAAGCTTATTTACTGATAGATTACAGTGAACTCTGTATAGACATACAAATGGAATAATAGCATATAAGTCAAGAGATGAAAATTGTACATGAGCATGTGTGTTTGTGCACATGCACACCCTAGGCCATGGTCTTCTTCCTAAATAACTTGTAATATTCAATCCCTTTTCTGTGAATGAACACCCACACCCTGGGTTCTCTGACTTTCACCTCCCCTACTTCTTTTCTTTCTTTCTTGTTAATTCATTTCATAGAGTGTATCTCATTAAGGAAGATGTTTTATCTCCAGCTAAAGGATTGTGTCATGAGCAGGCAAATGGAAAAAACATATTTTGGTACAAGTGTCTTTCCAAGCACAGCTGCAAGCTTGCCATATTTGTAACTGACTACTTAGGCTACATGGAAATCTGACCTTTTGCAGACTAAAAGACCAGAGCCTACTGTGATTCAATTATAGTTGCCCATATAACCCATACATCAATGCTGCCCATCACCATAAAGTGTAGCTATTAGAGCTCTTGTGTCACCGTAACCACAGCTTGACTAATATTGTGGTAGAAATGTCTTTTTTTAGTCTTACCTGAGGATATGCTTATTTATTTTAGAGTGAGAGGAAGGAGGGAGGGATAGAGAGAGGGGGAGAAAGGGGGAGAGGGAGAGGGGGAGGGGGAGGGGAAGGGGGGAGGGAGAGGGAGAAAAATCAACGTGAGAGAGAAACATCCATCCATTGTTTCCCATATGTGTCCTGACCAGGAATCAAATTGTACCCACAACCAACCAACTTTATTGGTGTACAAGATGATGCTCCAAGCAACTGAGCCAGAGTTGGAAATTTCTTTTTAACAAAGATTTCCAAGCCTTGAGTGATGGCCCACTATTTAAAGCAATTTATATTTATATAACTCATTTTCTGCCACCTAGAAACCAAAAGCCAGGGTATGAGGACTTATCTATCCATATTTCTGACCTGGTATTTCTTACATTATCAGACCTTTTTCCTCTTCTTTGCTCTGATGTCTGATGATAAGCCCCATTGTGACAGTGAGAAGGAAATGAATATACAATCACAGAACAACCTCTTCCTTGTCCTGGAGTTTCTGAGGGATGTACAGTTGAGGTAGTCAAATTTCAGTTGACATACCTAGGTGCCCCTCAAGGAAGAAGAGCCTGCACTTGCTCTGGGTAACTTTATATAGCTCTGTCCTTATCCTGCCTGTGTTCTGGTCTAACATGGACCTGGAGCTGATGATAATTCTACTTCTATAACCATGGCACTGCAGTTACCACTTTCAGAAATGAAGCCTACACTACTCTTCTCTGGTGTTGCTTCTCAATTTGTTTTGTTCCAGCTTCTTTCTCCATTACAGTGGGGCCTTGACTTATGATTGTCCCGACTAACGAGTTTTTCGAGATACAAGCCGTCTCTCGGCCGATTTTTTGCTTTGAGTTGCGAGCTAAAATTCGGGTTACAAGCCAGCTTCAGATACCCCACCGCTAGTTGGCACAGCAAATGTCACAGTGAACGCCACAACATCAGCCCAGCATCACGTGTCTCACTCGTTCACTTTTGATTTGACATAAGAGTAATTTGAGTTACGAGCTCTGTCACGGAACGAAACTCGTAAGTCAAGGCCCCACTGTATTACTTTCCTTCAGGTGTTGCTTATTTTATTAATCAGTCTCTTGCCCTTTTACTCTTCCATAGATTCAGTTTATTCCATTGAAGATTGGTGTCTCCTTAAAGGTTAAGACAACCTATCATAGGCATTGAGAACAGTGCTTATCAAACTTTAATGTGCATAAGTATCACCTGGGAACCTTCTTAGTATGCAGATTCTAATACAATACATCTGGGTCGGGGGATGAGTGTCTGCATTTCTAATATACTCCTAGATAATGCTGATGATCTTGGCCCACAGGCAGATTAATACATAACATACAGGACTGTATATAAAATAAACCCACCAAGTAAAAGTGCCTGGCAAGAAAATGAAGAGAATCAACACATTTTTGAGTCCTTACTTTGGGAACTGCTATGAGATTTCCATATATGATCTAATTTAAACCTCATAAGAACATTATTAGGAAGCTACTATTAGCTACTATTAGCACCATTTTCATGATACAGACACAAAATTAATAGAGTATAGGTCAGGGTCCTCAAACTTTTTAAGCAGGTGGCCAGTTCACTGTCCCTCAGACCATTGGAGGGCCGGTCTATAGTTAAAAAAAAAACAAACTATGAACAAATTCCTATGCACACTGCACATATCTTATTTTGAAGTAAAAAAACAAAATGGGAACAAATACAATATTTGTATTTGCATGTGGCCCGAGGGCCGTAGTTTGAGGACCCCTGGTATAGGTAATCTGTCTAAGGTTCCAAAGTTAGAAATGTGTCTAATACAATATTTAGGTTCTTAAACCTTACATTATACTACACCTACATTTATTAAGAAAGCAGGCCAAAGGAAGAAATACCTGGCAAGGTAAAACTAATCATTTAGATCAGCGGTTCTCAACCTGTGGGTCGCAACCCCTTTGGGGGTCAAATGACCCTTTCACAGGGGTCGCCTAAGACCATCGGAAAACACATATATAATTACATATTGTTTTTGTGATTAATCACTATGCTTTAATTATGTTCAATTTGTAACAATGAAATTGGGAATCACCACAACATGAGGAACTATATTAAAGGGTCGCGGCACTAGGAAGGTTGAGAACCACTGATTTAGGTCCAAGATATAGCAAATAATTAACATGTTCAAAGGTGGCTAGATAGTAACTTGTGTATGGTGTACAGACACTTGAGTATTAAATAACTAGAGGCCCGATGCATGAAATTCCTGCCAGGGGCTTGGCCCTCACAGCCCAGCCCATGTCCCTGCCCACTGGTCGTTCTGGAAGGTCATTCCAGAAGGTCATTCTAGAAGGTCATTCTGCCATCTGGTCTAATTAGCATATTAGCTCTTTATTATATAGGATTGGATCGATAAGACAAGAATAAGGATGCTTCTCAATAACTAAAACTTGATGATGCTGTATTAGATAATGGTGACATTTCAGATGACAAAATATTTATTATTCTTCTGGATTGAGAATGGGTGCAAGAAGCCAAATGGGATTCAAATCGTCAGCTTTATCTATGGTAAATCTAGACTTGAAAACTGGATTCAGTTCTAAAGCTAAAATTGGGCTTCCCACTCTCTTAACACCTCCAATTTTAAGATAATGGACCCCAATTAATGGCAGGCATGTTTTAGCAATCCAGGTGAATAAATTAGAAAAAAAGGGAGCAAAACAGTGGTTGGTAGCCACTAAAACTGTCTGCACATCCCATAAAGCAGTGGTTCTCAACCCTCCTAATGCGGTGACCCTTTAATACAGTTCCTCATGTTGTGGTGACCCCCAATTTCATTGTTACATATTGGACATAATTAAAGCATAGTGATTAATCACAAAAACAATATGTAATTATATATGTGTTTTCTGATGGTTAGGCGACCATCACAGGGTTAGGCGACCCCTGTGAAAGGGTCGTTCGATCCCCAAAGGGGTCGCGACCCACAGGTTGAGAACCTCTGCCATAAATACATGTAAATGGTTTAAACTCCCATCAAAAGATAAATATTAGGAAAATTAAAAAAAAAAAACATGATCCAATCATATACTGTTTATAAGAGATCCAAAGACATAAATATCTTAAAAGTGAAAGTGAAAAATGAAAAAATACTTTCCATGTAAATAGTAACCAAAGGAGAGCAAGGGTGCTACACTAATATCAGACAAATAGCTTCATGTCCAAAATTGTTACAATAGACAAAGGACATTATACATTTATAAAAGGATCAATTAATCTAGAATATATAACAATTATAACCATGTATATACCAAACAAAACCCTTCAAATATATGAAGCAAACATTGATAGATTAAAGAGAGAAATAGTTCTACAATAACACTTTAAGACTTCAATATACAACATACAATAATGGATAGAATGACTACAGAGAGATCATTAAGGAAAGAGAGGAAATTCAATGAGGTATTACCTCACACATGTCAATGAGGTATTTCTTCACACCTGTCAGTATGGCTACCATCAATAAATCAACAAACAACACATGTTGGCCAAGATGTGGAGAAAAGGGAACCCTAGTGCACTGCTGGTGCAAATGTAGACTGGTGCAACCACTGTGGAAAACAGTATGGAGTTTCCTCAAAAAAATTAAAAATGGAACTCCCATTTGACCCAGTGATCCCACTTCTAGGAATCAGAAACACCGACCAGAAAGAATATATGCACCGCTATGTTCATAGCTACACAATTTACAATAGCTAAGATTTGGAAACAGTCCAAGTGCGCATCAGCAGATGAGTGGATATAAAATCTGTAGCATATTTACACCATGGAATACTATGCAGCAATAAAAAAGAAGGATCTCTTACCCTTTGAGACAGCATGGATGGACCTGGAGAGTATTATGCTAAGTGAAATAAGCCAATCAGAGAAAGACAAGTATCACATGATGTCGCTCATATGTGGAATCTAAAGAACAAAATAAACTGAAGAAAGAAATAGACCCAGAGACATAGAAGTATGGAATAGTCTGATGAATCACAGAGGAAAGTTGGGGGCTGGTGAGAAGAGATTAACCAAAGGACTTATATGCATATATGCAAAAGCCATGGATACAGATAATAGTGTGGTGAATGCCTTGGGTAGAGGGTAGGGGCAGGCTAGAAAGGGTCAATGTAGAAAAAATTGGACATCTGTAATACTTTCAACAATAAAGATAAATTTTTTAAAAAGGACAATCTCAATAGGTAAACTAACTTTATACCTTAAGAAACTAACTGACTAACTAACTAAATAAATAAATAAAACCACACAAAGTAATTTAAAACTGTAAAGCTAGCAGAATAAAGGGAATAATAAAAATCAGAGCAGATATAAGATAGGTAAAATAGTGGTGGTTGGCAGTAGAGGGGGTCCTAATATAAGGTGACAAGAGAAGAATTGATTTTGGGTGGTGGGCACACAGTGCAATATACAGATCTTGTAACATAGAAACCCACACCTGAAACCTATATGATAATGTTGACCAATCTCAACCCAATAAATTTAATTTTAAAATAATGCAAGTTGAAAGGGGGGCTGAAATAGAGATAGGAGAATGACCTGACAAAATAAAAGTTAACCAACTTAAAAAAAAACAAAACACACACAAACAAAAAAAACTTATTCAGCTTTATCTAAAGATTCCATCTGGATAATATGTGGTTGTAAATTTGAATTTTTTTTCTGACAGGTTTTCATTATTATTTGAAAGAGGGTTAAAATGAAAACATACTGTCACTCAATCACTTTATACTAATTTGTTTCACTTCCCAATAAATTTTTTTGTTAAAAATAATAAATAAATAAAATAAGAAAACATCAGTTGGTTCTTTGAAAGATCAATTAAATTGACATAGAAAGAGAAAAGAGAGATGACACAAATAATCGAAATCAGAAATGAAAATAAATGGAATATTGTTTCCAACCATACAAAATAAAAATAATTGTAAGAGAATCCTATGAACATTGTACACTAAAATGAAATATCCTGGATGAAATGGATAAATATCTAAAAACACAAAAATTACCTAAGCTGATTCAAGAAGAAATAGAAAAATCAACAGTTCTTTAATAAGAGATTAAATCAGTATTCAAACATCTCCCAACAAAGAAAATAACTGGACCACATGGCCTATAGGTAATTTCCGCCAAATAAAGAAGAAATAACCCAAATTCTCCTCAAACCCTTCCAAAATAGAAAATAGAAGGGACCACTTGCTGGTTCATTTTATGATGCCAAAGCCAGAAAAAAAATCACACTAAAAAAAATTAGACCTTAGATTCCATATATGAGTGTGATCACATGATACTTGTCTTTCTCTGACAAACAAACTAAACTGATGAACAAAATTGATCCAGAGACATAGAAGCATGGAACAGACTGTTGAATCTCAGAGGGAAGGCAGGGGTGGATGGGTGGGTGGGAAAAGATCAACCAAAGAACTTGTATGCATAACCCATGGACACAGACAATAGGGTGGTGAAGACCTGGGGCGGGGGCGGGGGCGTGTAGCGGGGAGGGAGGGGAGAAGGCTAGAAGGGTCAATGGGGGAAAAAAGGGGACACATGTAATACTTTCAACAATAAAGATTTTTAAAAAATTTAAAGTTACAGATCAATCTTCTTTATGAGTATAGATGCATAAATCCTCAACAAAATTTTAGCAAACTGATTGCAACAGCATATTGAAAATATTACACACCATTAGCAAATAGATTTCTCACAGGACTACAAGAATGGTTTAACATTAGAAAATCAAGGTAATATACTACATTATATAACAAACCATAATTTTCTCAATTGATGATAAAAAGGCTTTTGACACAATTCAAAACTGTCATGATAAAAATCCACATAAAACTAGAACATGGATAGTGGTGTTTGTTACAAAGTATTGTGAATATAATGCCACTGTACACTAAAAATACTTAAAATTCTAAATCTTATGCGATGTACAAATGTTAATTAAAATTGCAAAAATATGACAATGGCTTAAAATCTATTAAATATGTTAAATACTTGAATACATAATGACCTTAAAAATAAATGAATTATTCACATTTGGAGATTTACTTTTCTTTATAAACAGGTAAATAGAATGAAAGATGAAGCACTTATTCCTTCTTCTTCTAGGTGAATTTTACCCCTCACTAATAAATTGGTAAATGAGAAGATACATCTATTTATAAGGAACTATCTATAGAATAGTTCTATATAGAACTAAAATTTTTACCATTTTCAGTCCCTAATTAGTCACTTGATCTAGGCAGTGAACATTAACAGCTACTAACACCACCAAGGAGTATATTGAACAAACATTTGTGTGCCCCATAATTAAAGAACACTGCCTATAGTTTTACTAAAGAGAACAAACTTTGGTCTTATGTAGGCTTCAGGTGCAAGTGCCAATTCCCAGAAAATAGTAAGGAGAGGGGAACATGCATTACACTATGCCTGTACAACATATTCTTTGGATTCTTTGTTGAGTAAATCTTAATAAAATAATGGGTAGAATGGGAAATCTATAGATAAAAAGAAATTTAAAAAACAACAAATTTCATAAAAGTGGACAGAACTGAAAATAAACACAAATAAGTGATTACTATAAAACTAAGATAGAAGTTATTTTAGAGGGGAAAGGGAGAGTTTTTTGACTAGCCAGGGAAAATGGAAGGGCTTCTGGAGTCGCTGGTGAAATATAATAACAACATTTTTTAAATGACAATAAAGTAGTACCATCTTAAGTAGGAGATTTTAAGAGTTAAGTGAAAGGTAGATGTAAAGCACTTAGATATGCCTGGCATGTCTTTAGTTATATTATTATTTTTATTATTATTGGAGATTTTTTATTTTTGGTTTTAAAACTAGTTTTTTAAATCTACATAGATATAATACCAATTTAAACACATTTGTTATCATTATCACAATCATAGCTAGAGGTGAAGTATTCATTCTTTGAGGGATGCAACTTGCCTTTGCTCTAATAAGTAGGGGTTAAAGTATCTGTTTTGCAATAATGATGGTGAGTTGGAAAATTAATTTAATTATGAAGCAATTGAATTTGAATAAGGTACAGATTGCCATTTACAAGCTGTGCTAAATTTTGTGTGCAAGAAATACTACTACACTACTGCCTGGCCAGGGTGGCTCAGTTGGGTGAGCATTGTCCTGTGAACCCAAAAGTTGACAGTTCAGTTCTGGGTCAGGGCACATACATGGGTTGAAGGTTTGATACCCAGTCCTAGGGTAAGGATTAAAAAAAAATACACTCCTGTTAAGTCTTGAGCTTTGGGGATACTTATTAATATTATAGCAGCTAGAATTGTCTTAATTAAGGCATTTGGGCACATTAGTTAACATCAGTTTACTCCTCTGTAAAACCTCATAGGGTTCTTGTGAGGATTAAAAAAAATCATTTTGATGAGTTTTGAACAATGCCTGGCATATAAGATTCTTACTAATATTAATGATTTTCTGGATGCTTCTGTCAGAACTGACTCAAGGACTAGGAACTGCTGATCCTGTTGTTGGAAAATTCTCAGGACTGCAGTTGACAGGGATAGAGGCAGCAAATACTGCTACATATGGGCCTTTGGCTATCTTTTTTATTCCTTAATTTACCTCTGTGCTGACCACACATTCAGAACACCTCAAACCTTTTCTTTCCCAGCTCCGCTCTTTAATCATGTGTGCTGCTTGGTAATTTATTGGTTTCTCTTTCCACTTAACCACAGGGGTCTTGTCATGTACAAAGTAGCTCCTCCTAGCAGCAATTCAGAAGTTAATAATTCCAATAATATTAACCTGAGAGAGCACACTGTTTGACTGAGGCTGCGTGGCTATTCCCTTAAGTGTCACTTGCTGCTTGCAATATGCTGGGAACAATGCCTTGTTATAACTTGGCCTGCTTTCTACTCTTTCTTTGTGGTCCCTCTGGTGATATAGGTAATACTCTCAAAGTAATTAATTATGGCTAAAATGAAGAGCAGTATTTTCCCAGCCTAAACTCCTAGAGAATGGGAATATGAGGACATTGTCCTCCCTGGATGAATTTGCTTATGTTTACACATTTTTAAAACTGCTTATCCCTGAAGAAGAGAAATTAAGTCTCACAGTTATGTATTAGAGAGTCATGAGGCATTTCTATTTTGAAAATAAACAAAGGTTAAGAAGAGTGGCTAGCAATAAATGCCCCAAATTATCTTACCACTGCAGTTTTCAGAGGACATGACTGATATTCACTTAAATAGCCATCTAGGGTTAAGCAGGCTTTTGCTGTATAGCATAATGTTCTAGGGATTCAAAATTTGACTTTTATGTGCTGCTAGAAACATAGGTTGCAGGCATAAAATGAGGATTCTAATCCAGTCTTCTCCATTACTACCTATGTATTCTTGAGGATGTCACTTACAATTCTCAGTATAAAATTGCTGCACAAACATGTATTGAACACCATGTGTTCAAGTGACAAAGATTAAGACACGGTCCTTTTTTTCTTATTGCACAAACTAGAGGCCCGGTGCATGAGATTTGTGCATTGGGGGGAGAGGTCCCCTCAGCCTGGCCTGCGCCCTCTCACAGTCCAGGAGCCCTCAGGGTATGTCAGTGGGACATCCTTAGCGCTGCTGTGGAGGTGAGAGAGGCTCCTGCCACAGCTGCTATGCTCACCAGGCCAGCCATGAGCCTGGCTTCTAGCTGAGTGGTGCTCCCCCTGTGGGAGCGCACTGACCACTAGGGGGCAGCTTCTGTGTTGAGCGCCTGCTCCGTGGTGGTCAGTGCGTGTCATAGCGAGTGGTCATTTTGTCATTCAGTCGATTTGCATATTAGCCTTTTATTATATAGCACAGTGGTTCTCAACCTTGGTTGCACATTAGAATCATCTGGGAATCTTTTTAAAATCCTGATTTCTGGGCCTCATCCTCAGGAAATTCTGTTTCTTTGTTACTAATGTTGTGGCCCCACCCCATAACAAAGAAACAGAATTTCCAGAGGATGAAGCCCAGAAATCAGGATTTTAAAACGATTCCCAGGTGATTCTAATGTGCAGCTAAGGTTGAGAACCACTGATATAGGATAAAGAAATTGGAGCCATTGTACTATGTGATCTCTAAGGGTCTTTTCAAAATAGAAAATCTTTATTCAACCAGGCCCTATGTTTCATATATTTTAATTATTATATGTTACAAAGGTATTGGTGTTGCAACAGTTTGGACCAGTTTTCTTATGATTGCCAATGATCTGTCACTTCTTAAATGTAATGGGAAAGGCAGCAGAGTTAGCCTTTTCCCAAATTTCAGCTCCTGTAGGCACCTCCCCAGTGCTGTACTATTTCAGCTGAGATACAGTATGAATAGTTTACCTCAGTTCCAAATCTGAAAGATCATCTTCTACCTTACTATGAGCATTGATGTTAGTAGGGTTCAACTACCTCCTTAAAAGCCATGAGAATTATCTAAGGAAGGGCTAATTGCTAAGATGACAGTTTGAGATGTGCCGGGTAGAAAAACAAGTTACTATACAGTGAAATATACCTTAACCTAGGTGCTTCAATGTGCAAAGATGTATGCTACACCAGCTGCACAGAAAAACAGGAGAGGACATCTTTTATATGTTCTACACTCTTGAAAGGAGAAAGAGGAAAGATAAATGGGCAGGTTCTATTCTATGTCACTAAAGTAGGATGTGGATGTTACTTTTGAGAACACTTGATGGGAATCAAATAGTACTTGTGAAAGGCAATAAGATAAGGTTTCCTAATGACTAGATTTACCCCATTTCTTTTGACTGGTAGGCCTCTTTACCAGGAAGACCCCACTGGGCATCTTTTTAAAAATATATATATATATATATTTATTGATTTCAGAGAGGAAGGATGAGGAGAGATAGAAACATCAATGATGAGAGAGAATCATTGATCAGCTGCCTCCTGCACACTCCCTACTTGGGATCAAGTCAGTAACCCAGGCATGTGCCCTTGACTGGAATTGAACCTGGGATCCTTCAGTATGCAGGCCAATGCTCTATCCACTGAGGCAAACCAGCTAAGGTAAACCCCAAAGAGCATCTTAAACAAGAATTACTATTACAGTAACTGAAGTATGAAGAAGACAGAAAAGAACCTCACTCAAAGATAAAAACAAAGATGCAATGATGTTTGTTCATCTCTTAAATGAAAAGTCATCATAATAGTATCTACTTCATAGAATTGATGTGAGGACTAAATGAGATCATTTATGAAAGTGTGCCTGGTACACAATAAGCGCTGTAATTCTTTGTGCACACACACACAAAAAGGTATCCCACCAGTTGACTGAATTAGACCTTTTTTAAAAAAATATATATTTTATTGATTTTTTACAGAGAGGAAGGGAGAGGGATAGAGAGTTAGAAACATCGATGAGAGAGAAACATCAATCAGCTGCCTCCTGCACACCCCCTACTGGGGATGTGCCCGCAACCAAAGTACATGATCTTAACTGGAATCGAACCTGGGACCCTTCAGTCCACAGGCCGACTCTCTATCCACTGAGCCAAACCAGTCAGGGCTAGACTTTTTTTTTAATGATTTTAGAGAGAGGAAGGGAAAGAGAGGGGGTGAGAGAGAAATATTGATCATTGTCTCTTGCATGTGTCCCGATAGGGGATCAAACCCACAACCTTTTGGTGTGTGAAATGACACTCCTACCAACTGAGTCATATTGGCCAGGTTTAAATTAGACTTTTTAAAATGAGTTTTCTTCTCAGAAGTGATTTCAAATATATTTGTCACACACACTTACCTATGCATGTATATATGCAGACTTTTTAGTATGGCTGAGTTGATGAGAGTGTAGGTGCACATGTGTATAAATGAGAAAGGAGGGAGCTAATGTATAAATATATGTATAAAAGGGAGTATGTGTGTATTTGGAACAAAGTCATGTTGTACTTGGCATAATTGAATATTACAATGCATAGTTTTCCTTAACATTCTCGCTCCAATAAAACTCTATTTTTTGTTTATTTTGTTTTGTTTTGCATTTTCTTTACCTGCACATCCACCTGAATCTATTCCAACACCTTAATTATTCCTAATACCCTTCCCAATATACTAATATCCTTATCATTTTCTGTAACTCTAAAGTATTTGCTAGAAAGAGACTGCCCTATTCCCTTTATATTCAATTTTATTTTATTTTAAATATAATTTTATTGATTTCATAGAGGAAGAGAGGGAGAGATAGAAATATCAATGATGAGAGAGAATCATTGATGGGCTGCCTCCTGCACTCCTCCTGACCGGGAATCGAACCGTGACTTCCTGGTTCATAGATGCTAAACCACTGAGCCATGCCGGCTGGGCAGTCTATGTACTAAATTTTAAAACTTTCTAAAAGTTGCTGGCTTCCTGGTTGATTTTTCTCACTAGCACAATGTCCTGAGATACCTCTTTCTACTATTCTGGCTGACACATAGCAAATAGGGACTTATAATAACTTCTTTTGACTGCTAATCTGGTTCTCCAACAGACTTAAAGTTACTTTCTCTGTCAGGATGTCAAATAGTATCAAGATAAAAATTTAATAAGCATTTATACAATCTTAAAATCTACACTAATAAAAGAGAAACATGGTAATTGGCGTACGACCGCTACCCTTTTCATTGGCTAATCAGAGAGATATGCAAATTAACTCTCAGCCAAGATGGCAGCCGGCAGCCAGGCAGCTTGAAACTAACATGAGGCTTGCTTGCCTCAGTGACCGAGGATCGTTGGAGGAAACCAACGTTCCCCACCTGCGGCTGCAGGCCTCTGAGTGGGCAGTTTAAGAAACATTGTAACAAATACTGCCGGACTTCAGCCAGCAGATTCGCAACATTGTAAGCAAAGGCCAGAAACCTACTTTCAGCCCTGGAGGCCTAAGAGCTGGAGCCAAGCCTCAAGATAAAGCTGGCCCAGAATAAAAAAAAAAAAAAAATGAAAAAAAGGAGCGGTTGGGAACTTCAGTCACCCCCAGCCTGAAAACAGCCCTCAGACCCTCACCCAGACTGGCCAGGCACCCCAGTGGGGACCCCAGCCTGATCCAGGACACCCTTCAGGGCAAACCAGCCAGCCCCACCCATGCACCAGGCCTCTACCCTATATAGTAAAAGGGTAATATGCCTCCTGGCACCGGGATCAGCGTGACAGGGGGCAGCGCCCAAACCCCCTGATCGCCGTGCGGTTCTGTGTGTGACAGGGTGCGGGGCCCCAACCCCCTGAGCAGCCCTGCTCTGTGCCTGATATGGGGGAGCTCCCCAACCCCCCCCCCACAGGCCCTGCTCTGTGTGTGATGGGGTAGAGCCATAACCTCCCCATCGGCCCTGCCCTGAGTGTGAGAGTGGCGACGCCCCAACCCCCTGATTGGCCCTGCTCTGTGGGTGATAGAGGGCAGTGCCCCAACCCCCTGATGGGCCCTGCTCTGTGTGTGATGGGGGCAGCGCCCCAACCCCCTGATGGGCCCTGCTCTGTGCGTGACAGGAGGTGGCGCCGCAACCTCCCCATCAACTCTGCCTTGAGTGTGACAGGGGGCGGTGCCCCAACCCCTCAATCGTCCCTACCCTGAGCGTGACTGAGGGTGGCATAACAACTTCTCAATCTGCCCTGCTCTGTGCATGACGGGGTGGCGCCCCAACTCCCCAATCGGCCCTGCTCTGAGCCCAACCAGGGGCTGCACCTAGGGATTGGGCTTGCCCTCTGCCACCCAGGAGCAGGCCTAAGCCAGCAGGTCGTTATCTCCCAAGGGGTCCCAGACTGCGAGAGGGCACAGGCCGGGCTGAGGGACCCCCCCTCCCCTCCGAGTGCACAAATTTTTGTGCACCCGGCCTCTAGTTTATATATAACAATGAATTCCAATCAAAATGAAAATCAAGGCAGCCGTGATAATTATGTAAGGGTTAACTTTCTTACCCTCCTTATCAAGTCTCCATCTGTGCAAAGATATGTCAGAGTTCCACCACCCAACTAAAGTTTCCCCATATTCCTTCAGATCATTTTTTGGAAACTGAAAATAAGGAACTATATTTTAGCTTGTTCATTACTCATTGATTACATCTTCATGCTTCAGTTTCTAAATAATGCAGCTATACTGTAACAGAGGGCTTTGATGTTTTTGTGTTTGCTTGTTTATTTGTTTGTATGATTCTTTTTATAACATCAGAGTAATCCCTTAAAGGTTCATAGCAATGATGGGATGTTAAGGCTTCTTACAACGCCCTCCTGTCATTACATTTAGGATTAGATGTGTTTAGGTAGAATGATGGCAATATGATTCAGTGTTAGGACCCCAACAGTGAGTTTGAGGCATTTCAAGAGAGTCTTTTATTAACACGAAGTCCTGTCATTCAAAGAAAAATACAACTCTGCATACAAAATATTTAGATAAGTTTAGATTAAAAATCTTATATGAATAATTCCAGTAAATTTATAAAATGTATATATGCATAATATACATATATACATTTTATAAATATGTACAGTGTGTCAACCAAGACACATTGCACTCAATTAATATTAAACATCACAATTGGCAAAAATAATATGAATCACTCTCCTATATATTTCTTTTTTCCTCCTCTCCTTTCTTCCTTCTTTCATTAAACATTTACTATGCCCTAGCACCTTTGGCTCAGTGAATAGAGCATAGACCCACAAACTGAAGGGTCCCAGGTTCGATTCTGATACCATGGCTACAGGCTTGATCCCTGGCCTTGGTCGGGGTGTATGCAGGAAGCAAACAGTGAATGTGTCTCTCTCACATTGATATTTCTCTCTCTGTGCCTCTCCCCCTCCCTTCCACTCTCTTTTTAAAAAACAAATCAATGGAAAAATATCCTTGGGTGAGGATTAACAAAAAACAAACAAAACAACAATAACAACAAAAAAAACATTTACTGAGCACTTTGCTATGTGCCAGACACTGTACTAGCTGCTATCTATGGGGTGACAATGAGTAGTAACTTGTAATCCCTGCACTCAAAGAGTTCGCAGTCTACTGTCCATGCACCTCCTCACCATCCCTATTAACTGATTGTTAGGCGAGTCTATTATAGCAGTAAGCATTTATTGGTAAGAGGGCACAGATAAGTGACAAACCAAATTAATGACAACTGAAAAAGCACAAAACTGTAATACTTTTTGTCTCTCTGTAAGGTTAAGCCATCACTCATAACTCATAGTACTGATTTCAGCTCAATATAGTCAAGAATTTTATCCTGCTTAGTCTTCTGAAAATAGAGTGGGTTAACTTGTAGAACTGTAATTCTCTATCACTTTGAATAATAATTTTACACACACACACACACACACACACACACACACACACACACACACAGTGGGGCCTTGACTTACAAGTGTCCCGACTAACGAGTTTTTTGAGATACCAGCCGTCTCTCTGCCGATTTTTTTGCATTGAGTTGACAGAGTAATTTGCGTTAAGGAGCTCCTTAATGAGCTCCTTAACGAGCTTGGTCTCAGAATGAATTAAACTTGTAAGTCAAGGCCCCACTGTATATTCTATATATATATGCGAATTAACCAGGACGCCATAATGGAGGTTGCCCTTGCAGCATCAGGCTGGGCGGCATGCCTGCACTGGGGGAGGGCCTGATAGGCAGTGGCCCCAGCTGCTTCAAGGGCCTGAGAGGGAGGCAGAGCCAGACAGGAGGGTGGGCGGCGCAGCGTGATTTTGAATCACGCGCTGGTCTCCTAGTCAAATATAACTTTGCGTATGTTTGCTTAGAACATATACAATGTAGAGATTGAAATACATGATGTCTAGTGCCTCTTCAATTTCTAAATAATGATTATATTTAAATAAAATAACACAGAGCCCATTCTATCTCTTCCTCCCTCCTCCAGTTCAAGCACTGCATATCATTTTGGGTTAGGGCCCAGTGAACAAAGAGCAGCATCAAACTCCATATCAAGAAGCTGCAGTGCTATAAAGCTATTTTTCCTCCGATGAGTTTAGTCCCAAAGCTTAGAGTAAATAAAATCTGTCTGTGATTTTTTTTTAAGGGGGAGGTTTATATACCCTGAATTTGATATATGTCAGGGATTCTGGGGATTTGAAATATAATTAAACTGTGATGAAAATGAATAAGAATCAAACCAAAATCACTTTAGTTTCTTATCTTAGTCCCTGGTAAGAACCATTTAGGGAAAATAAACCCCTTGATATAACACTACTATTGCATTTGCTTCATTTGAAATGCAGAAAAAATTTTCAGTTGAATCAAAACTACATTTTTCTGCTGAGGCAAGCATACACATATATTTTTATTTGCTATGGTTTGTTGTTGTTTGTTTTTGGCAGCCTCTTCTGAATGTAACATCCAGTCAAGTGAATGCTTTTCCTGCAGACATTATGCCATTATTTACAATAGAATAATAAAATTTAAAAAATAAGTAAACTTTTATACTCACTAAGAAAATGCATATATAAGCTTTCAGCTGCAGATACCACAAAATACACACACATAGACATGCATATGCATGCATGCACATATATGCACAGAGATAAAAAGTTAACATATGTTCTGATCTCATCCACTTTTACCATTTCAACCATTACTCTTAGTAACTAAAGCTGTAATTTTTACCTCTATACCTTCTTAAACAAATCATCTCCACCTGACTTTTGCACATCACCCTAAAATATCAAATAGCATATCAAACATAAACTCAAATGTGACTCCCCCTTCTCCTCTCTGTCTTTGTGATTTATATTACTGTAAAGAAAAATTATTTTTCTAATCACTCGAACTGTAAACATTTCATCTGACTCTTGCCCTTCATTTTGTATGTTCACATGTAGCCTATCATCACATTATGTTGACTCCTCCTTCACAGTGGCTATCACCTTTCTTCTTTGCCCATGGTTTCTCCCCTATTTTAGAGATTTTTATCATCATTAGTCTTAAGTATGGCAATAATTTTCTACATGGGTTATATTCGGTCTTAACCTTTCCAATCTACTTCACAAAACCCTACCAAACAAAACCTTCTTGAAAACAACATTTGTACACATCATCTTTTCTAAAAACCTTCAGTGGTACTCCCAGTTATTTAAAGGACAATCTCTGAAATATGTAGCCCAGAATTCAAGTTCCCACATATTCAGGCTGAGCTATAATTCTTTTATATTATTATTTTACATTAATCAAAGAGGCGTATTGTTTACCCTTGCCATATTATAAAAGGGGCCTGAACTAGGAGAAATACTGTGCAATAAAGAAGAATATAGGGTTTTAGGTGAGGTCTATGCTTCTCTGCCTGTCTTTGCTTATACCAGTGGTTCTCAACCTTCTGGCCCTTTAAATACAGTTCCTCATGTTGTGACCCAACCATAAAATTATTTTCGTTGCTACTTCATAACTGTAATGTTGCTACTGTTATGAATCATAATGTAAATATCTGATATGCAGGATGGTCTTAGGCGACCACTGTGAAAGGGTCGTTCGACCGCCAAAGGGGTGGCGACCCACAGGTTGAGAACCGCTGCTCTATGTAGTATTTCAGTCCCCAATTAGATTGTCAGCTAACTAAGGTGTAGACAAGGCCTGGTACTTCTTTTGTAGCTCTCTTGAGTACTAGCCAAGTGCTCAACACATACTGGTGATTGATTATTGAGTATTTACTAAAATTTTGCCTTTGTTCAGTTTAGGGTAAAAATACTTGGCTAGATTCAATTCTATATTTTATTGATGCCAGTTTGTGCCTGTGTATAGACCTAGCTGAAATTAGCCTGCTTTTCCTATAAACTGTAACCTGCAGAGCCATACCTAGCATCTCTATGCAGCTTATTTCAAACTGTGACTGTCTCTTTTAAGCACATCAGCCAAAATTTTGGTTCAAAGTTATTTAAAGTGGCTTGTATTTTATGATCCTATGAAGGCTTCACATTGCAACTGCTGAGCTTTAAAAACACAGAAACTAGAAAGAGTGTACAAAGAACTGCCATCTGTCCCTATAAACAATTATCGGCCGGCCATCTGCCCATATACTGGGTAATGATTTTAATGCTGGTGATATCTGACTGTAATACTCTTTCTCCATAGAGCCAAAGAAGGGAACCCATTAAAAAGTGCTGATCCTTCTAGTTGTTGACTGTGATTGTTTTCTCCCATACAAGAACCTTTCATTTAATTTGTATCTCTATACTTTTCACTATGTATTTAAATTATTCTTTATGCCCCATTTGCAGATACCCAAATATTTGCAAATAGCTACCTCTATCTACAAATTACCAAAAGGAGTTAGTGCAAATGTGGAATATCATTTAGACATATTCAAAATTAACCAAAGTGTCCAATACGTTATAAAAGAGAGCTAATTGTAAAGGGATTAACAATTAACCTCAGGCTCAAGCCAAGCATAGTACAGAAACCCACAGCCAAATGAAAAACAGTTCACCTGCCTTTTAAAATCAACTCCACATGTTTCACAATCCAATGTAATCCTCCTAATGCATTCATCACTTTATTTTCTGCTATCAAAACTGAGGTAAATTAGCATTTGAGTGACAGTGAGTTATTCTTTGAATTTGGGCAGACTCCATCTAGTCATTTAAAGCAGGGCATGGCTATTGGACAATGCATATATTTTTATGTGTGATTTAATGTAGGAAATCAAGGCCTTGCTTATGATATTAAGTCTGAGTCATAGTTCATTTGGTCCATATTCCTTTTTATACACAGCTGTTCCAAAAGATATGATGTGTTGTTCATTCATAGCCTTTATCAGTACCATAAATCTAAATATTGGAAATATTAACAAAATGGGCTATGTGGATTTTCAGCCAGTGCCATTTCTTGAGAGCCTTGTATTAACTAAGTTTCAAATCATAATGCTCTATACTGACTTATTTGTCCTGAAATAATTTATTATTCAAGTATAGATTCATTTAAAAAAATAGGTTTCAGTATATTTGCTGTTCTATAAATTTCACGAGATAGAGATCTTGCCAATATGTTTCACATTTAAACTAGTTCCAACAATTTATACATTAAAAATTCAGTTATGTTTACCTAAACATTTTTTTGTTTGCCTTTAGTTATCTATATTATTTTGTTTGTTTTTAATTGAATTTATTGGGGCAATGTTGGTTAATAAAATTATATAGGTTTCAGGTGAATAATATATCAACTCTATATTGCACTCTGTATTCACTACCCCAAATCAAGTCTCCTTCCATCACCATTCATCTTTGCTTTACCCTCTTCTGCCTCCCCGCATCCTCTCTTCCCTTCTGGTAATCATGGTACTGTTGTCTGTGATTATTTTTTCTTTGCTTAATCCCTTCACCTTTTTCACCTTCCTGCACTGTTGATGTGAATGCAGATGGCTGATGGGAAGCAGTATGGAGTTTACCTCAAAAGTTAAAAAATGGAATTGAGTTATACCCAGCTCTTCCACTTCTGGGAATACACCTGAAGAAATCTGAAGCACTAGTTTGAAAGAATATATACATCCTTATATTCATTGCAGCATTATTTACAATAGCAAAAGTGTGGAAGCAGCCCAAGTGTCGATCAATGAATGAGTGCATACAAAAGCTATAGTATATTTCCTCAATGGAACGCTACTGGGCTGTGAAAAAGAAAGAAATCTTACTTTTTGAGACAATAGGGTTGGACCTGGAGAGTATTATGGTAAGTGAAAAAAGCCAGTTATTTATCTGATTTTCCTTTGTTTTTCTACACAGCATGGCTTCACAGATATCTTGTTTAAGTAATGGGCTCCTAGAATATAGCCCACTAAAACTACCTTGGAAATTTTCAGATTGCTGATAAAAGATAACAAAAAAAACCTATTTCTCAGACATTCTGCATAATATGAACATTGGTTATTCTAGGATGTAAGAACTGATGCTGCAAATTTTGGATCTATAAATAAGCATCATCCCCATAGAAACTTCAGGGGCTGGCGTTTCAATGGCTGTTAAAACCCAAAAAAGAATGCATGTTCATATATAAAAAGGCCAGCTTCTTTGACTTGGCAAGTGATGTTAAATGATGTATAAAATAAAAATACAATTTAGAGCTAATATCTATTCCTGAAGCAAAATTTTATTAATAATTTTAATTAAATAAAATTTATAAGTTCAATGTCTTACAGAAAAAAAATTAAATGAGAGATATTTTTATTATTGTTGCTTTAAAACATATATAAGAATTTTTTTCCTGCACCTGTCAATTTTAAATACATTGGTAGTGCTACTTATATTTTAATAATCATATTACTATTGTTTAAGATTAAAAGTATAAAATCTCCATGCCATTCAGACATTCATTTGAAATCTTTGCTTTCTATTTTTTCTACATTTTTTCTGGGAATAACAGAAATTTATTTGTGATGATCTTGACACTTCAGGTGTGAAAAAAACATTAATAAAGCAGATATGCCTGTCACTGCACCATTATGGTTATGAAAAGATAATGAGTGAATCTACTAAAAATGAAAAAAAAAAGGAAAAGATAAAAGAAAATCTATCTGTGCCAATTACTTTTTACACCAACGTCTATTGATGACTCATTCCCACTAGCTAATTCTGTAGCCTGCCAAAGAACTTTGCTGGAGAAAGGACTCTTTCTGGGCTCTGTTACTGTAGTAGTTTTTTGCTTGCTGGTGTTAGATTTCCGCAGCTGTTGCTCTTTCATACAGAGTGGCCCTCTCTATAAAAGCTCAAATGCTACTGAAATAGCAATATCTATTGGATATTCAGAAAGTCCTTGGTCAATCAGTGAAGAAAGTGCAGTAAATGCTTGAGAGTCAAAAAGACCTGCATTCTTGTACTATATTTTTGTAAATTAGATGTTTGAGCCATGTCTGTTAATAGTTTATACACCTAAAAAAAATGCCTAATGGAGTTGATAGATATTATCACTAAGATTAAGTTATGGAAACCACTCCATGTCATCCATCATGAATTCTAAATATCAGCAATTTACATTCATTAAAATGGAGGATTCCTCTTAAGGTATGTAAAGATGTCTACCTACTTTTTTCTTGGGCTCAGGTACTCTGCTTAATAACTTGTGCCTGAAGTCTTTAACATACTGGTATACCCATACCAATATAAATACTATGCTGACTCCAGTCCTTTCTTTAAAAATAGAAACAATGGGCCCTAGCCAGTGTTTCTCAGTGGTTAGAGTGTTGCCCCCTCTTCACCAAAGGGTCTGGGGTTTGATTCCAGTCAAGAGCACATACCGGGGTTGCAGATTCCATCCCTGGCTCAGGTCATGGTGCATGTGGGAGGCAATGAATTAATGTTTCTCCCTCACATCTCTCTCTCTCTCTCTCTCTCCCCCTCCTTCCCTCCCTCCCTCCCTTCCACTCTCTCTAAAATCTATGGGGAGAAATATCCTCGGGTGAAGATTAACAAAACAAAACAAAAAAATTAAAACCAATAGCTACACAATACATCTGAAAATATAACACAACTTGCAATCACATGCACTACTAGTTATCCTATTGTTTTCCTACTCAGTAACCATTCTCTCCTAATTCCTTGCTACCCATATCCTAATTTTTTCAGCTATTTATTGTCTGATCCAATGCTTCAGGGATCTGCTCTCTCCATTCTCATGGAACACACAGTGATTAGTCTAAGCCAATCAAGGCAATCCCATTTTTCTTCCCAGAGAAATGTGAGAGTAGACTTTGTGTAGTTTTACTTTCTCACAAAAGAAAAAGGATTTGTGAAAATAAATATATAAAAATGCGATGCCTGGATCACAAAATTTTGCAACCATTTTGCAAACACAAGTAACCAAATTGCTAAGACTGGCAGAATAGAAGAAACCAACTTGGATCCTTGATGACATTATACAATCTCTTAATTAACCAACCCTTGGCATTTAAAACTTTTTTCTTTATTTTTTTCCATCACAATTGCCCCCCCCATATCCACTTCCACCTTCACCTAACCCTCTTGTTCCCCTACAATCACCAAACTGTTGTCAATGTCCATGAGCTCTCTCTCTCTTTTTTCTCAATCCCTCCATCCTCCAACATTCCCCACACCAGAGTTATCTGCTTTCTCTCTATCTAGAAATCTGTCCCTATTTAGTTCAGTGTGTTCATTAAATTCCACATATTAGTGAGATCATATGTTATTTATCTTTCTCTGACTGGCTCATTTCACTTAACATAATATTCTCTTGGTTCTCAACCTTCCTAATGCCGCGACCATTTAATACAGTTCCTCATGTTGTGGTGACCCCCAACCATAAAATTATTTTCATTGCTACTTCATAACTGTAATTTTGCTACTGTTTTGAATCATAATGTAAATATCTGATGTGCAGGATGTATTTTCATTGTTACAAATTGAACATAATTAAAGCATAGTGATTAATCACAAAAACAATATGTAATTATATTGTGTTTTCTGATGGTCTTAGGCGACCCCTGTGAAAGGGTCTTTCAACCCTCAAAGGCGTCGCGACCCACAGGTTGAGAACTGCTGCTCTAGATCCATCCATGCTGTTACAAAGGGTACAATTGTCTTCCTTTTTAAGGCTTAATAGTAATCCATAGTGTAAATGTACCACAGATGTTTTATCTACTCATCTACTGATGGACACGTGGGCTGCTTCCAAATCCTGGCTATTGTAAATAATGCTGTATTGAACATAGGGATGCATATAATCTTTTGAATTAGTGTTCTAGAGTTCTTCAGATTTATTCCCCAAAGTGGAATTGCTGGGTCATAAGGCAGTTCCATTTTTAAATTTTTGAGGTAACTAAATACTGTTTTCCTCAGTGATTACACCAATCTGTATCCCTACCAACAGTGCACAAGGGTTCCCTTTTCTCCACATCCTTGTCAACATGTGTTGCTTGTTGATTTATTGATGATAGCCATTCTATCACATATGAGGTGATATCACATTGTGGTTTTAATTTGCATTTATCTGATTATTAGTGACTTGGAGCATCTAATCATATGTCTATTGGCCATCTATATGTCCTCTTTGGAGAAGTGCCTATTCAGGTCCTTTGCCCATTTTTAAATTGGAGTGTTAATTTTTTGGGTGTTGGGTTTTATAAGTTCTTTATAATTTTTAGATATTAACCCTTTATCAGATGTGTCATCAAATATGTTCTCCCATTCAGTGGGTTGTCTTTTCATTTTGTTGATGGTTTCCTTTGCTGTGCAAAAACTTTTTAGTTTGATATAGTTCCATTTGTTTATTTTTTTCTTTTCTTTCCTTTGCCCAAGGAGATGAATTAGAAAAAAAAAAGTATTGCTACAAGAAATATCTGAGACTTTACTGCCTATGTGTTGAGAAGCATGAGACTTGGTTGGAAAGTTTGTAAGGAAGAAATTCCAAGAAAAGGGAAGTGTGTGGAAGGCCACCCACCCCGTTTATCAAAATTCCAACTTAGGGGAGTGCCAAAGGTGGAGCCCCTAATTATTTCTTGACCTTTCCAAATAAGTCCGTGCACGTGCAGACCCCTGGGTGTTTACTGGAATCCTTATGCTTAATTTTTGGGTGCCCTTGCTTAAAGGACTTTACAAACACATGTGTCCTCCCAATATTACTTACCCTACTGATTGTATCTAAAAGATAACGTTTATCTCAAACTGCTACTACAATAAAAGCCTAATGAAGCAGGCAATCGAAGCTGTCTGGTTCCTTTAGCCAGGGAGTCTCTTAGTCCTCTCTTTCACAGCAAATGTTGTGTTGGAGTAACCCATTCATCCATCGCTCAGGGTCTGCTGGTCAGCCCCAGCACCTATGTTTTCTTTTAAGATTTTTATGGTTTAGAGTCTAACATTTAAGTCTTTAATCCATTTTAAGTTTATTCTTATTTGTGTATCTGTCCAATTTTCCCAACACCATTTATTGAATAGACTATCTTTACCCCATTGTATGCTTTTGCCTCCTTTGTCAAATAGAAATTGTCAATAAAGGCATGGGTTTATTTCTAGGCTCTCTATTCTGTTCCATTGATCTATATGTCTTTTTTTATGCTAGTACCACGCTGTCTTGATTATGATGACCTTGTAGTATAATTTGATATCAGGTACAATGATTCATCCAAATTTGTTCTTCTTTCTCAATATTGTTGTGCTTTTTCAGGGTCTTTTGTAGTTCCATATAAACTTTGAAATATTTGTTCTAGTTCTGTGAAATACACAATTGGTAACTTGATAGGAATTGTGCTGGATCTGTAGATTGCTTTGGGTAGTATGTACATTTTAATGATGTTAATTCTTCCTATCCATATACACAGTATGTTTCCACTTACTTATATTTTCTTTAATTTCTTTCTTCAGTGTCTAATAATTTTCTGAGTACAGGTCTTTTACATCCTTGTTTAAATTTATTCCTAAGTATTTTACACTTTTTGAAGCAATTGTGAATGTTTTTTGGTGTTTTTTGTTGTTGTTGTTGTTGTTGTTGTTGTTGTTGTTGTTTCCCTTTCTGATGGTTCATTATTGGTATAGAAAAATGCAACTGATTTCTGGGTATTTATTTTATGTCCTGCTACTTTACTGAATATAATTATCAGTTCCAGTAGTTTTTTGGTATAATCTTTAGGGTTTTCTATACACACTATCATGTCTTCTGCAAATAATGAGTTTTACTTCACCCTTTCCAATTTGGATGACTTTTACTTCTGATTTCCTGATTGTTATGACTAGAGCTTTCAGTACTATGTTGAATACTAGTGGTGAAAGCAAACATCCTGTCTTACTCCCAATCTTAAGGGGAATGCTTGTAGTTTTTTTAGTATGATGTTGGGTGTAGGTGTGTCATATATGGCCTTTATTACATTGAGGTATAGTTTCTCTATTCCAACATTGCTGAGAGCTTTTATCATAAATAGGTGCTGGATTTTTTCAAATGCTTTTTCTGTATCTATTTATATTATCTCTAGAGGCCCAGTGCACGAATTCATGCATGGATGGGGTCCTTTGGCCTGGCTGGCTATTGGGGCAGATTAGGGCCGGCTGGCCAGGAGGAGGGACTATAAGAGGTTGGCTGTGGGAGTACACTGACCACCAGGGGGAAGCTCCTGCATTGAGTGTCTGTCTCCTGGTGGTCAGTGTGCATCAGGGCTACTGGTTGGTCTCCTGGTTGTCCGGTCATCTGGTCGTAACAGTCACTTAGGCATATATATATATATATATATATATATATATATATATATATATACTAGAGGCCCGGTCATCTGGTCGTAACAGTCACTTAGGCATATATATATATATATATATATATATATATATATATATATATATATACTAGAGGCCCGGTGCACAAAAATTTATGTACTCGGGGGGGAGGAGGGGTCCCTCAGCCCGGCCTGTGCCCTCTCACAGTCTGGGACCCCTCGGGAGATAACGACCTGATGGCTTAGGCCTGCTCCCAGGTGGCAGAGGGCATGCCCAATCCCTAGGTGCAGCCCTTGTCGGGCTCAGAGCAGGGCCGATTGGGGAGTTGGGGCACCGCCCCCTGTCATGCACGGAGCAGGGCAGATCGGGAGGTTGCGATGCCACCCTCAGTCATGCTCAGGGTAGGGCCGATTGGAGGGTTGGGGCACCGCCCCCTGTCACACTCAAGGCAGGGTCGATGGGGAGGTTGCGGTGCCACCCCTTGTCATGCACAGAGCAGGGCCAATCAGGCAGTTGGGACACTGCCCCCTGTCACATACAGAGCAGGGCCCATCAGGGGTGTTGGGGCTCCGTACCATGTCATGCACAGAGCAGGGCCAATCAGGGGGTTGGGGCACTGCCACCTGTCACACACAGAGCAGGGCCCATCAGGGGTTTGGGGCACCATACCCTGTCACACACAGAGCCGCAGGGCGATCAGGGGGTTGGGGAGCTCCCCCCTATCAGGCACAGAGCAGGGCTGATAGGGAGGTTGTGGCCCCGCCCCCTGTCACACACAGAGCCACAGGGCGATCAGGGGGTTTGGGCGCTGCCCCCTGTCACACTGATCCCGGTGCCGGGAGGCCTCGTGGCTCTGCTGATCCTGGTGCTGGGAGGCATATTACCCTTTTACTATATAGGATAGAGGCCTGGTGCACGGGTGGGGGCCGGCTGGTTTGCCCTGAAGGGTGTCCCGGATCAGGGTGGGGGTCCCCACTGGGGTGCCTGGCCAGCCTGGGTGAGGGGCTGATGGCTGTTTGCAGCTGGTCACACATCCTTCAGGTTGGGGGTCCCCACTGGGTTTCCTGGACAGTCTGGGTGAGGAGCTGAGGGCTGTTTTCAGGCTGGTGGGTGACTGAAGCTCCCAACCACTCCTTTTTTTATTTTTTTTTATTTTGGGCCAGCTTTAGCTTTGAGGCTTGGCTCCAGCTCTTAGGCCTCCGCTGCTGAAAGCAGGTTTCTGGCCTTTGTTTACCTTCTGTATTTGAAACAATGTTGCAATCCTGCTGGCTGAAGCCCGGCCGACTAAAGCAGGTTTCTGGGGTTTTGTTTAGCTTCTATATTTGTAACATAGTTGCTTAGAGTTGCAGCTCAGAGGCTTGCCACGGCAGGTGGGGAACGTTGGAGTCTTCCGTCACTGCACCAAGCAAGCCTCATGCTTGTTTTAAGCTGCCTGGTTGCCGGCCGCCATCTTGGCTGGCAGTTAATTTGCATATTGCCCTGATTAGCCAATGGGAAGGGTAGCAGTTGTACGCTAATTACCATGTTTCTCGTTTATTAGATAGGATATACATATACATATATATATATATATATCTTTTTAATTGTTCATTTTGTTTGACATCTCAGAGTTTCATATTTCTTTTCTTTTAAAATGTTTATTAAAGTATAGCTGGCATACATTATGTTAGTTTCAGTTGTACAACATAGTGATTTGACATTTTTGTATCTTATGATGTGATCACCACAATAAGTCTAGTAGTCATCTGTCATTGTGCAACATTATTACAATATTATTGACTATATTCCTGTGTTGTATACTACATCTTCTTAGCTTATTCATGAAGTTTGTACCTCTATTTTCCTTTCCCCTTTCAATCATCCAAAGTTGAATTGCTGGGTTGCATGGTAGTTCTGTTTTTAATTTTTTAAAGAATCTCTATACTGTTTTCCATAGTGGCTACCAATATATGGTATAATTCCAATGACAGTGCATGAGAGTTCTTCACATCCTTGCCAACACTTGTTATTTGTTGACTTTTTGATAATAGCCATTCTAACAAGTATGAAGTGATATCTCACTGTGATTTTACTTGCATTTCCCTTATGATTAGTGATGTTGAGCATCTTTTCATATATTTGTTGGCCATCTGAATATCTTCTCTGGATAAATGTCAAGTTATGTACTCTGCCCATTTTTAATTGGGTTGGTTTTTTTTTTTTTGATGCTGAGTTGCACACGTTTCTCTTATATTTTAGATATTAAGTTTCATATTTCTTAAGTGAGATAGTAAAATGTCCTAACTGTTCTAACAACTTAGAATATTTTTTTTGCATTTGCAGCTACAAAAATATAAGATATATAAATGTTTATAAGCATATTTAATTAAGTAAAATAAAAGAAGATATCAGAGACACAAATTGAATATTTTATAGATTCTACCATTAAAAATATGTTCCACTTGAAAGTTTGGGAATCTTATTTTCTTTCCTATTATAGCACAAAAAGGACAATAAAACTTTCTCATTTGCTTATTTATGTGAATAGTTCCACATAGAGATATCTGCATTGTGTATAATGCTGTAGCACCTGTTAATTTTTAACCAAATTTTAATGATCTGCTTGAATGTTTGGTCTATCCCATCCTACATATTCCACATTATTGAATTTTATGTGCAATTTATTAAAATAACCAGCTAATTTGAAGTTCTGTATATATTATCATAGAGACACAGCTCTAAACTACTTTATATAATCTTATATTTGTTTTACAGAAACAAAAACAGTAATGTATTATGTCAGTATATGAGAATACCAAGAGTTATGAAGAGAGTGCCAGGTTCCCCAAATGACAGCTCAATATGATAACCTAATTTTTTTCATTGGGGTTAGTTGTGGGTATCACTCTCAACCAAGGACCACAGTTAGATCATTTTATATTCCCTAGTAGGAGGCATCCTCAGAAATGAGACCCAAATTGCCAACTGAATCAAAGTCATTCTGGCTTAAAACTTTTTAATCCTCTCTTCACCTCTTCATTGGACAAGTCTCAAATCAAATCAGTCCTCAAGTTCATTTTTGCATAGATTATTTTCTGAACACTGTACTGGGTACTGGGTTTTGGTAGTGAAATGATGCACAAAATCCTGGTCTGAAGTTTATAGTCTAGTGTTATCATTCTGTCTCTGATGTCATACTCTCTGCCATCATTCTAGTCCAGATATTTCTGTGCCCTTCATGCAGTCTCTCACTTATTTATCCAATATATTTGGAAGATATGCACAGTTGTTCCCTGTTGTTTACAGAAATCTGAAGAATGTTTTTGACAAATAAAGTTTGGATTTTTGTTTAGAAGATGAATTCATGAGCAAATCTCTTGGTCTAAGCTTTAAGACTCTCCATAATTTCACCCAATTCTATATGTCCAGTTTTTTTCTAACACTGCCTTACAGAAAACATGACACTAGTCTGGCTGAGCTATTTGTTATCCTCAGAATTGGCCACAAGCATTTATGATATCCTAAATTGCAATGTAGACTGGCTTTACCCATAGAAATAAATCACACTAACCTTTAGATATTCTTGAAATATTGCTATAAATAGAAATTGCTACAAGTATATTGTTGGTTACAGCTTAGAAACCTAAGCATCAAACAATTATAACATTGGAACCAAAACCCAAAACTCATTTTGCCATAGAAACTAACTATTGTACTACAAACACATTTTTTGGAACACAGGTCATTTGGAGGTTCAGTATTAAATGATTACTTATATAAAATATCACAGTTTTGATTTTTCAAAATATTAAATATCACTATTTCTATTTTGACTACAGTTTTGCAAAAGTGCATGTTAGCAGTAAGCCTGGGCAAATGCTCAGTAGTGTTTAGAAACTATCTATAATGAGCTTTTTTATATGCTTTGCCTCCTCCCTTCAAAGTTTAAAATCACCTCAAATTTGGTTAACTAGAAAGTCCTATTAATTGCTCTCTGGATATTTCAAAACTTACTATCTTTGCAAGGCCAAACTAAACTGATTTATTCAGAAGGAAAATTGTGTTGCTATCAATGTAATGTATAATTATTTCTTACCCAGCTATTTTGATAAAATGTTTCCATATTGGTTCATTTATGCTGCATTTATTTGCTTAGTTTAATTTCTGACCAGAGAATAGTTGAGGATATTTGAAGAAAGAAGAAGCACTGATTCTTAGCTGATAGAAAAGGGGAAATAGTTTTTAAGCTCTTCCTAACCTTAGTGAAATTCAAAGCCAAGGAAAACTCCAAAGGATATCAAACACAATTCAATATTCAATTTGAATCTTTAAATATGAAAGTTATTAAATGGAAAAGTAGGAATCTTCTTAGCCATCTCTACTCACTAACCCCCCCAGAAAGACATACAAAATCTCCAACCTGGTTTTGTTTGATAAAAGTAGCAGATTCATTCATACTGAGTAGTCCCATCTGGAAACTACCTTTGCCTCAGTCCTAATCCTTCTGCTAGCCTCATGCAGACTAGCTTCTAACTCTCATGCACTTGGAGTTTGTCCTTAAATTCCCACCCTTCTCCAAGTAAAGACTCAAATAAGCACCAGGAAGCACTTATGTAAATAGCATCTCATCAGATTCCATCTTGAGACAGAATTTTTATGAGTCCAAATCCATTCTCCTGCCCACCTTCTAACATATGTCTTTAAATTCACTTATCTGAGAACACCATGAGTAAGCATGCAGTTTCACAGATAAACTTGCATAAGAGGATTAGGAAATCTTCACATTTTGTCTCACAGTATTTAAAAGTCACAGGGACGATTTGAGTCACATTTTCAAATAAATTTATTTATTCTTTTTGCTCTTTTATCAATTTATTTCAACAATGGTTAAGTATTTGTTTATTTTTAAAAGATTTTTTAAAATTGATTTTTAGAGAGAGAGAGGAAGGCAGAGGGAGAGACAGAAACATTGATGTCAGAGGAAAACATTGACCGGCTGCCTCCTGCACGCCCTCTACCAGGGATTGAGGCTGAAATCCAGGCATGTGCCCTGACCTGGAATTGAACTAGCAACCTCTCAGTACCTGGGATGATGCCCAACCAACTCAGCCACACTGGGCAGGGCTAAATATTTATTTTATTTATATTTATTTTAACCTTATTTGTACTCATAATGTTCTTAATGTATAGCTCAGAATAAGGAAATTTTACTAAGTTCAGTCTCATTCCTTAAAGGAGAGCCTGATTATACATTTCCAATTTCTTCCTGCACCAAAAACATTTGTTAAAGTCAGAGATGGACTGTAAGCTATTTTCATGTGATACCACTTCAATTGGCCAAAAACAGAAAAAAATCAGTAAATTCAGTGATTATTTTATATATTCAATGCCATTATTTTCTATCTATTCATTAGTAAATAATGAGTGACAGAATCTCTGTGTTTTAGGAAACAAATATGTGAGAAATCTGAGATGACTAATTGGAAACAGTTGAAATGTTACAAAAATGGTTTGAATAAAGCAAAAGAAATACCTTCTTTTCCGACCAATTAGCTTAGTTACTGATTCTAAAACAACAATAAAAAAACACACACACACACACACACACACAAAAACTATTGTATAGTAGTAAGGACACTTAACATTTGATCTATCCTCTTAACAGATGTTTTAGTTTACAGTATAGTATTATTATCTAACTGGGATTCTTAATTGGAGAAACAGTATAGTGACTGAGGAGAACTGTGAACACATCATCCATCTATGTCACAAGATGGAGTGGGTATTTAATCTACACAGAGACTTTTGAAATTGTCTAATAGTTGTGGTGGGTCATTGTCTAAATGATGAAAATTCCTGTTTTTTCAAAAAATAAAATAGCTTTATTGTTTCCTCTAACTGTAAACATTTATAAATGCTTCTATTAATAACAATTAAACAATCAAAATATTACAAAGAGAAACAAATTCCCCAAATCTCTCAACCCAAAGATATTTGTGATTAATATTTTGAAAATTTCCTTCAAAACATTATCTAATTATTTATGCCAATATGTGTACATAAAAATTCTAGAAATGTGACCATGCTATAATACAGATTTATACCAAATTTTTTCACTCCATAGTAGAAAATATATTCTTAAACTGTATTATGTCTCATCTATCACTGGAGTCAAAAGCGTTGGATTTTAGTTACAGATTTGCTAGTAGCTAAAAAATTATGTATTACTTGTTAGAGTTGTAACAAAAATATTTAATAGTAAATTCAATATTCATAATAAAAAGTGTTTGTGTAAGAACATTGTATTAATCTGACCATCAACACAGTTTCATTTTATGTTCATTATTATGTTATCTCACCAATTAAACTAAAATCAATAAGAATGTAATAAGTTCCTATTATGTACAAATATATACTGAGTACTGAGAGTGAGTGAAACAAAAGGAACAGAGATGGTAAAACAGCTCCTGTTTTCCAAAAGCTCATAGTCTATTGGAAGAGACAATCAACTCATTATGATAAGAAGCAGAATTAAAGAAAAGCTATAAAAGAAAAAAAATGACATGGGATTAACTTTTCTTTTGTGGTAGAGTACTTTATGTACATCTTATTTATCCCACACAGAATTATAGTTTACACCCTTCATGGGTATTGTATTTATTTTGGATTTTCTTTTTTTTAATATATTTTGTTGATTTTTTTACACAGAGGAAGGGAGAGGGATAGAGAGTTAGAAACATCGATGAGAGAGAAACATCGATCAGCTGCCACCTACACACCCCCTACTGAGGATATGCCCACAACCAAGGTACATGCCCTTGACCGGAATCGAACCCGGGACCCTTCAGTCCGCAGGCCGACACTCTATCCACCGAGCCAAACTGGTCAGGGCTTATTTTGGAGTTTCAACAGTGCTTTTCACATAGTTGGTTGCTAATAAATATTTATTGGATTATAAACTGCACTCTAATTGTGTGCTCATAAGAGAAGTTCATGGAAGGCTGTTTTGCTCTTTAAAATGATACGAGTAACTGTGGTGTAGCCTGAATCTTCTGAGTTTATTTGAATGTGCAAAAAAACCTAAACAATTAAATATATTACCTTTTCCAATTTTTTTAAAAAAATAATTAGGAATAAAATCAATAGTAAAGTCAACTACTACCATCCAATTTTGAGCCAGTCATTTTCCCTACCTTGACCTCAGTTGGTACACATGGGTCTATCCGCTTCAAGCATCCTGTGATCCTTTCTTTGACTGCAAGTTCTCCTCCAGGTAGTTCCTCATTTCCCTGCAATTTTCCAAAACCAGGTTAATATTCCCTATTTTCATAAAATTGTAGCTAATATCACTTAACTCCCAGTCTTTCACTAACCCACTTCCATTGAGGTTTTCTTCCCACCACTCCACTGATTCTACTCTTGTCAAGATCAACAATGACTTTCATATTATTAAATCTAATGGCAACCTCTCTATCCTCATCTTCTAAAGCATTAAAAAGTTGATCAAAATTCAGTCAGTTGTTTCCCATGACACTGTGCCCTTTGGCTTTCTTCCTGGTTTTCTGGCTTCTCCTCCCCAGATTCCTTGCCCTGCCTCCTCTGAGTGCCCTGTATGCATTCCTAGAATACCTGCTCATGAATGTCTATCCTATATTATAAAAACCTAATATGCTAAGTGTCCGGTCATCCAGTGGGCCATTCAACCAATCAAAGCATAATATGCTAATGATATGCTAAGGCCACTCAACTGCTCACTATGACATGCACTGACCACCAGGGGGCAGACAGTCGACCAGTCAACCAGTCACTATTATTTGCACTGACCACCAGGGGGCAGATGCTCTGACCTGTAGGTTAGCTTGCTGCTGGGGTCTGGCTGATAGGGACTGAGTGAGATGGGCCAGACATGCCCTGGAGCCCTCCCGCATTTCCTCCCCAGCTGGCCAACCTCCTGTGTCCCTCCCGGCCCTGATCCTGCACTGGCGGGGTCCCTTGGCCTGGCCTGTGCCCTCTCAGAATCTGGGCTGAGGACCCCCCCCCCCGCCATTGCATGAATTTTGTGCACTGGGCCTCTAGTACTTACATAACATGTGAGTTCATTAAATCCAATGGCTCTAAATACCACTATATACCAAAGACACTTCCTTTTATATCTTTATCCCTGAACACCATAGGTTTACATGAAATTTCATGCTTGACATCTCTAGTCCAATGCTTAATAGACCACTATAAGTTAATTTGTCTAAAACTGAAGCCTAATGTAAAGCAGTTCTCTCAAATCTGCCTTATCTTTCTTCTCACTGTTCACCTCTACCATGTTGATGGCTAAATAACTATAGTGTTCTTCTATAAACACTGAAAATTTTGAAAATGGGATTTATATGAAATTATTTTTTCTAAGGATGCTGCCAAGAAACTCATTTTCATTGTAGTAAGTAGCAGATCTGTTTTCAGTTGTGAAATTTCTAATTTTTCATAGTTTATATTTCTTTGATGAGAACTACTCTCTTTCCATTCATTCAAAGAGTATTCACTTTTACTTCATTGATCATGGTTATAATAGCTGCTCTCAGGGCTTTATAATTCTATCATCTGGGTCACTTTAGGGTTAGCATCTGTTGATTTTATTTTCCTTTGAGAACTCAACACATTTTCCTGGCTCTTTGAAAAAATATTCGAACTATCTCTTGGGTTTTGAATCTTATTTTGTAAGATTCTGTGTCATTTAACTAGTAAAATTCATGGCAGAATATTGATTTTTCTTTTGTTTTAGCAAGCAATCAACCTGGCTATGTTAAGACTTCAAGTTGTTTCTCACTTTATGTATGCAATGATTTCAATGTCTGTTCAGTTTTCAAAGCCTTGCTATACTCTTCAGATCTATCCTGCACATGAATCTCTCAGCAGTCAGTCTGGGACTTCAGTGGCATTGTGTACTTCAGTTCCATTCCTTTTAAAATTAATTAATTAACCCAGCCAGTGTTGCTCAGTGGTTGAGCATTGACCCATGAACCAAGAGGTCACTGGTTAGATTCTAGGTCAGGGCACATGCCTGGGTTGCAGGCTCTGTCTCCAGTAGGGGGCATGCAGGAGACAGCCAATTGATGTATCACTCTCACAGATGTTTCTATCTCTCTATCCCTCAATCTGTAAAACCAATAAAAACATTAAAGTTAATTAATTAGTTTTATTAAATGTATTTGGATACCATTGGTTAATATGATTATGTAAGTTTCAAGTTTACAATATTATAACGCATCATCTGTTTATTTCATTGTTTGTTCATCACCCAAAGTTTCATTTCCTGCCATCACCATATATTCCCTTTTACCCTCTTGCAGTTAATTTTTAAAGCCTGTGTTATGTTTCTTTGGTTCTGTTCTATGTAGGCATAGTTTAAGGATAAGCCTGGGGCTTAATTGATTCATATACAGTATTAGGAGAGCACTTATTTAGTTCCATTTTCTATCCATATCCCCTCCTACTTCTTTAGATCACAGGGGCTCCTTTTCCAGTTTCCTTTAGTCAGAGACAGGTTTTCTATCAGGACTTTAGGTGTCCATATTGCCTCCTCTACTGTCACAGCAGCTATGTCACTTCTTGTTTGGAACTTATCTCAGGGCAAGGCCAAGGGAGAAATAAGAGGGGAAAATGGAAAGAAAATCAACTCAGGGATTCTTCACAGACTGACTTACAGGGTCCCCTTTTATTAGTTATCTTGCTAGAAAGTGATGGTTTCTCTCAGAGGTTTTGCTCTCTGTACTTAAAGTGCAGTTCTGTGCCTTGGTTCACGCTTGGATGGAAACCAGGCAATAAAGAAGAAAATTTATTTTAAAAAGAAAACAGTAAAAAACAAAACAAAAACAAAAAACCCCCACAAAACCTTATTGCCATTGTTTACTTATCAGTATCTTTAGGCAGTTGATTTTTGTATTCTGCCCAGTAGTTTTAGCAGTAATCAATTGGGGAAATAAACTGTAGTGAAGTAATCTTAGCCAGCACCAGAAGTCTTACTATCTTCTTTAATCATTCAGTTTTACTTATTTCTTATCTTCTCCTATTAAAATGGAATTTTCATGTGTATGCTCATATTTATTGCTGAATTTCCAGTGCCAAAAACAGTGCTTAGCAAATAGTGAATTATCAATATATATTTGCTGAATTCATTAATTAGCTAATTAATATCTATTTTTACTTCTATTGACTTTCTTTTAAAAAGATTCCAATTATGGGAATACCATTTTATATCGTCTTAAGATATTAGCTCATTTCATTATGCTATTTCCCTTTTCATGACACTGAAAAGTAAGCCCTCCATGTATGATGGAGGTTGCATTAGGGTCACTTGAAAAAACTCTTTATGGAAGGAGTACAAAAATGTAAGAAAACTGAGCTATTTTTACTAGGCCTTAAATCTTCTATTAACATTGCCATATATCAAAAATATCTGACAGTAACTCAACATCCCTAGAGAATTTCAAAAATTCTAAACATTTTTAAATCAGTTCTCAGAAGCCAGCATCTTAGTAAAATATTCCTTAACAATTTAAACATTATGTAAGTTGCTGTTTACCACTTCTGAACTTTCTTCCTTTCTGGAGATAAGGTATTAAAATGTCCTATAATTTAAAGAAAAGAACACTGTGCCTATCTTTGCCCTTGTTATGCACTGAGGCAATTGAATTGACTTTCAACAGGCACACACTGATTTTTATGATAGCAGTAGAGCAAGAACAAAATGAACTACACTTAATGAGTAGCTGGGCATTTGAAAAATGCAGCACATTGAATAGCACGAATCAGAGATACAGTATCAACAAATCTTTTCCTGTATCTGATGAATAACTATTGAAGCAGACCTAATATTGTTTGAGTCCAGAGGCTGAAAGGATCCCAGAGACCCTACCTGGAAAAACAATGTAGGGGTTTCTACCATTCCCTCTTTAGCTGTCTATTTTAGAGTTTGTCTAATATATATGAACTATTTCTGGAGTTCTATTGGAGAACTTTAAGATATAGAACTAAAGGAGTGCTGACCATTATAAAAAGTGACCATATAGTTCAAATAAGGATATACTTAAGAAAAATGAAGGTGCTATAGATAATAAAGTTTGAAAAACTAAAATTTTCCTAGATAAGCCAGGTTGTATGCTTTTATGTATGATATAATATAGACATTATGATATACCATCTGTAATATCCAATGCAGTTAAACACACTGAGCATATTCAAACTCATTAAGAGTAAAAAAATTCTATTGTATATATTTAAAAGAAATCATAATCTTAATGATACTCAAAAAAGGGAAATAAATTATCATTGCAGGTAGAGGTCTAAAACTTTACTTTTGAGATAAGCAATAAAAAAAAATCAGACATAACAGTATAAACTGTCTTTCAAGTCAACTAAATAGCCCCCATTTATGAGTAAAAGTTTTTCTCACTAGATTTCTGGCTAATATGTGGAAGAAATGATACAATTAGAAAAATCATTATGTTGCAATTCCCAATGAATTCATTTATTCAAGCAATAATAATAAATGAATGAAATCATTAGATGAAAAATTTGGAGGTGGGGGGGGGAGAAACCAAGATGGCGGCATAGGTAAACACCGGAGTTTGCTGCCTCGAACAACCACTTCAAAAATACAACTAAAAGACGGAACGGACATCATCCAGAACAACAGGAAGGCTGGCTGAGTGGAAGTTCTACAACTAGAAGGAAAGAGAAAAGCATACCGAGACTCAGAGGAGGCGCAGTGTGGAAGTAAAATACTAAGGTACAGAGGCACACATGGAGCAGGCCGGGGGCTGAGGGCGCGGTTGTTGTTTACAATCGGGAGAGAGTCTCAGGCTCTGAGCTCTAGTTCCGCGTGAGTCTCTAGGGACCTAGATTTATACGGGAGAAGCGGGACTGTCTGGCATCGGTCGGAACTCGAGGGCAGCTTTCTCTCAGAAGGGCTTGCAGCGATTACTAGGACACTTAGAAGCAGAGCCTCTGAGGGTAGGACTTAGGGCAGGCATAACTGCTCACTCCGCCTTGTTGATCCCGTGAGACCTGCCCCGCCCAAGCCCTGCAGGGAGGCTTTTTCTGGATAGCCTAAGGCAGAGGCTAGATTAGCACCTCCCTAGAGATCCAGGATCCAGTGTACCCAGAGGTCAGAGTGGGACCATCCAGTTTGCAGCTCTGTGGAACCATAAAGGACACACTAAGGGGGCAAACTCAGTGAGTACCAAAGCCCCACTGAAGCAAGTCTTGCCCTGGAGGGGTGTCTCCAGCACAGAAGTTCTCCCACTGTAGACACAGCTGATTCTCATAGCCAATTGGCCTGGAGGTCAATTCCTCCCAGTGATACCTACAACAATCAAGGCTTAACTACAACAAGACTAGGCACAAAGACCACAAGGGGGTGCACCAAGAGTGTCCTCCTCAGGTAATTGGGGAGGCTGAACCACTGGGACCTAGAGGACACATAGC
This sequence comes from Myotis myotis, assembly GCF_014108235.1. Classification (NCBI taxonomy): domain Eukaryota; kingdom Metazoa; phylum Chordata; class Mammalia; order Chiroptera; family Vespertilionidae; genus Myotis; species Myotis myotis. The sequence continues at coordinate 39,366,995 of NW_023416346.1, forward strand.
ACAGAAAACCTCTTTATCAACTCAGGGAAGCATAAAAAATGCAGACACAAAGAAACAAGTCACAAATGACAGAAATGGAGGAAAGCAAACTACTAGATATAGAGTTCAAAACCACACTTTTAAGGTTTTTCAATAATTTTCTAGAAACTGCTGATAAACTTAATGAGTGCTACAAGAAATCTAATGAGACCCTAGAGGTTGTGATAAAGGACCAACTAGAAATTAAGCATACACTGACTGAAATAAAGAATATTATACAGAATCCCAACAGCAGACTAGAGGATCGCAAGGATCAAGTCAATGATTTGAAATACAAAGAAGCAAAAAACACCCAACTGGAAAAGCAAAATGAAAAAAGAATCCAAAAATATGAAAATAGTATAAGGAGCCTCTGGGACAGCTTCAAGCCTACCAACATCCGAATTACAGGGGTGACAGAAGAAGAGAGAGAGCAAGATATTGAAAACCTATTTGAAGAAATAATGACAGAAAACTTCCCCTACCTGGTGAAAGAAATAGACTTACAAGTCCAAGAAGCGCAGAGAACCCCAAACAAAAGGAATCCAAAGAGGGCCACACCAAGACACTTCATAATTAAAATGCCAAGAGCAAAAGACAAAGAGAAAATCTTAAAAGCAGCAAGAGAAAAACAGTCAGTTACCTATAAGGAAGTACCCATATGTCTGTCAGCTGATTTCTCAATGGAAACTTTGTAGGCCAGAGGGGAGTGGCAAGAAATATTCAAAGTGATGAATGCCAAGAACCTACAACCAAGATTACTTTATCCAGCAAAGCTATCATTAAGAATTGAAGGTCAGATAAAGAGCTTCACAGATAAGAAAAAGCTAAAGGAGTTCATCACCACCAAACCAGTATTATATGAAATTCTGAAACGTATCGTTTAAGAGGATGAAGAAGAAAAAGATAAAGATACAAATTATGAACAAGAAATACACATCTATCAACAAGTGAATCATCTGATGAACAGAATGAACTCGTGATTATAATAGAATCAGGTGCATAGAAAGGGAGTGGACTGACTATTCTTGGGGGGGAAAGGGGTGAGGCAGATGTGGGAAGAGACTGGACAAAAATCGTGCACCTATGGATGAGGACAGTGGGTGGGGAGTGAGGGAGGAGGGCGGGGTGGGAGCTGGGTGGAGGGGAGTTATGGGGGGAAAAAAGAGGAACAACTGTATTAATCTGAACAATAAAGATATAATTAACAAAAAAAATGGGGGGGGGAATTCCAAAATAGAGGAATTGTATTGATTGATATCTTTATCATCTAAACCTAGTAAACAGGATATCTCTAAGTGTAGGAAAACAACATATAATGTGTCTCTTGATGTGATGCAATACGAATTGTAAACCACCCCCTGTGACATATTCTTACCAAAATAAGTTGAATCTAGAGCTAATCAATCCTTAATAGATGATTTATTATTTATAGAAAATTATAGGGCAGAGGTAAAAGTTTAAAAATATCATGTGGTTATTTCACTTAGCATAATACTCTCCAGTTCCATCCATGCTGTTGCAAATGGTAAGAATTCATTCTTTTTTATAGCAGCGTAGTATTCCACTGTGTACATGTACCACGGTTTTCTAATCCACTCATCTGTTGATGGGAAAATAGGCTGTTTCCAAATCTTAGTTAATGCAAATTGTGCTTCTAGGAACATAGAAGTGCATATATTCTTTCTGACTGGTGTTTCTGTTTTCTTGGGATATATTCCTAGAAGTGAGATTACTTGGTCAAGTGGGAGTTCCATTTTTAATTTTGTTTCCTTTATTGATTAAGGTATTACAAATGTGTCCTTATCCCCCGATTGTCCCCTCATCCCCCCACTCATGCCCTCACCCCCTGGTGTCTGTATCCATTGGTTATGCTTATATGCATGCATACAAGTCCTTTGGTTGATCTCTCCCCTTTAGACCCACCCTCCCCTGCCTTTCCTCTGAGGTTTGAGCATCTGATCAATGCTTCTCTGTCTCTAGATCTATTTTTGTTTATCGGTTTATGTTGTTCATTATAATCCACAAATGAGTGAGATCATGTGATATTTATCTTTCTCTGACTGACTTATTTCACTTAGCATAATGCTCTTCAGCTCCATCCATGCTGTTTCAAATGGTAGGAGTTCCTTCCTATTTACAGCAGCATAGTAATCCATTGTGTAGATGTGCCAAAGTTTTTGTTTGTTTGTTTTTATTTTTTTTAATTTTTGTTTGTTTTATTGCTTAAAACAGTGGTTCTCAACCTTCCGGTCCTTTAAATACAGTTCCTCATGTTGTGACCCAACCATAAGATTATTTTCATTGCTACTTCATAACTGTAATGTTGCTACTGTAATGAATTGTAATGTAAATATCTGATATGCAGGATGGTCTTAGGCGACCCCTGTGAAAGGGTCGTTTGACCGCCAAAGGGGCTGCGACCCACAGGTTGAAAACATCTGGCTTAAAATATTACAAAGAGTGGTGCATATGTCTCCTTTTCCCCCCCCTTGACCTTCCCCTGGCTCCCCTACCACCAGTGTCTTGTATCCATCGGTTATGCTTATATGCATGCATACAAGTCCTTTGGTTGATCTCTTACTACCCCCGCAACCCTCTCCGGCCTTCCTGCTGTAGTTTGAGAGTCTGTTCGAGGTTGCTCTGCCTCTGTATCTATTTTTGTTCATTAGTTTATAATGGTCTTTATTATCCATAAATGAGTGAGATTATGTGGTATTTTTCTTTCATTGACTGGCTTATTTCACTTAGCATAATGCTCTCCAGTTCCATCCATGCTGTTGCAAATGGTAAGAGTTCCTTCTTTTTTACAGCAGCGTAGTATTCCATTGTGTAGATGTACCACAGTTTTCTAATCCATTCATCTGCTGATGGGCACTTAGACTGTTTCCAAATCTTAGCTATGGTAAATTGTGCTGCTATGAACATAGGGATAGATATATCCTTTCTGATTTCTTGGGATATATTCCTAGAATTGGTATTATTGGGTCAAATGGAAGTTCCATTATTAGTTTTTTTGAGGAAACTCCATACTGTTCTCCACAGTGGCTGCACCAGTCTGCAATCCCACCAGCAGTGCACAAGGGTTCCTTTTTCTCTGCATCCTCGCCAGCATTTGTCATATATTGATTTGTTGATGATAGCCATTCTGACAGGTGTGAGATGGTACTGCATTGTCATTTTGATTTGAATCTCTCAGATAATTAGTGACTTTGAGCATGTTTTCATATGTTTCTTGGCCTTCCTTATGTCTTCTTTCGAAAAGTGTCTATTAGGTCAATTGCCCATTTTTTTGATTGAATTGTTTATCTTTCTTTTGTTAAGTTGTATGAGTTCCCTGTAAATGTTGGAGATTAAACCCTTATCTGTGATAACATTGGCAAATAGGTTCTCCCATGCAGTGGGTTTTCTTGGTGGTTTCTTTTGCTGTGCAGAAGCTTTTAATTTTGATGTAGTCCCATTTGTTTGTTTTCCTTTAGTTTTCATTGCTTTAGGAGTGGTATCGGTGAAGGAATTGCTTCGGCATATGTCTGAAATTTTGCTGCCTTTGGATTCCCCTAATATTTTTATGGTTTCCTGTCTTACGTTTAAGTCCTTTATCCATTTTGAGTTTATTTCTCTGTATGGTGTAAGTTGGTGGTCTAGTTTCATATTTTTGCATGTGTCTGGCCAAATTTCTCAGCACCATTTATCACAGAGACTGTCTTGACTCCATTGTATGTTCTTGACTCCTTTGTCAAATATTAATTGAGCATAGTTTGAGTTTATTTCTGGGTTCACTATTCAATTCCATTGATCTATGTATCTGTTCTTGTGCCATTACCATTCAGTTTTGAGAACAGTGGCTTTGTAATACATCTTGATACTGATATTGAGATCCCTCCAACTTTGTTCTTCTTTCTCATGATTGCTGCAGCTATTCAGGTTTTTTGTTTGTTTGTTTTTCTATTTAAATTTTTGGATTGTTCTTTCTAGATCTGTGAATTATGCTGTTGGTATTTTAATGGGGAGTGCATTGAATCTTTGGGTAATATGGCCATTTGAATGATTTTGATTCTACCAATCCATGAACACGGTATGTTCTGACATGTGTTTATGTTTTCCTCTATCTCTTTTTTCAACATCCTATAGTTCTCTGAGTAGAGGTCGTTTACCTCCTCAGTTAAGCTTATTCCTAGGTATTTTAATTTTTTTTTTGGTATGACGGTAAATGGGATTGCTTTTTTAGTATCTCTTTCTGTAAATTCACTATTGGTGTATAGAAATGCCCTAGATTTCTTGGCATTAATTTTGTATCCTGCTACATTGCCAAATTCATTTATTAAGTCTAATAATTTTTTGATGGGTTTTCTATGTACAGTATCATGTCATCTGCAAATAAGGACAGTTTTACTTCTTCTTTTCCAATTTGGATGCCTTTTATTTCTTCTTGTCTGATCGCAATGGCTAGTACTTCCAGTACTATATCAAACAGGAGTGGTGAGAGTGGGCATCCCTATCTTGCTCCTTTTCTTAGGGGAAATGGTTTTAGTTTTTGCCCATTGAGTAAGATGTTGGCTATGGGTTTGTCATATATGGCTCTTATTATGTTGAGGTATGATACTTTTATTCCCCCCTTGCTGAGAGTTTTTATCAAGAAAGGGTGCTGGATTTTGTTGAATGCTTTTTCTCCATCAATATATATGATTATGTGATTTTTATCTCTCAATTTGTTTATGTGATGTATCATGTTTATTGATTTGTGGATATTGTACCATCCTTGCATCCCCGGGATAAAACCTACTTGGTCATGGTGTATGATCTTTCTGATGTACTTCTGAATCTGATTTCCTAGAATGTGTTGAGGATTTTGTCATCTATGTTCATGAGGGATATTGGCCTGCAATTCTTTTTCATTGTGTTGCCTTCATCTGGTTTTGTTATTACGGTGATGCTGGCTTCATACAATGAGCTTAGAAGTGTTCCTCATCTAGAATTTTTGGAATAGTCTGAGGAGAATAGGTTTTAGTTCTTCCTTGAATGTTTGTTAAAATTCCCCTGTGAAGCCGTCTGTCCCTGGGTTTTTGTTTCCGGGAAGCTTTTTGATGACTGCTTCAATTTCTTCCATAGTTATTGGCCTATTCAGGTTTTTAGAATTTTACTGATTGAGTTTTGGAAGGTTCTATTTTTCTAGGAATATGTCCATTTCTTTCAGGTTGTCTAGTTTGTGGGAATAGAGTTGTTCACAGTATTTTTTAACAATCCTTTGTATTTCTGTGAGGTCTGTTGTTATTTTCCCTCTTTCATTTCTGATTTTGTTTACTTGGGTCCTCTCTGCTTCTTGGTGAGCCTGGCTAGAGGTTCATCAATCTTGTTTATCCTTTCATAGAACCAGCTCTTGGTTTCATTGATCTTTTGTATTATCTTTTTGGTCTCTATGTCATCTATTTCTGCTCTGATCTTTATTATTTCCTTCCTTATACTGTGGGCTTTTATTGTTCCTCTCTTTCTAATTCTTTAAGTTGCAAGGTTAGATAATTTATTACTAGTTTTTCTTGTTTGTCTGAGGTAGGCCTGTAGAGCTATTAATTTCTGTCTCAGGACTTCTTTCATTGTGTCCCATAGATTTTGGATTTTTGTGTTTTCATTGTCATTTGTTTCCAGGATTCTTTTTATTTCTTCTTTAATCTCTTTGGTAACCCTATCATTGCTTAATAGATGCTATTTAGCTTCCAAGTGTTTGATTTTTTTCATTGTTTTTATTGTAGTTGATTTCTAGTTTTATGCCATTGTGATCTGAGAAGATGCTTGTTATGATTTCTATCCTCTTGTATTTGAAGAGACTTTGCCTGTGTCCTAATATGTGGTCTATCTTTGTAAATGTCCCGTGTGCACTGGAGAAGAATGTATATTCTGTAGCTTTGGGGTGAAATATTCTGAAGATGTCGATTAAGTCCATCTGATCTACTGAGTCATTTAGATTGCTGTTTCTTTGCTGGTTTTTTGTTTAGATGATTTATCCAGGGGTGTCAGTGGGGTATTAAAGTCCCCTACTATGACTGTATTGCTATCAATCTGTCCCTTGATATCTTCCAGAAGTTTTTTTTTTTTATGTATTTGGATGCTCCTGTATTGGGTGCATATATGTTTACCAAAGTTTTATCTTTTTGTTGAATTGCTCCCTTTAGTATTATGTAGTGGCCTTCCTTATCTCTTGTTATGGCCTTTACTTTGAGGTCTAAGTATTGCAACCCCAGCTTTTTTCTTATTTGCATTTGCCTGAAAAATTTTTTCCATTCCTTCACTCTGTCTGTATGAATCCTTTGTTCTGAGGTGGGTCTCTTACAGACAGCAAATATATGGTTCATATTTTCTTATCCATTCATCTACTCTATGTCTTTTGATTGGAACATTTAATCCATTTATGTTTAATGTTATTATTGATAAGTACTTGTTTGTCATCATTTTTATTCTTAATGTTTGTGTTTCTTCTTGCCTTTCTGTTTCTTCTTTTAACAGCAGTCCCTTTAGCATTTCTTGCATTGCTGGCTTGGTGGTAATAAATTCTTTTAGCCCTTTTTTTGTCTGTTAAGATCCTGATTCCACCTTCAGTTTTGAATGATAGTCTTGCTGGGTATGGTATTCTTGGGTTCAGTCCCTTGCTTTGCATCACTTTGTATATTTCATTCCATTCCCTTTTGGCCAGGTGTGTTTCTTTTGAGAAATCAGCTGATATTCTAATGGGAGATCCCTTGTAGGTAACTTTCTGTCTCTCTCTGGCAGCCTTTAAGATTCTTACTTTGAAGTTGGTGTTTGCCACTTTAATTATGATGTGTCTTGGTTTTGATCTTTTTGGGTTCACCTTGTTTAGCACTCTATGTGCTTCTTGGACTTGCGTAGTTTTTTTCTTGCCAGTAACAGGGAAGTTTTCTGTCATTATTTCTTCAAACAGGTTTTCTATTCCTTGCTTCTGCTCCTCCTCTTCTGGTACCCCTATTAAGTGAATGTTGTTTCGTTTTGCATTGTCCCAAAGCTCCCTTAGGCTTTCCTCTTGCTTTTTAAGTTTTTTTTTCCAGTTGCTCCTGTGTTTGTGTGTTTTTTCCTAGCTTGTCTTCTGCTTTGCTGATGCGGTCCTCAGCCTCTTCTAGTCTGCTATTTAAGCCTTCCATTGTGTTCTTTATTGAAGCTATGTAGTTCTTCATTTCCTCTGGGTTCCTTTTCATATTGGTGACATTCTCATTCAGCTCCTTATAATTCTCATTGAGTTGTGTGTATTTGTCATCCAGCCATTTGAGCATCCTTATAACCATTACTCTGAATTCTTTCTCTGATAAGTTAGTAGCCTCAATTTTATTTAATTCCCTTTCTGGTGATCCTCTTTTTCTTTCCTTTGGGGATTGCTTTTTTGTCTTCCCATGTTTTGCTGCAATGTTTTAATTGTAGATCCGTTTGCTTTTTTACCCAGGTTCTTTTGGGGATGGTGCTACTTGTGTGATCTCTCAAGTCTCCTGAGCTTGGTAATGTAGTGTAACTCCCTACTTGTGCTATTTGGGTTCTTTCAATGTAGGCTTGCAAGCTGGAAAGGTGCAACTGCGGTGTCTAGAAGTCAGCAGCCATGGAGTGGGGTGTCCCAATTTTTGCTGTTTTATGCCCTTGGTTGAAATCACGTGTGCCCAGCAGGGATTCATAGTGGCACCCAGGAACCATCTGTTGAAGTGGTGGGGCTAAGGAGGCCTGCCCTCTGAAAGGTGTGACTGTGGTGTCCAGAGTTCTGTAGTTTTGGGGTGTTCAGACTCAGCTTTTGCTGCTGCCTTTAGTGGTTGGATATATGCTCCCCCAGTGGTGGCTCACAGAGGCACCCAAGGTGCCTTTGCCAGCAGGGTGTACTGACGCACTCAGAAGGGCCCTGGCACTTAAGCCACGGGATTGCAGTGTCTTTGGTATCTCAGAAGAGGGAATTCAGCGTGTCTACAGCCCAGCAGTGTGTCCCTGTTTATATAAGTGCATGCCCAGCAGGGGCTCACAGCGGAGCCCAAGGACTGCCTGTGGAGGAGTGGGCTTGGGAGACCTGTGTGCCAGAAAAGCATGTGCCTGTAGTGTCCAGAGTTCTGCAGCTGTGGTGTGGGAAGACTCAGTTTTTGCTGCCGCACCTGTGGTAGATAGGTGCGCGTTCCCAGTGGTGGCTCACAGGGGCACCCAGGGTGCCTTTGCCAGTGCAGTGGTGCACTAAAGCACTCTGAAGGGCCCTGGCACTGAAGCCGCATAATCAAGGCCTCTGTGGGCAGGTGTCCAGGATGAGTGAATTCAGAATTTCTACTGCCGGGGTAGTGCGTCCCTGTTTGTCCAAGATCACACCCAGCCGGGGCTCACAGCGGCTCCCCAGAGTGCCCTGTAGATAGATCGGCTCAGGGTACTTGCTCATTGTAAATGTGCGACTGTGGCAGTGCCTTTGCTGGTGCAGAGCTCTGATTCACTCTGAGGGGCCCACGCGCTGAAGTTGTGCTGCTGGGTTGTCTGTGGGCAGTTATTCAGGAAGAGGGAATTCAGAATTTCTACTGTGGGACAGCACACCCCTATCTGTACAAAATCACACCCAGCAGGGGCTCACAGTAACTCCCAAAAGCTGCCTATGGAGTGGTGTGCCCTGGAAGTCTGTGCGCTGGAAACGCGCAGATGTTGTAAACTTACAAATGTGGTGTCCAGAGGTCTGCCGCTAGGGAGGGGGGAAGTTGCATTTACTGCTATGGGAGCGGTGCACCTTTGGAGGTGGAGGTCCCAGGGTCCATGGGTGGGCAGCAGGATTTTGGCTGGAGTGGCTGCTGGTCACAGGCAGTGTCCAAAGCCTGTCTGGGTGGTGGTGCTGCTGAGTTCCTAGAAGAGGCTGCTCTCCCCTTCAAGATGGCATGGGCTCTGACAATTTTTAGTTTTTTGAGGAAACTCTATACTGTTTTCCACAGTGGCTGTACCAGTGTGCATGCCAGGGAGAAGTCACTGGGGGGGGGGGGGGAGAATTATGTAATACATTAAAAATTAAAGATCTTAAAAATATATCACAGGGAAGCAAACCATCTAGATTATGAAATATATTACAAGACCACTGAACTTGATTCTTCAAGTAACTAGGTAGAAGAAAGAAAAATGGGACTACATCAAAATAAAAAGCTTCTGCACAGCAAAAGAAACCATCAACAAAACAACGAGAAAACCCACTGCGTGGGAAAACATATTTGCCAATGTCATATCTGATAAGGGCCTAATCTCCAAAATCTATAGGGAACTCATACAACTTAACAAAAGGAAGATAAACAATCCAATCAAAAAATGGGCAAAGGACCTAAATAGACACCTTTCAAAAGAGGACATTCAGAAAGCCAAGAGACATATGAATACATGCTCAAAGTCACTAATCATCGGAGAGATGCAAATCAAAACAACAATGAGGTACCATCTCACACCTGTCAGACTGGCTATCATCAACAAATCAACAAACGACAAGTGCTGGAGAGGATGTGGAAAAAAAGGAACACTCGTGCACTGCTGGTGGGAATGAAGACTGGTGCAGCCACTGTGGAAGACAGTATGGAGTTTCCTCAAAAAACTAAAAATGGAACTCCCATTTGACCCTGTGATCCCCCTTCTAGGAATATATCCCAAGAAACCAGAAACACCAATCAGAAAGGATATATGCACCCCTATGTTCATAGCAGCACAATTCACCATAGCTAAGACCTGGAAACAGCCTAAGTGCCCATAAGTAGATGAATGGATTAGAAAACTGTGGTACATCTACATGATGGAATACTATGCTGCTGTAAAAAGAAGGAACTCTTACCATTTGCAACGGCATGGATGGAACTGGAGAGCATTATGCTAAGTGAAATAATCCAGTCAATGAAGGAAAAATACCACATGATCTCACTCATTCATAAACAATAAACAATAAAGACCATTATAAACTTATGAACAATAATAGATACAGAGGCAGAGCTGCCTCAAACAGATTGTCAAACTGCAGCAGGAAGGCCGGGGAGGGTTGGGGGGCAGAAAGGAGGGGGGTAAGAGATCAACCGAAGGACTTGTATGCATGCATATAAGCATAACCAATGGACTTAAGACACTGGGGGGGTAGGGGAGGCCAGGGGATTGTCAAGAGCGGGGGGAAAAAAAAGGGACACATATGTAATACCCTTTGTAATACTTTAAGCAATAAAAAAAAAACAAAAAACAAAAACCAACAAATGAGAAGAATGTTCTGCCTTAAAAATGAAAAAGACAATCAATCAAATATAATGTGTGGGGTTTTGATTCCCTTAAAAATGAAAAAGACAATCAATCAAATATAATGTGTGGGGTTTTGATTCAACAAAACAAATTCAAATAGGTATTATTTTAGGCAGTCAGCTATATTTGAGTAATGTAAAGTGAATACAATTAGGCTGATTTATTTTATTTTCTTCTCCTAATCCAATCTTTACTCATTCTCTGACCTGGATCTTGACCTCTGTGGCTTACATAAAAGGGCAACATTGCTCTCAGATTCCACTTTGGATTGTCCAATGGAATGTGATAATAGGAGACCTGAGGATTGGCCATGTTGGTTGCATCCATCTATCAAAAATAGCTTCTATTTGGTGAACCCAGGAGGAAAAGACCATTTCAGTTTCCCTAAAACTTTCCTAGTTTTAACACTGAGAGTCCCACATGCCAAGAAACTCCTCAGTCCTAGAAAAATAGAGATTTAGCTAGATTCTCAAGATTATGAAAATTGCTTCTCTTTCCTTGGTCATTTAGGGATAGTATTGGCAATGGGTCCCTCAGGATGTCAGCCCCAGAATTCTGCTCTATTCCTTGCTGGTTTTCCTAATTTTTCCCACACCTTCATAAATAGTCATTCTATTACAGTTTGCTTAAGCCTTTTGAAGTTGCAATTTGTTTTCTGCCAGTACCCTGGGTATGAAATTAGGAAGTTTGTCAGTCTTAAAATGTGTGATAGCATTGTGCTTTTGTAAAAATAAATAAATAAATAAAAATCCATGGTTTTAAAGATGTATACTAAAGTATATTGGAGTGAAATTACAAGATACCTGAAATTTTCTTTAAAATAATTCTCTAGAATAAGACAGGGGGGTTATAGCTAAAGCATGAGTATCAAAATTTGATAATTCTATAATGTGGATGTTGGGTATCTGGAGGTGCATTTTAGTGGTCTTTATATTTGTGTATGCTTGAAATCTCTTTAAATTTAAAAATAAGTATTTTATGTAATGTGCAATTCATGAGAACAGTTACTAAATAAGCATATAGTTATACATTAAGAAAAATATGTCTAAAGTGATCATCAACATGTGAACTGTTTTCTTTTTTTTTTGAAGTTATATCTAAACTTAAAAAAAAAGATTATGCTGAATCAATCAAATTTTCTCCAAGTATTCCTGATTACCAGTGAAAATCATGTGCAGAAACATTAGTCAGGAATAGAAATTTAGAACTGAATAGAATGAAAGTCTATAGGCCATATATCAATGCCAAGTAATGAGTCTGATTGGACCTGCTTGTGTAATGTATTCCTTAAGCTAATCAGTGTTGCCAAGGGGATGAGTGCCTTTTATATTTTGGTCCCTGTTCTTAAAAACAGAAATAATAGATATTGAGTCATAGATATTTTTTGTATAAATCAGGGGGGGAAACCATTTAAAAGTAATGGATGTTCACTGTTAAAAATTTGGAAATTACAAAGTACTGTAGGCAAAAATACACCCCCATCCCAAGTCTGTTGCTATTAATTTCTGTGTATTGCCATTTAGTCTTGTTTAAGTTTTGTATGTGGATATATACAACACCCACATATATATTAAACTTACACAAGGTATCATAGTGTAGATACAGTTTTACTTTCAAAGTCCAATTTTTCATGCAATATGGATAAATTAAAAATGATTAAATACAAATACTTTCAAATTGCATTTTTCAATTACAGTTTAAATTGTAAATCTATTTAATGATATATTCTACTAGAGGTCCAGTGCATGAATTTGTGCACAGGTGGGGTCCTTTGGCCTGGCCGGTCATCAAGGCTTATCAGGGGGCCAGCTGGCTGGGGGAAAGGATCCCAGGAGGTTTACTGGCCAGTCCCCCATCAAGGCCAATTGGGGGGGCCGGGCGGGTGGAGGGGGGGGCCATGGAAGGTTGATTGTGGGAGCACCCTGACCACCAGGGGGCCGTTCCTGTGTTGAGTGTCTTCCCCCTGGTGGTCAGTGTGCGTCATAGTGACTAGTCAACTGGTTGTTGCAGTCGTTCTGGTCGTTTGGTCATAACGGTTGGTTAGGCTTTTATATATATAGATTCCATACCTTATTTAGACATTGTCCTAATCTTAGGCAATAAGATTGCTAACAATTTTTCTTTGTTAGCTGTTATACTGTACTAAACATACTTTTACAAAAACCTTTGTTTACCTGTCTGATTATTTCTTTAAGATGAATAGCCAGAAATATAATTTCTAGGTCATAAATATAAACACATAAGGTTCTTGATACTTATTGAAAAATTGCTTTCAAGAAAGGTTATAACTTAATTATCTCCCAGTAATGGGTAAGCATATTCATCTTACTCTGATGTAGTACATTTGAAAAACTATTGTTTTGTTTTTTCTGTTATGTTATTTACTCCGTACTATTTCCTATCCCACTTCTTGTCATTAGGTCAGGCCAAACATTTCATTTTTAGCAACAATTGGTTCAAATAATGGTTACATGTCTTACAAAGGCAAATCAGAATCCTTCTTATGGTTGATATAAATACACTGGGTGAAAATAGGTTTCTATTTTTTTTTAAATATATTTTATTGATTTTTTACAGAGAGGAAGGGAGAGAGATAGAGAGTTAGAAACATCGATGAGAGAGAAACATCGATCAGCTGTCTCTTGCACATCTCCCACTGAGGATGTGCACACAACCAAGGTACATGCCCTTGACCTGAATCGAACCCGGGACCCCTCAGTCCGCTGGCCAACGCTCTGTCCACTGAGCCAAACCAGTTTTGGTAGGTTTCCATTTTAATTGGAGTTACTAAGTTAGAGTTTCTGGCATTCATAATTAATACAGCATCAAGAAGTCCCATGTATGGTATGAAAAAATGTGATAAGTACACAAAGCAAAGCAGAGCTATCACCTGTAACTGTGAAGACAATAAGAAATAAAAATACAAGAAACAAAGAAAAAAGAATCAATATCATGAGGACAGAGGCCTTAGTTCCTGCAGTTCTCAAAATAATCAAACTTTATGCAAGTTTTTGTTCTACAAAAAACTTTAATGATAGTTAAAGAAATGCAATAATATTCAGCATGCAATAAGCTGAGAGTCACAGTGCCTGGCATCCAATATTACAATGTATTTAAAAAAGCCAGAAAATATGGCATATAATAACAGAAAAATTAATCAACTTATTAAAATAAACATAGAAATGAAAAAAATGAAATAATAGTAAATAGGGACATTAAACCAACTATTATAATTATATTCCTATGTTTAAGAATTCAGAGAGAACACAAAAAGGTAAAGTTATAGAAATTGTATTGCAAAAACCTCAACTGAATTTTTAGACATGAAAAGTATAAAATATGAGAAGAAAAATTATTAAAATGGGATTAATACCTGATTATATACTTCAGAATAAAAAATACTGAAATTTAAGGTAAGGTAATAGAAATGAGTAAAAATAAAACAATATAAAAACAGGTGAAAAAAATGATCTGAGCATCAGTGACCTATGGAACAATTTCAAGTGACCAAATGTATATGTCAGTGAAGCTACTGAATGAGAATAGAGAAATAATAGAAATAAAAAATTAAGTAAAAATAACATTTGGATCAATAAACAATAAATGTATCAAATTTAATTATAGTTATAAACCCACAGATCAAACAAGTTCAAAGAATCCAAGCAACACAAATTTGAACAAAACTACACCAAGTCAAATAAAAAAATTGTTTATGTGATAAAAAAAAAAAAAAATCTTGCCCTAACCGGTTTGGCTCAGTGGATAGAGCGTTGGCCTGTGGACTGAAGGGTCCCAGGTTCGATTCTGGTCAGGGGCATGGACCTTGATTGCGGGCACATCCCCAGTAGGGAGTGTGCAGGAGGCAGCTGATCAATGTTTCTTTCTCATCGATGTTTCTATCTCTCTGTCCCTCCCCCTTCTGTTCTGTAAAAAATCAACAAAATATATTAAAAAAAGAAAAAAAATCTTAAAAGCAGGCAGTGAAAAACACATATATATTTACACAATAGATTACTATGTGGCTGTATAAAAGAAGGAATTTTTATCCTTTGCAACAGTATGGATGGACCTGGAGAGTATTATCTAAGTGAAATAAGTCAATCAAAGGGAGAGAGATACCATATAATCGCACTAATATGTAGAATCTAATGAACAAATTTAACTGATGGGCAAAATTGAACCAGGATAAGGGATCCCACTGTATAGGAGAAGATATTTGCCAATGATACATCTGAAAAGGGTTAATTTCCAAAATACATAAAGAACTTGTACAACTTAACAAAAGGAAGACAAACAATTCCATTTGAAAAATGGGCAAAGGGTGTAATAGACACTTTTCCAAAGAGAACATATAGTTGGCCAAGAGACATATGAAAAAAAATATGCTCAAAGTCATTAATCATCAAGGAGATGCAAATGAAAATGAAAATGAGGTATTGTCTCACACCTCCCAGAATGGCTACTATTAGCAAGTCAACAAATGACAAGTGCTAGTGAAGATGTGGAGAAAAGGGAACCCTAGTGCACTGCTGGTGGGAATGCAGACTGGTACAGCCACTATGGAAACAGTGTGGAGTTTCCTTGAAAAATTAAAAATGGAACTCCCATTTGATCCAGTGTTCTCACGTCTAGGAATATATCCTAAGAATTCAAAAACACCAATCAGAAAGAATATATGCACTCTTATGTTCATAGTGGCACTATTTACAATAGCTAAGATCTGGAAACAGGCCAAGTGCCCATCAGTACATGAGTGGATAAAAAGATGTGGTACATTTACATGATGGAATAGTATGAAGCTATAAAAATGAAGGATAACCCTAGCTGGTTTGGCTCAGTGGATAGAGCATCAGCCTGTGGACTGAAGGATCTTAGGTTCGATTCAGGTCAAGGGCACATGCTCAGGTTGTGGGTTTGATCCCCAGTGTGGGTTGTGCAGGAGGCAGTTAATCAATGATTCTCTCTCATCATTGATGTTTCTATATCCCCCTCTCTCTCCTTTCCTCTCTGAAATCAATAAAAATATATTTTTTAAAAAGAGGAGGATCTATTACCCTTTGAGACGGCATGGAGGACCTGGGAAGTATTATGCTAAGTGAAATAAGGCAGTCAGAGAAATATGAATATCACATGATCTCACCTATACGTGGAATCTAATAAACAAAATAAACTGATGAACAAAATAGAACCAAAGACGTGGAAGCACAGAGCAGGGAAGGTGGGGGAATAAATTTGTATTCATATATGCATAACCCATGGACAGACAATAGTACAGTGAAGGCCTGTGGAAGGGGCAGGAGTAGAGCAGAGGATGTCAATGGGGCAAAATAAAGAGACATATTTAATACTTTCAACAATAAAGTTGTTTTTTTTTAATGGAGCCATAAGCATGGATACATGGGACAGACTGGCCAGTGCCCAGGGGGATAGGGGTGTGAGTGACTGGATAAAGAAGGTGAAGGGATTAGCTAAAGAACATATATGCATACCCCATGGACAGGGACTATAGTTTGTTGAAGGACAAGGGAAGGGGAGGCAGGAGTGAGGGGAGGAGGGTAAAGGGCGGGGAAAAGGAGATACCTGCAATCATGTTATCTAACCATAACAAATTTACATTGGGAACCTATATCCAAATATCCAGAAAATTCCTAAATATTTAGAGACCAAGGAGACACTTCTAAATAACATTTCTAAGTAATCCATGAGCCAAAGAAGTAACCACAAAGAGTTTTAAAATACATTTTAATAGAATGAAAATGAAAACATAGCATATCGAATTTATGCAATGCAGCTAAAACATTGTTGAAAAGAAAGATTATAGTACTACTATGTACAGGTACTCCCACTTTTTTGAAAGTTTGTGTACTATCCCTTCATTTTTAGGAAAGACCTACATTAGTATCCATTTTTGCTAACTGAAGGAAATCTAAAGAGGATTTTCACTTTTACAAAAAAAAAAAAAAGGCAAAAAGTGACATTAGCATTCAACATATATTTTGCAGCAAGCTGTTACACAGGCAGTATGCTCCCTAATCAGTGACAGGGGCACTGCCAAGTTCCTTCCCTGGGACTACACTCATGAGGCATCAGGCCACCATAGCTTTGAATTGTGTCTGTCAGCATCCAGTACTTATCTCGATTTATTTTCTGAATTTCTGATTTTAGTATATATTAATGTTATTTTATGTTTTATGTGTTAGTATGATTTGGTAGGTTGCTTTGGGGGTTTGGAAACATTCAAAATCTTTTCATATAAATTAATAGTAATTGTTTCTTTGTTTTACACCACTTTGGCTTACAAAAGGTTTCATAGGAATGCTCTACTTTTGGATAGTGGGAAAAACCTGTACCTATATTAGTAGGAAAGTAAGTTTTCAAAACTAGAAATAAAAAAACTAAAATAGAAAGGCAAATGAAACTCAGAAGGATATAGCAAAGATAAGAGTGAAAAACAGTAAAATAGAAAACACAAAACCAATAGATGAAATCAAGAAAACCAACAACTAGTAATTTGAGAAGATCAATAAAATTGATAAAGCCTTTCTAGGCTAATTAGTTAAAAAAATCACAAATTATGAATATCAATAATGAGAAAGGGGATATCACTATAGATTCTAAATACAAATGTTATAAGTGAATATAATATCAAGTTTATGATAAAAATATTGTAAAAAGTATGCAATTGTAGTTAAATATGGTAAAATTGACATTCTTTAAAAAGCAAAAGCAATCAAATAACATGCATTATACTATATCTATAGAAAAATTCAATTTTTGGTTTAAAATTAACACACACACCTCAAAGTCAAGATGGTTTCATGTGGAGTTCTATCACTCATCAAAAAAATTCTATGAATTCTCAAAATTGAAGAAGCTACTCTCCCAGACTCCAGTGAAGCCAGCATTAGCAATCAAATGTATTACAAGAAAATATAACTACAGATCATTATTCCCAAATAAACATTAATGCAAATATTTAAAATAATATTTTAGCATATGTAATCCAACAGTATATAAAATCAATAATACATCATGATCAATAGGGGGTTTCCTATGAATGCAAGGCTCCCTTGACACTTCAGAAATCAATCAATGTAATTTACCATATCAATAGGCTAGAGAAGAAAAAAATGCAATTGTCTTAAAGAGAGGAGAAAAAACATTGCACAAAATTCAACATGCATTAATATTACAAATTCTCAGCATATCAGAAATAGAAAAGGCCCTAGCTGGTTTGGCTCAGTGGATAGAGGGTCCCTGGTTCAATTCCTGTCAAGGGCAGATGCCCAGGCTGTGGGCTTGATCCCCAGTAGCAGGTGGGCAGGAGGCAGCCGATCAATGGTTCTTTCTCATTATTGATGTTCTATCTTTCTCTCTCACTTCCTCTCTGAAATCAATAAAAATATATTAAGAGAAATAGAAGGGGAGTTCAACTTGATAAAGTAATTTGTAATAAAACATTTTACATCACACTTAATAGTGAAAGACTGACTGCCTTTTTTCTAATATTATAATACAGGTAATGTCTGCTCTCTCTACCCAGTTCAACATTATACTAAAGGTCCTACCCAGTGCCATAATGGAGGAAAAAGAAATACGTTTCTTTAAAAAGATACACGTTTTAGACACAAAATAAAAACAAAGAAAATATTCATGTAGCTCACGCTCCTAAATAAAACAGTAAAAAATGATTGTATTGGAAATCCACAAACCATAAGGTTAGAATTTCTCTTCTCAGGTGATGTACTAAGTTTGCTGGTAGAGGAAAGCATCTATCCAAATACCAATGGCCTCTTCAACATAAAGGACAACAAGGCACTTAATAGTCTTCTCACATAGTCTGGGCAGGTAATCAGGAAAAACACACTCTTGACAGAAACATAAATTAAATGAGTCATTTTGCACTGATTTGCATTTCAACAAAGGTGAAGTTACAAAGTACATCTTGGTTTAGAATACTTATAAGAGTTCCAATGTTTAATACTTTTTAGACTAGAACATAGAAGTGACTGAAAGGCCAGCATAACATGGAAAGGGATATGGGAAGTATCTGTGTAGAATAGGGTAATTTCACCATCTTGAAGTCAATATTCAGAATGGGTACACAGTCTGTAGAGGTTTTCTTATTTGTCATGTCACCTTCTCAAAATAAAATATATTGGCCAAAAAAGAAGTGAAGTAAATGCATGCATATAAGCCTAACCAATGGACACAGACGACAGGGGGGTGAGGGCATGAGTGGGGGGTGAGGGGGGCAATACACATATGTAATACATTAATCAATAAAGAAATAAAAAAATGGTACCAAAAAAGGCTATTAAATTCGACTCAATTCTTGGCTGTACTACCAAATAACTGTATGTCTTAGGCAAGTAATTTTCTTTCTCTGGGCCTTGATTCCCTCATCTCCAAAATGAAGGTATACGAATACTTAACCTCTAAATTTCTTCCCATATCTAATAACATTCTACAATCTGATTAAGGAAAAGGACTTACGTGTGTGTTACTAATTCTTTCTATCTAGCTATCTCCAAACAAATACAAATTTGTCAAGAACCAAAGCCTGACTGTAAAAGAATTTTCTGCATGTGTTAAATGGACAATTACTCTTAGCTTCTGTCTAAGGGAAAACAGCTCACTGTGGACAAAACCATAGACCAAATTTTGTGCTGTTATCACAGCTCAGAGCCAATCATATATAAGTGTTTGATCAGTAGCCAACCCTGATTCCTGCTATTTTCCTCCCTATATTCATTCAATATTCCAAAAATCTGCGACAGGAAGGAGAAATGTATGTTTAACAGTTCAAAAATATATCTGTACAAAATACAAATCTTCAGAGCTTTTGTTCAAGTTTTCTCTCAGCCCAGACCCACCTCAATATGATCTGATGGTCGAAGAAGCCTTTGGCAAACTTTAAAGTGCCAATCATTCTGGTCAATTCTTCACAAATGATGTTTTAACCAACTTTTAATTTGTCTAAATTTTCCATAAAATTGGGAAATAGAAAAGCTATATCACTTTCACTTAGATAACATATTATTCTTCTTTAAAAAATAGCATTTTTTTCCTTACCCCCCCCCCAAAAAAAAACAACAACAACAACAACTTACATGCAAGGAGAAGATACTTCTAAATTCTTTTTTTAAATGTATCTTTATTGTTGAAATTATTACAAATATCCCCTCCCCCCCCTTGCCCCCCTCCACCCCACTCAGGTACCCTCCCAGTCCTTCACAGCACTACTGTCTGTGTCCATGGGTTATGCATATATGCATATAAGTTCTTTGGTTAATAAGGATGTTTAGAAATACTGTTAGCTTGAAACACAGCTAAATGATAAGGAGAACAAAGCCACTAATCTGAATCTCTTTACCAGGGTACCAGACAACTAAATACATAAGAAAGTCAAAGAGATTATACTTACCTTAGTGAAGTTACTTTCCACACTGAGGAAACATCATTGATTCAAGTGCTGCTAACAGCAGGGAAAATAATTATAGTGTCAGATTTGACATGATGGTATTCACCTATATAGTTTTCTACAATGGGATGATGGGGCAAACACACTGGTTTTTAGATCAACTCTTTTGATTTGAGGGTACTGGAGATATTGTTTATTTCTGATAAACGCAATATTGTCTACCATGGAAACTATATAATCAGCTCATTGTTAGAAGCTCTACTAAATTACATATATGTTTCATCACAGAATTACTAACATGTTTGACATAAAAATCTCTTCATAAAACTCAAATCATGCTTTGAATTATAAGCTTTGGAGCTTCTGTTTATTTTAATTGAGGGACTCAGATTTGTTATTGGTTATTCCCATGCAATAAGTATCAAGTTTCATCCCTAGGAATAAGGAGGGGAAGGATGGAGTGTAGAAATTGATACTCATCTATAAATAGTCCAAAGAAGAATACTAGCTCCTACATATGACTAACTAGCTCCTACGGTAATCATACCCCTGTTTTTAGATCTCAAATTTTATATATATTATGAAATATATATATTTTAGAGAGGAGGAGAGAGGAAGAAAGAGATAGAAACATCAATGGTGAGAGGGAATCATTGATTGGCCGCTTCTTGGATGCAGCCCACAACCCAGGCATGCAATTTCCCTTGACCAGAATTGAACCCAGGACCCTTCAGTCTGCAGGCCAACACTTTATCCACTGAGCCAAACCGGCTAGGGCTAGATCTTAAATTTTAAAATATATTTTATTTATTTACAAGAAGGAGAGGGAAAAAGAGATAGAAACATCAATGATGAGAGAATCATTGGTCAGCTGCCTCCTGCATACCCTTGACTAGGGATTGAGCCCAAAACCTGAGCATGTGCCCTGACCAGGAATCAAACTGTGACTTCTTGGTTCATAGGTCAATGCTCAAACATTGAGCCACACCAGCTGGGCTAGATCTCAATTTTAACTGGATTTTTTAAGGCACATGGAGAGTCACTAGAGTACCAACTCAAAGAGAAATTTATCTAAAATAATTTCAATTTTTTCTGCTCTCTTCAAGAAAGGACTAGGTAGAGTGGCCCAGAGAAATTTGAACAAAGGTGCCTTCAGTTGGAATGAACAGACCAGAAGGATACAGTGCTTGGAAATAGATCTATTTCTTGAGACATGCAGGACACTGAATAGTGTGGTCTGAGAGGATAGAATGGACACAGATTAAGTGTATGGGAAGAAGCCTAATTCTACAGGAAGAACTCATTTTAATGTTAGTGTAAAATGCAGATGGTGTCCCAGACAAGCAGTGAGCATGGTAAGAGGGAAACGAACATAAGTTGATGAGGTGCCCTGCATATGGCAGGGACAATACAGTTAGTAATGGAATATATAATACTTATAAGTTATAGCAGGCAAACCAGCATACAGACAGACATAAGGGGAAATCTCTTTTTGGGCTGCCATATCCCAGCCACTATGCTAGCTTAAGCTAAGACTAAAATACCACCCTCATGTCAGAGATAAATGGTGATGGAAGGAGCTTGACTTGAGGTGATGAACACACAGTATAGTGTACAGATGATGTGTTGTGAATTGTTCACCTGAAACCTGTATAAATTTGTTAACCACTGTCACCCCAATAAATTCCATGGAGAAAAAGACTTAAGTACAGAGAATGTAAACTGGAAAAGCAAAGCATGAGTACGATCCTAGGGCAGGGGTCTGCAAACATCCTATATAATAAAAGGCTAATATGCAAATTATCTCCTTGACCCAGAGTTCAACTGGGAGTTCGATCAGGGGGTGGGGCCAGCCAGCCAACTGCCTGTGGTCCCGCCTCCTGGCCGGCCCCATCCCTGATCAGCTCCCCCACCCCGATCGGGGGCGGGGCTGGCCAGCCAACCTCCTGCATCCCCTCTCCCTGGCTGGCCTGGCCCCATCAGCTGTGATCGACCCTGATTGGGGTGGGCCAGTCAGACCCCACCCATGCACGAATTCATGCACCAGGCCTCTAGTTTTCTATAAAGGGCGAGACAGTAAATACTTTAAGCTCTCTAGGTCATGTTTTCTGTTGCAACTACTGAAATCTGCTTTTGTGCCACAAAAGCAGTTATAGGCAATACATAAAGAACAGGCATAGCTATATTCCCAAAAACTTTGTTCATGAAAGTAAGCTACCTATTGTCCTAGAGATATTAATAATGCATGACAACTTACACAATAGTAACTTAAAAATAAGAGGATAAGGATGTGGTAATCTAAACTGGAGAATGATGGGAGTAGCTGAGTCTGAGGAACAAGGCCCAGTTATCATAAATGTGGCATGAGATAAAGGCTGACACAGCAACAAGGGCAACATGATAGTCCCAAAATGTTGGTCTGTAGCTATGGAAACGCCTTTGTCCTGTCATCAGATAGATTCCAGAGTTTGGGGCAATGCTGAGCTTGCAGTTTTGCAAAGTCAGGACTCACAGCAGTTGGAGGGAGAAAGCAAACACTTTGAACCAGACAAGTTCTACTAGAAAGAGCTATCATAGCTATCTGGATTCTTAAATTTATTTTTTGTCCAGATTTTGCTTAGTGCCAGTATAGCCACATATATAAATTTGTTCTTTAGGAAAGTATAGTGTAACTGCTGGAAATGCTAAAGAGAAAAAAATCATAGAAATACTGATTTCAAAACTTTTATCTTTAAAAATCACTATGCTGCACTCTAAATTGAGGATAATAGTAATCTCTGAGCCCAATCTATACTAATAAAAGGGTAACATGCTAATTAGACCGGATAGACCAGACATCTTCCAGACATCCTTTTAGATGTACTTCTGGACAAAGCCACAGTGGTGGGGGCTGAGGTGGTTAGGGATAATCAGGCCAGCAGGGGAGAGAGGTTAGGAGTGATCAGGCTGGCAGGGGAGAGTGGTTAAGGGCGATCAGACCAGCAGGGGAGCAGGTAGGGGCATCAGGCAGGCAGGCAGAGGCAGTTAGGGGTGATCATGCAGGCAGGCAGAGGAATTAGGGGTGATCGGGCAGGCAGGCAGAGGGGTTAGGGGCAATCAGGCAGGCAGGAAGGTGAGCAGTTAGGAGCCAGTGGTCCCAGATTGCGAGAGGGATGTCTGACTGCCTAAACTGGGATCGAGCCTAAACTGGCAGTCAGACATCCCTCAAGGGGTCCTGGATTGGAAAGCGTGCAGGCCAGGCTGAGGGACCCCTGCCCCCCATGCACGAATTTCATGCACCGGGCCTCTAGTCTTTCTTATAATGTTCTTATGAGAATTCAATAAAATCATAGATGTGTACAGTCTTTGTAAGCTAGAAAGTACTCTACATAGCCTGGTTATGATTATCAAATTTATGGTAAGCAATGGTTTAGTCATGAATTTCTTTCATGGCCACACTCTTCTTAAATACAAAAAAAAAAGTTTAATCTGTTGCAAAGCTAAATTTTATCACCCAATTAGACAGAAAGAAGTAGTTTAATAAATTCCCCTGAAAGAAATATCCCTCTTAACTATTATGATCACTTTAGTACAAACTGAGGGATTGGAAGTGTACTGTTCAATATTACACTGGTTATAGTCAATTGTTCACTTTTCTGGCATCTTTGTGTGCAGCAATGAGTATGTGTAGCAATAAATAATGTAACACAAGTAAGTAAAATTAATTAATAAAGGGAAATGAGAAGAAAGACTTTAAACTAGTCACAGAATAGTAAAAGATTATATATATATATACATATATATATATATATATATATATATATATATATATATATATATCTGAGATTTCTTTCAAGGAGATATCCTAAAGTAAATATATAAACAAATTAATTGTTTTCGTAAATTTAAATTTGGAAAAGAGTTATCTATATTTTCTGTTTGATGTCATTCTTGTGACAAGGAGGTAAAACCTATTTCATCCTGAGCTTGAAATGATAACACATGGGAGACTATGGATGTTGTGATATAACATTAAGACAATCTAATGCTCTGCCAGCCCCTAGCATTGTGAAAATCATGAGAAATATCCCTTTCTGTATCTCCTTCTTGGCACCAATTTCCATGCACTCAGATTGTTGAAGCAGGTGTTGAAACATAGAGGCAGTGATTGCTGCCTTGGGTGGCCAGCTCTTTCCAGGACCTGAGCAATTGTAAAGGCAGTCTGGAACTAGCGAATTAAAGCCATCCATCAGGCTTGTTGCACCACACCGAGCAACTGCTTCTGCTGACAACAGTGAGAATTGAGCTCTCCCAAGGGGAATGGAAATGCAAGAATTGGAGATTTCAAATTAGGAACCATTTCAGGAAACAGACTGGTAAGATGGTGAACCATTATTCTATCAGATTTTAAAGCCACACTCAGGCTCTATCTAGAGACACAGTCTCATTTATCAGGACCTATACGATTACAGGGAGAAAAAAAGTTAAGAGCTTTTAATGTTTTAGGCAAACATGAAAGAACTAAGCAGGCCATCTTTGTTACCTCCCAGTACTAAGCAGACCAGCTTTAATTACCAAAAGCAGTTACCTTGTCTACATACTTGCTGTGTTGCTTAATCTAAGTCCCACGTGTCCCAGACTCTCCATTTGTCAGCCTGTTCTACTTTTATGGAGAGGCAAAAGATGTCACTGGGACTAAGCTTGTGATCACTCTATTTCCCAACTCAGTTGGTCTCTGTACATTTATTATTTCATAATGAGAATCAAAATGATCATCCTGAGAAATTAATTAACAAAAAGCAATGTGGATGCTTAGCCACAATGGATTGGATAATGCCTTCCCCCCTCTAGAAGCTAAATCAGTTGCACTTCTTCACTTCTGTACTTGTCTGTCAGACTTCCAGAAAAGCTTCATCTCTAGTATGACTCCACTCAAACCTAATTATGAAGGCACTTCAGAAAAGAAATCTTTGGTATAAGAATTTGTTCATGAAATATGTTGATATTTGAGAACAGACTTAACAGACTACCTTAATCAAAAATATCTTATGTCATGCCCCTGGTAATGACCTAATAGGATGCTGCTTTGATACTTCACTCATTCATTCACAAAAATTAACTAATCAACTTCTCTGTAAGTTCCTTTGTGTAACTCATTGTGTTAGATGCTGGAGATACAATATATGGATGAGAAAGACAATGAAATCAATGTATCAACTGTGTCATAAGTGCTCCAATAGAGATAGGCACAAAATTCTGTAGTAACACAGGGTAGAGGGACATGTAGCATGAGAGAATGAGTAAAAAAAAATGAGCACTGAATTGGCAGAAAGTGTAGGCAAAGACACTAAATACCAGATTTTCCTGCGTCAGAATTCCATGATGGCCAGTGCTGGCAGAAACTGTGCTGTCCATAATAACTCATTTCAGGCTGCAACATTCCTGCATTGGATTTATAGCCTAGATCAGTATTTCCCAACAGAACTGTCTCCAAATACAGAAATAGTTACCATCTGCACTGTCCAATATGGTAGCCACTTGCCACATGTGGATATCCGAGCACTTGAAATATGCCTAGTGCCATTGAGGAACAGAATTTCTAATTTTCTTAATTTTAATTGAAATGTAAATTGTCACATGTGGCTACTAGTTACCATATTATATAGCACAGGTCTAGATAGTGTGTGTGCCAAGATGGGGAAATTGAATGTTATATGAACCTCTCAATAGGCAATTATTACAAAAGCTAAAGCTAAACCATTCTTTCCTTGTCTACAGCCACAATAAAAGTTGGGGCCCTTACCATGTTAACACCTAAACTTCTGAGTTTATTGAATTGGTCATTCTGTCATCATTTTCTTCTTTCCCCAGTTATCATACTACTAGATTGATTTATAAAATGGGAAGTTACATAGAAAAAGGGAGACCACTGGATGGCTATGAATGGATAAATGGAATGGTCAAAATCCAAAATATTTATTGGACTCAAAGTCTTTTTAATTTTATTCCAACCTAATTTTTCAACATTATTTCTCATTATATCACTCATATGTCCTAACCTCAAACCTAATGGAATCTCTCAGCATACTTTAAACATGCCTGGCATTTTACTGTTCCTATGCATTTAAGTCATCTACTTTTGATGGAATGCTCTTTCTTTATCATCTGTGACTTTTGAAATCATCAAAGACAAACATAAATTTTACCTTCTATAACTAGGCCTTCCAATATAGTTCTCATCCAGCTGAAATTAATTTCCAACTAATCTGTTTTATGTACTCTACTAGAGGCCCGGTGCACAAAAATTTGTGCACTTGGGGGCGGGGTGCCTCAGCCCGGCCTGTGCCCTCTCGCAGTCTGGGGCCCCTCGGGGGATGACCACCTGCTGGCTTAGGCCTGCTCCCCGGGGGATTGGGCCTAAGATGGCAATCAGACATCCCTCTGGCAGCCCGGCAGCCCTCGGGGGATGTCCACTTGCCAGCGGGGAGCAGACTTAAGCTGCAGTCTGACATCCTTAGTGCTGCTGAGGAGGTGGGAGAGGCTCCCACCTCCACTGCTGTACTGGCAGCCATCAGCCTAGCTTGTGGCTGAGCAGAGCTCTCCCATGTGGGAGCGCACTGACCACCAGAGGGCAGCTCCTGCATTGAGTGTCTTCCCCCGGTGGTCAGTGTGTGTCATAGTGACCAGTCATTCCCAGTCTTTCTGCTGTTAGGGTCAGTTTGCATATTACCCTTTTACTATACAGAATAGAGGCCTGGTGCACGGGTGGGGGCCAGCTGGTTTTCCCTGAAGGGTGTCCCGGATCAGGGTGGGGGTCCCGCTTGGGTGCCTGGCCAGCCTGGGTGAGGGGCTGATGGCTGTTTGCAGCTGGTCACACCCCCTTCAGGGTGGGGGTCCCCACTAGGGTGCCTGGCCAGTCTGGGTGAGGGGCTGAGGGCCATTTTTAGGCTGGCCACACCCCCTTTAGGGTGGAGGTCCCTGCTGGGGTGCCTGGCCAGTCTGGGTGAGGGGCTGAGGGCCGTTTTCAGGCTGGCCGGGGACTGAAGCTCCCAGTCTCTCCTTTCTTTCTTTCTTTTTTTCATTCTGGGATTTATTTACCTTCTATAATTGAAACTTTGTTGCGGTTACTGAAGCTGAGAGCCAGCTCCTGCTCGCTGCAGCTCTGAGGCCACAGCCTGCTGAAAGCAGGTATCTGGGATTTGTTTAGCTTCTATAATTGAAACTTTGTTGCTTTCGGAGCTCACAGCCAGGCCACGGCTGGCAGGGAACCTTGGCTTCCTCCGTCACTGGAGCAAGCAAGCCTCCTGCTCGCTTCAGCTGCATGGCTGCCGGCTGCCATCTTTGTTGGCGGTTAATTTGCATATCTCCCTGATTAGCCAATGGAAAGCGTAGGGAAAGTACAGTCAATTACCCTTTTTGTCTTTTATTGGATAGGATTGGAGTACAAACACACACACAAAAAAAAACAATGACCAATAATTCAAGTTTCAGTACAGAAATATAGATATGAACATTGATCCCCTGAAGCCTATGCATGGACTTTGCACTATAACTGTCTAAACTAAGCTTTTTTAGTTCAGATATTGAATTTCATTTGCTTTTAGAACATTTTTGCCCTAATCGGTTTGGCTCATTGGATAGAGCATCAGCCTGCGGACTCAAGGGTCCTAGGTTCGATTCTGGTCAAGGGCATGTACCTTGGTTGCGGGCACATCCCCAGCAGGGAGTGTGCAGGGGGCAGCTGATCGACGTTTTTCTCTCATCAATGTTTCTAACTCTCGATCCTTCTCCCTTCCTCTCTGTAAAAAATCAATAAAATATATTTAAAAAACCATTTTGGAGGTCTATTCCATTAATGCATCATGTATATAAAAAAGTAAAATAAATTTAAGCAATCTTTCATGGAAAAAAAAATCCCTCTGAAAGTCCCAATGTGTAGAATTACAGGACTTCTCAGAACTTGAACAAATTAATGGGATCAATTTAACCTTGACATTCTAAAACTTGATTAACCATGGAGCTTTATTTTTTTGTAATCTATTAAGATTTTATGGCACAGTATATTATTATGGAATGCAGTTTAGAAAACAGTCATTTACAAATGGAGATTTATTTGCAAATATTTTTAAAGATAATTGACATTTAGGCTTAGAATTACTATTTTAAGCATTGCCATATTTTAATGAGTGATGGAAACACTTGAAAGGTGAAGCAATTATTGTGTATGTACTCTAGCCCATGTTCTGTGCTAAAAGTTAGGGGAGGGGTGGAATAGGAAGAGTTGGGAACACATAGAAAAATGAGATATGGCCAAAGCCTGCCAAAATACTGATCACTCTAGATCAGGGGTGGGCAAACTTTTTGACTCGAGGGCCACAATGGGTTCTTAAACTGGACCGGAGGGCCGGAACAAAAGCATGGATGGAGTGTTTGTGTGAACTAATATAAATTCAAAGTATACATCATTACATAAAAGGGTACAGTCTTTTTTTTTTTTAGTTTTATTCATTTCAAACAGGCCGGATCCGGCCCGCGGGCTGTAGTTTGCCCATGGCTGCTCTAGATTCTGGATGTTTAGTTCTGTGAAAACAAAAAGGTACAGTGAAATAACATGAAGAAGAGCAGGAATGAGATAATCATACCTCTGAGAATTATGAAGCCTCAGTGTGTATAAAGCATCTAATGCCCTGAAATGTGATTATCTCCTGGTAACCACACCACCTGGAATTTTCTAATTGCTATTCTCCAAGTATCAAAGAAAAAAAATTGTATATGCAAAGACAAATAAGTTGGCAGGGCTGTTTGGAAAGCATGATGGTTCTGCTTGAACAGCAGTCAGAGCTGAGCCATGCAATTTGGAAAGGAAGCTTCATTGTTGAATAAACACACAGTTTATTTATTGTTTCAATGTTTCATAAATATTATTTATTTTGGAAGGGGAGCATAATGGCAGAGTAATAGTGAGCAATTAGCACTGCTAGCAAAATAAAATGGAGCTTTCCTGAGAATGGCTAGTAAGGATGAATATGGCTACATTCCTTTGTAGCATATAATTATAAATTTCAGTCAAAGGAAATGGGGAATCAGTTGGGTGAGAGAAACTCATCAGTAATATCCAGCCACCTCTTGGACACTACACATTTTAAAAGATAAGAAGACTTTATGTTTCCAGAAATTTTCCTTTGGTACAAATTTCACTAACTATGAAATACAAACAAATCTTCCATGCAGAAGTAGCAACAAAGGCAGATGTTTCTACAGAAATGAGTAGGGATTAAAACTATTTTAGACAAAGCTAATGGCTCAAAAATGCTTTATTGATGGCAACTTATTTTAGAAACACAATATTTTACCTTTTCTCCCTCAATGTATAAGTTAGCTAAGCAAATGGGTACCATAAAACTAGGACTGCACTTATAGCACTAAAAATGGAGTATCTGGTCTTTGAACAAACAACTATGTATTATAATTTGCTAGAGACTGTCACTTAGTTTATCAGTCCACCAATTTGTTCAATTTCCAAACTTTTTGGGGGGATTTTCATGTAGCAATTTGTGAAATTGAGCAGGCTGTCCTCCCTGGGACAGAGAGTTATTTGATGAGTGTTGAGACTAAAGAATAACTGTCAAAGTGAAGATGAAAGAAATGTTGCATGATGAAAGAAGCTAAACTACCCTATGGATTTGGCATAATATTAAAAGTTGGTAATGCCTAAAGAAAATATACACATGTTGAGGGAGAAAAAACTATTCTAGTTACAAGGACGGATAGCTTTCTTATATACACATTTACTTATATCTCTATGTATATAAATTGAACATAATGAAATCCCATAATATTATCATACTAGAGGCCCAGTGCATGACGGTGGTGTCCCTCAGCCCGGCCTTCACCCTCTCACAGTCCAGGACCCCTCAGGGGATGTCCGCCTGCTGGCTTAGGCCTGCAGGACCCCTCGCTCCTTACCACCTACCTGCAGTGGAGGTGGAAGAGGCTCCCACCACCGCCGCTGCACTTGCCAGCTGTAAGCCTGGCTTCTGGCTGAGTGGCACTCCCCCTGTGGGAGCACACTGACCACCAGGGGCAGCTCCTGGATTGAGTGCCTGCCCTCTGGTGGTCAGTGTGCATCATAGCAACCAGTCGTTCTGCCGTTCAGTCGATTTGCATATTAGGGTTTTATTATAAAGGATATAGATTAAAAATTGAGAGTTTTTAAGGTTAAATCAAGATTATAAGGTCTGTATAATAAAAAACTAAATGTAGCACCATTTTAATATTACCATTGAGATTATATCAAGAACTCTAAAGCTATTTTTACAGATTTCTCTTCAAATCTCACCTTTGAAGAAAACTTTAGCAATGTCATAATTGTTGACCAAAACTATACTTAAAAACTTACAAGAACATGGCTATATCTACTCTTTCTCAAAAGGAGCTTAGATTTTGTCACAATAACAAGGTAATATAATTAAATTGATCTTAAGTTTTAAAAAATATATAATTACACAGGACTAGCTTAGCTTAAAACTTCAGCATTCGACTACAGCAATAAAATATGACTGACCTCCTAGATTCCATGGAAATAACATCAAAGAAAATAAATTTAGCTATTTTGATAGACTTCTGATTCTAGGAGGCTATTGAAAACTATAAAACTAGATAATAAATTTAATGACCAAAGAGGAAAAATTGTATTGCTTTCTCTAGAGTAGCAGTTTCCAGAAGAAAGGGGTTATTTTATGAACTCCCTATAAGGACATTTAACACTGTCTGGAGACATTTTTGGTTGTCACAACTAGGAATGGGTAGGATTTGCTAATGGCATATAAAAGTTAGAACCAGGGATACTGCTTAACATATTACCATACATACGATAGTCCTAATCTAATGATGTCCCCAAAAATTATCTAGCCAAAAATATCAAGAGTTACTAGGTCAAGAAACCCTGGTTTAGAGCTTTCTGTAGTCTGTTTACTTCTTCATAATTAATGGTACATTTAAAATACTGTAATTTGGTTGGGATGGATTTTTATAATGAATAAAATAGTGGTAAATATTCATACTTAAAAATTCAAATAATAGGTTCACATAATTGTTTTGCCTTGTACTAGATATATGACTTTAATTAGGTTATAGAACCGCTGTATATCTTAGTTACTTCTTTTTTTTAAAAAAAAAAGAGCTTTGTGAGAATTAGGAAATGATAAATGTGAAAGGATTTAGAAAGTGCTTAACAAATATAAAACATTCAGTGCATATTATAAATAACTGAAATAAATATTTATTAATTTAGTTTTAAAACAAACACTATTCTACTTAAAGGTTATGTCATAGAAGCTGAGAAATAAAGCATCTTAGTCAATTTAATGCTAATGTCTTTGACGCCCTTAGAAGAGACTTTTGAAGATATATAATAAGGATGTAGCAAAGGTCAAATGCTTTCAATGCTTTCTAAATAGTCATCAGTTGTATGAACTGTGACATTTCTTATAACAGTGAAGAAAATGCCTCCTTTCAGAGTAAGAAGCGGTCTATATACAGACAATTCAAACAAAGGAATTCAAACAAAATTTTGCCTCCATCTATAATGTAACAAGAAAGGTAAGTGAAAGAACAACACATCATTTGATAAATGGGTTCATTTGTGGTTTGAAAACTAGTTGTTTAAGATCAAAGCACAAATGGAACATTCTCAGGCAGAGACGCTTTTTTCTTCTTATTATTCAGGTTTCAGGTGTATAATTAAATAATACATCATCTGTATAGTGTGTTATGTGTTCACCATCCCAAACCAAATCACCTTCCATCACCATTTATACCCCCTTTACCTCTTTTAATCCTCTAACTCCCTTTCCCTCTGGTAATCACCATACTGTTGTCTGTGTCTATCAGGTGGGTTTTTCTTTGCTTAATTCTTTCACCTTTTTCAGGCAGAAATGCTTTTAGTTACATAAAAAGTTCCTGAGATTTGTCATCATAATCCCATAATTCATTGATTTTAGAGTATAGCAGAAAGTGATCACCAGCTGTGGGCAAATTCATTGTGGTAGCATCTCTAAACAGAAGATCAAACTCTTTTTACAGTTGCATTGCCTATCCTTTGTACTGCCATTGTGACATAGAACCCTTTATCTTCAGTGAAAGTGTTTTTGGCTTCCTGTCCATCACCAAAGTACAAATTCCATCAAGATTTCAATTGCAAAGTATTTTCCCACTATCATGTAAACAATGCTTTGGGTAATTGTGGCCCATGTCTTCTAGCTTGTTTTGAGTAATATCACTAATATACCTTAACAAGTAATAGAAAAACAAAAAACCTAAATCAGCCAGGCAATCTGATAATTTTTATACAACAGAGTGGTATTTATAATTTTATTACTTGAGGGAAATGGTTATGTTTTACTTTGAGCCTAGCTGAAAAGGACATATGCTGTTCCAGCTTAGTTAGAGGGTGATATAATGACACTAACAAACTGTTCTATAAAGTATCTTCAGAGAAAATTATTTTCTATCCCCAATCTGCCCTCCTTTATTTGAAGACATCTATGAGGTAAATAACTCCAAAACATATTGGGAGATAAAGAAAAGCAATGTCAATAATTCTTTGGTCATTGAAACAGAATATGCTTTAATAAAATCTTCATTTACACAGGGTAAAAAGTCACTGCTCATATATTTACTCTTTTGTTTAAACTCTTATGACTATAACATAATTGGTTACCTGGAATTAACCCAAACTGCACTAGATCGACTTTGTGCCATAGAAATTGATTGCTATGCATATTTTATGGTTAAACTGGATCATCTCTATAATTCTACAAAACTTTAGACCACAGAGTGAAAGGATCATTACATTGGCAACTCCAACCTTGAAAAAAAAATTGGGGGGGGGGACTTCTTAATAGTAGCAGTTATATTTAACTAAAGCATTGGAGCAAGTAATCAAGCTCCACTGACACAAAATATTCTTTCTGTTTGTTTTTACAACTACCTGATACTATAAACCCTTTATATTTTCCAATGCATTTTAAGGTGATACTGTAGATTTGGATATATTGGTCTATGGTCATTTTGTGATCAATATCTTGTTAGTTTTAAGTTATATAGATAGGATTTTTAAGAGATTTCAGAATAAATAATAGAATATTTTTCTAGCACTCTCTAATCAAGCCATATGCTTTCTCATGTTTAAGAGCAAATTGCTTTACACTAAAGCACTGCCTGCAATTACAGCTTAGAAAATGATTGCATTGTATGCTCCTTTGACATGCTGCTAAAGTACCATGTATTATTATTTTTAAATCAGTGAATAAATGGAAAATTTCTATGCATCAATAATTTTTAGTTGAGAGAGAATACACCTAAAAATAAAGCTTGTGCCAATGGGTAAATTTTGGAAAACTCTGAATCAAAAGAATGATGACAGTAGTGATTAGATAATGGAAAGGAATAATTAAAGTTATTTTTAGGCATATGTGTATTTTGCATGTATTATATATATATTATATAAGTCAATTTATATTGTATAAACTTTGAAATCAAGATTAAAAACCTTGCTGAAACCGGTTTGGCTCGGTGGATGGAGCGTCGGCCTGTGGACTGAAGGGTCCCAGGTTCGATTCCGGTCAAGGGCGTGTACCTGGGTTGAGGGCACATCCCCGGTGGGGGATGTGCAAGAGGCGGCTGGTCGATGTTTCTCTCTCATCGATGTTTCTGACTCTCTATCTCTCTCCCTTCCTCTCTGTAAAAAAATCAATAAAATATATTTTTTAAAAAAAAGATTAAAAACCTCAACTAGGCCCTATAGTAAGTATCTATGCTTGTATGTTATCTTTTTTTTCTATTGTAATGTCTAATTACCTGGGAAACTAAAAATAGTACATAACCAAGCTTTACATATTCAATGGATGATCGATCACATCTGATTCAAATCCAGCTCAGAAGTCATTTCCTCCTGTTATTTATAGGAAGACTGTGAGTATTATAGGAGGGAGAACTTTGCTTTTTCCTATAAGTTGTTGAGAAATTCATATAACAGGTGGGAAGTGTCTATTTTTAAAATCAAACAATCTTGTATTTCAACCAACAATATATAAATTAACCTTGTAACCCCCCCACTATGAGCAATTAGTATTTTGGCATGATCAGACACAAATTCTTAAAATATATAGCAAACTTTATTAAACCTTCTTGTTCATTGAAAATTACACTGGGATATATTTTTAGTTATTTAAGAATGATTAATATGAGAGGTGATATAATACCAGTGCTATTGGATTCCAGTAATGATACAAAAATTTTAAAAAAGGTCACTCCTATGTTAAGAAAGATTGTGTAATTTGACCAGAAGATTAACCCCATTTAGTTAAGTTGCAGAACCCAGGAACCATTTAAATTCTTAGAAAGGAGAGACAAAGCCATGATTAGGAAGAAATGACAGAACCATTACACACACGCACACACACACAATAAATAAATAAAAACTAAAAATATAAAGATGGGATCATGTATCAGTGCCCTATCTGAAGTAACTTTCTTTAGAATGGAAATGCTGAGGTCAAGGGTCACAGTTTTGCTTGGATAGCATGATGTAATTCAAAGTTTAGATAATGAACCTTTAAATGGGTTTAAACTCAGAGGTATGCTACAACTAGTTCAAATTAGTTTATGAGAACTGAAGGGTAAATTTTCAGGAAACTTGTGAACATGTTCCCGTAATTTCTTAATTATGTAGGAGTGACATAAGCAAAGTGGCAGAGTAGACAGCCAACCAGCTCCAAACTCTCATCCCCCTACAAGCAACTCCAAAAAATAAGCACTTCCAGAACCAACTGTGTTGTTCTAGAAAACAGTCAAAGGTTCACAGCAACCAAACAGTGAATCAAAAAAGGCAACTTAAGTCCTGGCTGGGTGACTCAATTGGTTGGAGTGTCGTTCCTTATACCAAAAAAAAGGGTGTGGGTTCAACTCTTTGTCAGAGCACATACCTGGGTTGGGGATTTTATCCCCTTTGGATGAGTTTGGGAGGTAACAGACCAATGTTTCTCTCTCAATTGATGTATCTCTCTCTCAAATATCCTGGGGTGAGGAATAAAAAAAAGAAGAAAGAAAAGGCAAAACAGAACTGGAAGCATCACACTTATTGTGTTTTTCCTGACTTGGGATAAATTATTAACATTTTGCTATGAATTATGATTTTTGTTTTGGGTTTATAATTTTGATACATTATCAAATCAATGATGTTCTATCTTAATTTGTTATGAATTTTAATATTCATAAGGATATATACTGGATATGAATTTTAATAGCAGGGTAAATTTGGATTACAATGAGAAAATATTTTAATTTTTAATTACTATACAAAATAATAAAAAGGGAAGCTAGTACAGATCTACTAGTTGATAGATCTAAAATACTTTTATTAAACTGAAAGTTCTAGTCATAAGTCAGCTAAAATTATTTGATATCATACAATATATTACACTCCAATCCAGACCTTTTTATTTGCTATTTACAAAAGTATAGGCTGAAATTAACTGAAAGCTGTACAGCACTCTGTCAAGAAAATCTAGAGTTTGCAAATTCAGAATTTATTAATTTTAAGCAATTATGCATAAGAAACTCTAAGTTGTAGCCACATTGTTTCAGCACCCTGAATCCATGTAAACTACTGTTTCTACTTTGTATACAGTTTTCCACAATATCCTTCCCCAATATACACTGAGTGTTCAAATTGTTATGACCACCTGACGTTTGTCGGTAAATTAGCTATAATTTCGCACTGAAGTTGCTAGAGGGCCAGACCATTATAAATAGTGAAGCAGGTTGTTTACCACGACAGTAGAAGTGATTTTTTTCTGAAGATATGGGTAAACAACACAATTTAACAGACTTTCAACATGGGATATATATATTGAGTGGCCAGATTATTATAACCACCCCATCAGTACTTCCTTGGGCTGCCTTTTGCCTTCAATACTGCGGTGATTCTTGGCATTGAATCCATGAGATGTTGAAAGGTGATGCGAGGAATCTGACACCATGCCTGGTGAATAGCACTGTCCAGTTCCATGAGATTTGATGGTTGTGGAACCAGGTGCCTGGTGGCTCTT
Organism: Myotis myotis; assembly: GCF_014108235.1. Classification (NCBI taxonomy): domain Eukaryota; kingdom Metazoa; phylum Chordata; class Mammalia; order Chiroptera; family Vespertilionidae; genus Myotis; species Myotis myotis. Next base: position 39,402,788 of record NW_023416346.1, read on the forward strand.
TTAACTTCGTCCCACAAATGCTCAATTGGATTGAGCTCTGGTGATTGTGGGGGCCACCTAAGCAAGGTAAAGTCTCCCTCAAGTTCTTAAAAGCACTCCTGCACAATATGAGCACCATGGCATGGCGCATTGTCTTGTTGGAAGAAGCCATCTCCATTGGGATATGCCATCAATATGATAGGATGAAATTGATCAGCAATGATACTTAGGTATGTTGTGCTATTCAGACATTGTTCCACATGAATTAAAGGGCCCAAATCATGCCAGGAAAACATGCCCCAAACCATAACTGCCTCCACCAGCTTGAAGGGTTGTACTCACGCATGTGGGGTGCATGCTTTCATGCTGTTTCCGCCAAATTCTCACCCTGTCATCTGCATGATGCAACTAGAAACGTGATTCATCGGACCACATGACTTTTTTCCAATGCTCGACTGTCCAATCTGTGTGTTCCTGTGCGAATTGGAGACGTTTTATCTTGGTAACTGCAGACAGCAAAGGTGTTCGAACAGGCCTTCGGCTTCCATATCCCATATGATGCAGTGTACGGCTAATTTTCTTACAAACGTCATGTGGTCATAATAATCGGGCCACTCACATTCAAATATATCCCACGTTCAAAGGCTGTTAAATCGCGTTGTTTACCCATATGTTCAGAAAAAAATCACTGTCGTGGTAAACAACCTGCTTCCCTATTTATAATGGTCTGGCCCTCTAGCAACTTCAGTGCGAAATTATAGCTAATTTGCCTACGAACGTCAAGTGGTCATAATAATCTGGCCACTCAGTGTATATGTCTCATGATGTCTAGAAAGTTGTTTGTCTTATCTGCTAATTAAATATGTAATTTTTAAGTGATAAAAAAGGTAAGTAAATTCCCCCTCAGCCCCTGATTTGGGAAGAGAAAGTCCAGAAACAGATTAGGCAGGAAATCAGAATCAGCTTTGCTACCAGTGATTCTCATAATCTTTAAAAGCCGTTTGCATTTTTTTTATTTTCCATACATATTTCCTTTTTAAAAAAATATGTTTATTGATTTCAAAGAGGAAGGAGAGGGAGAGAGAGAATCATTGGCCCGCTGCCTCATGCACGCCCCCTACTGGGGACAGAGCCGGCAACCCTGTCATGTGCCCTGACCAGGAATCAAACTGTGATGTCCTGGTTCATAGGTCGATGCTCAACCACTGAGCAACACTGGCCAGGCATATTTCTTTCTTTCTTTTTTTTTTTTTTTTTTTTTTGGTTAAAGAGTAAATGGTTGTTGACTATGCAGTTTATGCAGAACTTCAGCTAAATGTTACTACATCAGGAAGACTGTGGATCTAAGGGGCCTACTAAGTTATCAGAAATGATGATATTTACATAGGTAGTTTATATAAAAGTGTAGAAAGCATGAGTGAAAGTAAAATTTTAAGAGAACCTTCTGAAAGAAAAATTAGAATAATTTATGATGTCAATTTTCTTTTCAAGGTTTGTCATAAAGTCTAAATTTATATTTGCTGCATGCTCCTTTCAAGAAGATGAATAAGTTATGCAAAACAAAGTACGCCAATATTTAAATTACATAGAAAAGCTTAGGTTTGAAAATAATTTGACAGTGAGATAAGCAGGAGGATCCAATTCAGCAAGCCCTTGAGCATATTACTATTTCTTTTACCAACTCCTTTTTTTCATAATCTATAGAAAAAATCCTTGACCAGATAGATGTTTCTTAGTCTTTTAATTAAAAAAGCAATATTTATTAACAACACTCTATAGCTAAAAATTTTAATGCTCCTATCAAACTCAGGCAAGAAATTATTAAATTCATAAAAGTACTTTCATTGCATCTTAATGGAAATAAAATTAGATCTGTTTTATCAGAAGTGGGACTAGTCAACACTAAAAGAAGCAGAAGTACTGCAAAATAGTCAATTTACATAAATAAATTTGCCTCCTTTTCAAATCAGGAAGGCTTTTCAAGAGAGCCTAAAAGGCAACATCACTCCCCAAGCTGACTTTGAATTGATGGACTAGTGGTGAGTGTGATAAGATTTAACTAAAACCTTTCTTCTTTTTCTCTCCACACTAGGTAAATTTTAAGCTATGCCTTTCCCATGATACCTATCTAAATGTTAATATTCCACATCCTTTCCATACTATTATTGCATTCCTAGGGAAGAAATGCATATCCTGTACACAGCAATTCTGTTCAATCTAAAATAATAGATATTTTGAAATACTTATTGCTGAATATTTCATTTATACAGCCTACAAAATGATGATTGCAAAGCTGGCTTAAAGGATTTTACTAACTTTCATTGAAAGATACAAATAAAATGACTAGATGATGTAGCAAATCTTATTGTCTGGCAATGTACACTAAGGGGACCACTGTTTTGTTGTTTTGGTTATTTTTTGGTAGTAGAAATACTAACTCTCTCTGAATCATACAAAGAATTGTTCTTCAAGTTAGTATACATTTTTGAAGGTCACCTTGACCAAATTCCCACCATATTAAAAATAACAAATTTCTTCTATAGCATACCTAACAAGAAGCTATTTATTATCTACTGGAATGCCTCTAATAACAGAGTACATATCCCTATGTGGTGTTGGATCCTGATTAGCTGTTCATAATTGCCCACTTCTGTACCCTCTGCTTTGTCTGAGTCAGGTTTCTTTCTTCCCTAAAGGTCCCTGAACTCTGCTTGCCCTCATACCTGAGCAAGCACTGAAAAGCCCTTATCAGCTTATCCTGAGAATCAGCTGACTACAGTGAGACACATATTCGATCAGGCCCCTCTGATCATTTTCTCTCATTTGCCTGACTTCCCCATACTTACTGTTTTTCCCTTCCTATTTTTTTTAAAAGGCTGTTTTGTTTGCTTTTGAGACACTTGCAGATTTCTGAGATGAGAGTACACTCCATATTGCAATAGTCTTTCTTCTCTATAAAGCCTCTCCTTATCTAAGTCTGGATTTGTTTTTATATGACACTCCCATTATCTGAAAGCCCAAAACTCAGAACTTTAGTTTATATGCCTCTGAACTGGTTTTCTTTCCCTGTGCTATCTCTACTTTCTTTCTACTTTCTCTCCTCCTTATCCCTATTTCCCTCCCATTATACAAAGTCATGGAATTAAACTGTAATATTATTAGATATAAAGTTCTAATTCACTGATCCCCTGGGCCAACCTCATGGCTATGTGTGACATTTCCGCCTGAAATATCGCTTTTCACATCTTTGCCATTATGTGTACTTCTAAAAGAATTAGTTTCCTAAAGTATGTTTCATCCAGCAGCATTACTCTGCTGAGTAGTCACTAATATCTATTCATTATCTACTGAGTGCCTATATTCTTTAACCTGAAATTTAAGTTCTTCCACAGTGGAAATATGCAGGGACACTTTAGATGTGTTTATATGCAAAGATAAAGTTGTTTAAGAACAAAACAATTATGATTCTGTTAGCTTGAATCAACCATAAAAGTAAGTTAAGTTATGTCTCTGCCATGTAGGTTAAGTAGAACTGATGATGTTGGTTCAAACACCTTGCCATAATGACTTTATAGCTATGACTATAGAAAGTAGTTTAGTTAAATATCATCTAGTAATTATTTACTGCTTTCTTACAACATATTCAGTTCCATACTAGGCATAATGGGGAAGAAAAAGAGAATTCTGGAACCTAGATTTTAAGCAGTCATAAAATATCTATGATCTCAGAGTCAGAAAGAGTCCTAATGTAAATACAGGATGGGGTAAAAGTCGGCTTACAGTTGCTCATATGGAAAATAATACAATCCTATCTAATAAAAGAGAAACATGGTAATTGGCGTACGACCGCTACCCTTCCCATTGGCTAATCAGGACGACATGCAAATTAACTGCCAGCCAAGATGGCTGCCGGCAGCCAGGCACCTTCAAGCTAACATGGGGCTTGCTTGCTTCAGTGAAGGAGGACTCCAACGTTCCCCTCCTGCCTTGCCGGCCTCTGAGCTTGCAGTTTGCAACATTGTAACAAATATAGAAGCTAAACAAAACCCCAGAAACCTGCTTTCAGCCCGCTGGGGTCTCAGAGCTGGAGTTATACATTGTTTCGATTATAGAACCCAAACAAACCAGATACCTGCTTTCAGCAGCAGAGGCCTCAGAGCTGGAGCCAGAGCTAAAGCTGGCCCAGAATAAAAAAGAAAAAGAAAAAAAGGAGCAGTTGGGAGCCTCAGTCACCCGACAGCCTGAAAACAGCCCTCAGCCCCTCACCCAGACTGTCCAGACACCCCAGTGGGGACCCCCACCCTGAAGGGTGTGTGACCAGCTGCAAACAGCCATCATCCCCTCACCCACCCTGGCCAGGCACCCCAGTGGGGACCCCCAACCTGATCCAGGACACCATTCAGGGCAGCCCCAAACACGTGCACCAGGACTCTATGCTATATAGTAAAAGGGTAATATGCCTCCCAGCACTGGGATCAGCGGAGCTGTGAGGCCTCCCAGCACCTGGATCAGCAGAGCCGAGAGGCCTCCTGGCACCCAGATCAGCGTGACAGGGGGCAGCGCCCAAACCACCTGATCACCCTATGGCTCTGTGTGTGACAGGGGATGGGGCAACAACCTCCCTATCCGCCCTACTCTGTTCGTGACAGGGGAAGGCACCCCAACCCCCTGATCAGCCCTGCTCTGTGCCTGATAGGGGGGAGCTCCCCAACCCCCTGATCGCCCTGCGGCTCTGTGTGTGACAGGGTGCGGCGCCCCAACCCCCCCGCCCCCCGCACGGGGCCCTGATCTGTGTGTGACGGGGTAGAGACATAAACTCCCCATCAGCCCTGCCCTGAGTGTGAGAGTGGTGGTGCCCCAACCCCCTGATGGGCCCTGCTCTGTGGGTGATAGAGAGCGGCGCCCCAATGGCCCCCCACAGGCCCTGCTCTGTGTGTAAATGGGGTAGAGCCATAACCTCCCCATCGGGCCTGCCCTGAGTGTGACAGTGGCGGCGCCCCAACCCCCTGATCGGCCCTGCTATGTGAGTGATAGAGGGTGGCGCCCCAACCCCCTGATCCGCCCTGCTCTGTGTGTGACAGGGGGCAGTGCCCCAACTCCCCTATTGGCCCTACTCTGTGAGTGACAGGGGGGAGCTCCTCAAACCCCTGATGGGCCCTGCTCTGTGCATGACAGGGGGGAGCTTCCCAACCCCCTGATCGACCCTGCTCTATGCGTGACAGGGTACGGAGCCCCACCCCCCCTGATGGGCCCTGTTCTGTGCGTGACACGGGGCAGCGCCCGAACCCCCTGATGCGCCCTGCTCTGTGCATGACAGGGGGTGGCGCCGTAACCTCCCCATCAACCCTGCCTTGAGTGTGACAGGGGGCGGTGACCCAACCCCCCAATTGGCCCTACCCTGAGTGTGACTGAGGGTGGCATCACAACCTCCCAATCCGCCCTGCCCTGTGCATGACGGGGGCAGCACCCCAACTCCCCAATCGGCCCTGCTCTGAGCTTGACCAGGGGCTGCACCTAGGGATTGGGCCTGCCCTCTGCCACCCAGAAGCAGACCTAAGCCAGCAGGTCGTTATCTCCCAAGGGCTCCCAGACTGCGAGAGGGCACAGGCCAGGCTGAGGGACCCCCCCTTCCCCCTGAGTGCACAAATTTTTGTGAACCAGGCCTCTAGTCCTATCTAATAAAAGAGAAACATGGTAATTAGCGTACGACCGCTACCCTTCCCAATGGCTAATCAGGGAGATATGCAAATTAACTGCCAGCCAAAATGGCGTCCGGCAGCCAGGCAGCTGGAAGCTAACATGAGGCTTGCTTGCTTCAGTGACGGAGGACTCCAACGTTCCCTGCCTGCCTTGCCGACCTCTGAGCTTGCATTTTTAAAACATTGTAACAAATATAGAAGCTAAACAAAACCCCAGAAACCTGCTTTCCTCCCGCCAGGATCTCAGAGCTGGAGTTATACATTGTTTTGATTATAGAACCCAAACAAACCGGATACCTGCTTTCAGCAGCAGAGGCCTCAGAGCTGGAGCCAGAGCTAAAGCTGGCCCAGAATAAAAAAAAAAGAAAAAAAGGAGCAGTTGGGAGTTTCAGTTACCCGACAGCCTGAAAACAGCCCTCAGCCCCTCACCCAGACTGGCCAAGCACCCAAGGGGACCCCCAACCTGAAAGGTATGTGACCAGCTGTAAACAGCCATCATCGCCTCACCCAGGCTGGCCAGGCACCCCAGTGGGGACCCCCACCCTGATCCAGGACACCCTTCAGGGAAAACCAGCCAGCCCCACCCATGCACCAGGCCTCTACCCTATATAGTAAAAGGGTAATATGCCTCCCAGTACCAGGATCAGTGGAGCTGAGAGGCCTCCCAGCACTGGGATCAGCATGACAGGGGGCAGCGCCCAAACACCCTGATCACCCTTCAGCTCTGTGTGTGACATGGGGCGGGGCCACAACCTCCCTATCCACTGTGCTCTGTGCCTGATAGGGGGGAGCTCCCCAACCCCCTGATCGCCCTGCGGCTCTGTGAGTGACAGGGGGCGGTGCCCCAACCCCCTGATCGCCCCTGCTGTGTGTGTGACAGGATGAGGCGCCCCAACCACCCCCCCCATGGCCCTGCTTTGTGTGTGATGGGGTAGAGCCATAACCTCCCCATTGGCCCTGCCCTGAGTGTGACAGTGGCGGCGCCCCAACCCCATGATCGGCCCTGCTCTGTGGGTGATAGAGGGAGGCGCCCCAACCCCCTGATGGGTCCTGCTCCGTGGGTGACAGGGCGCGGTGCCCCATCTCCCCTATTGGCCCTACTCTGTGAGTGACGGGGGGAGCTCCCCAACCCTGATGGGCCCTGCTCTGTGCATGACAGGGGGGAGCTCCCAACCCCCTGATGGGCCCTGCTCTGTGGGTGACAGGGGGCAGCGCCCCAACCTCGCTGATGGGCCCTGCTCTGTGGGTGACAGGGGGCAGCGCGCCAACTCCCTGATCCGCCCTGCTCTGTGCGTGACATGGGGTGTCGCCGCAACCTCTCTATGGACCCTGCCTTGAGTGTGACAGGGGGCGGTGCCCCAACTCCCTAATCGGCCCTGCTCTGAGCCCAACCAGGGGCTGCACCTAGGGATTGGGCCTGCCCTCTGCCACCCGGGAGCAGGCCTAAGCCAGCAGGGCGTTATCTCCCAAGGGGTTCCTGACAGCGAGAAAGCACAGGCCAGGCTGAGGGACCCCCCCTTCCCCCCCCCAGTGCACAAATTTTTGTGCACTGGGCCTCTAGTAATTAATAAATAACAATACAAGTATAAACTCTGTGTTTCACATACTCACAATTGTAAACCTATTTCCCCCCACTCTGTATAAAAATAAATATTATAAAGCTAATTTTAGGACATATGCTTCTGGCCATGATAGACTAACTGGGGTAGACCAAACTTACTTGCAGGAATTGATAGGAAAGCTGGATAGTCCTAGCCAGTGTGGATCAGTTGTTTCAAGCATCCTTCCTACACCTAAACATGGTTGGTTCCATTCCAAGTCAGGGCATATTCTCAGATTTCAGATTCGATCCCCAGTTGGGGTGTGTATGGGAGGCACCCGATCGATATTTTTCTCTTCTCTCTCTCCCTCTCTCTCCCTCCCCCTTCCTCTCTTTAAAATCAATAATAGAAAAATATCTCCTTGGGTGAGGATAAAAAGAAAGAAAAGCTGGACATAATATTTTAAGAATATTGTTTTAAATATGAATGCTATATCTTGATTGCAGTGATAATTACAAGCATCTACATTTATGATAAAATGGCACAGAAGTATGCACACAACTAGATGAAATAAGGGGAAAAAACACAGTCATTTTCAAGACTCTACCCTCAAGCTAAAGATGGAAAAACTGCAATGGAATCAACTTCACTTAGTAGGGTTTCTTTTGATAGTGGTAAGGTGAAAGCAATTTTCTACCTACTTTTTTGAGAGGGAGCAGGGTTTGATTGGAAAAGAAGGACATGGTTTTTTGGATTAATTCACATTCAATGTTATTTTATAGTAGTTTCATGTTTACAGCAAAGTGGTTAGATAATCGTATACTTTATAAAGTATTCCCCTTGATATTTCCAATATTCCCTGGCACCATACATAGTTATTATAATATCGTTAACTATATTTCTTATGCTTTACTTTACATCCCCATGACTATGTTGTAACTACAAATCTGTACTTCTCAATCCCTTCATTTTTTTTTTATCAGTACCCCAATCCAACTCCACTCTGGCAACCATCAATCTGTTCTCTGTATCTATGAATCTGTTTCAGTTTTTTTTTGTTTATATTGTTCTTTAGATTTCACATATAAGTGAAATTATATGGTATTTGTCTTTATCTAACTTATTTCACTTAGCAGAATACCCTCCAGGACAGGGGTGGGCAAACTTTTTGACTCAAGGGCCACAATGGGTTCTTAAACTGGACCGGAGGGCCGGAACAAAAGCATGGATGGAGTGTTTGTGTGAACTAATATAAATTCAAAGTAAACATCATTACATAAAAGGGTATGGTCTTTTTTTTTTTTTTTTTTTTTTTTAGTTTTATTCATTTCAAACAGGCTGGAACTGGCCCGCGGACCGTAGTTTGCCCACGGCTGCTCTAGGACCATCCATGCTGCCACAAATAGTAAGATTTTGTACTTTGTACTTTTTAATGGCTCAGTAATATTCTATTGTGTATATTTGTGTGTGTGTGAGTGTGTGTGTGTGTGTGTGTGTATAAACAGTATATATCTGCTTTTTATCCTCTCATCTATTGATGGGCTACTGGGCTGCTTCCATATCTTGGTTATCTAATCTAATAAAAGAGAAACATGGAAATTGACCATACCTTTGCTATGCTCCAAGCCATGCCCACCAGCCAATCAGAGCGACTATATGCAAATTAACCCAACCAAGATGGCAGCCAGCAGCCATGGAACTGGAACAAGCAGGAGGCTTGGTTGGCCTGGCGATGGAGGAAGCCAAGCTTCCCGCCTTCCCTGGCTGGCTGTGGCCTCCACTAAAGGCAACAAAGTTTCAATTATAGAAGACAAATACATCCCAGATACCTGCTTCCAGCCAGCCTCTGCCGGGAGTTTGGGTGGCTGGGGGCCATGGCCAGCTTGCAAACAGTCATCATCCCCTCACCCAGGATGGCAAGGCACTCCAGCAGGGACCCCCCACCCTGAAGGGGGTGTGGCCAGTCTGAAAACAGCCCTCAGCCCCTCACCCAGGCTAGCCAGGCACCCCAGCGGGACCCCCACCCTGATCCGGGACACCCTTCAGGGCAAACCAGCCAGCCCCCACCCATGCACCAGGCATATAATAAAAGGGTACTATGCAAATTGACCCTAACAGCAGAATGACTGGGAATGACTGGCCACTATAACACACACTGACCACCAGGGGGCAGACGCTCAATGCAGGAGCTGCCCCCTGGTGGTCAGTGCACTCCCACAGGGGTAGCTCTGCTCAGCCACAAGCCAGGCTGACGGCTGCCAGCACAGCAGTGACGGCGGGAGCCTTCCCTGCCTCCTCAGCAGCGCTAAGGATGTCCGGCTGCAGCTTAGGCCTGGTCCCCGCTGGCAAGTGGACATCCCTCGAGGGCTCCTGGGCTGCCAGAGGGATGTCTGACTGCCAGCATAAGCCCAATCCCTCTGGGAGCAGGCCTAAGCCAGCAGGTGGACATCCCCCAAGGGGTCCCAGACTGCGAGAGGGCACAGGCCGGGCTGAGCAATCTCCCGAGTGCACAAATTTTTGTGCACTGAGCCTCTAGTTGTAAATAATACTGCAATGAACATAGAGGTGCATATATTCTTTCAAAGTAGTGCTTCAGTTTTTTTTTGTTTTTTGTTTCAAATATATACCCATATGTGTCTGATTAGGTCCTTTGCCCATTTTTCACTTGGATTGTTTGTGTTTTTAGTTTTAAGTTGTATGAGTTATTTATAAATGTTGGATATTAACCCTTCATCTGATGTATCATTAGGGGATTTGTTCTTCCATTCAGTGGGTTGTCTTTTCATTTCGTTGATGATTTATGTTGCTGTGTAAAAACTTTTTAGTTTGATGTAGTACCATTTACTTTTTTCTTTTGTTTCCCTTGCCCAAGGAGATATATCAGAAAAAATATTTCTAAAAGAAATGTCTTAGATTTTACTACCTATGTTTTCTTCTAGGAGTTTTACATTTAAGTCTTTAATTCATTTTGAATTTATTTTTGTATATGGTGTGAAAAGATGGTCTAGTTTCATTTTTTGCATGTAGTCATCCAATTTTTCCAGCACTATTTATTGAATAGAGTGTCTTTACCTCATTGTATGTTCTTGCCTCCTTTGTCAAACATTAATTCACCATATACATGTGGGTTTATTTCTCATTCCTCCTCTGTTCCATTGACCATTATGTCTTTTTTTTCTATGCAAGTACCATGCTGTTTTGATTACTGTGGCCTTATGGTAAATTTTGATATTAGATAGTGTTATTTCTCCAACTTTGTTCTTCTTTCTCAAGATTGTGTTTCTTCTAGTTCTGTGAAATATGTCATTGGTATTTTCGTAGGAATTGTATTGCATCTATAGATTGCTTTGGGTCTTATGGACATTTTCATGATGTTAATTCTTTCTATCTATGAGCAAAGTACATGCTTCCATTTATTTGTATCTTTTTCAATTTCTTTCTTCAGTGCTTTAATCTGAGTATATGGAAAGACACAAATAAATATAATAAAAACAAAAATTAAAAATGCCAGTAATGGATTATAATGTACCTAAAAAATTCATGAATCCATACATTGAAAAATCTAAATAAAAAACAGACAAATGAAGGAGGGTGGGATGCAGAGAAACAAAGAGAGAAAGAGAGGGACAGAAATCAGATACAGAGAAAAATAGAAAGAGATTAAGACCAGAATGGGAAAAAAAGAAGGAATGGAGAAAATGAAATGATAAGAGGAGGCTAATTTTTTGTTTGCTATAGAAGAAAACTAATAAATATGCAAGATATAGCTAGAAAATCATCATTTTGCAATCATGGTAATAACTGATCAAGGCTATACTTATCAATGGATAATAAAACTATTGAGTGAAAATTTGTTGGTTAACAAGATATTTACACCGTTCTCAAGTATCTCCAGACTATTTACTGATTAAAAGGGGAATAACTTTTGAATAGAGAAATATGGATGGCATCACCTTAACTAAGTAATCCATATTAACACTACCAATCATAGGAAGGCCTAATATTATGACATCATGATGGGAGGCACTGAGAAACACCAGCATCATTCATCTAGTATTTCTTCTAAGATATAACTGAAACTAGAAATGAGGACACAATCAGACAAACTGATTAAGGGACATTCTGCAAACAAACAAACAAACAAATGAACAAACAAAAAACACACAAAAAAACCAAAACAAAACCCTTCATTCTTAAAATAAAAATGTTTTTAAAAACAAAAGCTGAGATCCTATCTTATATTCACATAGCCTAAAGAGATGTAAGTGCAATGTGATTCTGGTTTGGATCTTGGATTGAAGAAAAATAAATTCAGTGAGTCATAATATTGAGGCAAATGGAAAAAATAGATAAGGCCTGTATATTAGATAATAGCATTATATCAAAGCTAAATGATCACTGTACAGCACATCTAAAAGAATATCCTTGTTCTTATGATACACATGGTGAAATATTTACAGGTTGTTGTGTGAGTTTGCTAGAGCTGCTACAACAAATTCATAAAACTTTGGTCGCTTAGAACAACAGAAATGTATTCTCTCACACTTCTAGACACCAGAGGCCTGAAATCAAGTTGCCAGCATGGTCATGATCCTTCCAAAGGCTCTATGGGAGAACCTTTCCTTGCTCCTTCTACCTTCTGGCAACTCGTGGTGTTCCTTAGTTTGTTGCAGCATAACTTATACATCTTTACATGGCCTTTACCCCAGTGTCTCTTGCGTTTTCTCTTTTCCTATGTCTTATAAGTATATCCTTCATTGAATTTAGGGACCATTCTAATCAAGGATAATTTTATTTCAAGATTTTTGTCTTAATTGTATCTGCAAAGATATTTATTCTAAATAAAGTAATAATGTAGCAATGAGCAAATGTAGCAATGTATGAAATGACAAGTCTATGCAAAGGATATAAGAATATTTAGTGTAATATTCTTGTGATTTCCTATATTTTGGATTTTTATAGTACAACATCAATTAAATATCTGATATAATGTATTTAAAAATATGAAGAATTTAAACACAAAATTTCAATACATAAAAAAGCAAATACAATTATAGAATTAAAGAAGAAACAACTCAATAAAAACTCCCTAGATGTGTAAAATAGCTGAAGCAAGGATTATTAAAGTGATAAATTAGTAAAATACAGCCTCACTAAGGGACAAAGAGGACAAAATGGATGAAAAATGTAGAAAATAGTATTGGAGAAATATTTCCAACATATATGTAATTGGCAAACAAAAAATGACAGGTGAGAGAAGAAAGAGCAGAAGCAATATTTATTTTTTATTAAACTGGGGCAAAATTGGTCAATATGAACATAAAGGTTTCAGTGTGGGTTTCTATGTTATAAGATCTGTATATTGTACTATGTGCTCATGACCCAAAGTCAAATCTTATCCTGTCAGCTTATATTAGGACCCTCTTCTCTCCCCTCCCCCTTCCCTCTGGCAATCACCACATTACAAAACTTCTAGAAGAAAACGAAGTAGAATACCATCATGACTAGGATAAAAAAAAATGGTTTCTAAAAAAGGACACAAAGAATAATAATAATTAAAGCAAAATTTAAAACACTGTGCCTTATCAAAATTGAAACCTTCTGCTCTGTGGAAGGTATTATTATGAAGATAAAATGCAATGGACTTGGAGATAAAATTCATTAATACATAAACTCGACAAAGAAGTTGTATTCATAATAAAGAATGCCTACAATTCATCAATTAAAAGACTTTTATTTAAAAGTAGGCAATACATCTTATTAGAAATTCAACAGAAGATAGAGCAATGAACAAATAAATCATGAAAAGTTGCTCTGCATTATTAGTCATTAGGGAATTGCAAATTAATCCACAAAAAAGTAATACTTTGCACTCATTAGAATAGCAAACATTTAAAAGAATAGCAATTTCTAGTGTGTGTAAAGATGCAAAATAGCTTGAGGTCTTGTACAGTGCTTGTGATTAATGTAAAATGCTATAAATCACTTTGGAGGAAAAAAAAATTGCATTTTTTTAAATCCAACTTAAACATATACCTAACCTAATAGCCAGTAATTCCATCCTTAATTTTTCCCTATGAGAAATAAAAACCTATGTCTACAGAAAAATGTATGTAGGAATTTCATAGCTTCTCTATTTAGAAGTTCTCTATTTAGAACTAAAATCTGAAAAAAATACAGGTATCCATCAAGAAGAGAATATATGAACTCTGATATATCCATACAATGGAAGACTACTTGCTAATGTAAATTATAAACGATTTGAACATGTAACTGCATGGATGATAACAAGAGAATATTTTGAGAATATTTTGTGTTAAAGAAGCCAGACGCAAAAGAGTGCTTACTGCATGGATCCATGATATGAATTTCTACAATAGACAAAATTAAGCTGCAATGATACATATCAGAATAGTGGTTAATTTGGCAGTGAGGTAGGGAGGTTACTGCAAAGGAGCATGAACTGACTTCCTTGAGTGATGGAAATGTTCTACATATTGATTGACTAGTGGTCACATGAGTATATATATTTGTTAAAGCCCATCAGCTACGCATTGATTTTTTTTTGCATTTTATTATATGTCAACTATTCTTAAAATGATCATTTCTAAAATGAGGTATAAACAACTTTCTAAGATAAAAATTTGAAAAAATTCACTAAAAGGAATATTAATGGAGACGTTTCCCCAGGATAAAACTGATCTCCGATGAAAACAAGAAATTGCAGGAAAACATGAACAAGAAAAAGAGTAAATATGAAGTTAAAATTTTACTTCATATCAGATACATGAAAAAATAAAAATGATAGTCTAAAGGGTATAAAATATTTGTAGATTACACAGAATGGGAATAAAGCAAAGATATCAAAAAATGCAAGAAGGTGCTAAATGGAGTAAACCTATTTAAGTTTTTTATTGTCCAGAAAATGAAAATATTCTAATTTATTTTAGGCTTATTCAACTAAGGATGCATTTTGTAATATTTAGAGTAGCACTTATGCGGGGTAAAATAATTGTTCCTCATGGTCTAGTGACAGAAACTACAAGACAAATCATCTGTTCACTACCACCACCCCAGTTGCATATCCCACACACCAACATGATGCTGGACAGTGGTGAGAAAACCATAATAATGTTCCCATTTGGAAAGGGAAGATGGGGATGATTAAAAAGTTCTAGAGATTGATAATGTCGTTGGTTGTACAACAATGTGTATGTACTTAATGTTACTGACTTGTAAACATAAAAATGGTTAAAATGGAAAGTTTTATGTTATGCTTATTTTACCACAAATGAAAACTTCAATCCATGTAATAATGTAATTTTTCACATTAATAGAACAAAGAGAAAGTCGTATGATCCTTCAATTGGATGCAGCAAATATTTAATAAAATCTGACATCCCCACATGATAATAATAAAAACTGTTAGGAAACTAGAAAAGAAGGTATATTGCTAAATTTGACAGTTTATTTCTAGAAAAAAGTAGTAATGGAGAGCAGTAGAAAATTAAAAATAAATGGTGCTAATTCACTTGGATATCCATATGTTTTTGTTTGTTTGCTTGTTTTAAACAAATTTTATTGATGTTTTACAGAGAGGAAGGGAGAGGGATAGAGAGTTAGAAACATTGATGAGAGAAAAGCATCGATCAGCTGCCTCCTGCACACCCCCTACTGGGGATGTGCCCGCAACCAAGGTACATGCCCTTGACCGGAATCGAACCTGGGACTCTTCAGTCCCCAGGCCGACGCTCTAGCTACTGAGCCAAACCGGCTAGGGCCATAAGTTCTTAAAAAATAATCTTGACTTAGACCTCACATAACACTGAAAATCAGATTCCAAGTGGACTACAGATATAAACATAAAGAGGTAAAACAATAAGCCTCCTAAAAGAGAAATTTGTCTTCTAAAATATAATCATAAAAATATCTTCATGATCTTGAGGTTAGCAAAGATGTCATAAGCACAAACCCTAAAGAACACAACTGACAAATTGAGTATAAAAAATTTTCAACGACTTCATAACACAATCTCCATGAAAAAAAAATGTGAAAAGGCAAGCTTTTTTAGAGTTGGAAGAGAATATTTTCAACCATTATAGGTAACAATGTGCATTAATTTAAAATATAATATTAAACAAATGAAATCATGTAGAAAAGAATATATTATGTGATACCATTTATATCAAACTAGAGGCCCGGTACATGAAATTCGTGCATGAGGGGGAGGGTGTCCCTCAGCCTAGCCTGCACCCTCTCCAATCTGGGACCTCTCGGGGGATCAGGCCTAACCGGCAGTCGGACATCCCTCTCACAATCCGGGACTGCTGGCTCCCAACCACTCACCTGCCTGCCTGCCTGATCACCCCCTAACCACTCCCCTGCCAGCCCGATCGCTCCCAACTGCCCTCCCCTGCCGGCCCGATCGCCCCTAACTGCCCTCCCTTGATGGCCCAATCACTCCCAATTGCCCTCCCCTGATGGCCTGGTCACTCCCAACTGCCCTCCCCTGCCAGGCTGGTCACCCCTAACTGCCATCCCCTGCTGGTCATCTTGTGGTGGCCATCTTTGACCACATGGGGGCGGCCATCTTGTGCAAGGGTGCGAGGGCCAATTTGCATATTATCTCTT
Source organism: Myotis myotis (assembly GCF_014108235.1). Classification (NCBI taxonomy): domain Eukaryota; kingdom Metazoa; phylum Chordata; class Mammalia; order Chiroptera; family Vespertilionidae; genus Myotis; species Myotis myotis. Next base: position 39,418,638 of record NW_023416346.1, read on the forward strand.
TATTATATAGGATTAAAAAACATAAAAATCTTAAGGTTTTAAAAGTCTGGTTCAACATTTAAAAATTGATCAATATGATATACCATATCAAGAGGTTAAAAAAGACTACCAAATAGAATGAGGACAAAGGAAAAGAAGATAGAAATTATCTTTCAAATGACAGGGAAGAAACAGAAATATTGAAGAATGGAAAACCACTATTTTACCTTTGATATTTTTGAGTGAAAATATTTTGCATTTTTTATCCTGCTGATTTATTTTTAATATCTACTACTCAATGACTATGAAAAAAGTAATGACCATATTTAAATACCTAGAATAAACAGTTTTCAAAGGTTCAGAATTTACCTTTCAAAGAATAAATGTTGACTTTCACACATTTGTATTTCCTAGTTTACTTGCTCCTGAGGAAAGGTAATAAATTGAATGAAAGTAGTGCCTGCTGATTCTAGTAAATAGATTTATTTGTTTTCCCACTAACTCCAAAGTTACTTGCATATTTGGACCTGAACTGTGTTTACATAAATCTCACTCTTTTATATGTTTGTGTGTGTTTGTGTATGTATACATATACTGAAATATAGGGTGTTCCAAAAATAATTATAAAGGCAGTGTTTATTAAAATACATTTTATTTTCAAAATTGAGTTATCATCTATTAAAGTATGTATACATTTTTTGGGGATAATATATATATACCCTAAATAATACAGAGCTAATATGCAAATGGTCATCATGCCATCATGCCATCATGCAATAATGGCTTATACACTCAACACTGGGGAGAGAGGAATGGGGTCCAGCCAGGCGCAAATGAGCTCATGAGAGAGGAATGGGGACCAGCCAGGCTGTGGCCCAGGAGAGGGACAAGCCATCTGCCCTGTGGTCCCAGGCGTCAGCAGAAGCACCTGCAGCCCAGAAGAGGGTCAAGCTGCCCGCTCCGCAGTCCTGGGTGCCAGTGGCTGTGACTGCACCTGCAGCCTGGGAGAGGGACAAGCCACCCACCCCATGGTCCCAGGCACCAGTGGCTGCACCTGTGGCCCAAGTGAAGCTGCCCACCCATGGTCCCCTGTGGCTGCAGCCTGCCTGGGTGAAGCTGGCCTGGGTCTTAGGTGCCTGTGGCCAGCCAGAGGGAGGGAAGCGTGGGTCCCAGGTGCCTGCACCCACCTGGAGGAGGGAATCTTGGGTCCTGGGTGCAGGGTGAGGCAGAGGTGGTTAGGGGCGATCAGGCAGGCAGGCACAAGGGTTAGGGGCGATCAGGCAGGCAGGCAGGCGAGCGCTTAGGAGCCAGTGGTCCTGGATTGTGAGAGATAGTCAGACATCCCTTGAGGGGTCCTGGATTGAAGAGGGTGCAGGCTGGGCCTCTAGTGTATTTATACTTGTTATGCATAAAGAATTTATGAAAAGGAATTATAACCAGATAATATAATAGCAGATTTTCCTGGGAGGTGGTGTTGACTATAATATCCATGGATAATTTTCTTTAACATTCATCTAATAACTAGAGGCCCAGTGCATGAAATTTGTGCACTGGAGGGGAGGTCCCTCAGCCTGGCCTGTGCCCTCTCACAGTCTGGGACCCCTCAGGGGATGTCCGCCTGCTGGCTTAGGCCCAACAGTTGGACATCCCTCTAGCAATCACTGAGCCTGGCTTCTGGCTGAGTGACCGCTCCCCCTGTAGGAGCATGCTGACCATCAGGGGAAAGCTCCTGTGTGGAGATGACATTGGTTAATAAAATTATATAGGTTTTAAGTATACAATTCTACAAAGCACCATGTGTATATTCCATTGTGTCTTTGCCACAGCAAGTCACTCCTGATTTAATGTTTACTTGTATGACTACAATATGAATCCTTGACTTAAAATCCAATATTAATGATTAGTTTTATCAAATCCCAAATGATGCAAATACTTTAGGCTATCTTAACCTCACTTACCACTATCTTAGATTTGTATGTTTTATGTTTATACATATCTAAGGAAATATAATTGTTGTTGATGATGCTCTGTGGTTTTATATTGAAAACACTCATTTAGATTTACCTTTTTCTATCTTGCATCTCTAAGCTGCAATCTGGAATAATTTCCCAACAGCCTAAATACCAATTTTAAATTTAGTGCAGGTCTGGTGATGATAAATTCTCATATTTTAGTTTAAAAAAATGTATTTAAATCATATAAATACATGAAGGGTAAGTTTGAAATATTATAGCCTTTAAATTTACATTTATTTTATTTTATTCTCTTATTTCATACTTCTTTTTGTTGTTGTTGAGAGGTAAGTTGTCAGTCATATATTGTTCTTTTTTTATATGTTTTTTATTGATTTTTAGAGAGAGAGAAAGGGAGAGGGATAGAAAAATAGAAACATTGTTCAGAGAGGAACATCATTGATTGGCTGCCTTCTGAAAACCCCCTAATGAGGATCAAGCATGCAACCCAGGCATGTGCCTTGACTGGAATCAAATTGGCAACCTCTTGGTTCTTGGGTCAACCAAAACTCAACCACTGAGCCACACTGGCTGGGCATATTGTTCTTAATTATATTGTGTCATTTTCTTCTTGAGCTCCTTTAAAGATTTTTCTCCTATCAATTTTAGCATTCTTACTGTGATGTGCCTTGGTTTGAATTTATTTGTATTTATCCTTCTTGGGATTTATAGTGTTTTTTGATGTTTATGGATTAAGGCCCCTTGATAGTTTTGGAAAATAATCAACATCAATCATTCTTTGTAGATTTCTTCTGCCTCATAATTTCAGGTGTTTTCTTATGAGACATCAATTACACTTGCAAGAAAATAGTGTAAAAAGAATATATATATATATATATATATATATATATATATATATATATATATATATATATATATGAAAGGCTAATTGCTAAGTGTCCGACCATCCAACCAGTCACTATGATGTGCACTGACCACCAGGGGGCAGATGCTCAACGCAGGGGCTGCCGTGATGTGCACTCGCCATTTACAGAGAAACAGCACTGTAGAACTGGCACCCACAAAGCAACACACAGCTTCCCCCAAGTGGGACACAGGCCCTGCCACCACCCCGGGGCAACAGTCCACCAAATCACAGCCAACGCTGCCAAGACACCAGGGTGAAAAATGCAGCCCACAGCCCAGCCCTCCCCAAAAATAGTGGCTGTGGGTGCCAGGTAATGACATCATGTATCAACCCCTAGCTTCCTCTCTCTAGCAACTAGCCTCCTTGGAGTTTCTTCAGCCCAAGAACACAACTTGCTTTATAGCCAGGTAAAACATTTTACAATTTAACCAAATATCTATGAAGTGTTTTCCCATGCCTCATGTCATTTGATCTTCATAGAAGTCCTGGAGTAGGTAGATAGGAGACTTGGTGGAATCCTATTACCTTTTAATTAGCTGGAAAAAGGAAATTTCAAAAGCTTAGGAACTTGACCCGACTGAACAGAAGAAATGGTAGACCTTGAAAATGATTTCAGGTTTTCTCACTGCGTAGAGTACAAACACTGCTGCAGATAAATATTTTACCCTTTGTTCTCCCTGCATGACCTACAATAATAATCTGCTTTGTGTTGATATTTACTGCTGTGTTGCTGACAATTACCTGAAAGAGAAGTTGGGGTGCTTCACTGGTTTGGAAAAAGTTTAGCTAAATCAGAAAGCAGATCTCATTAAGCAAGTTTATTCTATATCTATAAAAGGCTAAGTTGCACAATACATATAAAGCTCTCGCTGGCACCATCACACAGGTGTGTTTTGATCTGTCATTGTCAATCATGAATTTTGTTGACACTTCTATTATAGAGAAAGGGTGAATAGTGATATTAAAATATTTCTTCTAATTAATTTCCTTTCAATGTGTACAAATTTGTGCACCAGGCCATTAGTTTTATTTATAATAGAAACAATACCTCAGTCAGTTATTCCAGGTATGTAGGAACTCTTGATTTTTGTTCCTCTGCCAAGACTTCTATTTTTATTTTGTAAAATATATTTTTATTGATTTGAGAGAGAGGGAAGGAGAGAGATAGAGAGATGGAAACACCGATGAGAAAAAAACATCTATTGGCTGCCTCCTGTATGCCCCCTACTGGGGATTGATCCCACAAACCTGCCCAGACTGGGAACTGAACCATGACCTGATTCATTGGTTGACAATCACTGAGGCATACTTGCTGGGTAACACTTTTATTAGTTCTAATAATCTACATGTTGATTTCGTAGTGGTGCCGATATAAAAAGAATCACATCATATGTATAAAATGAAAGTTATTTTTCTTTTCTTCTAATCCATGTACTTCTTATTTATTTTTCATATTGTAATATTTGTGGAATGATTACATGACTATGTTAACCAGTATTGGCAATAACAAGCATTTTGCCTTGTACCTGATCTTAAAGGAAAAGTATATAAATTCTCCTCCATTAAATTTGACATTTACCTTAGGCTTTTGGTAGATAATCTTTATCAAATAATGTTCTCATTCTACTTATATTTGCATGCATATTTTAATAATAAACATTTATTGAACTTTCTGAAAAAAATGTTATCTGCTTATACAGAGAAAATGTCATTTTTTATCCTTTACTCAAAATATGAATCATATTGTTAATTTTTAATATTAAGTTATACTTGCATTATTGGGATGAAAATTTTAGCCAATAAAGTAACCAGGTATCAGAATAACAAACTAAAATTGTGTACCATATGATCCAGGTATTCCACTTCTGGGAATCTAGAACATGAGAACACTAATTCAAAAAGATACATGCACCCCTATGTTTATCACATTATTTAAAATAGCCTTAAAAATGAACTTTTGTCATTTGCAATAACATGGATGAACTTTTAAAGTATTATGCTACATGAACTAAGTCAGTCAGAGAAAGATGAAATACCATATGATTTCACCAATATGTGAATCTAAAAGAAGCAAAACAAAATTAAAACTCATAAAGAACAGATTACTGGTTACCAAAGGGGAAGAGGGTTGGAGGGTAGGTGAAATGGGTGAAAGAGGTCAACTGTATAGTGATGAATGGTAACTAGATTTGTAATGGTTATCACTCAATCATATATACAGATGTTGAATTATAATGCTGCATACCTGAAACTTATACAATAAAAGACTTTAAGTAAAAAAAAAAAAAAATATATATATATATATATATATATATATAACCCTAATATGCAAATAGACCCAACAGTGGAACAACCGGTCGCTACAACGTACACTGACCATCAGGGGGCATGCGCAGAACATGGCAGGCGTAGGATGTGGCAGGATGGTGGAGCAGGTGAACAGGGGTGCCAGACCAAGGTGGTGCACTGGTCGCTGTCATCTAGGCGAGCCTCTGGTGGTTACTGAGAATTCTCTGCTCCCACTCACCACAGTTCCGCCTGGTGCTCACACCTGCTGCTGATGCTAGAGCCGCCGCTCACACCTACAGTCAGTGCCAGCCCCGCTTGCACCCACTGCCGGTGCTCGGTGCAGGACCTGATCGCTCTACACCATCGGTGGGTGCAAGCAGTGGCTGATGCTCCCAATCACCCCTGAGGGCTTCTCCACCTTTCCCTGCTTCTGACGGGCGATCAGGGCAGCAGCCGCTGCTCACACCTGCTGATGACACCAGCCCCACTCACACCCGCTGCTGGCACTGGTCCCAATTGCTCTGTGCCATCAGTGCCTGGGAGTGGTGGTGGTGGGAGTGGGGCTGCCAGCAGACAGAGGACTGGGGGCCACAGTGGGAGTGACCAGGCCGGGCATGCTGGATGGGCCAAGACCCGCCCCTGTGCCCACCGCAGCCTCGCAGCCTACAGTTCCTTTCAAGGTGCACAAATTCATGCACTGGGCCCCTAGTAGAAAAATAAAATTGTGTGCCTGGGTGAATGTGTGTATGTGATTAAGAAAGAGTAACAAAGGAGGGAGATTATTGGTTCTTCATGTGCAACCTCATGCATTTTCTGATCATTTATAATATAACAACTTTTATTTCCCCATTACATAAAATCAACTAAACATATTTTCTAGAGTAATCCACAGAGTGCTGTATTGCCTTTCGGAGAGCTATATGAATGCCATTTTCAGACTTTTTCCACTTGTGATGGAGTTGTTAAATAGATGTGCCTTTTAGCTAGTTGTTAGGAAAAATAAAGTCCCTGTAGCATTCAGATGAAGTGTGAAGAGTCACGGGATATGTATATCCCCAAACAGGGAAGTCTCTGTTAGTTGAAAGCAGATTTATACTTCAAAATGTTTCCCTTCTGAAAATAACACTAGCAAAATATTTTCTTTGCATAAAAAGGACATTTCTTCTATTTATTTCTTGTCTTTCTACCTTTGTTCCATTTTTCTCAATCACTCTGCATTTTAATAGCCCAAGATGTCTTAGATTATATTCAAGAAATAAAGATTGTACAGTGTTACCACTATGCCCTACAGGTATTACAAACTACAAAAATTCCAGCAGAAATAATTGTGAGTGGTCCCACAATCATATTGCTTAATCTCATGGTAAAGTAGTGTATCAAATTGTATCTAGCTTAGTTCATAACAGGCACATTTCTAGGGCTTCTAATAACTGAACTAAATAAGAATACCTCTTTAAAAGGGCAGAAGATAGAAAGACAACACTAGAAAGAAAACAGGTGAAAGCATGAAAAATGCCCAATATTTAATAGGATTGCAGTCAGGAGAAAAAGAATAATTGAGACTTTCTGATATATAATGAAGCTGAAGAGGCAGCCACCTACAGTAGAAAAAATTAAGAATAGTTTCAAGGACTTGTCTGCCTCCAAATTTTGGATAGAATGATCTGTTACAATGTTTAAAACCTATAATGGTAATGTTACAGACTTTAAGACACTTACTTTCAAAAAAGGCTTAAGAGAATATATATTTCTTTGTAGAATGGATCAACTTGTTGGCACAGATTCATGCTTCAGGTCAACTATCTGTTACCACCTAAGTAGAGTTGATACTTGGTAAACTTAGAATTGAGTTACAAAAATTCCTTTTATGTACTGTTTTGACCCTTCTGTGCTGTGTGATCACAAGCAGTTTTCTCACCCTCAGCTCATAAAAGCTGGCAAACTTTCTTGTAGTCAAATATTGATAGACCATGCCCTATTTAAAGATTACCTGTCAGCCTGGCTGGCATGACTCAGTGGTTGAACATCGACCTATGAACCAAGAGGTCATTGTTCGATTCCCTATTGGGGCACATGCCCAGGTTGTAGTCTTGGATCCCCAGTGTGGGGCATGCAGGAGGCAGCTAATCAATTATTCTCTCTCATCACTGATGTTTGTGTCTCTCCATTTCTCTTCCTCTTTGAAATAACAAGTATATATATGAATATATTTAAATAAAACTATAGACCTTATTAGATTTCATCATTTTTTCCCAGTCATATCCTTTTTCTGTCCCAGGATACAACCCAGTATTTTACATGGCATTTGTATAATTTCTCCTTAGTATCTTTCAATTTGTAACAAGTCCTCAGTGTTTCCTTGTTTTTAATGACTTGAGAGTATTGAAAATCACTAATTAGTTACTTTATAGAAAGCTATCAATTTGGATTTGTCTGGCATTTTCCCATGATTGGAGTGAATTTACAGATTCCAGGAGAAAAAAATACACAGAAATGATATATCCTTTTCAGTGTGTTGTATCAACAATACCAGCCACTAATTATTCTGCAGGGTTGGCTGTTTAACTCAATAGAAGACCCATAATCCAATAGAGGAGATAAAGCCTTTAAATTTGAATCATCACACAGATACATGCTCTTCCTTATCTTGTTCTTTTTATATTGGTTTGAAAAATTACTATTTGTATTTTTAATAACTCTAATTCTGCCCCATATGATTGATTATACTTGGGGCCTCTCAGATAAGCCAAAATAGTCTCCCTATTACAAGGTTAATTGATTGGTACCCTTAATTACATCTCCAAATTGCTTTTGTCATGAAATGTAACATATTCATAGGAGTAACACCAGGGGAAACAGATCATAAGAACCACAATCATGTTTACAATGGACAACTCAATATTTTATGGTGTCAACTCTCCCCAATTGATTTGAGATCTAATATAACCCTAAATAAAATCCTTGCAGGCTTACTTTTTTAAGAAATTGACAAGCTGATTTTAAACTTTACTTGGTAATACAAAGGACCTAGAATAGCTCTTATAATTTTGAAATAGGAAAAAAAATCAAACAGTTACAGTACCTGACTTCAAGACTTAACTATAAAGCTACACTAACTAGAAAGTGAGGCACTGGCATAAGACTAGACATAGATTTACAGAAAAAAATTAGAATTCAAAAATAAGTACACACACAACACCCCTTCCCAACCCAACTAGATTAGCCTGGATACTTAAAATTCCATTAAAACCAATTCCTGGATTTGGTTGGAGAGGTTGGGGAATGCATTGCAGCCCCTCTCCCACCCCAGAAATAAGGCATGTAATGTGCTGACACCATTGGGAATATTAAAGAAGTGCTGGCTGTGGTGTGAATTTGTTCAGTAACACCAGCAAGAATCAAAGTACAGACGTTTAGTATCTCCCCTCTAATGGTTAAATCTATGAGACCCCACAAGTGTGGCTCTCAGATTGAGAATTCTCCATATTTACCAGAAACTTCCACTTAGAGACTTATCCATAATAATCATTCCTCTGTAAAAAAGATAGTATTCTAAAAAATAAAAAGTACACAGAGACCTAGTTCAGTTGGTTGAGCATCGTCCCCTATATCGTCCCCTATATGGAAAGGTTGCAGGTTTGATTCAACATCAGGGCATATACCTGGGTTTTGGGCTTGATCCCTGGTTAGGGTGTGTGTGGGAGGCAGCCAGCCATCTCTCTCTCTCTCTCTCTCTCTCTCTCTCTCTCTCTCTCTCTCCAATAAAAACATATTTAAAAAATATTAAAAATAGTCCGGCTAGCATGGCTCAGTGGTTGAGTGTCTACCTATGAACCAGGAGGTCATGGTTCAATTCCCGGTCAGGGCATATGCCCAGGTTGTAGGCTCAATCACCAGTGTGAGCAAGGCAGCCAATCAATGATTCTCTCTAATCATTGATGTTTATATCTCTCCCTCCCTCTTCCTTCCTCTCTGAAATCAATAAATTACATATTAAAAATAAACAAATAATGAATGAATACACAGATATATGGTTAACTAATTTTTTAAAAAGATGATCAGGTGATTCATGGGGAAATAAAGATTTTTCCAACAAATGGTGCTTTAAAAAATGGATATCCATATGTAAACAATGAAAATAAAATAACCATATTCTACACTACACATGATCTGAAATGGAACATAGACCTCAGGAGTGGGGGGGATAGGGAGTAATGTGGGGATAAGAACACATATGTAATAACTTAATCAATAAAGAAATTTTTAAAAATAAAGGTAAAGCTAATATAAAAATCCTAAAGAAAATAGAAAATTTGTGTGGCCTTAGGCTAAGCAAAAATTGTAAAACAAATAATATATAAATTGGAACATATAAAAATTACAAACTTCTGATCTTTAAAAACTTTCAAGAATAAAAAGGTAAACAATAGATTAAGAAAAAATGTGAATTGGTCCAAGATGGTGGAGTAGGAGGAAGCTGCATGCAATACCTTCCATGACCACATTAAAATTACAAATAAATGATAGAACACTCAACCTGGATAACCCTAGGGGCAGTATTTGAAACTTGATGATTAGGCTTACTCGTTATCAGGACATTTCTCAGTTTTCCAAATACACTAACTAGGAGCTTGAGATGTTTCCACAGATGGAAAACTGAAAATGTACATAGAGATCATTTCTGTTTAGCCTAAGTACAGAAATAAGTAATATGAATTACAGATGGTTCTCATTTGGCAAGGGAAAATATCAAAGCTATCCAAGAGACGAGTATGTGACTGAGAAATAATAGCAATCTCTTACATGTTTGCTGTACTTAAAGTGTACAAAGTTATTTCCTTAATTTCATCTTGTTTCATAATCTGAATGACTGTACAGTGAAGAAATTAAAGCTAAAAGTGACATTCACAGGTTTAAATACTTTGCAAATGGCAGAGTTTTTTTCCACCTCTTTAGCTGTTCAAATTAAATAGAATTTGGACCTTAAGAGTTGTTCCATAGAAATTTTAAGTGCTTTGGTCTTTTTTTTTTTCTCTATTAGAAAGTCCAATTTATTCCTTCATCACATAATTTCTTTAATTTAAATTATTTTTATTTAAATTATTGTTTAATGTATCACATAAGTCTCCTTTTCCCCCCACTGACCTCTCTCACCAGCCACTTGCACCCTCCAACACATGCCCTCACCCCCCAACTGTTTGTGTCCATTGGTTATTCTCATATGCATGCACACAAGTCCTTTGGTTGATCTCTTATCCCCCTTCCACCCCCTACCCCACCTTCCCTCTTAGGTTGGATGGTCTGTTCAATGCTTCTATGAATCTACCTCTATTTTTGTTCATTATTTTATGTTGTTCATTATATTCCACAAATTAGTGAGATCATGTGATATTTATCTTTCTCTGACTGGCTTATTTGGCTTAGCATAATGCTCTCTATGATCATCCATGCTGTTGCAAATGGTGAGTTCCTTCTTTTTTACATCTATTGTTTACATGTACCACTGGTTTTTGATCCACTCATCTGCAGATGGGCACTTAGGTTGTTTTTGAATCTTAGCTATTGTACATTGTGCTCCTATGAACATAGGGGTGCATATGTCCTTTCTGATTGGTGTTTCTGGTTTCTTGGGATATATTCCTAGAAGTGGGATTACTGGGTCAAATGAAAGTTCCATTTTTAATTTTTGGAGGAAACTCCATAACGTTTCCCACAGTGGCTGCACCAGTCTGCATTTCCACCAGCAGTGCACAAAGATTATTTTTTCTACACATCCTTGACAGCACTTGTCATTTGTTGATGATAGCCATTCTGACAGGTGTGAGATGGTACCTCATTGTCGTTTTGATTTGCATCTCTCTGATGATTTGTGACTTTGAGCATGTTTTCATGTTTCTTGGCCTTATATAGGTCCTCTTTCAAAAAATATCTATTTATGTGTTTTGCCCATTTTTTAATTGGATTGTCTATCTTCCTTTTGTGAAGTTGTATGAGTTCCCTCTAAATTTTGAAGATTAAACCCTTATCAAAGATAACATTGGTAAACATGTTCTCACATGCAGTAGGCTTTCTTGTAGATGGTTCTCACATGCAGATGGTTTCTTTTGCTGTGCAGAAGCTTTTTATTTTGATGTAATCCCATTTGTTTATTTTCTGCTTAGTTTACATTGTCCTAGGAGCTGTATCAGTAAAGATATTGCTAGGACATATGTTTGATATTTTGCTGCCTATGAAGTCTTCTAAGATTTTTATATTCTAAAATATAAGAGAGAAGGCTGCAAACTCCTTTTAGATGGTTAGCAGCATAATCTTCAAACTGAAACTGAACAAGAAGTGCAATAGATAGAATTATTATTATTTTAATCCTCACTTGAGGACATATATATATATATATATATATATATATATATATATATAGAGAGAGAGAGAGAGAGAGAGAGAGAGAGAGAGAAATATCAATGTCAGAAACATCAAACATCAATCTGCTGCCTTCTATACACACCCCAACTGGGAATCAAACCTGCAGCCCTGGAATGTACCCTGACCAGAAATCAAACTGGCAACCCTGCAGTACACAGGACAATGCTCAACCAACTGAACCACTCCAGTTGAGCGATACAATTATTAATCAAACTCATATATAAGCAAAAACAAAATCCTAAACAAAATATTAGCAAATTGAATTCAAGAAGTTTTTAAAATAATAACAAATCACCCAGCCTGCATGTTTGATCATTCACCTATGAACCAGAAGGTCACAGTTTGATTCCTGGTCAGGGCACATGCCTGGGTTGTGGGTTCTATCCCCAGTGTGTGGTATACAGAAGGCAGCGGATCAATGATTCTCATCATTGATGTTTCTATCTCTCCCTTCCTCTCTGAAATCAATAAACATATATTTAAAAATATTAATAAAGTCAGTGTATCATAGAATGGCAAATATATTTGATAATCTATCTCTGTAGTTCACTTATTTAATAGATTAGGAGGAAAATATTATCATATCACTGATATAAAAAAGGACCTGATAGAAAGAACCTGAAGAAATTCAATGCATCATCATTATAAAAATGTTCAGCAAACTATAGATAAAAGTTTCTTGCTGAAACCGGTTTGGATCAGTGGATAGAGCATTGGCCTGGGGACTGAAAGGTCCCAGGTTCAATTCCGGTCAAGGGCATGTACCTTGGTTGGGGCACATCCCCAGTGGGAGATGTGCAGGAGGCAGCTGATCGATGTTTCTCTCTCATCGATGTTTCTAACTCTCTATCTCTCTCCCTTCCTCTCTGTAAAATATCAATAAAATATATTTTTTTAAAAAGTTTCTTAATTTAATTAAGGGTAACTACAAAAGTTATTATATTTGTGGTAAAACTTTGAAACTATTTTAAATAAATTTATGAATAAATTAATGATATTATTACGGCTACTAATAAGCATTTCAATAATGGCCCTAGCCCAGCCGTGGGCAAACTACAGCACGCGGGCCGGATCTGGCCCGTTTGAAATGAATAAAAGTAAAAAAAAAAAAGACCGTACCCTTTTATGTAATGATGTTTACTTTGAATTTATATTATTTCACACAAACACTCCATCCATGCTTTTGTTCCGGCCCTCCGGTCCAGTTTAAGAACCCATTGTGGCCCTCGAGTCAAAAAGTTTGCCCACCCCTGTCCTAGCCAATACAAAAAGTAAACAGAAATAAATAGGAAATATAATGATTGGAAAAGAATAGATAAAATCTCTCAACTTGAAAAAATATATATTTTTATTTTTCTGGGAAAACATGTTATTATAAACAAAGAGTGGCCAAATAACAGAAATAAAGCCTTAGTGAATAGGTTCAATAACAGGGTGAGGATGACAGATGATAAAATTGGTGAACTTGAGTACAGATCAATGAAATTCACTCAATCCAAAATAATAGAGAGGAAAATATGATGAAAATAAAATGAACATAACCTCAGTGACCTGTGGAACAAAGATCTGTATCATCAGAGTGCCAAAAGGAGAAAAAGAATGTGGCTAAAGGAGCATTCAAATATATAACAGCTGAAAACTTTCCAATAGAAGACACAAACTTACATATTCATAAAATTGGGATATTAAATACGATACATCCAACGAAATTCATGCCAAGACACATCATAATTAGAATTGAGAAAACTAAAATAAAGATTGGAAAGCAGCTAGAGAGAAACAATACATTAACTATAGGAAAACATGAATTCAAATGATACCACATTTCTCATATGAGATCATGGAGGCCAGAAGAAAGCTGCAAAATATTTTAACTGCTGATAGAAAAGAACTATCCACCACCTTTAGGAAAGAAGGGAATATAAAAAGCATTCCCACATAAAGGAAAACAAAAAGATTGTGTTACTAGTAGATCTACCTTTTCAAATTACTCGCTTTATTAAGATACTAGAGGCATCTTAAATTCATGCACGGGCAGGTGGTCCCTTAGCCCAGCCTGCACCCTCTCCAATCCGGGCCCCTCAGGGGATGTCCGACCGTCTCTCGCAATCTGGGACCGCTGGCTCCTAACTGCTTACTTGCCTGCCTGTCTTATTACCCCTAACCCCTCTGCCTGCCTGCCTGATTGGCCCTAACTGCTCCTCTGCTGACCTGATTTCCCCTAACTGCCTCTGCCTCGCCCCACACCCTAGACTCAGGATTCCCTCCTCTGGCCGGTCACAGGCACCTAGGACCCATGCTTCCTTCCTTTTGGCCAGCCGCAGGCACCGAGCACCTGGGCCGGCTTTGCCTAGGCTGGCTGCAGCCACAGGGGACCATGAGTGGGCGGCTTTGTCCGGACCGCAACTGCAGGCACCCAGGACCTCAGGATGGGTGGCTTCTCCGTCTCTTGGGCCACAGCCCCAAGCACTGGTGCCCAAGACCGCAGGGTGGGCAGCTTGTCCCTTTCCCAGGCTACAGGCGCAGCTGCTGGCGCCTGGGACCACAGGGCAGGTGGCTTGTCCCTCTTCCGGGCTGCAACCTGGCTGGTGCCAATTCCTCTCTCAAGAACTCATTTCTGTCTGGCTAGTCCCCATTCCTTTCTCATGAGCTCATTTGTGCCTGGCTGGTTCTCATTCCTCTCTCGCAAGCTCATTTGTGCGTGGCTGGCCCCCATTTCTCTCTTGCAAGCTCATTTGTGCCTGGCTGGTCCCCATTCCTCTCTCCCCAGTGTTGAGTGTATGAGCAGTTATGGCATGACAGCATGAGGGCATGACAATGTGAGGGCATGACGACTATTTGCATATGAGCTCTTTATTATATAGGATAATCCTATCTAATAAAAGAGAAACATGGTAATTGGTGTATGACTGCTACCCTTCCCATTGGCTAATCAGGGCAATATGCAAATTAACTGCCAGCCAAGATGGCTGGCCGGCAGCCAGGCAGCTTGAAACTAACATGAAGCTTGCTTGCTTCAGTGACGGAGGACTCCAACGATCCCCACCAGCCGCTGCAGGCCTCTGAGCTGCAACTCTAAGCAACTATGTAACAAATATAGAAGCTAAACAAAACCCCAGAAACCTGCTTTAGTCTGCCGGGCTTCAGCCAGCAGGATCGAAACATTGTAAGCAAAAGCCAGAAACCTACTTTCAGCAGCGGAGGCCTAAGAGCTGGAGCCAAGTCTCAAAGCTAAAGCTGGCCCAGAATAAAAAAAAAAAAAAAGGGAAAAAAAGGAGCGGTTGGGAGCTTCAGTCAACCCCAGCCTGAAAACAGCCCTCAGACCCTCACCCAGACTGGCCAGGCACCCCAGTGGGGACACCCACCCTGAAGGGTATGTGACCAGCTGCAAACAGCCATCATCCCCTCACCCAGGCTGGCCAGGCACCCCACTGGGGACCCCCACCCTGATCCAGGACACCCTTCAGGGCAAACCAGCCGGCACCCACCCATGCACCAGGCCTCTACCCTATATAGTGAAAGGGTAATATGCCTCCCAGCACCGGGATCAGCGGAGTTGCGAGGCCTCCCGGCACCGGGATCAGCGTGACAGGGGGCAGCACCCAAACCAACTGATCACCCTACGGCTCTGTGTGTGACAGGGGACGGGGCCACAACCTCCCTATCCACCCTGCTCTGTTCCTGACAGGGGAAGGCGCCCCAAACCCCTGATCAGCCCTGCTCTGTGCCTGATAGGGGGGATCTCCCCAACCCCCGGATTGGCCCTGCTCTGTGTGTGACAGGGTGCGGCGCCCCAACCCCCCCCCCCCAACAGGCCCTGCTCTGTGTGTGACGGGGTAGAGCCATAACCTCCCCATCGGCCCAGCCCTGAGTGTGAGAGTGGCAGCGCCCCAACCCCCTGATCGGCCCTGCTCTGTGGGTGATAGAGGGTGGCGCCCCAACCCCCTGATGGGCCCTGTTCTGTGCGTGACAGGGGGCAGCGCCCCAACCCCATGATTGGCCCTGCTCCATGTGTGACAGGGTACAGAGCCCCAACCCCCCTGATGGGCCCTACTCTGTGAGTGATAGGGGGCAGTGCCCCAACCCCCCTGATTGGCCCTGCTCTGTGCGTGACAGGGGGTGGCGCCACAACCTCCCCATCGACCCTGCCTTGAGTGTGACAGGGGGCGGTGCCCCAACGCCCCAATCGGCCCTACCCTGAGCGTGACTGAGGGTGGCATCACAACTTCCTGATTTTCCTGCTCTGTGCATGACAGGGGGCGGCGCCCCACTCCCCAATCGGCCCTGCTCTGAGCCCGACCAGGGGCTGCACCTAGGGATTGGGCCTGCCCTCTGCCACCCGGGAGCGGGCCTAAGCCAGCAGGTCGTTATCTCCCAATGGGTCCCAGACTGCGAGAGGGCACAGGCCGGGCTGATGGACGCCCCTCCACCCTGAGTGCACAAATTTTTGTGCACCGGGCCTCTAGTCCTATATAATAAAACCCTAATATGCAAATCAACTGAATGGTAAATTGGCCTGTCGCTATGATGCACACTGACCACCAGGGGCCAGTTGCTCAACGCAGGAGTTTCCCCCTGATGGTCAGTGTGCTCCCACGGCGGAGCGCTGCTCAGCCAGAAGCTGGGCTCACGGTTGGTGTGCACAGTGGCAGTGGCAGGAACCTCTCATGCTTCCACAGCACTAAGGACCTCTCTGGGGATGTCGGGGGGGAGCAGGCGTAAGCTGACAGGCAGACATCCCCCGAGGGGTCCCGGACTGTGAGAGCACAGGCCGGGCTGAGGGAGCCCCCCCAGTGCACTAATGTCATGCCCAGTGCACTAATGTCATGCACTGGGCATCTAGTTGACAAATCAAATTGTATATATTTAAAGTACACAACATGATAATTTGACATACACATACTTTGTGAAATGTTTACTATAATCAGGTATTGATGTTGACTGTAGAAAAATTTTGTATGAATTTTTTTGATCCAAACAGAGGATATGCCTAGAAACAAGTTCTCAACAGACTGAGAAACACTCTGGAGAATGAAAGTTAGCCATTTCCTTTATGCATTTAAAATTAAGAAGGGAATTTAAGGAAGATTACTAGGAGGTGGGAGAAAGCAAGGCAGGATCAGGTTAAAGAATAGTTAACAATATTATGTGCTCTCTGGTGCGTGATTACTTCACAGGTGTCTGTTAAAGAGGATTATTCTAGCATTTCAAAGGTGTGTTAACCTAGATGTACAAGAACAATGGACAGAGCTTGCCTGGGCTGTGACTAAGCCCCAGCTTAGTTAGAAATTTATGATCAGATCACCATATGAGTTTATTTTTGGTCACTGGACATGTCAGAATTTTTAAGTTGTATTTATTGGGATGACATTTGGTAATAAAATTATATAGGTTTCAGGTATACAATTCTATAATGCACCAGCTGTATATTGTATTGTGTGGTCACCATGCCAAGTCAAGTCTCCTTCTATCAACATTTATTCCCCCTACACCCTCTTCTACTTCTCCCCACTCCCCTAACACTCTGGCAATCACCATACTGTTGTTTTCTGTGTACAGGAGTCTTTCTTTCTTTTTCTTTTTTTTCTTTTCTTTGCTTAATCCCTTCACCCTTGTCACCTGGCCCTCAACCCCCACCCATCTGACAGCTGTTAGTCTGTTCTCTATATCCATGAGTCTGTCTCCACTTTGTTAGTTTAGTTTTTCAGTAGATTCCATATATAATACAACCATATGGTACATATCTTTATCTGACTTGCTTATTTCACTTAGCAAGTCCACTGTGCTTATCAGATTTATTACAGCATCCCGTTTTCATCCACACAGGTTAATTAAGACATCCATCACCTTACATAGTTATCACTTATGTGTGTGTGTAGTGCAAATACATAATGTCTATCTACTCTCCTAGCAAATTTGAATACACAACACAGTATTAACTATAGTCATCATGTTGTACATTATATCCCCAGAACGTATTTATCTTTTAGCTGAAGGCTTGTAACCTGTGACTAGCATCTGACCATTCTCCTCACTCCCCTAGTAGCCACCATTCTACTCTCTGTTTAATAGATATATCATTAGAGAGATGGCTAAAGGAAGTTCTTTAAACAAAAACATAATGATAAAAGAAAGACATCTGGAGCATCAGGAAAAAAAGAAGGAACAACAGAAAGAGTAGAAATATGAATACATGTAATAGATTTTCTTTTTGATCATGAGCCTTATAAACTATATTTGATAATTAAAAATATATATAACATCATCTGATACTCAAGAAAATAGTATTTTAAAATAGAAAAGGCTAAGCAACCTAAATGAAAGTGAATATTTTACCGTCACTTGATACCAGAAGTCTATGATAATATAAATGTATGTTATAATACCCAGAGAAATTATTACAGAAAGTATACAAAGAGATATTTAAAATACCATAAATAAGTTAGCATGGAATTTAAAAGTGTCCAAGTAACCCACTCAAGGGCAAGAAAAGAGAAATGGAATTATGAGAAAGAGAGGAATACTGAAATAACAAAATGACAGACTTAAACATTAGCCTATCAATAATTACCTTAAATGCAAATCGTCTAAATGAACCCATCAAAAACCATAGTTTGGTAGAATTGGTCAATACAACATGACCAGACTTTATGCCATTCACAAGAAAATCACTCCAATTAAAACACTACAGGCAGATGAACAGCAATAGAATGACAAAATACATACCATGCAAACATTAATTTTAAAAAGGCAGAAGTAACTATATTAACATTCTGATAAAAGACTTAAAACAAAGAAAATTATTACAGCCAAAGAGTGATTTTTACATAATGATAAAAAGAATCAATCCCCTCTTACCACTCTTATTCAGCATAATACTAGAACGTTTAGCTATTGCAATAGAAAGGAAAAAAATATAGATATACAGATTGGAAAGGAAAAAAATAAAACTGTCTCTATTTTTATATGACATAATTGGGTATAAGTAAAAATCCCAAGAAATTTACCAAAAAATATCCTAGAATGAATAAATGAGTTCAGCAAAAACCAGGACACAAGATCAATATGCAAAAATCAAATGCATTTATATAGACTATCAGTATGTATCACACTAATGTAAGGTGCTAATAATAGGGAATATTGTGGGGTTTTTTTGTAGGGGCTATGTCGGAACTCTGTACTTTTTACTCAATTTCTCTCTAAACTAAACATTTTCAAAAATTAAAGTACAGCCCTAACTAGTTTGGCTCAGTGGATAGAGCATTGGCCCAAGGACTGAAGGGTTCCAGGTTTGATTCTGGTCAAGGGCATGTACATTGGTTGTGGGCTCAATCCCCAGTGTGGGGTGGTGGCATGCAGGAAGCCGATGATTGGTGGTTCTCTCTCTCATTGATGCTTCTAACTCTCTATCCCTCTCCCTTCCTCTCTGTAAAATGAATAAAATATATTTAAAAATAAAAAAATAGAGTACATTAATTTAAAAAACAAAAACAAATCAATGTATATATCTAGAACAAAGATAAAATAAACAGAAGTATTATAACAATGTATGATGAACTATTGTATTAAAGGAAATAAAATACACAAAGAATATAACTTAGTCTAAGAATCAGGTAAGAATTTCTCAAAGAGCAGTGAAGTGGCAATTATCAGGATAGTAGATTATGTAATACTGTGTAATTAGTTAATTTAAAAGGAAGATATTTACTATGTAATAACTTAAAGAATTCTAGAGTAAATATGACAAGAAATGAGACTGGAAAGAAAGACAGCATTTGTTTAACAGTTGAGGTATTTGTGAGCAATGTGGATTAGTCAGGTGCCTCCAAAAAACAGAACTAGTATGCAAATTAACCCTCATGCTCTCACAAGATGGCTGCCTATGACCAGGCTGGCAGGGGGATTAGTGAGGGATGACCAAATGATTGAACAAGCAGGCTGCATGGGGTGACCAGGCCAACAGGGGGGTGTGAGGGGCAACCAGGCTGGCAGGGGGGCAGTTGGGGGTGACCAGGCCAGCGGGGGGGGCACTTAAGATGCAATCAGGCCAGTGGGGATGGCAGTAAGAGGCAATCAGGCTGGGGGGGGGGGCAGTTAGGTTCAACCAGGCCAGCGGGGGGAGGGAGGGTGGTGCAGTTGAGGGCAACCAGGCCAGCAGGGGGGCAGTTAGGGGCAACCAGGCAGGCAGGCAGGTGAGTGATTAGGAGCCAGTGGTCCAGGATTGTGAGAGGGATGTCTGAGGGATCCTGGATTGGAGAGGGTGCAGGCTGGGCTGAGGGGACCCCCACACACACACTCTGTGCATGAATTTCATGCACCAGACCTCTGGTATGGAGATAAAGATGGAGGTAGAGGTGGAGATAGAGAAGAGGTAGAGAGAGAAGAGAGAGGAAGAGAGAGAGAGGAAAATAGAGAGAGTTATTTTGAGGAAATGGCTCATGTGATTATGAAGTCTAAGAAATCCCATAATCTAACATCTGCAAACTAGAGACCCAGAAAAGCTGGTGGTTTAATTCAGTCTGAATCTGAAGGCCTGAGAACCAAGATATAATGGTTTAAATCCCGGTCTGAAAACTAGAGAAGTTAAGATGAGTTGTCCCCACTCAGGCAAGCAAGCAGGAAATGAAAAGGGGTGAATTCTTTTTTTCCCCTGCCTTTTATTCTATTCAGGCTCCCAGTGGATTGGATAAAATCCAGGCACATTAGGAAAGGCAATCTCTGTTACTAAATCCACTGATTCAAATGGTAATCTCATCTGGGAAAACCCTCACAGAAATCCTGTTTAATCTAGGTACCCCTTGGCCAGTTAAGTTGACAAATAAAATTAACCATCACACAATGTTTAGGGTTTCACACTTTATCCTAAGGGTAATAAGAAGGAAATGAAAGATTTTTTAAGTATTTTTATTAGACTTTATTTATTCATTAAAATTCTTTTAAATCCCTGAAATGTTTTATATAGAGAAGTGCCATAAACATATTTGCATTTATAAAGAACTACAGTGTGGAAAAATGGATTGGAAGGGAGCAAAAGTGGATACTGGGAAACAGGTCAGTAGGCTAAGGCAAAAGTCAAGTTCTTTTTCCTGGAATAAACCCTACTCCTTGTGGCTGATGTCATATACAGTTGTAAATTCTCATACTGACTCAGAGACCTGAAAAGCCATCAGGTCTATCTGATAACATGTTGGTTTTTCTCCTTTTGTGTGTGTGTAAATATCTTGGTAAGCTTCTGCACCCTTTGTCTTTAAATGTACTCTATACCTTTAATATCTGTTAACATTTGTTCTTCGATCATATCACTCACACTGAAAGCTAGCTACGTAATGGAAATCTAAATAAATCCTTTCACAAGCAAAATTCATACATGCTATATTATTCAACTACAATGCAATAAAATTTTGGAAGTGGGAGTTATTTTAAATTTTAAAAATGAATAGGAAATAGGACTAAATAATTTATTATTATGTTAATTTCATTTTTATATTAATAGCTGTTTAAAAAGTGAAAAAAGGAATTCTTGTTTTCTGTTCCCCCATCTAAGAACTTAGTCAGGCCTGAGCTGCCTTAACTCAGACATGTTTGAAAAATCCCACTTAAAGACAACTTCGAGTTATTCAGAATAATTTTCTAAATGTTCCTTAGGAGGAGAGAGAGGTAAAAAGATATGGCAAGTGCTATGGAGTGTGACAATATTCCTAGATGCTGTGGATGAAAAGTGGCCACATACTAACCTGACAACCTCAGGAGTGGTCTACTTTATGGCCTTGCAAACTCAGAGACCTAAAGTAACCACAAAGGATGATCTGAAATTAAAATGTTTCAACTAAAAGCAATTTATGGTGGGTAGTCATATACTAGGCCAGTATCTTCCTTGACAAAGGTCAATCTTTACCTTAACTGAGCCTATTGTCTTTTTGCATCTATAACATATCTTTGGAATGTCAAAGTAATTTTCCTTTTTTCTGGACCCCTCAAAGCACAGACACTGCTCTTCAGAGATCACAGATCCCCTCGTTATTGATTTAATTGTTGACTGTTAACTATCCTGCACCCACCTAAGTAAAAGAAGTGTGTGTCTATCAATTTACTTTTATCTAATCCCAAAGGTTTTTCCTCCCTACCCCACCCCCACTTTGCTTTCTCCCCCCCCTCCCCCGATCTCTCACCAGTGGACTTCATGTAACCCACTTACATCTCCTCTTTTGATTGTAATGTATAAAACAAGGTGAAAAACTGCCCTTCTCCTGAGCATTATCTCAATTCTTTGAAATTCTGCTTCCTGGTATTTGTTGACAGGTTAGCTCAAATAAACTCACACAAAAATTCTTCATAGATTTGAATGTTTCTTATATTAACAATGCAGAAGAATTAAGAAGTTTGTGGTTTTTACAAATAAAGGGCAAACATAAAGATTGCAAAATCTCTAAAGAATTTGTTTTAACTTTTGGAAAATAATCCTGTTTTTAAAAGAGCACTGAATCAAGAAAGCAACCAGATGTAATGGAATTATAGAGATTTAAACAATTAAGCGGTAAGTGTGGGCTAAACTCTAGAGGGCCTTTTACAAATATTTTATTTGATATATCTCTGGCACCTTTGTATAACTTGGGGTATATTTGAGAACTTTAACTCTGAGAATGACTGAAAATTTAATCTCTCTTAAATTCAATAAAATGGAAGCTATAATTTTACACTAGTTTTCTAGGGCTGTTATAATAAGGTACTAGAGGCCCATTGCACAAAGATTCGTGCAATAGGCCTTTTTTCCCCTGGCTGCCAGCACCAGTTTTCCTCTGGCACCCGGAAGGTCTAGCAGACCTTCACTCTGGCCATCGCCTTCCATCTTCGCTCTGGACAGAGTCTTTGCTGCGGCTGGAGCCTTCAGTCTTTGTTCCTTGCTCCAGCGGGAGTCTTCAGTCTCCGGCCAGAGCTGCTCCTGTAGCTCCTTCTGCCCCCCACCCTCCCCCTCATAGCTTGATCGCTGCTTCGTCTGCAGACCTCGCCAACGGGCTCCTGGGTTCCAGGGGGCCGCCTTGCCTGCGGCCCGGCTTTCCGATCATGATCACAATCACGGGCCATAGGCAAGCCGGCTCCTGGGTCCCAAGGGTTAGCCTTGCCTGTGGCCTGGCTTTCCGGCAGCTCCTGGGGTTGAACACGGGGGCCTGGATGGTGGCTCCCAGTGTCCCACCCTGCCTGCAGTATGCAAAGTAGATGCAATCTTTGTTGGTGGTTAATTTGCATATCATGCTGATTAGCCAATGGGAGGCATAGCGAAGGTATGGTCAATTACCATGTTTGTCTATTATTAGATAGGATCACAAACTTGGTGACTTAAAACAACATAAATTCAGTCTTTCATGTTTCTAGAGTCCAGAAATCTTAAATCAAGATATTAATAAGGCCATATTCTTTCCACAGGCTCTATGGAACATTCCTTCCTTGCTTGTTCTAGCTTCTGGTAGTTACTAGCAATACTTGGCTTGTGGTAGCATAACTCCATTCTCTGCCTCTGTCTTCCCACAGCAACTTTGCTGCATCTCAATGAATAATTCTCCCTCTCTTTTATCTTATAACTAGAGGCCCAGTACATTAAATTCTTGCATTCAGGAGGGGGAATGAGTCAGTCCTTCAGCCTGGCTTGAACCCTCTCGCAGTCTGGGAGCCCTTGAGGGCCTAAGCCGTCAGTCAGACATCCTTAGTGCTGCCACAGAGGCTTCTGGCTGAGCGGTGCTCCCATCGTGGGAGCACACTGACCACCAGGGGGCAGCTCCTTCATTGAGCATCTGCCCCCTAATGGTCAGTGCGCATCCTAGCAACTGGTCGTTCTGCTATTGGGCCGATGCTGGCTCTCTGACACCCCCTGAGGGGTCCCAGATTGTGAGAGGATGCAGGCCAGGCCGAGGGATCTCACCAGTGCACACTTGGGGCCAGGGAGGGAAATGTGAGTTTGGCCAGCTGGGGAGGGACAGTGGGATGGCTCCAGGGTGTGTCCAGCCCATCTCCCTCAGTCCCAAATGGCCTGACCCCAGCAGAAAACTAATCTACCAGTCGGAGCATCTGCCCTTTGGTGGTCAATGCACATCATAGCTACTGGTTGACCGGTCAACTGCCTGCCCCCTGGTGAGCAGTTGAGTGGCCTTAGCATATCATTATCATATTATGCTTTGATTAGTTGAACAGCTGACCAGATGACTGGATGACTGGATGACCAGACACTTAGCATGTTAGGCTTTTATTATATAGGATGATACCTATCACTGTAAGAGTCCCCACCCTAATTTACTGTGGTTTCATTTTAATTTCATTATATCTGCAAAGATCCTATATATGATAAGGTCAAATTCACACATATTATGGGCTTGGAATTCAACATATCATTTTGGGGGACACAATTCAATCCACAAAAAATTTGGCTATAAATTTTTTAATGGAAATGATGTGACATTTTCAAAAACACCTGTGTTTGTATAATAAGACATATCATAGGAATTAAAAGTTATGCTAAGTAACTCTCATGTAAAATAGGAAACAAAATTATGAGTATTTAGAAAAATTAGACCATTAAACATCAAAATTTAAGGGGTTTGGATACAGTTATCATGGAGTAAAATCCATAGCCTCAAATATATTTATTAAATAAATAAGAATAACCTGGTCAGTGTGGTTCAGTGATTGAGCACCAACCTATGAACTGGTCATGGTTCAATTCCCAGTCAGAGCACATGCCCAGGTTACGGTCTCTATTCCCAGTAGGGGAATGCAAGAGGCAGCCAATCAATGATTCTCTCTCATCATTGATGTTTCCATCTCTCACTTTCCCTTCTTCTCTGAAATCAATAAAAATAAATAAACAAAGAGTGAAAATAATTAAACAAAACAGTCAATTGGAGAATTTAGGAAGAGCACAAGAAAAAGTATAAGGAAAACAGGAGAAAGAAAATTATAGAAAGAAAAACAGAAATTGATGAATTATAAAACAAAAAGAATTCTCTGAGTTATATACTTGAAAAGACCAATGCAATCAGTTTTGGCTTAATGGTCTGTGTGACCTTGTTCTCAAAATAACTCCACTTTTGGTTGAAAGTTCTGATGTAAATATAGACATAGACATACAACCTTCCCTATGATTAAGTCGCCCTTCCCAGCAGCAAAACAAAACAAAAACATAGAAAGCCAAATCTTCACAAAAAAATAAGTTCTGATGCTGCTGTGTTAAAGTTTTTAATAATTATGTATTTGAACTTGGTTTCTATAAGTGAAACCCCATGGGACAATGGAGCATGTGCATGAGCAGAAAAGATAGATACAATGTGCATGTTCCCTGCTCTTCCTTGCCACACCATCTGCATATAGCATTTGTGGGTGATCCATGAACATTGAATTCTAGTGGTCTCATAAGATGAGACAGTTTAGCAAGACTCCCAGTGAGCACAGGGTAAGCATGTTACACCTGTACCTAAGTATGGGAGCTGAAAGCACTGAAAACCTATGCTTTCTGTTTGAACCACAATTTACTTCAAATGTAGAAAAAATGACAATGGCATTATAAGAAAAAGAGAAACCAATAAATACTACTTTATACTTTCTTACTCATGTTATTTTCCTACATTAGCCAACTAGTTACATTGAAAACGATTTTTTTAAAGTAAATGGAAAGATAAAAGCAACCATAATTTCTTTTCCATTTAGTCCTTCCCACTTATCAGTAAATCTTAGAGAATATCTATAGACTGTGTACATATCAATAAGTGAAACAAAAACAGTTTTGTTAGTTCTATGCAGTATTTTCAGTATTGTGGTAAGTACAAAATACATATTCATGCCTGAACTACAAAAGGCAAATTGTGTAATTTCAGGTATTTCATATATGATTTGAATACTATAATAGTTGCATTTAAAACTGGCATTGCACAATACAAAAATGAACAGTAAAAATCATGCTAGTAGTTTAAAATTTTAATTATCTACACAGAATGACATAAAATTACAAATTCAGAACATTATGACAAGTGAGAAAGAGACTTAGCTCTCCATGTATGCATGATCAGGCAGAAGAGAGGGTGGATGAAATACAAAGTTCCACATGTAACAAATAAATGAAAATATGCATACTGACCTTGGCTGGTGTTGCCCAGTGGTTAAGTGTCGATCCATGAACCAGGAGGTCACAGTTCAATTCCAGATCAGGGCACATACCTGGTTGTGGGCTCCACCCCCCCGTAGGGGGCATGCAGGAAGCAGCCCATCAGTGATTCTTTCTAATTATTGATGTTTCTATCCCTCTATCCCTCTTCCCCCTCATATATACATCGTACTGAACCTTATGAATTATAGACTCCTTTTGTTATCCTGCTTCTAGAATTTCTGCAGCCAGGCTGATACATGCTAGTCAGGTAATTAGATAATTTATCTACAAAAAACGGAAAGATTCTATAGAAAAGTCATTTGAGAGTTTTCCTAATGAAAGATTACTGTACAATCACTGTAATTTAAACTTTGCTGTTTAAAATCCATGTTCAGTCACACACACACACACACACACACACACACACACACACACACACATACACACACATACACACACACAGTTTGTAAGTAGTTCTTTAATGTTTCATTCCTAAGTGTAAACCAACAGTGAAAGGTAATGAGATGTTCAGGAAGTTTTCCAATATGAACTGCCTCCCTGCCCCACCAATGGAAGCAAGGTGAAAATATAAAATACAAGAAACAGATAAAACTTCAAAAACATCAATAATTAATATCTTCAAATAATATACTTTATCATTTAAATAATAACAAAATGTTACAAAAAAAGGGAAAGAATTGGGAAAAAGGAAGTTATTGGAATTTAAAAATAAGCTCACGATTTTTAAAAGTAGAGACAGTGGAAGTTAAAAAAATCAAGGAAATTTCCTAGAAATTTCAATAACACTTATAAAAGTGACATAAATTGAATAACGAGAGAGAGGTTATTTTAATTGAAGGGTTGTTTTGAAAAGTACACCAGTTTTTTTAGTAAGTAACATAAAATTAAAAACTAAGTAAATAGGATAAAATTATCAACAAAATAAAATGGAAAATTCCACAGACTTAAGGTATGAGTCTCTTAATGGGAAGAACCAAGGACATTTCAACAAAATGATAGTAAAAACAAACAAAAGAAACCTACACCTACAATATTGTGTAATTCCAGAACATTAGATATAAAATAAATGATTCTAAAAGGATTAGGAAACAGAATAGGATCAAAATTTTCAAGTGTAACTAGAAGCCAGAAGAAAATGAAACAATGCCTTTTAAAATTCTGAGCAGTCACAGAGGAAAGGGAGGAAGGGGAATGGGAAGAAATTAACCAAAGAACATATACTTACTAGAGGCCCGGTGCACAAAAATTCGTACACTTGGGGGGGTCCCTCAGCCTGGCCTGTGCCCTCTCGCAGTTTGATACCCCTTGGGGGATGTCCACCTGCTGGCGTAGGCCTGCTCCCCTGCTGATCAGGCCTAAGATGGCAGTCAGACATCCCTC
Source organism: Myotis myotis (assembly GCF_014108235.1). Classification (NCBI taxonomy): domain Eukaryota; kingdom Metazoa; phylum Chordata; class Mammalia; order Chiroptera; family Vespertilionidae; genus Myotis; species Myotis myotis. Next base: position 39,445,735 of record NW_023416346.1, read on the forward strand.
TGGCAGCCTGGGAGCCCTCGGGGGATGTCCACCTGCCAGCTTAGGCCCACAGTCAGACATCCTTAGCACTGCTGAGGAGGTGAGAGAAGTTCCTGCCACTGCTGCTGCACTCGTAGCTGTCAGCCTGGCTTGTGGCTGAGCAGGACTCCCCCTGTAGGCTCCCGCATTGAATGTCTGCCCCTTGGTGGTCAGTGCATGTCATAGCAACTGGTCATTCCTGGTCATTCTGCTGTTAGGGTTAATATGCATATTACCTTTTTTTTTTATATATAGGATATGCCTATATGTATAACCCATGGACACAGACAATAGTGCTATGAAGGCCTGGGGAGGCGGACAGGAACTGGTTGGAGGAGGTTAATGAGGGAATAAAAGGCAGACATATGTAATACTTTCAACAATAAAGATAAATTTAAAAATAATAAAAAAAAAAATTCTGAGCAGATATTTTCCCTCTAAATCAAGTTTCTAAATAATATGATTTTCAAACATGCAATGGCTCAAAACTTTACCTTTCCCATGTTTTTTTTTCACAGATAGCTACTGGTAAATTTTCTCTAACAAAATGGGTGAGTAAACAGGATACTCATGAGACTCAGAAAACTTGCAGTACAACATAGGGGATAAACAAGAGTACTTCTAGGATAACAAATCTTCAGTATACCGAGAAAGAAAGCAATCATTGTGGGATGGAGAAGAATGGAAGGATTAAGCGGAAAAGGTCACCAAGGAAACAATAGAAATGCTAGATTCAACAATGTTTTTGGTTGTTTAGAAAATAATATTGATGGGTATTTCACATATGTGTTGGAACACTTAGTAAGAATTAGCTAATGAGGAAACAAAATAATTAACTATATGAAAATTAAAAAGCATAATAAAAGAATATTCATAGTACACTGGCTGGCTTAGCAGTTAATAATGTTAAGGTCAGCAATAATATAAACACTGAAATTTTATTAAAATTAAAACTAAATTTGGAAGATGAAAATATTTGAGTTGTATTATAGAGTTAAATGTTTCTATGCTGTAACTAGAAATAAATACATAATTTATAGAATCATTGAAAATATAAAGGAATGAGAATATTCCTTTGAAATATGGAGGCCATAATATGAGAAATAGCATAAATAGTTTAAAATTATTCTATCTGGGGAATAGGGCTAAGAAATGGGGACATTTTTGTCAGAATACTGTTTTACTTCACTAAAAGCCATTAGTACAATCTGACTTAAAAGACTTACATGCATGGATTATCCTGTTCAAATAAATGTTAATTCAAAAAATTAAAAAGAATAAAAATTATCAACACTTTTAAAAAATGAAAATTGATACAATGCACTATTTTATCAGGAAATATATGACCAAGTTAACAACAGAAAATGTACAAAAATATATCAATAGCCATGAAAAAAGTTGAAAGGTTCTCAAAGAATGTCCCCCAAGAGTGACAATAGATTCCATTGGTGTTATTATTCAGCCTCTTCAAACTTCAACGTAAGAGACACTCTTATTTTGTATAAAATGTTTCAGAGTAAAGGACAAAAAAAGATAGGAAGCTCAGAATTATTTTTATGAAGCTGTTTTTTATGATATATATACTATCACAAAAAGAATGAAAATACTAATACTTTTCACTAATAAATATAACATGAAAATCCCTAATATCTAACAAATAAATCAAGTCATATGTTAATAAAAAATAATATATCACGACTGAACTCATTTTATCACATGAAATGACAGATGCTTTATAATTAGAAATTATTTTTTAAATTTATCTTTCTAGTTTAACCTACTTTGTATATTGTTTTATTCTAATACTAAAGAACCATATGATTTTTGACAGTTGCTAGAGGGCATTTATTGGATAAATTTCAACACCAATTTCTGATTAAAACACATTTTTAGTTAAGTGAAATTGGAGATAACTTCTTTAACTTGTTAAGAATGTATAAGTGATGCTCTGGCTGAATAGCTTAGTTGGTTAGGGCATCATTCTGATATGTCAAGGTTGAGGTTCTGATCTCTGGTCAGGGCACATAGAAGAAGAAACCAATGAATGCATAAATACATGGAATAACAAATTGATGTTTCTCTCTCCCCTTTCCATCTATCTTTAAAATCAATTTAAAAATGTATAAGTTTTATTAGTAGATATGTGTCATGCTTAATGATGACATAGAAGAGCAGGTATGTAAAATTAAGACATGTGCAGCCATTCCCTACTTCACATTAATGAAATTAATTCAACTATAAAAATCCTCTTTACACCTGAGTCACAATGGACTTACAATTCTTCCTAAATCCAGTATTCCAGGTAGACATAAACAGTATATAACATTTGCCACAAAAGATAAATTTATTTAATCTATTAGAGCACTAAGAGCATTCCTATCAATGTCTAGGACTAAAAATGATACCTGTATACCACAAGACTTATTTAACTTATTTAATGAATTACTCTACACAAAATAATAATCCTATATAATAAAAACCTAATATGCTAAGTGTCTGGTCATCTGGTCCTCCATTCAGCCAGTCAGAGTGTAATATGCTAATGATATGCTAAGGCTGCTCAACTGCTCACTATGATGTGCACTGACCATCAGGTGGCAGATGCTCTGACCGGTAGGTTAGCTTACTGCTGGGGTCCAGCCAACCAGAACTGAGTAAGATGGGCCAGACATGCCCTGGAGCCCTCTTGTGGTCCCTCCCCTGCTGGCCAACCTCCCACGTCTCTCCCCGGCCCCGATTGTGCACCGGTGAAGTCCCACGGCCTGGCCTGTGCCCTCTTACAATACGGGACCCCTTGGGGGATGTCAGAGAGCCAGTTTCATCCCATTCCTGCAGGCCAGGCCTAGGGACCCTACTGGTGCATGAATTCATGCACCGGGCCTCTAGTCAAATATAATATTCTCAGTTAATCAGAACTAATATTCCAGTTTAGTATAAATAAATGAAAAGAAATTGCATACATGTACAAACTTTCTTCAAAAGTAAACTCAATATTGCAAAAATTACATATTATATATTATTGAGATTTTCAAAAGGATTGCAGGGAGTTCAAGAAGCCTGTCAAAATAATTTTAATATCCATCTATAGTAGATAAGCAAGTACAGCAAAAAATATTTAAAACAACAGTAAGAACATAAGACTTACATTGATCAACATTACCTATAAAAGTGAAATAATTAAAAGAAAATAGAACTCTTGCTAGAACAGAGAGCTATTGAGCACAAAAGCTACTTTATGGTTTAAGAACATGAATCTGTATTTGATTAAGATTAAACTGGAATTTTATTTTTTTAAATTTAAATTATTTGTTACTTAAAGTATTATATATATATTTCTCTTTTTTCCCCTATTGACCTCTCCCCAGCCACTCCTACCCTCCAGCACATGCCCTCATCTCCCTACTATCTGTGTCCATTGGTTTTGCTTATATGCATGCAAACAAATCATTTGGTTGATCTCTTATCCCCTCTCCCATCCTCCCCTGGTTTCCCTCTGAGCTTTGACAGTCTGTTTCATGCTTCTGTGTCTCTGGATCTATTTTTGTTCACTATAGTCCACAAATGAGTGAGATCATGTGATATTTATCTTTCTCTGACTGGCTTATTTCACTTAACATAATGCTCTCCAGCTCCATCCATGCTGTTGCGAATGGTAAGAGTCCCTTCTTTTTTAGAGCAGCATAGTATTCCATTATAGATGCACCACTGTTTTTGAACCTACTCATTTTCTGATGGGCATTTAAGCTGTTTCCTAGTCCTAGTTATTGTAACTTGTGCTGCCAATATTCTTGGGCTGCATATATTCTTTCTGATTGGTGTTTCTGACTTCTTGGGATATATTCGTAGAAGTGGGATTGTTGGGTCAAATAGGAATTCCATTTTTAGTTTTTTGAGGAAATGCCATACTGTTTTCCACAGTGGCTGAACCAGTCTGCATTCTTTTTTCTTCACATCCTTGCCAGCACTTGTCATTTGTTGATTTGTTGATGATAGCCATTCTGACAGGTATGAGATGGTACCTCATTGTCGTTTTGATTTGAATCTCTCTGATGATTAAAATGGCTTTTTAATTCATTGGAAAAACAACAATATTTTACATTTAGGGTCCATTCAGTTATTATTGTACCTACTCAACTCTGCCATTGTAGAGAAAAATTAGCCATAGATAATACATCAACAAAATGAATGGGCAATATTCTCATAAAGCTTTACTCATAAAAACAGTCAACGGAGACCAGGAGTGGAAATGTCAGAGTAGGGAATTTCAGGGATCCATTATTCCAAAGAAATATTGAAAAATCTGCCAAAACTGTTTGAATCACCTTTGTTGAAACTCTGAAAAATAGTCGAAGGCCTGACCAGTTTGGCTCAGTGGCTAGAGCATCGGCCTGGGGACTGAAGAGTCCCAGGTTCGATTCCAGTCAAGGGCATGTACCTTGGTTGTGGGCACATCCCCAGTAGGGGGTGTGCAGGAGGCAGCTGATCGATGTTTCTCTCTCATGGATGTTTCTAACTCTCTATCCCTCTCCCTTCCTCTGTAAAAAATCAATAAAATATATTAAAAAAATAGTCAAAGGTTTATAGCAACAAAGTAAATGGCGAATCAAGAAAAAGTCAATTGAAACACAGTAGGAGAGCTTTATACTGTTTTAACTTGCCTTGCCTCACTTCTGTCCCTATATTTTACTATCTTAAAGAAACAGCTAATGTTTCCAGTATGAGTTCATGGTTCTGGAACAAGGTAGATCTTGTTCTCAAAATTAAATTGGTTAGTTTTGGCTTGCTGAGGGCTAATTGGGGTAAGGGGTCTAATTAAATGCACCAAAAAGCTATAATGAAATAATTTTAAAAATAGGTATAATACAGAAAAATACAGAAGCAAAATGGCAAAAATAAAACTAAATGTAGTTACTCTAATCAAAAGTCATAGGTTGGCAGAATAGAATAAAAATATGATAAAAAAATGATCAATCTATATGCTGTTTACAAGAGGATCATTTTAGATCCAAACAATTAGTTTTAATGAAAGGATGGTTAAAGGTATGACATAAAAATTATAACCAAAAAAGAGCTTGGGTGGCTATACTAAATTATTACAATGGCCAAAGAAAGACATTATATATTGATAAAAGGATCAATCCTTCAAAGAGATATAACTTTATAAACTTAAACATACCTAACCTAGAGCCTTGTAATATATAAAGCAAAGACTGTCAGAATTGAATAGAGAAATAGACAATTTAACAACAACAGTTGGAGATTTCAATAACTCACTTTCAATACAGGATGAAACAACGAAAAAAAGATCAATGAGGAAACAGAAGACTTGACAACACTATAAATCAACTAGACCTATAAGATAATACATTTCACCCAACAACAGTAGAAAACACATTCTTTTAAAGTACACATAGAACAGTCTTCAGGATAAACCATATGTTAGGCCATAAAACAGGCCTCAATATATTTACAAAGACTAAAATCACACAAAATATTTTTATCAACAATGTAATGAAACTAGGTATCAACAACAAAAGGGAAACAGAATTTCACAAATGTGTGTAAATAAGCAGGATACTCTCAAACAATTAATAGACCAAAGGAGATATAACCAAGGAAATTAGAAAATGCATTTTGATTAATGAAAATGAGAACAAAACATATATAATCATATGGAATGTAGCTAAAGCAGTGTGCAGAGAAAGATTTTAACTGCAAATGGCTATATTAAAAAATGTCAAATCAATAACTTTATACCTTAAACCAGAGAAAGAAAAGCAAACTAAAGCAAAGCTATTAGCCAAAAAGTAATAAGGACTAGAGTGGAGAATAATGACACAGAAGAGAAAATCAATAAGAAAATGAACAAAAATAAAATTTGGCTCTTTGATAAGACCAACAAAATTGACATACCTCTACTTTTACTGAACAAAAAGAAAGGTAAGACACCTAGATTATTAAAATAAGTAATGAAATTTTGGTCATTACAGAAACAAAACTGTTTTAAAATTTTAAAATTATAAATTTTGTTATGTGTATTTTACCACAATAAAAATATCTTATAACATGTCAAGTGTAAATACCAGCTATTACTGTCTATAGGATGAGCACTTTTCAATGGAAATAAATTTTAAAAATGGGTTTTTGAAATTATAGGTGCTTGCTTTTCCTGCATTTTAAGCATATAAAATAATGTGATATTTAGATTTTAATCAAATGCTTAGAGATATTTTAATGTTTTAATCAATTAATGCTTTTGTACATTTAACTTGATAAATACATATATTAATAAAAATAGGCAGAGGTCAGATTTAGCCTGTGAATCATGCTAAGTTAAACCCTGATTAACAAGATAAATGCATGATTTATGGAAAGAAAATAATAAAACTTTATTGAAAAACAAGAACTATGTAAACTGTTAATATAGTCAAGTACACGAAGGTTTATAATTTTAAATTTTCAATTTCCTACCCAAAGGAAATGACTTAGTATAGGCCACTAAGCTAGAAAGGTGTAGAACTAAGACCACACCTACCCAAACTGACGAATGCATAAATGTAATTTTATTTTTTAAGAAAACACTATAAAATGGTTTGGCCAGTTATGATTATCTTAAACCAGAAAAAGAAAAGCAAACTAAAGCAAAGTTACTAGCCAAAGCTAATAAGCTATAAAATTAATAGAAAACTTCAGTTTTAAACGTTATGAAAACCAAGAATTCTAGCATTAAAAGAAAATTCTGAACAAAATGTTGCAAAGGTTTATATTAAAGTAGCTGAACTTACAAAGAAGTAAACATACTTTTGAATAAACAAAACGAAAGAGGAATAAGAAAAGCTGATGAAAAAAGATTTTCAATTGAGTAAATCCCAGGCAGTAGGAATTATAAAATTAAAATATCACCATTTTACAACCCCTAATGAAAAACAAATTTGGGCAATAATCATCATTGGGAAGTTTACAATGAGAGAATTAGACTTTCATCACCTGAATTTATGAATAAATTTTAGTACCACTAAAAGTGATATATTCTGAGATTATGTGCTTCCTGCAATGATGCAATATATACCCTATTTTTCTGTGTATAAGGCACTATTTTTTTTCTAAAATCATTAGACTGAAAATCAAGGGGCGTCTCACACACGGAAGTCAGCCAAGGAGGGAGCCTCATGGGTGATAGCTGCCCATACCTTGTCAAACAGGCTTTCTCCAATCATGAGCCTTATTGTTACTGATGTCAGCTGATGCCGTAATTGGAGGTTGAGGTGGAGAGTGTGCAGATGCAACAGGGACTGGAGCATTCTGAGGCCATAAAGATGTCAAAAAAATAAAAAGATAAATACCGGTAAGCGATTGTCTTACTCTGTAAAATTCAAACTGAATGTAATCAGCTATGCAAAGGAGAATGGAAATAGAGCTGCAGAGAGACAATCTGGACCTCCTCCCACTGAGTGTATGATCAGACAATGGAAAAAACTGGAAGAACAACTCCTTAAGTTGCCAAAAAAGAAGAAGGCCTTAAGAGGAAAACCAGCAAAAATGTTTAAAATATTGATTTCGTAAGAGATCAACCAAAGGACTTGTATGCATGCATATAAGCATAACCAATGGACATAAGACACTGGGGGATAGGGGAGGCTAGGGGACTGTCTAGGGCGGGGGGGAAAAATGGACACATATGTAATACCCTTTGTAATACTTAAAGCAATAAAATAAAATAAAATAAAATAAAATAAAATAAAATAAAATAAAATAAAATAAAATAAAATAAAATAAAATATTGATTTCTTAATTTTGGGTTGTAAAAGTGGTGGGCGTCATATACCTGGGGGAGTCTTATACAAGAAAAATAGGTAAGTATTGAATCAAATATAGAATATGGACCATTCTACAGGATAATCTGATTTCATAAATAAATAAATAGCAAAAAATTCGGATGAGTATCTGACTTAGTCCAATTTAAGGGAGACTTAAAGAGATGTAAGCCAATAAAAATTATCTTCAATGAATAGGCATTGCATGAATCCTGATGAAAACATAGCAGCTGTAAAACAACAAAAATGCAGTCAAGGAAATTTCAATAAAAACATGCGTTTAAATAGTATTAAGAAATTAGTGTTAATTTTGTTGTCATTTTGGCTATGTAAAAGAAAAAAAATCTACCCTTTTGGTTTTGTTTTAATTAGAGATACATACTCAAGTACTTGAGTGGGGGGATCAATGACATCTCAGATTTGCTTTACAATACTCTAGCAAAAAAAAAATGACAAAAGGGGGGTAGATAGGAAAAGTATAGCAAAACGTTGGTTGTTGAAATTGTGCGGTGTTACCTAAGAATTTTTATAACTCCACATTTACATTTATGTAAAAAATGTTCTCATAAAAATTATATAAAATACATTAGAGAAGAAAATTAAAACATGAAATAAGACACTTTATTTTAAAAATACTAGGCAGATTCAAAATAAAATATAAGGAGGCACTGGTATTGAGAGAGATATGGAAGACTGAGATGATAAAATAATAGTCATTTTGGACATCAGGAGATTTATAGTTAAGATAGCAGCATAGCTAAATGAGGTGCTTGCCTCCTCCCACAACCACGTCAAAATTACAACTAAACTATAGAGCAACCATCATTCAGAACCACCTAAAATTGAGCTGAATGGAAGTCTTACAACTATAGAACTAAAGAAGCTACATTGAGACTGGTAGGAGAGGTGGAGATGCAGAATGGGCTGGTCCCACACCCACAGGTATGTGGCATGTGGTGGATAAAAATTGAGAGAGATTCCTCAGCTGTAGAGGTTCCCTGAGGAGTGAGAGGTCCCAGTCCCACACCAGACCCCCAGCCCAGTGTTCCACTCCAAGAAGAGAAATCTGCTTAACTTCTGTCTGTAACAACCAGCAGGAATTGAGGCCGAAGAACCCTGAGAGCTGCTGGAATCCAAGGAAGTTCCCCTTAAAGGGCCTGTGCACAGACTTACTCAGAGTCCCTCCCTCTTAGCTCCAGTTTTGGGGTAGGAGCTTGAAAGTCACCAGAGACATACAGAGATGAAATGAATTGTTTAGTATCAGGGTGAGAGCTGGAGGGGCAGAAGTACTATTGTTCCTTTGATGAGCCCTCCCCACCGCAGAGCAAAGAGAAAGGCACCATATCTGAGACTCCATCAACTTGGCTCACACTCCTCACCCTGGTATTTCCCTGAGGCCCTTCCCCACCCAACTTTTGTGCCCACCTAAGCTATTTCCAGTAGCTTTCCCATAGGAATGGCCAGTCTTGGCTCATGCTTCAGATTTTCCTAAAATCTCTCAAACAAGCAGCATCTGGCCTCAGTGTGCCCCATATGTCATGCTCAGTGGTCCTAGGGCACTAGCAGCAGCCGGCCTTGGTTCACAGCTTGGCCTCACCTGGGTACCTTCAAGTCCAGCTCAAGAAGCAGCCATCTGCAGATCGCTTTTTAGTTTATGCTTGGTGGCTCCAGGAAGAACACAGGCAGTGGCTGACCTTGGCCTGCATCTCCTGGGATGCTCCAGAGCCAGCATATCCAGTAGACAGCTTCAAACTATATCAAAGCACCACCATCCAATCACCTCTGTATGCGACACACTGAAGGATGAGCTCAGTGGGTACCAGAGCCCTGCTAAGGTAAGCTCTGCTCTGTGCAGTGGGTCCCTCCACAGCTGATTTTCCAAGGTTGTTGGAGGTCAGTGGTCAGTGTTCACATCCAGTCCTTGCAGCTGATAGGCCTGGGTAAATCCTTCCCATTGATACACCAACAGCCAATAGCAATCAAGACTCAACTACAACAGGAGGGTATACAGGCCACATGAGGGGAACACCTCGAGGGCCCAGCTGGGGTGGTGGGGAAGGCTGTACTACTACTGGACCCTCAAGACACCTACTACATTAGACCACACTATCAAGCTTGGGAGATGTAGCAGCTCTACCTAATACAAACACAGGGAGGCAGCCAAAATGAGGAGACAAAGTGACATGGCCCAAATGAAACAATAGAACAAAACTCTAGAAAAAAAATAAACAAAATGGAGATAGGAAATATACTAGATGCAGAGTTAAAAACACTGTTAAGAATGATCGAGGAACTTAATGAGGACCTTAACAGCATAAAAAGAACCAGTTAGAAATGAAGGCTACACTGATTGACATAAAGAATAATTTATAGGGAATCAACAGTATAGTAGATGAAGCTTAGAATCAAATCAGTGATTTGGAATATAAGGAAGCAATAAAACACCCAATTAGAACAGCAGAAAGAAAAAAATAATCCAAAAAAAAAAAAGATGAAGATAGTGTAAGGAGCCTCTGGGACAACTTCAAGCATACCAACATTTGCATCATAGGGGTTCCAGAAGGAGAAGAGAGAGCTCAAGAAATTGAAAATATTTGAAAAAATAATGACAGAAAATTTCCCTTAATTTGGTGCAGGAAACAGGCATACAAGTCCAGGAAGCACAAATAGTTCCAAATAAGATGAATACAAATAGACCCACTCCAAGAAACATCCTAATTAAAATGCCAAACATTAAAGACAAACAGAGAATCTTAAAATCAGCAAGAGAAACGCAGTTAGTTACCTACTGGGCCCTTGAGATGTGCCCCTATATGGGCTGTAACCCTCCTTTTGTAGTTTAGTCTTGATTGCTGTTGGCATATCAATGGGAGGGATTTACTCAGGCCTTTCAGTTATAAGGACTGGATGTGAACACTGACCACTGACCTCCAACCACCTTGGAGAATCAGCTGTGCAGGGACCCACCACACAAAGCAGGACTCTAAGACTGTCAGCTGTTTTCTCAACAGAAACTTAACAGGCCAGAAGGGATTGGCAATATATATTCAAAGTAATGAAAAGCAAGAACCTATAACCAATACTACTCTATCCTGAAAAACTTTCATTTAGAATCTAAGAACAGATAAAGAGCTTCCCAGACAAGATAAAGCTAAAGGAGGTGTTCATCACCACAAAACCAGTATTATATGAAATGTTAAAGGGTCTTATTTAAGAAGAAGGAAAGAAGATAAAAATATGAACAATAAAATAGCAATAAATACATATCTATCAACAATTGACTCTGCAAAAAAAAAAATGAACAAGTAGGACAGAATCAGACTCGTAGATACAGAGAACTTTTTGTTGGTTGCCAGATGGGAGAGGGGGAGGGGTGAAGAAGGGATTAAGACATACAAATTGGTTGTTACAGAAGAGTTATGGGGATGTAAAGTACAGCATAGGGAATATAGTCAATAATATCCTAATAACTAGGCATGGTGCTGGATGGGTGCTGAATTTATTGGGATGAACATGTATTAAGTTATATAATGTTTTATCTTCACTGTTTTGGTATCAGTATTATATTGGCCTCCTAGAATCTATTAGGAAGTATTGCCTCTTCCACTTTTTGGAGAGTTTGACAAGGATAGGTTTTAAGTCTTTGAACATTTGGTAGAATTCACTGGTGAATCCATCTATCTGGTCCTGAACTTTTATTTTTGGGGAGGTTTTTGTTGGCTGTTTCAGTTTCCTCAATACTGATCGGTCTATTTAGATTTTTCAATTCTTCATGATTTATTCTAGGAAGGTTATATAAGTCTATGAACATATCTATTTCTTCTAGATTATTGAATTTGGTGATATATAGTCTTTCATAGTATTCTAGTATGATCCTTTGTATATCTATGATGTCTGTGGTGAATTCTCTCTCATTTCTGATTTTGTTTATATGGGTCTTTTCCTTTTTATCCTTAGTGTGTATAGCCAGGGATTTGTCAATTTTATTAATCTTTTCAAGGGACCAGCTCTTTGTTTTGTTCATTTTTTGAATAGTCATTTTGTTCTCTATTCCATTCAGTTCTGCTCTAATTTTTTATAATGTACTTTCTTATGCTGACTTTGAGTTGCTTTTTTTCTTCTTTCTTTTCTTCTTTAAGATGTAATGTTAGGTTTTTACGTGGGTTTCTCTTGTTTCTTGAGATAGGCCTGTAATGATATAGACTTCCCTCTTATTACAGCTTTTGCTGCATCCCAGAGGTTTTGATATGTTTTATTATCATTCTAATTTGTCTCTATATATCTCTTGACCTCATCTTTTATTTCTTCTTTGACCAAGTCATTTTATAGTAGTATATGCTTTTTAATCTCCACCTATTTGTGGGTGTCTTTACTTCCTTTTTGCAGTTGATTTCTAATTTCAAGGCATCATGGTTAGAGAATATGCTTGGTATAATTTCAATTTTCTTGAATTTGTTGATGCTAGTTTTGTCACCCAACATATGGTCTATATTTGATAATGTTCCATGTACATTGGAGAAGAATGTATAATCTGATATCTTGGGATAAAAGGTTCTGTAAATGTCAATTATGTCCATTTGATCTAGTGTTTCATTTAAGGCTGATATTTCTTGAATTTCTGTTTGTTTGATCTGTCTAGAGCTGTCAATGGAGTATTAAGGTCCCCAACTATGATTGTGTTTTGCTATGTTTCTCCTTTTAGATCTGTGAGTAGTTGCTATACATACACTGAGTGCCCAGATTATTATGACCACCCCATTAGTACTTCATTGGGCCACCTTTTGCCTTCAATACTGCAGTGATTCTTCTTGGCATTGACTCCATGAGATGTTGAAAGGTGATGTGAGGAATCTGACACCATGCCTGATGAATAGCACTGTCCAGTTCCATGAGATTCGGTGGTTGTGGAACCATCTGCCTGATGGCTCTTTTAACTTTGTCCCACAAATGCTCAATTGGATTGAGCTCTGGTGATTGTGGGGGCCACCTAAGCAAGGTAAATTCTCCCTCATGTTCTTGAAACCACTCCTTCACAATATGAGCACCATGGCATGGCGCATTGTCTTGTTGGAAGAAGCCATCTCCATTGGGATAGGCCATCAACATGATAGGATGAAATTGATCAGCAATGATACTAGGTATGTTGTGCTATTCAGATGTTGTTCCACATGAATTAAAGGGCCCAAATCATGCCAGGAAAACATGCCCCAAACCATAACACTGCCCCCAGCAGCTTGAAGGGTTGTACTCATACATGTGGGGTGCATGCTTTCATGCTGTTTCCGCCAAATTCTCACCCTGTCATCTGCATGATGCAACTAGAAACGTGATTCATCGGACCACATGACCTTTTTCCAATGCTTGACTGTCCAATCCTTGTGTTCCTGTGCGAATTGGAGACGTTTTATCTTGGTAACTGCAGACAGAAAAGGTGTTTGAACAGGCCTTCCGCTGCTTTGCTGATACTCGCTCCATGGCTCACGTGTCAACAATCATTCCACGTTCAAAGGCTGTTAAATCGCATTGTTTACCCATATCTTCAGAAAAAAAATCACTTCTACTGTCGTGGTAAACAACCTGCTTCCCTATTTATAATGGCCTGGCCCTCTAGCAACTTCAGTGTGAAATTATAGCTAATTTGCCTACAAACATCAGGTGGTCATAATAATCTGGCCACTCAGTCTATATATAAAGAAGTGTTATGTTTTTAATAAATGGTGCTGGGAAAACTGGAAAGTCACATGCAAATGAATAATACTGGATTATAGTTTGTCCCCATGTTCAAAAATTAATTCAAAATTTTACAAAGACCTAAATATAAGACCTGAAATAATAAGTTATGTAAAAGAATATATAGGCACCAAACTTGTAAACCTTGGTCATAGAGATCATTTTATATATGAACTTGACACCAAAGGAAAGGGAAGTAAAGACAAAAATAAATGAATAAGACTATATCCATCTAAAAAGCTTCTGCACAGCAAAAGAAACTGACAACAAAATAAAAAGGCACCCAACCAGATGGGAAGATGATAGTTGCAATAGCTCTGACAAAGGTGTAATTTTCAAAATTATAAAGAATTCATAAATCTCAACATCAAACAAAAAACCCCATCAAAAAGTGGGCAGAGGTACTGAAAATGCACCTCTCCCAAGAAGACATGTGAACAGCCAATAGATATATGAAAATATATTTAACCTCACTGTCAATTAGGGAATGCAAATCAAAACTATAATGAGATATCACCTCATACTAGTTAGAGTGGCCATTATAAACAAGATAAGTCTAAAGAGTGTTGTAAAGGTTGTGGCAAAAGGAACCTTCACTCGTTGCTGGTGGGAATTCAGACTGGTACAACTACTATGGAAAGCAATCTGTCAATTCCCCCAAAAATTGACAATAGAACTACCGTAAGACCTAGCAATCACTCAGTGGGGTATATACCTGAAAACATTGAAATCACCTATTTGCAAAGATATATGCACCCCTTTGCTCATTGTAGGATTATTCATGGTGACCAAGACATGGAAACAACCAAAGTGTCTTTCAATAGAGGACTGGATAAAGAAGTACTACATAGACACAATGGAATACTACTCAGCCATAAGAAAGGATGAAATAGCACCATTTGCAACAACATGGATGGACCTTCAGAACATTATGCTAAGTGAAATTAGTCAGTTAGAAAACTCTAAGAACTATATGATTTCACTCATATGTAGGATATAAAACTGAAACTCATGAATACATTCAGCAGTGTGATGGTTACCAGAGGGAAGGGGATGGGGGTAGAATGAGTTCTAATATAGGGTGACAGGATTTGATTTGACTTTAGTGGTGGGCAAATGGTACAATATATAGATCCTGTAACCTAGAAACCCACACTGAAACTATATGTTCATGTTGATCAATGTCACCCCAACAAATTTAATTTTAAAAAAGTTATGTAATGTCTGGTGACTAAGATGTACAAAAATATATATAAGAAAAAAATAAATTGTTTTTTAAATAGACATTGTGAAAAGCAAGAAAGAAAATGAGGGAACAAAAATAAAAAAGTAACATTTTTTGAGAATTATTGAAAATTAGTACAAGACTTATATACTCAGATATATTTATCAAAATGATACCAGCTGCAAGGATATATTAGTACATAGTACATAGTACATAGCTGCCACAACACTCTGTTAGTAACTACTGCCCTAGTATCTTACTTTTATAGTCATTACAACATTGTCAATTGGTGGCACACAATCATACTCAATACACATTGATTAAATTTGTGAATAAATAGACACATTTAGATAAATAGTGACCCAAATCCAAATTTTAAAGAGTTTTATTATCTTTTCACAAATCCTATTTTCTGTATTTCCCCTGACTAATAAATTATAAATATTATCGTTCTTGTTAAAACAATGCGAATAAAGTATTAGCTATAAAAACTAGTAATATATCTTCAAAAATATGTTTTTATTGATTTTATGGGAGAAAGAGTTAGATGGAGAGGAGAGGGAGAGGGAGAAAGATCAATGTGAGAGAAAAAGATTGATCAATTTCCTTTCATGTGCACCTGGACCTGAGACTGACTCACAACCTGTGTATATGCCCTGACTAGGAATCTAACTAGTGACCTTTTGTTGAACAGGATAATGCTCAACCAACTGAGCCACATTGGCCAGAGAAGAAACTAATAATATTGAAACTGTTTATGATTCATTGTATTTATATCAAATTATGAGTTGTTATAATCATCATAAATAAAATAAGCTTAAGCTAATAAAAAAGAGACAGAGAGCAAGATGGTATCCAGCAGGACAGCAGTGAGGGAGAGAGTGTGAGAGGATGAGAGAGTGAAAGGGGAGTGTGTGGACCTGTGTGGTGTGTTTGTGGGTGTGTGTGTGTGTGTCTGTATGTATGTGTGTATGAGTGAGGAACAGTTAGATCCTGCAGAATTTTTGGGGGCTGGCAGACCAGGCTCTCTTAGATGGGGAGTCCCCAATACCACTGTAAGCACTCCTGGGTGGCTGGGATTGCACAGAAACCACACTATCTTGAAGGGAAAAGCTGCTGGGACAAGGAGCCCAGCCTCACCACCACCCAGACTGGCTTCAGATGCAAACTGGGACCCTAAAGCCACTCTGGACAAAGACATACTATCACATATGCAGACCCATGGACAACAGGACTCCAGCCATCCCAGCTTCACACTCCTGTGAGAACCGGAGTATGTTCTCCACCCACCAACCAGCTGCAGCAGCACAAATCCCATGCATCCTGGGCTAGCCCATGACTCTCAGCAAACACAGGGCTCCTGCTGACCCACTGCATCTGTGCCCCAGCTGCACAGCTCACTCTTGACTCTCAGTGCAGGCGGGATTCCTGGACCCATTGTGGCCATGCATCTTGATGCCCAAGCTCTCCTGTGACTCTCAAGATGTACAATGCTCCTGCCAAGCCCACCATCATGGCTCAGGAACTACACAATGCAGTACCTTGATCCTTTACTGATAGCAAAAATGGGGAGACAAAGAAACAACCCCCAAAGGAAAGAAGATGGGAAATCCTTCCCAAAAAGGAACTAAATGAAACAGATGCCTGGAATATATCACAAAAAGAATTAAGTGTGATGATCATACAGTTCATAAACCTGATGGACGAGAAAATCAACAACCTACATAAGAATCAAGAGGAAATCAAAAGTGATATAGCTACAAAAAAACAAACAAACAAAAAAAAACACTACAGAAGGTTTCAACAGCGGACTAGCAGAAGAGGAGCACTGAATTAGTGAGCTAGAAGATAGGACAGAGAAACAAGCCCAATATGAACAGCAGTATAATAGGGGTACCAGAAGGATAAGAAGAGCAGCAAGGATTAGAAAACCTACTCAAAGAAATAATGTCAGAAAACTTCCTTGATATGGGGAAGAAATAAGACAATCAAGCACGGAAAGTCCCAAACAAGATGAACCCAAAATGACCCACACCAAGACACATAGTCATTACAAAGGTAAACGTTAATGACAAAGAGAGAATCTTAAAGGCTGCAAGGGAGAGACAGACAGTTACCTACAAAGGATTTCCCATTAGATTATCAAATGTATTCTCAACAGAAACACATCAGGCCAGAAGGGAATGGAATAAAGTATACAAGGTGATGCAAAGCAAGGGACTGAGTCCAAGAATACTCTATCCAGCAAGGCTATAATTCAAAATTTAAGGGGAATTCAGGAGCTACACAGAAAAAAAAAAAAGGCTAAGGGAGTTTATTGCCAGGAGCTGGTCCATCCTTGCTATTTCAAGGGACCTGGCATATATGGCATACTGTTCTTAATATGTTTGCTCATCTTCTTGGCACTATGTGTTTTAACCAAGGTCACCTCTCTGAGAAAGGTTGTTTCCCCAGGTAGGGATTTTCCCCTGAAGTCAGGGAGGGAATAAAACCCCTTAACTAAGTGCCAGGCGGGTAATTAATCACTTTAACTACGAACAATCATGCTTAAGCTACATAATCTTTACTCCCTGGAATGGAGATAAGAAACGCCCTAACCTTTGGAATAGAGATTGATAAGATTGGAATTAACTGGTATAAATACAGATGTAACAAGACAACAGGACACAGAACCTAGACACAGAACCCACACAGAACCTAGACACAGAACCTAGACACAGAACCTAGAGACAGAAGAACTTCGCTGGAGAGAACATGGCAAAATATCCTGGACAGAAACTGGCCACAGAACCTAGAGACAGACCCTAGCGAGAGAACCTGGCTGAAGAACCTAGAGACAGAACCTGGCTACAGAACCTGGATAGAGCATGGCAAGAGAACCTGACTAGAACCTGGTGACTGAACCTGGCTGGAGAACCTGGACAGAACCTGGCTGGAGAACCTAAGAAGGGAACATGGCCACAGAATCTGGCTGGAGAACCTGGAGAACCTGGCTGGAGAACCTAGCAAGAGAACATGGACACAGAACCTGGCTGGATATCCTAACCAGAACTTCGCTGGAGATCCTGACCAGAACTTGGCTAGAGAACCCAACCATGCTGATCAACTGAATGCTGCCTCTGAGTCTTTCCCTCTTCGCTGACTCTGTCCACACCTTTGGGGACCCCTGGACCTGCTGGGGTTGGACCCCAGCAGTTTATCACTACCAAGCCAGAAAGCCAGAAATGCAAGAAATGATAAAGGTACTGTTTTAAAAAGAAAAATAGAAAGGGAGGAAAGAACACACACCTAAAGAATAAAAATGGCTACCAACAAGTACCTATCAATAATAACCTTATACGTAAATGGACTAAATGCTACAATAAAAAGATATAGAGTGGATGAATGGATAACAAAACATGACCCATATGAATGCTGTTTGTAAGAGATCCATCTCAGAAAAAGAGACTCACACAGACTGAAAGTGAAGGTATGGAAACATGTCTTTCAGGCAAACGGAAATGTGAAAAAAGCTGGCGTAGCAATACTTAGTATATCTGACAAAAGAGACCGCAAGTGAAGGTCATAATAAAAACTTCATAACACTAAAGGGATCAATACAATGAGAGTATATAACTCTGGTAAACATATATGCACCCAATGTAGGAGCACCCAAATATATATACAAAAACAAAACTTCTGGAAGATATCAAGGGAGAGATTGAAAGCAATACAGTCATAGTAGGGGAGTTTAATACCCCATTGACATCACTGGATAAATCCTCTAGACAAAAAAAATCAGCCAAGAAACAGCAATCCTAAATGACTCGTTAGAGCAGATGGACATAACTGACCCATTCCACCCCAATGCTACAGAATACACATTCTTCTCAAGTGCACATGGAATATTTTCAAAGATAGACCACATATTGGGACACTGGAAAAGTCGCTCCAAATTCAAGAAGACTGAAATCATATCAAGCATCTTCTCAGATCACAATGGCATAATATTAGAAATAAACTAAAACAAAAACAATCCAAAAAATTCAAACACTTGGAGGCTAAATAGCATGTTATTAAATAATGATTGGGTTAGCAAAAAGGTCAAAGAAGAAATAAAAAAACATCCTGGAAACAAAAGACAATGAAAACACAACAATCCAAAACCTATTGGACACTGTGAAAGCAGTCCTGAGAGGGAAGTTCATAGCATTACAGGCCTACCTCAAAACAAAAAACAAACAAACAAACAAACAAAAAACAGATAATAAATGATCTAACTCTACAACTTAAAGAATTATAAAGAGGGCAACAAGAAAACAACAGAGTGAGCAAAAACATTGAAATAATAAAGATCAGAGTGGAAATAAATGACATAGAGACAAAAAAAATGCAAAAGATCAATGAAACCAAGATCTGGTTCTTTGAAAGGATAAACAAGATTGATGAAGCTCTAGCAAAGCTCACCAAAAAGCAAATAGAGAGGACCCAAATAAACAAAATCAGAAATAAAAGAGTTTAAATAAAACCAGACCCCACAGAAATACAAAGAACTGTGAAAAATACTATGACCAACTCTATACCAAAAAAACTGGTCAACCTAGAAGAAATGGACATATTCCTAGAAAAATAAAACCTTCCAAAACTCAATTAGGAAGAATAAAAAAAAAATCTGAATAGTCTGTTAACTATAGAAGAAATTGAAGCCAAAATAAAAAATAAAAAATAAAAAAACTTAAAGCAATCAAAGCCCTGGACCAGAGCACTTCATGGGGGAGTTTTACCAAATATTCAAAGAAGAATTAAAACCTATCCCCCTCAGACTATTCCAAAAAATTCAAGAGAAAGGAACACTTCAAAGTTCTTTCCACGAAGCCAGCATTACCCTAAAACCAAAACCAGATAAAGAATTGCAGGCCAATATCTCTGATGAACATAGATTCTAAAATTCTAGCAAATCAGATACAGTATTACATTAGAAAGATCATACACCATGACCAAGTGAGATTTATTCTGGGGATTCAAGGATGGTACAAGATCTGCAAATCCATAAACATTATACATCACATAAACAAATTAAGAGATAAAAATCACATAATCATATCAGTTGATGCAGAACATCATTTGACAAAATCCAACACTCTTTCTTGATAAAGACTCTCAGCAAGGTGGGAACCGAGGATCATACCTCAACATAATAAAAACCTTATATGAAACCCTACAGCCAACATCATATTCAATGGGCAAAAACCATGTCCTCTAAGAACAGGAACAAGACGGGGATGCCCACTCTCACCCATCCTGTTCGACATAGTATTGGAAGTGCTTGCCATAATGATCAGAGAAGAGAAAGAAATAAAAGTCATCCAAAATGAAAAGAAGTAAAACTGTCATTATTTACAGATGACATGATATTTTACATAGAAAACCCTAAAGACTCTAAGAAAACTACTAGATTTAATAAATGAATTTGGCAATGTAGCAGGATACAAAATTAACACCCAGAAATCTATGGCTCTTTTATACATAAACTAGAGGCCCAATGTACAATATTTGTGCACGGAGGGGGGTAGTTCCCTCAGCCCAGCCTCCACCCACTCCAATCGGATATTCCTCTCACAATCTGGTACCACTGTTTCCTAACCACTCACCTGCCTGCCTGATTACCCCTAACCTCTCTGCTTGCCTGCCTGCCTGATCACCCCTAACTGCCCTCCCCTGCCAGTCTGATCGAGCCCCCAACTGCTTTCCCTTGCTGGCCTGATCTCACCCCTAAATGCCTCTGCCTCCCTAATCACCCCTAACTACCCTCCCCTGCTGGCCAATTTGGTTCTGATTGGTTAGTTTCAATGCCAGTCAGCATCAAAAGGTCCGCCTCCTAGGCAGCCATTGGCTCCTTACATTCACCCAGATTTGGTTCTGACTGGTCAGTTTCTATGTCAGTCAGAATCTCTGGGCCTATTAACAGAGCGTGATCAGAAAGGCGGGGCTGATCAGCAGCCCTGGTGGTATACTGGAGAGAAATGGAGGCCTGGCTGTTGGCAAGGCTGGGAGAAAAAGAGAGGAAAGTTCTGATCAATGGCTGCCACAGAGGCTACAGACCAGACCCTGCCTCTCTCTCTGCAGGCTTCTCTCTGGGGCTGATCCACAGCCCCCATAGGCAGTCAGTGCTGGGTTGCCAGGCAAACCAGCACTGACTTCCAGTCTGGTCGAGCCTTCGGTTGTAACAGTCATTACGACCCTGGCTCTTTATTGTATAGATAATGAACTCACAGAAAGAGAAACTAAAAAAAACAAAACAAACGAACAAAACAAAACACCACAATTTACCATTGCACAAAAAAAATTAAGATACCTATGGATAAATTTAACTAAGGATGTAAAAGACCTGTACTCAGAAAACTACAGGAAATTGAAAAAAGAGATAGAGGAAGACATAAACAAATTAAAGAATAGATCATGTTCATGGATTGGAAGACTCAACTTCATTAAAATATTCATTCTACCCAAAGCAATCTATAGATTCAATGCAATTCCTGTTAAGATACCAACAGCATATTTCACAGATCTAAAACAAACTCTCCAAAAATTAATCTGGAATAAAAAGAGATCCGAAATAGCCATAGCAATCCTGAGAAAGAAGAACAATTTCAGAGGGATCACAATATCAGATATCAAACTATATTACAATGCCACTATTCTCAAAACTGCCTTGTACTGGCATGAGAACAGACATATAGACCAATGGAACAGAACAGAGAACCCAGAAATTCACCCAAGCCATTATGCTCAATTAATATTTGACAAAGGAGGCAAGAGCATATAATGGAGTCAAGACAGTCTCTTCAATAAATGTTGCTGGGAAAATTGGTCAGATACATGCAAAAAAATGAAAATAGACCACCAACTTACACCATACACAAAAATGAACTCAAAATGAATAAAGGACTTAAAGGTACCACGGGAAACCATAAAAATCCTAGAAGAATCCATAGGCAACAAAATAGTAGACATATGACATAGCAATATCTTTACCGATACAGATCCTAGGGCAATGGAAACTAAGGAGAAAATAAGTAAATGGGACTACATCAAAATAAAAACTTGTGCACTGCAAAAGAAATCATCAACAAAACAACAAGAAAGCCCACTGTATGGGAGAACATATTTACCAATGTTATATCCGATAAGGGCCTAATCTCCAAAATTTATAGGGAACTCATACATTTTAATAAAAAGAAGATAATCCAATAAAAATGGGGATAGGACTTAAATAGACACCTTTTGAAAAGTGGACATACAGAAGGCTAAGAGATATATGAAGATACTCAAAGTCACTAATCATCCAAGAAATGAAAATCTAAACGACAGTGTGATACCATCTCACACCTGTCGCAATGGCTATCGTCAACAAAACGACAAGTGCTGGCAAGGATGTGGAGAAAAAAGAACCCTCATGCACTGCTGGTGGGAATGCAGACTGGTGCAGCCACTGTGGCAAACAGTATGGAGTTTCCTCAAAAAATTAAAAATGGAACTCCCAGAAACACCAATCGAAAAGGACATATGCATCCCTATGTTCATAGCAGCACAATGTACTATAGCTAATATTTGGAAGCAACCCAAGTGCCCATCAGTAGATGAGTGGGTTAAACAATAGTGGTATATCTACACAATGGAATACTATGCTGCTGTTAAAAAGAAAGAACTCTTACCATTTGCAACAGCATGGATGAACCTGGAGAGCATTATGCTAAGCAAAATAAGCCAGTCAGAGCAAGATAAATATCACATGATCTCACTCATTTGTGGAATATAATAAACAACATAAACTGATGAACACAAATAGATCCAGAGACAGAGAAGCATCAGACTGTCAAACCTCAGAGGGAAGACAGGGGAGGCGGGTAAGAGATCAACCAACAGCCTTATATGCATGCATATAAGCATAATCAATGGACACAGACTCTAAGGGTGTGAGGGTATGTGCTGGGGAGTGGGGTGCCTGGGGGAAGTCAATGGGGGAAAAAGGAGACATATATAATATTTTGAACAATAAAAATGAATAAAGGAGCAATGGGGTGATAAGGACACATACGTAATAGCTTAATCAATAAAGAAAAAAAAAAGCTCAAAAAAGCTTTATATGTTCCAATAAAACTTTATACATAGACAATAAATAAATAATAAAAAATAAAAGCTACAGTTTTAAAAAATTCATTGAATTTATTGGGGTGGCATTGCTTAATAACATTATATAGGTTTCAGTTGTACAAGTCTATAATACATCATCTGTATATTGTATTGTGTTCACCACCCTAAGTCAAGTCCCCTTCCATTACCATTTAAACCCCCTCTACTCTCTTCTACCTCCTTCCACTTCCCTTTTCCTTTGGGTAATCACCATAATGTTCAAAAAAATAACATCTGGATCCCACTAGCCATTCTGCCTGGAGACCTAGATGGCCATCTGGCCAACTGGAATGCCAGCAATGGCTGAGGCACTTGCAGATCCTATCAGCTGACTCTCCCATAAATCATGACTGCAGGCCCATGCACACAACCACAACTTTATACTTATATAAAGTCTTAAAGACTCCAATAATTGTTGGAATTAATTTACATATTCAATAAAGTTGTAAGATATCAAATCAACATCCAGAACTCAGCTACATTTCTCTACACTAACAATGAAATATCTAAAAAATAAATAAGGAAAACTATCCAATTCACAATAGCAAAACAACCCACAAAAATTTAGGAATAAGCTTTACCAAGGAAGTGAAAGACCTCTACACTGAAAATTATACAACCATGAGGAAAGAAATTAAAGAAGCAGCAAACAAATGAAAAGCAAAGATGTGGATCAAAAAATTAATATTATTTAAATGTCCACAATTACCCAAAGCCATCTATAGATGCAATTATAACTCTATAAAAATTCAAAGGCAATTTGTCACTGAAATAGAAAAATGAATATTAAAATTTGTATGGAACCACAAAAGACCTTGTATAGCCAAATTAATCCTGAGAAAGAACAAAGCTGGAGGCACCACACTTCCTTATATCAGACTACATTACAAAGTAATTAAAATAGCGTGGTGCTAGCATAACACAAGCACATTGAACAATGGAAAAAACTATATATACATATATATATATATATATATATATATATATATATATATATATATAATATTTAACAAGGGAGTCATGTATACTTAATAGGGATAGCATACCCTATCTAATAAATGATGCTGGGAAAAGTAGATAACTATATGTCAAAGATTTAATTGGACACTATATTATACCACTCACAAAAATTAACACAAAGTGAATTAAAATGTAAATATAAGACTTAAAACCATAAAACACCTATAAGAAAAGATGGGGAAAGAGGTCCTTGACATTGGCCTTAGCAACAATTTTATAGACATGACACCAAAAGCACAAGGAAAAAACACACACAAAAAAACCCAGCAAGTTGGATTATATCAAACTAAGAAATTTCTCCACTGCAAAGAAAATCATCGACAAAATAAAAAGGCAACCAAAAGAATGGAAGAAAATATTTGCAAACCATACATCTGATAAAAGGTTAATATCCAACATATATAAAGAACTCATACAACTCAACAACAAAAAGCAAATAATTCAATTTAAAAAAATGGGCTGAGGAACTGATTAGACATTTTTCCAAAGAAGACATAAGTGGCCAACAGGTACATAAAAAGATGCCCAATATCATGAATCATCAGGGAAATGCAAGTCAACACCACAATGAGATATTACCTCATACCTGTTTGAATGGCAATCTTATAAAAGAAAAGAGATAAAAGTATTGTGAGGATATAGAGAAATGAGAACCCTTTGCACTATTAGTGGGGATGTAAATTGTTTTAGCAACTATGAAAACCAGAATGGAAAACAGTTCCTTAAAAAATGCAAAATATAACTACCATATAATCTGGCAATCCCACTTCTGAAAATATACCCTAATAAAATGAAGACAGGATATAAAAAAAGATATCTGTACCGCCCTGTTTATTATAGCATTATTCATGATAGTCAAGATATGACAACAACCTAAGAGGCCATCAACAAATGAATAAATAAACAAAATGTGATATGTTTATATACGATGGAATATTCTTTAGCCATGAGAAAGAAGGAAATCCTGCCATTTGCAAGAACGTAGATGGCCCTTTAGGGCATTATGATAAGACAATTTGGAAAGAGAAAGACAAATCTTGTATACTATTGCTTCTACATGGAATCTAAATTAACCAAACTCATAGAAATAAAAACTCATAGAATAAAATAGAAGTTACCAGAGGTTGTGGTTTGGAGAAATTGGAGAGATGTTTTTCAGAGTACAAACTTACAGTAAGAAAACGAATATGTTCTGTGGATCTAATAAACGGTATTCTTTAAATTTTTCAATTGCAGTTGACATTCAATATTATATTAGTTTCAGATGTAGATCATAGTTTTTAGAAATTTAGATAACATACAAAGTGATTCCATAGCACTTTTTTGACAATTTATTTATTTTTATTTTTTTAAATTTTTATTGTTATTACAAATTTGTCCTTATTTCCCCATTACCACCCTCCCCCCACTCATGCTCTCACCCCCCTACTGTCTGTGTCCTTTGGTTAGGCTTATATGCATGCATATAAATCCTTTGGTTGATCTCTCACCCTTACCCCCACCCTTCCCTACCTTCCCTCTGAGGTTTGAAGGTCTGATTGATGCTACTCTGTCTCTGGATCTGTCCCTTTTCATCAGTCTATCTTGTGCTCTATAATCCACAAATGAGTGAGATCATGTGATATTTATCTTTCTCTGACTGGCTTATTTCACTTAGCATAATGCTCTCCAGTTCCATCCATGCTGTTGCAAATGGTAAGAGCTCCTTCTTTTTTACAGCAGCATAGTATTCCATTGTGTAGATGTACCACAGTTTTTTAATCCACTCATCTGGTGATGGGCACTTAGGCCGTTTCCAAATCTTAGCTACGGTGAATTGTGCTGCTATGAACATAGGGGTGCATATGTCCTTTCTGATTGGTGTCTCTAGCTTCTTGGCATATATTCCTAGAAGTGGGATCACTGGGTCAAATGGGAGTTCCATTTTTCTAGGGCAGTGGTCAGCAAACTGCGGCTCGTGAACCACATGCGGCTCTTTGGCTCCTTGAGTGTGGCTCTTTCAAAGCCTTAGGAGTACCCTAATTAAGTTAATAACAATGTACCTACCTATATAGTTTAAGATTAAAAAATTTGGCTCTCTTGCCATAACCGGTTCAGCTCAGTGGATAGAGCATCAGCCTGTGGACTGAAAGATCTCGGGTTCGATTCCGGTCAAGGGCATGTACCTTGGTTGTGGGCACATCCCCAGTCGGGGGTGTGCAGGAGGCAGCTGATCGATGTTTCTCTCTCATCGAAGTTTCTAACTCTCTATCGCTCTCCCTTCCTCTCTTTAAAAAATCAATAAAATATATTAAAAAAAATTTGGCTCTCAAAAGAGATTTCAATTGTTGTACTGTTGATATTTGGCTCTGTTGACTAATGAGTTTGCCGTCCACTGTTCTAGGGCAATGGAAGCTAAAGAGAAAATAAACAAATGGGACTACATCAAAATAAAAAGCTTTTGCACAGCAAAGAAAACCATCAATAAAACAACAAGAAAGCCCACTGCATGGGAGAACATATTTGCAAATGTTATCACTGATAAGCCTTGAATTTCCAACATTTACAGGGAACTCATACAACTTAACAAAAGGAAGATAAACAACCCAATCAAAAAATGAGCAATAGACCTAAATAGATACTTTCTGAAAGAAGACAGAAGAAAGGCCAAAAGATATATGAAAACACTAGAGGCCTGGTGCACAAAAATTTGTGCACTTGGGGAGGTACCTCAGCCCAGCCTGTGACCTCTCACAGTCTGGGACCCCTCGGGTGCTGTCCACCTGCGGGCTTAGGCCTGCTCCCTGGGGGAACGGGCCTAAGCTGGCAGTCAGACATCCCTCTGGCAGCCCAGGAGCCCTCGAGGGATGTCCACTTTCCAGCGGAGACCAGGCCTAAGCTGCAGTCGGACATCCTTAGCGCTGCTGAGGAGGCGAGAGAGTCTCCTGCCACCACTGCTGTGCTGGCAGCTGGCAGCCTGGCTGTGGCTGAGCAGAGCTCCCCCTGTGGCAGCACACTGACCACCAGGGGGCATCTTCTGCATTGAGCGTCTGCCCCCTGGTGGTCAGTGTGTGTCATAGTGACCAGTCATTCCCAGTCGTTCTGCTGTTAGGTTCAATTTTCATATTACTCTTTTATTATATAGGATAGAGGCCTGGTGCACAGGTGGGGGTCAGCTGGTTTGCCTTGAAGGGTGTCCCAGATCAGGGTGGGGGTCCCGCTGGGGTGCCTGGCCAGCTTGGGTGAGGGGCTGATGGCTGTTTGCAGGCTGGCCACAGCCCCTTCTGGGTGTGTGGGGGGGTCCCGCTGGGGTGCCTGGCCAGCCTGGGTGAGGGGCTGATAGCCATTTTCAGGCTGGCCACTCTGGGGGCTGGAAGCAGGTATCTGGGATTTATTTAACTTCTATAATTTAAACTTTGTAGCCTTAAGTGGAGCCCAGGTTGGGTTGCCCCTGGCAACCGAGGCTCTCAGCCCCTCCTTGAGCAGAGATTTATTTATCTTCTATAATTGAAACTTTGTAGCCTTGAACAGAGCTCAGTGCCGGCCAGGGCAGGTGGGAAGCTTGGCTTCCTCCATTGCTGGGGGCAATGCAAGCCTCCTGCTCGCTTCAGTTCCATGGCCGCAGCCATCTTTGTGATGGACTGACGTAGTGAGAAGTGATGGTTAATTTGCATATTGCTCTTTTATTAGATAGGATGTTCAAAGTCACTAATCATCGGAGAGATGCAAATCAAAACAACAATGAGGTACCATCTCACACCTGTCAGAATGGCTATCATCAACAAATCAACAAACGACATGTGCTGGCGAGGATGTGGAGAAAAAGGAACCCTCATGCACTGCTGGTGGGAATGCAGGCTGGTGCAGCCACTGTGGAGAACAGTATGAAGTTTCCTCAAAAACTAAAAATGGAACTCCCTTTTTTGACAATTTATTTATTTTTAAAATCTTTATTGTTGAGAGTATTACATATGTTCCCTTTTTTCCCCCATTAACCCCAACTAGTCTACCCCCACGCTGACCCCAGGCCTTCAATGCACCATTGTCTGTGTCCATAGGTTATGATATACATACACACAAGTTTTTTGGGTGATCCCCCCTCACTCCTCCACCCCCCCACATCCACCTTCCCTTGGAGATTCAACAGTCTGTTCCATGTTTCTATGTCTCTGGATAAATTTTGTTCATCAGCTTATTTTGTCTTTTCTTAATTTTAAATTTTATTTTTAATCTTTATTGTTGAAAGTATTGCATCAGCTTATTTTGTTTTCTAGATTACACATATGAGTAAAATGTGATACTTGTCTTTCTCTGACTGACTTATTTTACTTAGCATAATACTCTCTAGGTCCCTCCATGAATGTGAGAAAATGAGATGGCTGTATTCTGGAGCAGAAAGTTATTCATATTTCTATGACAAGATAAAGCAGACAAGTGACAGCTACCTCTGCATGCATCCACAAGGGTACAATGAAAGAAGCCCTACTATATTGAAAACCTGGGGTAAACTGATAGGAATTGACTAGTTTTAGGCCTGATTCCTCCACATATCCCCTTCTAAATCCCCTAGGCTGGTAGATTAAAATATAGAGCAGAGCTTCTAAAGCTTTAGTATGTGTCAGAATCACCTTGAATTTGGCTTGAGTGAGCTACAGGGACCTCTCAGCCCTAAAGAGATCATACTTTTAAACCTACTGTTAAAGTTAAGCACCAATTTTTGATTCAGGCTAGAAGAAAATACAATGTACCATTACAAAGTATCCTCCCAATCATTCAAAAATCCAAAAAGACTTCTACTTCCCAGCTCCCAAATAAACTTCTTAATGAATTCATCAAAACCTGGTTTGTATTAAGAGTTTTAAAACAATTCCCTCTCCACTTAGGGAGATTTCTGCATTCCTCTGTTCTGCTGACTAAATCCATTCCATTCTGTTGTTTAATTTTGCCTTTCTTTGCCAAGTCTGGACATACTTTGGACCACCCTACTATGCAGTTATAGTTAAATATTATCTGAGTTCTTTTCTACACCTGACATCATGTTTATGTGATTATATCTCCATGGTTTTATTTTTTAAAAAACTGACAATCAACTAGTTCGTTATACTATAATTTAAATTCAGAAATCCTTCCAACTTGAATTTATAAAGATTTCTATGAGCTCAGATAACACTATTTTGCCAGCATATTACCTCACGTCATTTTCTTAGTGCCTCACCTATCTGTCACAGTACTGAGACACAATATAGATATAAAATGTGCTATTTGTTATAAACAAATGAGAGTCATAAAATCTTCCATAGACTTACTATGCATATTATCTCTCATCATAATATCAGCAATTCCCTGAAAGAAATGACATAAAATCACAGATTGTACCTCAAATAAAACTTATAAGTCTTTTATAATAGTCTGTTCATATTGCAGTTGAGGAAATTGTGACCTAAGGAAGGAGCATGTCTTGCTAAAGGACTTGAAGCTAAACAGTGTAAATTCAGGACTGACACTCCCAAACCAGTGCTCTTTTCATTTTATAAACTCTCTTTTATGTATAAGAATGTTTTAAATATAAGAAACAATGTTTTAAATATAGAAAATAGGAGGTTGTATTTATTGTTTTATGCATTGGTATATGGTCTAATTATTTTCATACAGATGGAAAATGAAAATTTTAATTAAGAAACATGTCAATGATAATATAGCAAAAGAATTTATGAAATCAAGTTGCCATTGAACTAGATCAATGTTTTTTATGTGTAGATAGCAACCCATTAGTAGGTTTTAAAATCAATTGTGTGGGTCACAAGGAGATTTTTAATAGAATAGGAAAGAATAGAAAATATTAGAAAGCCTCACATTTAGTGTTTTTTGGAAAATTTCAGTTACATATATGTTTATATATGTATGTACTGTTGTAATGTAAACTGCATTACTCACCATGCAACAGATAAAAACCACTGGACTACATGGCATCAAAAGCCCCAGAGGTTCTCCAGTTCTATACAGCAAAAGAGGAGAAATTATTATGAAAGTCAAGAAAAAACTTTCAGACTGCAGTTGTCACCATGGTGGACTTTTTTTTCTTAAACTAGCCTCTATTGAAGGATTAAGTTGGGTCTTTACCTGCACTTCTTTGGTACAGCTGTAAGTTTTCAAATAATGCTCAGCCATCCTCCACTTCCCAAACCCAGACTAGGGGCTCTTGCAAGTATACAGAATGACACCATCACTGCTTTAATAAGCAGCTCAGCTCCACTTGACAAGTCTCAAGGAAAGAACTGACAGTAGCAAGATGCCTTACCCAGCTGCTAGGAAGAAGCAGCACTCAAACAAGTGAGGTAAACATTGTAATGAGCAAGGCTTATCTGGCATAGCCTTCTGGTGATGGCAAAGAACATTAGAGGCCACCCACTCAGAAGAGAACTGACATCCCATGGAGCACAAGAAAGCCCCAAGGGAACAAGGCGGAGTTGCCATCTACTTGTTTCAATCCTGCTACAGTGACTTATGGGGATATTTTCAGTTTTTCCCCACTGAACATATGAGTGATTTTCACTCTACCAACCCCCCCCCCGCACCATTTTAACTGCAAAATTTCTGCACAAGACTAGAGGTATGGATAAAAAGAAAAGAAAAGAAAGCAGACAGACTGCGCATATACATATGACTCAGTCACAGTTTTTAGCAGATGCAAATTTGATAGACTAACTTTGAGAAATTTTTTACTATGAGTTGCTAAAAACTTTTATATCAATCATACAGAGATATTTTGTATGAGAGACTTTCAAGCAGTTGCATCTGACATCAGAAATTACTGAACTCAAATAGCCCACCTTTTTTGAAAATATGTTTTTTTATTGATTTTAAAAAGAGAGGAAAGGAAAGGGAGAGAAAAACATTGATTGGCTATCTCCTACATGCCCCCTAGTGGGGATCAAGCCAGCAACCCTGGCATGTGCCTGGGAATCAAACGGTGACCTTTTGTTGTATATGATGATGCTTGACTAACAGAGTCAAAACGAACATACAAATTAAAACAGACAGTGGACATTCAAATGACCCAAATCAACTGTCACTGTTTGTCCCAATAGCAGCAATGCTTATGTGAGAATATAGTTTAACAAACATACAAAACAAGTCACATGATAAGAGAGGTTCGGCTTCTAAAGTAAATTGAATATGTTCTTTAAAAATTCTCATGTCCTCCCCTCTGACTATAATCCTTAATTTTCCAATCAGAAAATTAGCCCCAGGTGATCCAGTAACATGTAGAACTCCAGTAACCTAACTTATTTAAAAAAAAAAAAACATCCCAACCATTTTTAAAATATTTAAATTGATATGTTAGGGTTAAAATTATAGAAGATATTTAGATCCAAATATATTTTCTGAATAAAAAATGTTTCAGTTTTTGATTTAAAAAAATAAACATAAAATATATATATAAGTGACACATTTTCCCAAGGAACTCTGAATTAGTACCTTTCCCTCTAACTTTCTTCAAATTAAGAGAATCTATGGAGTTCCCTATACTGCACAAGTTTTAATGAAAGAAAATAAGACTTTCTAAGAGCATCAAATACATGTTTTCTTATTTACAAACATATATACTCTTCTTTCTCTCTCTCTCTCTCTCTCTCTCTCTCTCTCTCTCTCTCTCTCTCTCTCTAAAATATATTCTTACTGATTCAGAGAGGAAGGGAGAGGGAGAGAGATGGAAACATCAATGATGAGAGAGAATCATTGATCGGCTGCCTCCTACACACCCGTACTGGGGATCAAGCCCACAACCCGGGCACGTGGCCTGACCTGGAATCAAACTGTGACTTCCTGGTTCATAGGTCGATGCTAAACCACTGAGTCACACCCGCCGGGCTTAATTCTTATTTATAAATTCATTCCAAGGACATATACAGCTTGAAAAGCTTTGGAAGTAGTTTAAAAAAACCTAGCTTTTAAGTAACAAGAAAACAGTTACAGAAGAAAGTTTAAATTAAAAGAAAAAATTGTTTTGATTTATTCAAGAGTGGGAACATCCTCCATGAAAATGTGTACCTTGACTGTGGATGGCTGGGTGGCCTTATCACACCTTAGGAATTCAAATGCTTTTTACAATGAAAAGAAAGAGAGTTTCATCTCATTTCTCTACCAGGGTAGATGTCTGTCAATAGAAGGTGGACATCAATAAAAGGAGGGGCTTGCACAATCAATCCAGAAAGTCAGCAATCTATGAGTAATACAGAACCGAGTATTTATCTCCTCTGCCTCACACCCTCCCTCCCAGCCAGTGAGCAAGATAATTACTCTCAAGTCAAGCTAAGTGCCCCCCAGTCACAGTGGCCCAATGCTGACATACAAAGCATACAAATAATTCTCACTCTGGCATAAAAGTGACAACTTTCTTGGAAGAAAAGCAGATACTGTAAATTTCTCAAAATCTTCCTGAAACATTTTTTAAAGTAATTTTTACTTCTTTAGAAAAAATGAATACATGGCAAACCATCTGTAATAAAAGGCCCATTCTATAAAATTTTACCTGGTCCTACTCATATCTGCAATCATAACCATATTTACAGACAAATATATCTATATTAATAAAAGAGTAATATGCTAATTAGACTGGGAGACCTTCCAGGAAACCTTCCAGATGTTCTTCTGGACAAAGCCATGGTGGTGGGGCCGAGGTAAAGGCGGATAGAGGCCAAGAGGTGAGGGCAGTTGTGGGTGATCAGGCTGGTGGGGGGCGGGGTGCTGGGGGTAAGCAGACCAGCAGGGGGTCCAGTTGGGGACAAGCAGGCCATCAGTAGGGGTCAGCTAGAGGTGATCAGGGCAGCGGGGGGGGGGGCAGTTGGGAGTGAGCAGGCCAGCAGGGGGACAGTTGGGGATGAGCAGACCAGAGGGGAGGGAAGGTAGGGGCAAGCAGGCCAGCAGGGGGGGCAGTTTGGGGTGATCAGGCTGGTGGGGCGGCTTTGGGGGCAAGCAGGCCGGTAGGTAGAATGGTTAGAGGCAATCAGGGAGGCAGGCTCTGAGCCATTAGGAACCAGCAGCCCCAGATTGCGAGAGGGATGTCCAACTGCTGGTTTAGGTCCGATCCCTGTAAACTGGCAGTAGGACATCCTTTGAGGGGTCCCAAATTGGAGAGGGTGTAGGCCAGACTGAGGAACACACCCTCCCCCATGCATGAACTTCGTGCACCGGGCCACTAGTACCAAAATAAGCTAAAATTTGATGCCTCATCAGGACTGTCTTCTCCAGTTTCTTAAGCCTGCTGATATTTAAATCCCCTCATTTAGAGACTTTAAAATATTCAAAATAATTCTGAGGAATTGCAAATGCAGAACATGTTCTGTTCTCAAAGATGTTCAATACTTTGTTTAGGCGGGGGGTGGGGGGTGAAGGCATGTGCCGGGGGCTAGGGGAGGCAGGGGGAAGGTCAATGGGGGAAAAAGGGAGACATATGTACTACTATTTGTAATACTGTAAACCAGTGGTTCTCAACCTTCTGGCCCTTTAAATACAGTTCCTCATGTTGTGACCCAACCATAAAATTATTTTCGTTGCTACTTCATAACTGTAATGTTGCTACTGTTATGAATCGTAATGTAACTATCTGATATGCAGGATGGTCTTAGGCGACCCCTGTGAAAGGGTCGTTCGACCGCCAAAGGGCTCGCGACCCACAGGTTGAGAACTGCTGCTTTAAACAATTAAAAAAATACTATGCTGGATGAAAGAAGCTACAGCATTTAAAAAGAGCATATGCTAAAAAAAAATAAAAATAACAGAAAATAAGGTCCCTTTTGTTGTACGCTTTAGACTCTGAACTAAAACCAGCTTTAAAAATGGAGAGATTATTAGCTCACTGATTCAAGGAAGAATTGAGTAAGAAAGCTATTGAAATGACAGGTGAACAACTTTGCCTTGGGAACAACTGGACCAGATATTCAAATGCTGTATCTCCGATCTATTTTTCTCTGAATATCTGTTTCATTATCTTTCACTACAAATCAGCTCTTGCCTTGTGGTACTATTTGCAGCTGCCAACAGCTTAAAGGCTTTTAACTTACACTTTTAGCCATAAAAGAGACAATGTTCTCTTGGATAATAATTCAAAACCCCTAGAGAAGGAAATGATTAGGCAAGCTTGAAGTCAAGTGCTAATACCTTTGGTAATAAGGTGGCTGGAAAATGGGTAGGATTAGTTCCCAGAAGAAGGGGTGAGGGATATTGGACAGGATAATTAGAGCTGACTGTTAAAAGTGTAAGCATTGTAAATAACTCTGATGTCTCAAAATTCTTGTTTTGCTAAATAGAAAGGATACATATACTCAATGGAATCTAACACCATTAAAGTAATGTTATGCTTATATGGACACAGAGTGGTGAAGGCCTGGGAAGGGCAGGTGCTGGGTGGAGGAGGTCAGTGGGAAAACAAACAAACCAATTAAGGAGACAACTGTAACACTTTCGACAATAAAGAAAATAATAGTAATATATAAAAATAATTTTAACAATGTGAATAAATTCCATTTTCATAACTTTAAAAAATCAAGTAATAGGACACAGAAAAGCATATAAAAGATTATCTTATTTATATAAAACAACTCATAGGAAAATTTTCAAGAATATGTAAAATACTAACAGATATTTATTTCTGGTGGGGTTTTTTTTTGGTGCCTTTCCACTTGTCTAAAACTTCCTAGAATTTATTATGTTTATAAAACAAATCCAAACCAAAATATGCTACTAAATAAACCCTCTTACACTTGACATTATCCATCTCCATAAGTTTCTTTTTAAGTAGTAAATCCTCACTTTGAGATTTAACTTCACACACAATTTGATAACAATTGTTACTCAAAATAACCGTCATTCGTTTTTAAAACTTGTCATGGAGCAATATGCATTTCTAGTTATCACAGCTGACAACTCAGCATGGAATGGATGACTTAAAACACTGCTGTTGTATGATGAAATCTGTCACAGTAAATACCTGAAATAAGTAAACACATTATTCCTTTCTCCACAAGTCCCAAATTAAATTTGAAAACAGTGGGTTATTCATCTTTTGTGTCTTATCATTTATTTTTAAAATTTTCTGTAAATATTGGTGTTTTGATATATATTTCTATGCTGCTTATATTGAACCTTAATAACAAACAGATTTACTTATAGTAAAAACCATGTTCCTAAAATGAACAACAGCAGGACAATAAGGGTAAAGGAATAAGTAAATGAGACAGTGGCCTTCCAGTTTAAAATATGGTTTATTATAGTATTCCATTAAGTTATTATCTTCTCTAATACATTTAAATTATTTAATTTAGGAAAAATGCACATTTTATAAGCATATAAATTTTATAAAATGAGGTCCACCAGTACAGTAAGAAAGATATCAAGAATTACAGTGTTATTAGCCCATAAATTAGAAGTTAAAATAGGCCTATTATGTTATAGTTAGATCTCAACTATGTAAGCAGGAGGTTGAGAAAAGAGATAGATTTGAAACATGTTCAGGGCCAAAAAGGTACTATGACTGACTCTTAATTTAATTTTCACAGTTGTTCTATGAAATAAATACTACTGTACTGATTAAAAACAAAACTCAGAAAAGTTAAGTAATTTTCTTGACTTCAAGAAGCTAGAAAATGGCAGATCTGGGATTCAAGCTTATAAATCATTAATTCAATGCCCATAAGATTTCTATTATATCATCTTTTTAGATGCATAAACCAAAAATAAGATGTGGGCAACAATTCTTAGAAGTTAATAACAGTAGTAACACAATACTATATTCATAATTTTGATTTAGAGTTTTCCAGGGCTTATGAATCCATAATTTCACATGGCTTCCATTTGCCTAGGTATGGTGAACACAGAGTCCTCACCCCACCTTAAAAATAAGCAATCCAAAGGAGACTTCTATTTTCCTTCTGTTAACCCTGACCCATGCAAAGCTGCTCCCTACTCAGTAATGGCACCACCCATTTACCAAGGTGCCCAAGCCAAAATCATATGTGTAATCTGATTTTCAACAATTTCTTCACCCATATAAATTCCCCAAAACTTATGTATCTTGAATTTGTCCTTTTAGTTCCATTTCCACTGGCACAACATTAGTCGAAGGCACTAATAATCATTGCTCTCCAAGGCTATTTCACCAAGTTCCTTAGAGGTCTCCCACCTTCCTGTCTTACCTCCACCTCCAATCCATCCCTGACTCAGCATAGAGGATATTTTTTAAATATCAATGATTTTTATAAATTTATTTTGAGGAAAGTCTTGAAAAAATAAGAAATTTACAACCATCATAACTGTGGTGACATAGCAATACAAAATTGTTGATTATTCCCATATCAATAATATTATAATGCAATCATAATAAAATTCTAACTATATTTTATTAGAAAGCTGCTAAGCTAATCTAAAACTTGTGTGAAATAAGGCTACAAGCACATAATAACACTTATAAAAAGAATACCTACAAGTGGGCTGATATGTTTGCTCTGATATATATTAAGAAATTATTACAAGCCAATGTAATGAAAATGGTATTTTAGTTGTTTTACAAACTGACAGAACAACAGAAAAGAGGTGGCATAATAAATCAGTGAGAAAAACACCAAATTACTTAGTATATGGCTTGGTAAATGTGGTTTACTCTATGGAGGACAAAGGTTGAACTCTACATCACAAGGTAAATATATATATATACTAGAGGCCCGGTGCACGAAATTCATGCACTGGGGGGTGGGGTTCACTCAGCCCAGCCTGCCCTTCTCACAGTCCGGGAGCCCTCAGTGGATGTCCTACTGACTGGCACAGTCTGGCAGCAAAGGCTCGGAGCATCCTGTGTGTGTGTGTGTGTGTGTGTGTGTGTGTGTGTGTGTGTGTGAGTGTGTGTGTCTGTGTCTGCTGGGGGCCTGCTACCAGCCACACCATAGAGGCTTGGAGCAGGCGCCCCTCTGTGTTGATCTCTTAGGCTCCTGGACTACACTGCGTGTTTTTCTCTCCCTTGAGCTGTGGCCAGGGTGGGGTGCTGCCTGCAGGCTATGATTTCCTGCTCATGGATCACCGGATCACTGCAGAGACCGGGGGCAGGCCCTGCTGGGTGCTGCCTGTGGGGAACTTTCCTGCTCTGGGACCACCATGGCGATCCTAGGAGCAGGCCCACCTGGGGGTTGCCCGCTCTCGCACTTGCCTGCTC
This sequence comes from Myotis myotis, assembly GCF_014108235.1. Classification (NCBI taxonomy): domain Eukaryota; kingdom Metazoa; phylum Chordata; class Mammalia; order Chiroptera; family Vespertilionidae; genus Myotis; species Myotis myotis. The sequence goes on from NW_023416346.1 coordinate 39,482,897, forward strand.
TGGGATTGCCATGGTTTAGGTGGGACACAGGGGTCCCGGCTGGGGGCGGGGATTAGGCGGCACGGGGCTTATGTGGCACATGGGGGTCCCGGCTGGGGCGGGGCTTAGATGACGCAATCGCACCACCTAAGCCCGGCTTCCCAGGGCCGCACCTGGCCTGGATGGCATCTGGCGCTGGCCAGCCCTGCCTGCAGTATGCAAATTATGTTAATTTGCATATGGTGCTGATTAGCCAATGGGAAGCATAGCAGAGGTACGGTTAATTACCCTTTTGTCTTTTATTAGATAGGATATATATAATATATATCTGAATGGATTAAATAACTACATGAGGAAAGGATACAACTATAAATCTAATAAGAAAAATTATAGGAGCATATCCCTGTGAGATTGAAACTGAGAAAAAAAAAACTTCTTAAACAAGCATAAACAATAATGAGAAAATGAGGAAAGTGAGTACCCCTACCCCCCAAAAGGATTTCAGTTCAAAGAAAGAAAAATTAAAACCATACAAAATTAACAGGTAGGTGACAGACTGGAACAAAACATATGAAACATCTAAAACCCAAAAGGAATTTATATCTATAATATACAAGGAATTCCCACAAAAAACCATAGAAAATCCAATAAAAAATGGTCAAGATGTATGAATAGATATTTTTTAGAATGAGAAAACAAATGGTTAATACATTAAGAAATCCTTAACCTTTTTAATAATCAGAGCAATGTATACTAACATAATTCCATTGTACCACTTTATATCCATCAGTATGACAAATTTAGAAAGTCAGATAATATTAAGAGCTGATAAGAATGTAGGAACTCTCACGTACTGCTATAGTCATCTACACCAATGAAGTCATTTTGTAGAGCAATCTGGAATTATTCAGTGACAATAGCTATGTGTATGTTCTATGGGCTAGAAATTCCAAAGAAACTCAAACAAAGGTCCATAGGACAACATGTCCAGAGATTTCATCACATCACAGTGTTGTATGGAAATAACATCTTGGAAGAAACTTAAGTGTCCATCACCAGGGAAATGGCTATGCAAAATGTAACAGCAATATAATAAAATGCTATGCAGCAGTTAAAAGTATGGGTTTATATATCAAAACACAATACTATTTTTATAAATTAAAACAACACTATATAATTTTAAAGATACACACACACATCCAAATAATGATATAGAAGCATTTAGAATAGACTGCCCTTTTCCATGGGGATATATTCCAAACCCCCACTGAATTCTTGAAACTGTGCATAGTACCATAGTACTAAACCCTTTATATATATTATGTTTTTTCCTATATATACATATTTATGATAAAGTTTAATTTATAAGTTAGGCACAGTAAAAGATTACCAACTAGCCCTAGCCAGTTTGGCTCGGTGGATAGAGCATCAGCCTGCAGACTGAAGGGTCTCAGGTTCGATTCCAGTTAGGGCATATGCCTAGGTTGCGGGCTCGATCCCCAGTGGGGGGCATGCAGGAGGAAGCCATTCAATGGTTCTCATCATTGATGCTTCTATCTCTCTCTCCCTCTTCCTTTCTCTCTGAAATCAATAAAAATATATTAAAAAGATTAACAGCTAATAAAATAGAACAATTATAAAAATATACTGTAATAGATGTTATGTGAATGTGATCTCTCTCTTTTCATGTGTTCCACCCATAAATTTAATTCCTTTTTCATCTTAATTAAACACCACACACTGTGCCCATAACATTTGTGGTTTGGGGTTCAATAGCAAAACTAGCATAAATTTCTTTTTCCTTCTTCACAATTTCATGGATGGAAGATTCATTCTTAATGTAGGTCGTAGCAACATCAGCATAGGAGTTTTGTCTTTCCTGATTAGGTTAAGAACTTCCACCTTTTTACATAGAGGAAGCACTTTAAGGCTTATCTTTGACATATCCAAATTGCCAGCATTATTACTGTTGTACTTTGGGAATATTATTAAGTTAAATAAGGGTTACTTGAACACAAGCATTGTGATAAGAAGATAGTTGATCTGATAACCAAGACAGCTACAAAGTTACTGCCTATAGCTTCAGCGTTGATTGAAACTATGTAAAGCTTTCCTTGCAGTAGTTAACACAGAGTATATGGCCTGCAATTCATTTATATTTCATATCTAATTAGTAACTGGCAAGTAAAACAAATTAGGTGCTTGATAAACATGCTCAATTATATTATTGAAGCAGTTGTATTTATGCTCAAAAGAAGGGGCAGTTTTATGAATGTATAATCAAGAATGTAAAATTGAAAAAACAACAGAATTAAGCAGTTAATTTGGTGGTGGCAACTAATTCACTCATTGCAAATCTCCCCTCCACCTCCATGTGGTGTATGCATTGCCCTGATAATGTTGCTTTTGGCAAAGTATCACACAAAAATGAGCCTGGAGATATATCTTCTTTTGTTGTCATCCTTTATTACTCCTCTGAGGAATTAGTGGCTATAAAATAAAGATCTGTACCAGCACAGATAAAAGACTTCATTTCCTACCCCACCTGCTTAAAAATATATGAGAGCATATGTTTCCAAAACTTGTCATTTCCTTATAAATTGGCACACAGGTATAACATAGAACTTGTGGTCATTAGTAGACTCAAAAGCTTTTTCAGACTTAATAGGCAATATGCTCATAGAAGATATGGCATTAGGCATGGCCCCCAAAATATTGTGGTTTAGACCCTGCAAAGCAATAGTATAAACAAGTCTGTGCTTGAAAAAATTAGTGAAGCAGGTGTTGTTTGTTTTCATTGTCAATCCACAAACTTGAATTAAGCACTGGCTATTTGGCCAGTGCTGTTCTAGGGACTATGGATATAGTAGTGAATACAAGAGACAATTCTTAACTTCACATAAGCTTATATTCTAGTGAATTGCAATAGAAAATAAATAAAATTGGGAAAAAAGAATGAGTATCAGAGGGGCAAATGAATTACAATTATTTTCTTTTTAAAAACTAGCTCAGTAGATTATATATATATATATATATATATATATATATATATATAATTTTATATATAATTTTATATATAATATATTTGTTATTGATTTTGAGAGAGAGAGGAAGGGAGAGACATAGGTAGAAATATCAATGTACAAGAGAAACATGGATCGGTTGTCTCCTGTGTGCCCCCTACTGGGGCTTGAGCCAGGAACCCCTTGGTTCATGGGTCTTGGCTCAATCACTGAGAAACATTAGCTGGCTGTGATTTTAAATGAAGTGGCTGAGTAGGTTTCATGGGGAATGAGACTTTGAAAAAAAAAAGAAAAATACAAGGGGGCAAACAACATATATATTGGCAGAAAGAGCACACCAAGCAGAGGGAACAGAAAGTGAAAAGTCTCTCAGATGGAGACATGTCTGATATGTTTGAAGAACCAAAAAGGGGTCAGTATTACTGGAGGCACATGAATGATAGGGGAATAGTAGGAGATATGATTAGAGAATCAATGGGATCTTTATTTGGAGGTATGAGGCAGCCAGATAGGGTAGGATCTTATAAGGACAATTGAAAGGACTCTGGATTTTACTCTGAGTGACATATAAAGTCACTGGAGGAACTGAGCACAAAAGTGACATGATTTAACTTATTTTTTAAATGATCACTCTGACAGCTTGGGTGAGTAAATGCAAATAAAGGCAGAAGAAGGGAGGTCATTTGTAAAACAATGGTTAATCCAAATTAAGAATTGTGGTAACCTGAACCAGGGTGTCCTTAGTGACCATTGTGGATCCGAGGTGAGCAGAGGTGTATTGGGCTATAGTGGGGTGAGTGCTGGTATGTCAAGGGAGATTCTAATGGGGCTAGTGTGACCATGTATCCTAGCTACCCAGGCATTCTCTTTTAAGATCTGTTCTAGGTGTAATTACAAAGTGCCCTATTTCCCTCTCAAAAGTGCCCTGGATTGGATGATAAATTATATAGTTATCCTAGGCAGAGCTGAAGAATGTGGAAATAAATTTTGCTGAATCCTAGGACTTGGCCTTAGATGTGTTTGCATGGTGAGCTGTGGAGGTGATCTGTCTTATTTGCCCCAATGGCAAACATATATTACACGTAATAAGTTTTTGCTTTTCATAAGAATAAATTATATATATATATATATATATATATATATATATATTCATGTTCTAAATTATTAAAAGTCATAAAATAGTCATAATTCTATTCTCAGTGTAAATCATTCACTGATAAATATAATATACTTATAAACTAGATTTACCTGCATATTACTTCTTTTAAAATACCATGTCCTAGTAAGGTATCCATATAAATCTTATCACTCTACAATAGCAGTTAACATTTATTGAATGGTTACTTTGTAACAGGGGATATTCTAATCATTAAATATATATTATTAATTAATATAATCCTCATAACCACTTTATTTGGCAGGTATTATTATCACCCTATTTTATTAATGAGAGAACTGGATCACTAACTTACTTATTAAACTTGCCAAAGATCATATGTACTGAAAATAGTGAAGCTAAGATTCAAACCCATCCTATCTAATAAAGAGGGAATATGCTAATTAACCCTCACATCATTGCAAAGATGGCATTGCCCACAGCCAATGAATTAGAAACACACAATGGAGTAAAGATAGTCTCTTCAATAAATGGTGCTGGGAAAACTGGAAAGCCACATGCAAACAAAACTGGATTATAGCTTATCCCAATATACAAAAATTAATTTAAAATGGATCAAAGACCTAAATATAAGACCCAAAACAATAAGTTATGTAGAAGAATATAAAGGCACCAAATTTGTGGACCTTGGTCATAGAGAACAATTTATGAACTTGACCCCAAAGGCAACGGAAGTATAGTAAAAAATAAATGAATGGAACTATATCAAACTAAAAAACTTCTGCACAGCAAAAGAAACTGACAACAAAACAAAGAGTCAGCCAACCAGATGGGAGATGATATTTGCAAACAGTGGCTCTGACAAAGGTTTAATTTCCAAAATATATAAAGAATTCGTAAAACTCAACACCAAACAAACAATCCAATCAAAAAGTGGGCAGAGAACCTGAAAATACACCTCTTCCAAGAAGACATAAGAATAGCCAATAGATATATGAAAAGATGTTCAACCTCACTAGCAGTGAGAAAAATGCAAATCAAAGCTACAGTGAAATACACCTCACACCTGTTAGAGTGGCCATTATCAGCAAGACAAGCAATAACAAGTGTTGGAGAGGTTTTGGAAAAAGTGAACCTTCATTCACTGCTGGTGGGAATGTAGACAACCACTATGGAAAGCAGTCTGATGATCCCTCAAAAAATTAAGAACAAAACTACCATACAACACAGCAATCCCTCTTCTGAATATATACCTCAAAACTCAAAATCATGTATTTGTAAAGATATATGCACCCTTATGTTCATTGCAGCATTATTCACAGTGGCCAAGACATGGAAACAATGTTTCCTGCAACAGAGGACTGAATAAAGAATGAATAAAGAAGATGTGATACATATACAGAGTGGATGAAAGAAAGGATGGAATAGCGTCATTTGCAACAACATGGAAGGAACTTGAGAACATTATGCTACGTGAAATAAGTCAGTCAGGAAAAGCTAAGAACCATATGATTTCACTCTTATGTGGGATATAAAACTGGAATTCGTGAGCACAGACAGCAGTGTGGTTGTTGCCAGAGGGAAGCGGTAATGGGGAAAGGGGTCCTAATATATGGTGATAGGAGATTAGACTTTGGGTGGTGGATACACAGTGCAATATACATATTTTGTAACATAAAAACCCACACCTGAAATCTATATGATCATGTCGACCAATATAACCCCAATCAAATTAACTAGATTAAAAAAAAATAATAATAAGAAAAGCCATCCAGTGGTAACCATTCATACTCTCATGCTTTCCTCTGTAATATCACAAAGATGCACTAAAAAATTAACTTTTAGGTTCTCCATTCTTTATATGTATAAGTAATCATTTTATATTCATTGTTCTTCAACATATTTTTTTCCACAGAATATATTATGGAGACCTTTCCAGGTCAATAGACATAGATATAAAGTTTTCTCTTTAAAACCTAGAATGACTACACCATAATTTAGTCATCTATCCTCTTACAAAAGGGAAATATTGATAGTTCATTTAATTAAAATGATGATGCAGTATGCATCTTACATACATTTTATTTATGAAGGACAGATTTCTAATAAAAATGTTTCTTTTAACATTAAGGTACAAAAATTACCTTACCAAAAGATTTTAGAAATCTACAACCAGAGCAACCTGCTTGATAGTGCCTGTCTCCTGAGAACTTGTTAAAACTAGATGTTATTCTTTTTTTTTCTTTTTTGATTAAGGTATTACACATGTGTTCTTATCCCCTCATTGCCCCCAAACCCCACTATTGATCATGCCCTCACCACCCTGGTGTCTCTGTCCATTAGTTATGCTTATATGCATGCATACAAGTACTTTGGTTGATCTCTCCCCCTTACCCTCCCTCTCCCCTACCTTCCCTCTGAGGTTTGAGCATCTGATTGATGTTTCTCTGTCTATGGATCTGTTTTTGTTCATCAGTTTATGTTGTTCATTATAATCCACGAATGAGTGAGATCATGTGATGTTTATCTTTCTCCGACTGACTTATTTTGCTTAGCATAATGCTCTCCAGCTCCATCCATGTTGTTGCAAATGGTAGGAGTTCCCTCCTTTTTACAGCAGCATAGTATTCCATTGTGTAGATGTGCCAAAGTCTTTTAACCCACTCATCTGCTGATGGGCACTGAGGCTGTTTCCAAATCTTAGCTATGGTAAATTGTGCTGCTATGAACATAGGGGTGCATATGTCCATTCTGATTGGTGTTTCTAGTTTCTTGGGATGTATTCTTAAAAGTGGGAACACTGGGTCAAATGGCAGTACCATTTTTGTTTTTTTGAGGAAACTCCATACTGTTCTCCACATTGGCTGCACCAGTCTGCATTCCCACCAGCAGTGCACGAGGGTTCTTTCTTTTTTCGAATCCTCACCAGCACTTGTAATTTGTTGATTTGTTGATGATAGCCATTATGACAGGTGTGAGGTGGTACCTCATTATCATTTTAATTTGCATTTCTCAGATGATTAGTGACTTTGAGCATGTTTTCATGTCTCTTGGCCTTCCGAATGTCCTCTTTCGAAAAGCATCTATTTCGGTCCATTAGCTATTTTTTGATTGGATTGTTTATCTTCCTTTTGTTAAGTCGTATGCGTTTCCTGTAAATGTTGGAGATTAAACCCTTATTGGTGATAACATTGGCAACTATGTTCTCCCATGCAGTGGGCTTTCTTGTTGTTTTGTTTATGGTTTCTTTTGCTGTGCAGAAGCTTTTTATTTTGATGTAGTCCCATTTGTTTATTTTCTCTTTAGTTTCCATTGCCCTAGGAGCTGTATTAGGGAATATATTGCTTCAACATACATCTGAGATTTTGTTGCCTGTGGATTCCTCTAATATTTTTATGGTTTCATGTCATATGTTTAAGTCCTTTATCCATTTTGAGTTTATTTTTGTGTATGATGTAAGTTGGTGGTGTAGTTTCATTTTTTTTTTGCATGTATCTGTCCAATTTTCCCAACAGCATTTATTGAAGTGACTGTCTTGACTCCATTGTATGTTCTTGCCTTGCCTCCTTTGTTAAATATTAATTGAGCATAGCAATTTGGGTCAATTTCTGGGTTCTCTATTCTATTCCATTGGTCTGTATGTCTGTTCTTGTGCCAGTACCAGGCAGTTTGAGAACAGTGGCTTTGTAATACAGCTTGATATCTGGTATTGAGATTCCTCCTACTTTGTTCTTCTTTCTATGGATTGCTGCAACGATCCGGGGTCTTTTTTTTATTCCAGGTGAATTTTTGGAGAGTTCGTTCTAGGTCTGTGAAATATGCCGTTAGTATTTTAATAGGAAGTGCATTGAATCTATAGATTGCTTTGGGTAGCATGGACATTTTAATGATGTTGATTCTACCAATCCATGAACATGGTATGTTCTTCCATCTGTTTATGTCTACCTCTATCTCTTTTTTCAATGTCCTGTAGTTTTCCGTGTACAGGTCTTTTACCTCCTTAGTTAAGTTTATTCCTAATTTTTTTGGTGCGATGGTAAATGGGATTTTTTTTAAATCTCTCCTTCTGTAAGTTCACTATTGGTGTATAAAAATGCCATAGATTTATTGGCATTAATTTTGTATCCTGCTACATTGTTGAATTCATTTATTAAGTCTAATAATTTTTTGATGGAGTCTTTAGGGTTTTCTATGTACAGTATTATGTCACTGTGAATAAGGACAATTTTACTTCTTCTTTTCCAATTTGGATGCCATTTATTTCTTCTTCTTGTCTGATGTATGTGACTAGCACTTCCAGTACTATGTTGAACAGGATTGGTGACATTGAGAATCCCTGTCTTCTGTCTTGTTGTTGTTCTTAGGGGAAATGGTTTTTGTTTTTGCCCATTGAGTATGATGTTGGCTGTAGGTTTGTCGTATAAGGCTTTTATTATGTTGAGGTATGGTCCCTCTAGTGCCACTTTGCTAAGTGTTTTTATCAGGAAACAGTGTTAGATTTTGTCAAATGCCTTTTCTGCATCAATTGATATGATTATGTGATTTTTGTCTCTCAATTTGTTTATGTTATATATAATGTTTATTGATTTGCAGATATTGTACCATCCTTGCATACCTGGAATAAATCCCACTTGGTCATGGTGTATGATCTTTCTAATGTAATGCTGGATCTGGTTTGCTAAAATTTCGTTGAGGATTTTAGCATCTATGTTCATCAAGGATATTGGCCTGTAATTCTCTTTTTTTGTGGTGTCTTTATCTGGTTTTGGGATTAGGGGAATGCTGGCTTCATAGAATGACCTTGGAAGTGTGCATTCCTCTTGAATTTTTTGGAAAAGTCTGAGGATTTGTTTTAGTTCTTTGAATGCTTGGTAAAACTCTCCTGTGAAGCCATTTGATCCAGGGCTTTTGTTTGCTGGAAGCTTTTGGATTACTGTTTCAATTTCATCAGTAGTTATCGGCGTATTCAGGCTTTTTGATTCTTCCTGGTTGAGTTTTGGAAGCTTGTATTTTTCTAGGAATGTGACCATTTCATCAAGATTGTCCAGTTTGTTGGAGTAGAGTTGTTCGTAGTATTTTTAATTGGCTCAGTAGGCCAATGTGCTGGAAAGGCACAACTGCAGTGTCCCGAGGTCAGCAGCCGGAGAGGGGGATGTTCCAATTTTTGCTGCCTTGTGTCCTTGGTTTAAATTACGCATGACCAGTGGGGGCTCACAGTGGCACCCAGGATCCATCTGTCGGGGTGGTGGAGCTCAGTAGGCTTTCTCATTAGAAAGGTGCAACTGTTATGTCCAGAGGTTGGCACCTGTGGAGTGGGAAGACGCAGTTTTTGCTGCCTGGGCCTTGCACCCTGGTTGGATTTGGGCATGCCCAGTGGTGGCTCACAGAGGTACCTGGGAGCCTTTTGCCAGGGTAGCTTACTCAGAGAGGCCCTCAGGCTGAAGCTGCGTGACCAAGGTGTCTGTGGGCAGGCAGCCAGGAGTGGGGTAAGTCTGAATTTCCATTGCTGGAGCTGTGCACCCTTGTTTGGATATGAGTGCACCCAGCGAGGACTCACAGAGGCACCCAAGAACCACCTTTGGGGTGGTGGTCGCAGGAGGCCTGGTGCTGGAAAAGCACAACTGTTGTGTCTGGAGGTGCACTCAGAGGGTCCCTTGCGTTGAAGCTGAATGACCAAGGTGTCTGTGGGCAGGCAGCCAGGAGTGGGGGAAGCCTGAATTTCTATTACCAGGGCTGTGTGTCCATGTTTGATATGAGCACACCCAGTGGAGGCTCACAGAGGTACCCAAGAGTCGCCTTGGGGTGGTGGGCTCAGGAGGCCTGTGCACTGGAAAAGCGTGGCTGTGTGTCTGGAGGTCAGCAGCTGTTGAGTGGGAAGACTCAGTTTTTTGCTGCCCGAGCCTTGCACCTTTGGTTGGATTTGTGCACACCCAGTGGCAGCTGGCAGTGGTACCCTGAGGCCGTTTGTCAGTGTCATGCACTCAGAGAGATCCTTATGCTGAAGCTGTATGACCGAGGTGACTGTGGGCAGATAGCCTGGAATGGGGGAAGCCTGAATTTCTAATGTTGGGAACCTTGCACCCTTGGTTGGATTTCCACATGCCCAGTGGCAGCTCACAGAGGCACCCATGGTCCGTTTGCCAGGGTGGTGCACTCATGCACTCAGAGGGGCCCTGGCGCTGAAGCCACATGACCAAGGTGTCTGTGGGAAGGTATCTGGGAGAGGAGAATTCAGAATTTCTATTGCTTGGGCAGTGCTCCCTTGTTTGCATAAGACCGTGCCCAGTGGGGGTTCAGAGATGCAGCCAAGAGCCTTCTTTGTGGCATTGGGCTCAGGAAGCCTGTGTGCTGGAAAAACGTGACTGTGGTGTCCAGAGGTCCACAGCTGTGGTGAGGGAAGACTCAGTTTTTGCTGCTGTGCCCTTGGTTTGATTCCTGTGCGCCCAGTGGTAGCTCACAGAGGTACCTGGGGCCGTTGGCCAGGGTGGCACATTCATGTACTCAGAGGGGCCCTGGCACTGAAGCTGTGTGACCGAGGTGTCTGTGGGCAGGTATCCAGGAAGGGGGAATTCAGAATTTCTACTGCCAGGGCAGTGCGCCCTTGTTTGAATAAGAGCATGCCCAGTGGGAGCTTACAATGGCACCCAAGAGTGGCCTGTGGAGTGGTGGGCTCAGGAGGCCTGTGCTCTGGAAAAGCATGACTGCAGCATCTGGAGGTCAGCACCTGGGGAGGGGGAAGTCACACTTACTGCTGCAGGAGCCATGTATCCTTAGAGGTGGAGGTGCTAGGATCTGCAGGTGCAGCAGCAGCATTTTGGCTGGAATGGCTGCAGGGTCACAGGCAGTGTCCAAGGCCTGTCTGGGTGGTGGTGCTGATGAGTTCCTAGAAGAGGCCGCTCTCCCCTTCAAGATGGTATGGGCTCTGTGCCCTAGTCCTGCAGTCCGGGGAGTGCCCGCAGCAGTGGTAGTCTCTCTCTGTCTAAGAGAGCCTGGTCTGCCATCCCCTGCTATTCCTGCCAGATTTAACTGTCCCTCACTCACACACACACCACACACATCCTCACACTCTCTTTTCACCCCCTCACTCACTCACACCCTCTCCCTCACCTCCATCCTGCCAGTCGCCATCTTCTGGTCTGATATTATTCTTTTATAATAAACTAGAGTCCCAGTGCACGAAATTCGTGCATGGGGGGTGGTCCCTCAGCCCAGCCTGCAATGATGCCAGTGTCCCTTGCCCCAGCCTCCGGCCCAAGGCTCCTCCCCACCCTCCGCGAAGCTGGGGCGCAGACACTGGGCTCGCGTCACTGCAAACCCAGCGTCCCTCACCCCGGGCTCTGGCCAGAGGCCCCTCTCCTCCCCTCCCTCGTGTGGCCGGGGCACGGATGCTGGACTTGTGTTGCCAAGGCAACATCGCCAGCGTCCTGTCCCGGGCCACTATGGGCACTCATCTTTGTCATGGAGTGACAGTTAATTTACATATTACTCTTTTATTAGATAGGATATTTTCCAATTTCAATGGTGAAAGTCATACTGTAACATTTAATTTAAGATTATCTGAAGTTCAGGTGTTTGTGGACTGACTATAATGTCTAATACTTATTATCTGGTTGATTGGCATATCACGTTTGCATATGCCAGCTTGTAAATCTTGAATTCACATACTGTTACTCATTTGTCAATTATCCTATAGAAAAAAGAGGTAATATGAAAATTGACCATCACACCCTCACACAAGGTGGCCACCTCCATGTGGTCACAAGATTGCCTCCACAAGATGGCCAGCAGAGTAGGGCAGTTGTGGATGATCAGGCCATCAAGGGAGGGCAGTTATGGGCAACCAGGCTGACAGGGGAGGGCAGTGGGAGCAATCGGGCCAGGAGGGGAGGGCTGTTGGGAGCGATTGGGCTGGCAGGGAAGCAGTTAGGCATAGATCAGGCTGGCAGGGGAGTGGTTAGGGGGTGATCAAGCTGGCAGGCAGAAGTGGTTAGGGGCAATCAGGCAGGCACGGAGGCGAGCGGTTGGGGTCCAGCAGTCCCGGATTGTGAGAGAGATGTCCGGCTGCTGGTTTAGGCCTAAACCAGCAGTAAGACATCCCCCAAGGGGTCCCAGATTGGAGAGGGTACAGATTGAGCTGAGGGACACTCCCCCCCCTCCCAGTGCACGAATTTCATGCACTGGGCCTCTAGTTTTTAATAATAAAATAACAAATAGTTCCTTGAATTGAAAAAGACCTAACATCAATGGCTTTAAATTAAGCCTAAACTGGCCGTCAGACATCCCCCAAAAGGTCCCAGATTGGAGAGGGTGCAGGCTGGGCTGAGGGACACCTCCCAGTGCACGAATTTCATGCACCCGGCCTCTAGTTAGTAGATAAGCAGGAAGAGGGTTTATGTAGGAGAAAGAGAAACTATGTATAAGGCTATACCTGTAATCCAGGAGAAAAGTGTTTGGACAAAGAAAGTGGGGATGAAGAAAAGGTAACATCAAAAGGAGTGATCCAGGAGACAGAACGTATGTTACTGAGGAACTGTTGGTATTGTTATAGAGTATACCATGGAAAATTATGGCAACCCAAATGAAAGAATTTTAACTGGCCCAAGAGCTTTGACTGGGCTGTCTTCATAACTTATAAGACATTGTATGCCACTGTTGTATTTAGGTGGTAAACATCTCTTTGTTTCCTTTCAGTAGGAAAAATTAAGAGGTAAACAACTAAATTTCAATATAATGACAAGATTGTTAAATATTATATTGTTAAAAATGATAAAAAGGTATAATTTAAAAGAATTAAAATGATTATTCTATATAAGTGTGATTTTCTTTTGAATAGCACTTAAATTGTGGCTGAGGAAGACACAAGAATCCTTAGAACTGTAAATACAATTAATGAAAAAAACCCCACATATATCTAATGCAAGCTGATGCCTAAAATTCAGTCCAGTGTATGACATGCTCTCAATGAATTCTCATACTTACAAATGTCATACAGTTTGCTTTATTTTTTTTAATCATGTGTGTATCATTTTTAAAACCCTGATTTTTCTACAAAAAGTAGCTTGATGAATATAAAATGCTAAAATTGCATGAGCCTCTGCACTGAGCAGAACACTTCTGGTTTGGGCATTTCTGAGATGTCTAAGCTGACCTTGCTCATAGCAGGTAAATTACTAGAGGGAGAAACAAGTGTTAGCTCAAAGGAAGACCCTGTTGTATGATTTTTTTAAACTTATTTTTGAATTCACATCTAATAAAATTTACTTTTTTGATGTACAGTTCTGCAAGTTTGACATTTACATAGAGTCATGTAAACATGCCCATGATCAGGATTCAAGACAGGACCTTATCCCAAAGCACTCCTTTGTGCAACACTTATGTAGTAAAAACTTACCCTTACCCTAAATCTTAGCAATAATCTTCATCCCTATAGTTTTGTCTTTCCCAGAATGACATGGAAATGGAATCATACAATATTTAGTGCATATTTAACAAACTGCCAATATGTCCTCCAGACTGGCTGTGCTACCATTTTGTATTCTTACCAGCAATATAGGAGATTTCCAGTAGCATTGAGTCCTTGCCAACACTTACAATAACAGTTTTGTTTGTTTAATAGTTTCACATCTAGGATATAAGATGTCATATCTTTTTTGATAATATGTGTTATCAGACTAGAACCATGCTCTTAAATGTATGATATGACCTTGAACACTAAAAGCCAATATAAAAATTTGCTCCAAAAAGTCCCTTTCAAGATAAAACATATGGGAAAATATGATAACAAGTAGTTGGAAATGGTAGGATCAATGTAGATCAAGTGCAGTCATTTGATTAACCATTCCCTCAGTCCACTATCCATTAAGTCATGAGTAATTTAACATTATCTGCTGTAATTATTGGTATTTATATTTCTAGTACTTCTCCCAAGAACATCATTCAAAGAATACAAAAAATAAAAGTTTTAAGTATTTTAGGAATAAAGAAGCAGAATTATAATCATTTGCACAAGAAATGATTATCTATTCAAAAAATTCAATAAATTCACAGGTAAATATATTAAAGAAAACAAGTGTTCTATGTAGTAAGCTGTTTGGAAAAATAATTTAAAAGTTATTAGCTTTCCTATATTCTGACAGTAACCAAATGGAAAATATTGTGGAACAAAATGATAACCCACATAATATCAAAAAGCTAATAAAATAAATAACAACAAAAAAACTGTAAACCATGTAGCCTCTAAATAGAAATGTTAAAACTATATTTTGGAAATTTTCATTTTCTTAGGAAAATGAAAGGCAATATTTATCCTTGGATGTAGGCACTCAAGTAGTAAATTTCATATTCATATATTTGTCTATTAAAATCTCTATGGAATATAACTTGAAATTTATATTCTTTTGTATTATACTAGAGGCCCAGTGCATGAAATTCATGCATTCTGGGGGGTCCCTCAGCCCAGCCTGCCTGTGCCCTCTCACAGTTTAGGAGCCTGCTTAGGGAGTGGGACTAAGATGGCAGTTGGACATCCTTAGCACTGCTGTGGAGGCAGGAGAGGCTCCTGCCACCACTGCTGAGCTCAAAAGCCGTGAGACCAGCTTCTGGCTGAGCAATGCTACCTTGTGGGAGTGCACTGACAACCAGGGGGCAGCTCCTGCATTGAGCGTCTGCCCCTGATGGTCAGTGTACAACATAGCAAGCAGTCATTCTGCCGTCTGGCCGAAACCAGCTCTCTGACATCCCCCGAGGGATCCCAGATTGCAAGAGGGCGCAGGCCAGGCCAAGGGCCCCACCAGTGCACGATCAGGGCCAGGGAGCGATGTGGGAGGTTGGCCAGCTGGATTAGGACTGCAGAAGGCTCCAGGGCATGTCCGGCCATTCTTGCTTAGTCCCAATTGGCTGGACCCCAGCAGCAAGCTAACCTACCAGTAGGAGTGTCTGCTCCCTGATGTGCATGTCATAGTGACTGGTCGACCGGTTGACTGTGTGTCTCCTGGTGGTCATTGCACGTCATAGCGAGCGGTTGAGTAGCCTCAGCATGTCATTAGCACATTACGCTTTGATTGGTTGAATGGCCAACCAGACGACTGGACACTTAGCATATTAGGCTTCTATTATATAGGATTAGAGGCCTGTTGCATGAAGAGATTCATGCAATAGGCCTTCCTTTCCCCTGGCTGCTGGCACCGGTTTGCCTCCGGCACCCGGGGCCCAGGCCTTTGCTCTGGCTGAGTTCTGGCCAGAGCTGGCCCCGGAAACGTCAGGGTTTGCTGCTCTGCCGGCCCTGGAAATGTCAGGCCTCGCTGCTCCACCGGCCCCAGAAACGTCAGGCCTCACTGCTCCACCAGCCCCGGGCCTTCAGGCTTCGCTCCACTGCTTGGAGCCTACGTATGCAAATTAACTGCCATCTTTGTTGGTGGTTAATTTGCATATCGTGCTGATTAGCCAATGGGAGGCATAGCAAAGGTACAGTCAATTACTATGTCTATTATTAGATAGGACTAGAGGCCTAGTGCATGAATATTGTGCACTCGGGAGGGGGGGCGGGTCCTTCAGCCCTACAGGGAGCGGGTCTAAGCCATAGTCTGGCCTGCTTCTGCAGGAGGTGATGAGGCAGGCCAATCAGGGGACAGCGCTGACGAACAGTCGGTCCTGCCCCCCATCGCCCTGCCAGTGGCCTCCCTCTGTGGGAGGTGACCGGGTGGGCCAATCAGGTGATGGCAAGCTGCCAACCAAGCCCTAAATCACCCCACTGCCAACACTGGTGGCCTCCCTGGTGGGCTGATCTGCCAACAATGCTGGCCAGTCCACTCCAAATTGCCCCACCACTGCTGCCACCGGTGTCCTCCCTCTGCAGGAGGCAACTGGGCAGGCCGATCAGGGGATGGTGCCAGCTGGCCAGCAAGTGGCCGGCCCCACCCCCTCAATTGCCCCTCCGGCACTGCTGGTCACTGCTGCCCCCACATTCCTGTCCCCTCCCTCTGCCCACTGGCATGCGCCTTGGCTAGCCTGGCACTGGCTGCTTGCTAGTCCCACCCCCTGCTGACCAGTTACTCTGCTGTTCAGTCAATTTGCACATTACACTTTTATTATAAAGGACTAGAGGCCTGGTGCACAATCAGGCCGGGTTGGCCAGGGGGAGGGGCTGCGGGCAGTTGGCTAGCCAGCTCCACCTCCAATCAGGGTGAGGGGGCCGATCCAGGGCAGGACTGGCCAGGGAGAGGGGCTGCAGGTGATTGGCTGGCTGGCCCCACAACCTGGTCGAACACCTGGTTGAACTCCAGGTTGAACTCCTGGTCAAACTCCCAGTCAAGGGGACAATTTGCATATTAGCCTTTTATTACATAAGATAATTTATAGTATCTACTAGGAAAATACTCCTTTTTATTGCTGTACTTGAAAGAATATACCTATCTATTCTTTAAAAAAAAAAGACAACTGATAAGGAAAGTAGAAAATGATTTGTCCTGCCAGATATCAAAATTTATTACCATGTGGCTTTATTTAAAAAAAAAATGATATAGTGTTGTGAACAGACAAATCACTAGAACAGAATAAAGTCTTTAAATAAATCTAAGGATATATGGTACTTTATACATGCTAAATGTGGCATTTCAAACCAACAAAGAAAATATTTAAGAAATGGCATTAAGGGGGAGAAAGCAGTCATCTAGTAACAAACAAAAACAAAAACAAAAGAATGCTTCTATTATAACAGTTAAAACAACCTATAAGTGGTTTGAAGTTTTAAATATAAGACAAATCATAAGAGCATTAGTCAAATTTTAGATTACCATTTTTATAGATTTGATTTCAGAGACTCAATTCTGAATATGAAAAATATTAAAATCAAAAATTAAATGGTAATAATTTAAAAATTAGACAATAGAAGTGTTAAAATAGGTAGGTAAAATAACAACAATGAAATACACACACCCATATACACAAAATACGACTAACAAGTTAGAAAAACTTGCAATGTATATGTCACATAACAAGACCTGATCATTAAGACAAATATAAACATCATTATTTTAGCAAATATGGCAATTTTTAAAACAAACACAAATGGTGAATAAACATATTAAGCATATTAAAAAGTATGTGACATCAGTTTATAGAGATCAGCTAAATGCCTATCATTCCTTTGTTGAGGATACTTTTTATTTAAATAAATGTTTTTATGGAGAGTCTAAAAACTGAATGAGACACCAAAGACTCAGAGTTCAGACTAGAAATCTCCAATGTGTCTTAGAGTCATGGTACTTTTATTCCAAGCACAAGTGGCATTTTATTTGTAAATAAAATACTGCATCCTACATAATTTCTTAGTGCTTAAGAAGAAACTTGGGGTCAATTAACAAAAACAAAATACATGTCATGGTCCTTAACATTTTCATCCATGTCATTCCTTTCCTTAATTATTTTTCAGGAAAAAGTGAAGCAGGCTATACCGCTGAAAGTATACTGATAGGTATTTTAGCATCTCAGGATAGTAAAAGAGATAACTGCTTTTTCTTAAGAAGAAAATTTTAAATGTATATTGTCCTTGCTTAGATAAAATTAAAGGAACAGATTCATTATGTGCCATTTTCTGGTACTACTCTGGACTTAAGTCAAATTAAACAGTAATAAGCTAACAAGTAACAGGGTAGGTGTTTTAAAATTATTTTCCATGTGAAATAACAATGGGGGTTATAAGTGCCAAAGATAAAAATTGACTCAGACAGTACTGGCTGGTAATTTTTAATAATTAACCAATGGGAACCATTATAATCAGTGTACTGGAATTAGAAAGGTATCTCTCATCAATGGGTTCAAGGTTAAAAGGGAAACTAAATTATATGTAAAGAACTGACCCCTCTTTGCCTTTCCAGCCTGATCTTCCAGCAACCCTGCTATGAACCCTATTCCAGCATTTCTTGAACAGACCCACTTTCAAACTTCTATAATCTTTGCACATGATGTTTCCTACACCTGAAGATCTTTGCCTGAGGTCTCACCCTGCCTGCTCAACCTAACACACTTTTCCTCATTCTTTTATCCAAAGTTAAAATGTAAAAAAAACAACAACTATAAAATAAAAAGTATGTGATATCAGTCATAATTAAAACTAAAACCACTTATGACTATCAGAATGACAGGGATTTAAAAGAATTACAAAACTCTAGGTAGGGATAAGTGAATAAAAAGGACACTCACTTACTTTTGGCAAATTTAAAAATTTGTATCCCTTTTGACCAACCAATTTTATAAAGGGCTTTAATATACAGACTTAAATAAATAATAGGGCTTTAATAATATTAATTAAATAACAGGGTTTTAATAATAATTAAATCCCTATAGGGCTTTAATAAATAATAAAACTTATTTATTATTTATTATTTAATTCAATAAATTTATTTATTTAAAATTTTATTCATAGAGCATAAAAATAATGGTCAGGATAATACCTGGAATATTAGTCTGTCTTTACCTAAGGAACATTACCTTGACCATTATTTTCTTTTCTTTTTTTTTTTGTAGAATACAGGGTACATTATGATTACTGTACATAATAAAGTTGGGTCAAAGTCATTGTGCCACTTTCATATGACATGTGCATTTCTGAAATTAGTGACAAGTAATAAGAAATTAAAATGTACTGGATCAAGGCTCTTTCTTGAAAAATCCTGCCTCTCTTGATTTCTTAGAAGAAATTCTGCTTTTGTACTCAAATAAAGCAAGCGGAATTTACAATGGGAAAAAAAAAAAAACCTAAGGAGATGGACATTGTAATTAAATATCACCATAGTCTCACAAGCTCTGATTTGGAGAAAGTATAAATAAATAACCAGATTCAGAATAAACGTCTCCCCGCCTCATTTCTAGAAGAACAATCTATTCAAACCTGAAGAGACTATTCTAGTTAATTGTTGAGAATAAAGATTAGGTGAAAGCATTTGGCTATTCCCTGCATTTTGTGATCTAAAATCCTCATTTTATTCTAGCTAAAAAAATTCTGTGTCCACAGAGTTAGCCTCATCTAATCACCCATCGATTTTTTAAGCTCTCAAAATTCAAATAAACTTTCTACATGGCCTGTAAAATTCCCAGTAATATAGTTTATCTACTTAAGATAAATTCTCATAACTAAATAGTGATTTAAATGGGACATTAGACCGGCCATGTGGCTTAGTGTTGGAGCCTCTACCTCTGAACAAGAGGTCACAGTTAGATTCCAGGTCAGGGTGCCTATGTTGGGGCTCAGACCCCAGTGGGGGGCTTATTGGGGGTACCTGATCGATGATTCTTTCTCACCATTGATGTTTCTATTCCTCTCTCCCTCTCCCTTCTTCTCTGAAATCAACAAAAATATATTTTTTAAAGAGCAAAGGGGACATTAATTTTTGAACTATACTTATAAAGAAAGCAACATTGTCAAGTGTTTAGGGTAATAAAACATTTTAACTATATAGGAATAAATAAGTCAGGCTGTCCTCAAACTTTTCTATTATAACACTTAATTTCATAATAAAATGAAGGAATACCAATAAAGCTGTAATTGAAAATTTTTATAATGCCCAAATTGTATACCTAATTTAATAATTTTCATGTGCAGTGACAAACCAAATACAATCTTAGATATCAAGATGTCTGAAAACTATATATATATATATATATATATATATATATATATATATATATATATATATATATATAATTTCACATGGAGGGTGGGGGCAAGGGGAGTGGGGAGAGATTAACCAGGGAATTTATATGCATACTAGAGGCCTGGTGCACAAAATTCATGCAGGGGCGGGGTCCCTCAGCCCAGCCTGCACCCTCTCCAATCTGGGACCCCTCGTGAGACATCCTCTCACAATCCGGGACCACTGGCTCCTAACTGCTCACCTGCCTGCCGACCTGATTGCCCCTAACTGCTCTCCCCTGCCAGCTTGGTCACCCCAAACTGCCCTCCCCTGTGGCCTGGTCACCCCTAACTGCCTATGCCTCGGCCCCTGTCACCATGGCTTTGTGCAGAAGGACATCCGGATTGATGTCTGGAAGATGTCCAATCTAATTAGTATAGTACCCTTTTATTAATATAGATTATACAACATAACCTTTAAGGCAGAGTTGCATTAGTAGAAATGAAGAGACATTTCATTAAAAATGTATATTGGCTTGATATGATTCAAATCCACTTGTTTATGACAAAAAATCAAGTATTTAAGAAAAGGATTGCTTGCTCTAGCTGGTTTGGCTCAGTGGCTAGAGCTTCAGCCTGGGGACTGAATGGTCCCTGGTTCAATTCTGGTGAAGGGCACATGCCTGGGTTTGCGGGCTTGATCCCCAGTAGGGTGTGTGCAGGAAGCAGCCGATCAATGATTCTCTCTCATCATTGATGTTTCTATCTCTCTCCCTCTCCCTTCCTCTCTGAAATCAATAAAAATCTATTTAAAAAAATAAAAGAATAAGGTTGCTCTGCTATCAAAGCCAAGTAACATGTGTCATTCATTGTCCCTGATGAAGTCTGAGCAGCTCAGTTGCTAAGCGACTTTGCTGGGTTCTTGTCAAATAAAATCCATGGAGAAGCAACTACGCCCGCCATGCATTTAGGCTATAAAGGCCAAAAGTTGGGGAGGACAGAGTGCTTCTGGGTAGGAGACAGTGAGGGTCAGCAGCTGGAAGCACTGGAGGGTCTGGGATATGCAAAACTGCTGGGTGCAGGGTCTGGCCCTGAGCTCCAAGAGGTTAGGTCCAGAGGGAGGGCAGGGTGAGGGTCCTGGGATCCTCTTCCTGTGAGGCTCCTCCTCCTCCCCTTAACCCCCTAACCTGTCCATTTGGATTAAGGGGATGGGAAGTGGGTATGCAATGCCTGGGCAGGATGCCCCTCAGTCCCAGATCTCTCCCAAGACAGGGGAGAGGTGTTTGTATTGTTTTATTTGATTATTCTTACGTGTTGAAGAGGGTGACAGGGGAGTGTCTGCCAGACATGGCTTCCTTCTGTTTGCTTGCCAGAGATGCCCCACATGATGCCTTTTCCCTTCCTTCCCCACTGCCCTGAGCTAACTTGCATGAGATCACCAGGGATGAAACTGGGGGCCCCGTTGTATTGCGTGGAGATTACACTCCACAGGAACCTGCCTGATCCAGGGAGGGTTGGGGTCACTCACTGCAGGAAAGGCTCGATTTAAATGAAACCGCCTCTTAGATAGGCACAGGCTGAGCCTTTTGCAGAGGGTTTATCATCCCTTCTAGCTGTTTCCTTGGAAACCACAAACTCAAGATAGCAGATTCAAGAGCCGGGCTGCATGGTGGCCGTCTATTATTATAGAGGATATGCATAGCCCATGTAAACAGACAATAGTGTGGTGAAGGCCTAGGAGTGGCAGGTGTAGGGAGGTTGGAGGGGGACAATGGGGAAAAAACTAAGGGGGCATCTGTAATACTTTCAGCAATAAAGATAAGTTTAAAAATAAAATTGTGGCAGAGATGTTGGCAATTAAAAAAAAAGAAATGTTTGAATGTATATTGCAACTGACAAAGAGATTAGCAAAATAAAGAGTCCAAGAATAGTATAGGCAGGATAAAAATGAAGAAGGGTGAGCACTGAAATCAATTGAAATAAAGACAACTCTAAATAACTTTTACAAATATAATAATACTAAATGTAAATTTAAAAATATTCTTTAAAATGAAGATGCAGATATAGATATGATAGATATTTGGAATAGTAAATGTTTAAATAGAAATGTTGACTATAGAAATAACAAGAGGTTGAAAAGAGAAACTGAATTAAAAGTGTTCTAAATATTCTCTCTCAAATATAGGTCATTCTCATTAAATTTTTATTTCTGACTCAGTAATTTGAAGAACTGTAAGTTAAAGAATGCTTTTGAACAGCATAAAAGTTGCCATTATGAAAATACAAAACATAATCCTCTAAGTCACTGGAAAGCATAAAATGAAGCCTTTCTACTGAAAATCAGGAAACCATTGGAAATAATGCCAAGGAAATTATTAAAAAAATTGGTAGAAATCAATCATATCAGCTATTAAAACAAATGTGAATAAGTTAGCCTCCTATATTGAGACTAGATCAGTGGTTCTCAACCTTCCTAATTCCACGACCCTTTAATATAGTTCCTCATGTTGTGGTGACCCTCAACCATAAAATTATTTTCATTGCTACTTCATAACTGTAATTTTGCTACTGTTATGAATCATAATGTAAATATCTGATATGTAGGATATATTTTCATTGTTACAAATTGAACATAATTAAAGCATAGTGATTAATCACAAAAACAATATGTAATTATATATGTGTTTTCTGATGGTCTTAGGCAAGCCCTGTGAAAGGGTCATTCGACCTCCAAAGGGGTCGCAACCCACAGGTTGGCGACCCACAGGTTGAGAACCACTGGACTAGATAGTAGATGGTTGTGTGTATATGTGTTACTTTGAGTTAAAAAAAAATTTGTGAAAGAAAACTTTTTAAAAAGATAAAATATGCAAAGTAAATGTAAATAAAAGAAAAGCTGGGGCTGTGAAATACCAAATAAAGTAAAATTCAAGACACAAGGCATTAAATGGAAAAAAGAACTAGCTTTATATTGATAAAACATAAGATTCTTAATGTGTTAAATATAATTTAATTAATTTATTAATTATTAAATAATTATCTGAGAAAATATACATAAATGGTTTAATGAACCCTCTGAACTTTGAGAGATGTATGAATAACAAATTGATTTATTACTTTTTTCTAAAAACTACCTTCACTCATAACCTGTTAAACTGTTGGTGGGAATGAAGTAGGTTCAGTCACTATGGAAAACAGTATAGAGTTTCCTAGAAAAATTAAAAATAGAACTGCTTTATGACCTAGAAGTTCCACTTCTGGGAACATATCTGAAGAAACCCAAAACACTAATTTGAAAGAATTTATGCATTGCTATATTCATTACAGCATTATTTACAGTAGCCAAGATTTGGAAGCAGCCCAAGTGCCCATCAGTAGATGAGTGGATAAAAAAGCAGTGGTACTTTTACACAATGGAATACTACTTGTCTGTAAAAAAAGAATAAAATATCTTTTGGGACAGCATGGATATACCTGGAGAGTATTATGCTAAGTGAAATTAGACAGTCAGAGGAAAAAAAGTACCATATGATTTAACTTATATGTGGAATCTAATGAACAAAATAAACTGACAAGCAAAAACAGACTCATAGAACAGACTAACAGATGTCAGAGAGAAGGGGCAATAGGGGGCTGAGTGAAAAAGTTGAAGGGATTAAGCAAAAAGCAAAATAAAAACTAATAGACACCTACAAATATATTGTGATTATCAGATGAAAAGGGGAGTGGGGGAGGTATAAGACAGTAAAGGGGAAATATATGGTGATAGAAGGAGACTTCACTTGGTGTGGTAAACACACAATACAATATTCAGATGATGTATTATAAAATTGTACACCTGAAGCCTATAGAATTTTATTAACCAACTAGAGGCCCAATGCACAAAAATTTGTGCACTTGGGGGGGGGGCCCTCAGCCTGGCCTGTGCCCTCTTGCAGTCTGGGACCCCTCAGGGGATGACCACCTACTGGCTTAGGCCCGCTCCCCAGGGGATTGGGCCTAAGCTGGCAATCAGACATCCCTCTGGCAGCCCAGGAGCTCTCGAGGGATGTCTACTTGCCTGCGGGGAGCAGACCTAAGCTGCAGTCTGACATCCTTAGTGCTGCTGAGGAGGCGGGAGAGGCTCCCACCACCACCACTGTACTGGCAGCCATCAGCCTGGCTTGTGGCTGTGCAGAGATCCCCCTGTGGGAGCGCACTACCCACTGGGGGCAGCTCCTGCATTGAGCGTCTGCCCTCTGTTGGTCAGTGTGTGTCATAGTGACCAGTCATTCCCAGTCTTTCTGCTGTTAGGGTCAATTTGCATATTACCTTTTTATTATATAGGATAGAGGCCTGGTACATGGGTGGGGGCCAGCTGGTTTGCCCTGAAGGGTGTCCCGGATCAGGGTGGGGGTCCCGCTGGGGTGCCTGGCCAGTCTGGGTGAGGAGTTGATGGGTGTTTTCAGGCTGATCACACCCCCTTCAGGGTGGGGGTCCCCACTGGGGTGCCTGTCCAGCCTGGCTGAGGGGCTGATGGCTGTTTTCAGGCCTGCCACATCCCCCAGCGACAGAAGCTCCCAGCCTCTCCTTTTTTTCTTTTTCTTTTTTTTATTCTGGGATTTATTTACCTTCTATAATTGAAACTTTGTTGCCTTCAGTGGAGCTCAGAGCCGGCCAGGGTGGGGTGGGAAGCTTGGCTTCCTCCATCACTGGAGCAACCAAGCCTCTGGCTCACTCCAGCTCCGTGGCTGCCGGCAGCCATCTTGGTTGGGTTAATTTGCATATAGTTGCTCTGATTGGTTGGTGGGCGTGGCTTAAGGCATAGCAAAGGTATGGTCAATTTGCATGTTTGTCTTTTATTAGATTAGATGTCTCCCCAATAAATTCAATAAAAAAGACAAATTCTTTGCCCTTAATCTTGGGAATTAGGCAATGATATCTACTCTGTTCTATATCTCAATAGTGGCAGAAGTTTTCACCTCCAAATAAGCAGGCAAAGAATATAAATCCATACAGGTGAGAAAGAAAGAAAACTTTCCCCATTTGTAGATGACATGATAGAAATTCCTAGTATCTACAAAAAACAATACAGCTCCTAGAATTAATAAGTATGTTCAGCATGGTCATAGGATATATGATAAACATTAAAACATCAAATCTATTTCTATATACAAGCAATTAACACTGACATAAAAGTGCAATATAATCATAATTGCTCAAAAAAGAAATACTTAAGTGTAAATAAAAAATATGCCCATGATTTGTTTGCTTAAAACTGTAAAATGCTGAAGAAATAAATCAAATAACATTAAAAATTAATAGACACAGTATTCACAGATTGGAAGTCATATAATAGTTAAAATATCAATTCTCTACAAATTAATCTATAGGTTTAACACAATTCCTATCAAAATCCCAATTAGATTTTTATAGATACAGATAAGATTACTATAAAATTTGTATGGGAAGGCTCAGGCCTTAGAATAAGCAAAGTAATCTCAAAAAGTAGAATTATGTTGGAGGAATCCCTTTACCTGATATTAAGGCATACTATATATAGCCACGGCAATCATGACAGGCTGCTACTGGCACAGAGCTCAATGGAACAGAACAGAGAACCCAGAAATTGACCCACACAAATACTCCCATCTATTTTTCACAAAAGTGTAAAAGCTGTTTAATGGAGGAAAAATAGCCTTTTCAATAAAATGTCCTGGAGTCTTTATACAAAAACCCCCAAAAACAAACAAACAAAAAACAAACAAACAAACAAAAAAACAACTAAATATCACAACTTATACAACATTTAACTGAAAATGAATCATGGAATTTAATATACGATATAAAAGTTTTAAAGAGTAGCAAAGGAGAAAAAAAATCTTTGGTCAAGGCAGATAGTTCCTAGACTTTTCATCAAAACATTATCACTAAAAGAAAATTTAATAAATTATACTTCATTAAAATTAAAGGCATTTTCTCTGTAAAAGACCCTGATAAAAAGCATGAAGGGGATATTTTCATAGTGGGAGAAAATATTTATAAACCACATATCCAACAATGAACTAGTATCTCTCATATTCAAAAAAATATATATATTTTATTTATTTATTACATAGAGGAAGGGAGAGGGATCGAGAGTTAGAAACATCGATCAGCTGCCTCTTGCACACCCACTACTAGGGATGTGCCCATAACCAAGGTACATGCCCTTGACTGGAATCAAACCTGGGACCCTTCAGTCTGTAGGCCGACACTCTATCCACTGAGCCAAACTGGTTAGGGCTTATAATTTAAAAGTAAAATTGCAACAACTAGAAATGAACAAAGATATTTCACTAAAGAAGATATACAGATGGCAAATGAAGACATGAAAATATAGTCAGTATCAGGATGGCTAAAATAAGTAAAGTGACAATATGAAATGCTGTAGAGGAGTGGAGAAACAATTTCAGATTGCTCATAGTACTGCAAAATGAATGGTCCGGGCACTATGGAAGCAGTTTCTTAAAAAAGTAAACATGCTACTAACATACAACTTAGCAGTTATACTCCTGAGTATTAGTCTAAAGAAATAAAAATTTATGTTCAGTTGTACCTGAATTCTTATAGCAGCTTTATTTATAACAGCTAAATATTAGACATATCAGAAAACCTAATAGGCTGATAACAACTGATAAAATTGAAGTAGTAACCAATTCTCTTGGAATACTACACAGAACTTGGATGGATCTCAAGTGAAGCATGCTGAGTAGAAAAAAGCTAATCTCAAAAGCTTGCATAGTGTAAGATTCAAATTACATATTATTGAAATGATATAATCATAGAAATAGAAAACAAATTAGTAATTGTCAGTGGTGAAGGTAAGGGTGGGAAGGGAGGTTGGCTATAACAGGACAATATAAGGGACTCTAGAGGTGATGGAAATGTTCTATATTATGACTATATTAATGCCAGTGTCCTGATTATGATATTATACTCTAATTTTTCAAGATTTTACCATGAAGAACCTGGTTAAAAGGTAGACAAGGTCTGTCTATTAATTCTTATTGCTGCATGAGAATCTATAATTTTATTACAATAAAAATGTTTAATTTAAGGGAGAACTTCTCTGTGATAAAAACAAAAGGCTTATCATTCAAGTTTCACAAAATAAGTATGATGGTGCAATGAGATTTCTTAAAATTAAAGGTTGCCTTAGTAATAGCAAGCCCTGCTTGTTTTCAGTTTCAGAGACTGCCTATTTTTTTATAGGTCATATCTTGACAAACCCTACTGATGTCACTGAGGCTCCCAACAGATGGAAAGTTGAGAACCAAGAAACTTAAGGCTGGGAAGTGTAGAGAATAGAAGTCAGATACATGCTTAAGATTATTTTTTGAAGCATCAAGAACAAATATTTTATGGCATTCTGATCATAAGTAAAAATTTAACTTCAAAAAGGGTTTAATTTTAAAAATGGATAAAAAGTAAAATGAAAAGTGGATAATACTATTTATTTTGTATGTTGTATAAGAGAGTAAATGGTATAATATTAATTACTAGAGGCCCAGTGCATGAAATTTGTGCACAGGTAGGGTCCCTGTCATGAGTTCCTCTATTTTGCATGAGTTCCTCTTGCAATTCCTATGTGGCCTTCATTATCTTGGCTTCCATAGATTCCTAGGATTCTACTTCCTCAATTAGAGTATCCACTCCTGCATCCCACCACCAATAAAGTTTCATTGATGCTTCTATAACTTCTCTGATTTTCTTTTCCCCTCCTCTTTCCTCTTTCCCTTTTTCTAATCTCTCTTCCTCCCCAATGAGATTAAAAATAAAAATTTCTGTGGTTCTCTCATGTAATACACAGACACAGACACACACACACAATTATTTTTTCTTATGAGATCTTGGTATTCTCTAACACAGTTCCTTATCTAAGAGTAAGCTTAGTGTCTGCTGATAAGCTAAAACTTTTTTAAAAGCTCAGCATAAAAATAGTGGAAACTTAGAATAATGGCTCAAATATCTGCCAATATGGTTCCATCTAGGACCATTGGAGGCCATTGGAGACAACGTATCCTATCTAATAAAAGAGAAACATGGTAATTGTCATACGACCGCTACCCTTCCCATTGGCTAATCAGCTAGATATGCAAATTAACTGCCAGCCAAGATGGCGGCCGGCAGCCAGGCAGCTTGAAACTAACATGAGGCTTGCTTGCTTCAGTGATGGAGGACTCCAACGCTCCCCGCCAGCCACTGCAGACATCTGAGCTGGCAGATTGAAACATAGTTACAAAAATAGAAGCTAAACAAAACCCCAGAAACCAGCTTTCAGCTAGCCTGGATCTCAAAGCTGGAGTTGATACAGAGTTTCGATTGTAGAACCTAAATGAACCAGATACCTGCTTTCAGGAGTGGAGGCCTAAGAGCTGGAGCCTCAGAGCTAAAGCTGGCTCAGAATAAAAAAAAAATAAAAAATAAAAAAAGGAGCAGTTGGGAGCTTCAGTCCCAGCCTGAAAACAGCCCTCAGCCCCTAACCCAGACTGGCCAGGCACCCCAGTGGGGTCCCCCACCCTGAAGGGTGTGTGACCAGCTGCAAACAGCCATCATCCCCTCATCCAGGCTGGCCAGGCACCCCAGTGGGGACCCCCACCCTGATCCAGGACACCCTTCAGGGCAAACCAGCCAGCCCCACCCATGCACCAGGCCTCTACCCTATATAGTAAAAGGGTAATAAGCCTCCCAGCACCAGGATCAGCAGATCCACGAGGTCTCCCAGCACCGGGGTCAGTGTGACAGGGGGCAGTGCCCAAACCCCCTGATTGCCCTGTGGCTCTGTGTGTGACAGGGGGCAGGGCCACAACCTCCCTATCGGCCTTGCTCTGTTCCTGACAGGGGAAGGCGCCCCAACCCCCTGATCGGCCCTGCTCTGTGCCTGATGGGGGGAGCTCCCCAACCTCCTGATCGCCCTGTGGCTCTGTGTATGACAGGGTGCGGTGTCCCAACCCCCCCTCCCCATGGGCCCTGCTTTGTGTGTGACGGGGTAGAGCCATAACCTCCCTATCAGCACTGCCCTGAGTGAGAGAGTGGCGGTGCCCCAACCCCCTGATTGGCCCTGTTCTGTGGGTAAGAGGGTGGCGCCCTAACTCCCTGATCTGCTCTGTTCTGTGCGTGCAGGGGGGAGTTCCCCAACCCCCTGATCGGCCCTGCTCTGTGCGTGACAGGGGGGAGCTCCCCAACCCCCTGATTGACCCTGCTCTGTGCATGACAGGGGGGAGCTCCCCAACCCCCTGATCGGCCCTGCTCTGTGCGTGACAGGGGGGAGCTCCCCAACCCCCTGATCGGCCCTGCTCTGTGCCTGATAGGGGGGAGCTCCCCAACCTCCTGATTGCCCTGTGGCTCTGTGTGTCACATGGTGCAGTGCCCCAACCCCCCCACCCCACAGGCCCTGCTCTATGTGTGACGGGGTAGAGCCGTAACCTCCCCATCGGCCCTGCCCTGAGTGTGAGAGTGGCGGTGCCCCAACCCCCTGATTGGCCCTGTTCTGTGGGTAAGAGGGTGGCGCCCTAACCCCCTGATCTGCCCTGTTCTGTGCGTGACAGGGGGGAGTTCCCCAACCCCGAACGGCCCTGCTCTGTGCGTGACAGGGGGCAGCGCCCCAACCCCCTGATTGGCCCTGCTCTGTGCGTGACAGGGGGTGGCGCCGCGACCTCCCCATCAACCCTGCCTTGAGTGTGACAGGGGGCGGTGCCCCAACCCCCCAATTGGCCCTACCCTGAGCGTGACTGAGGGTGGCTTCGCAACCTCCAGATTCGCCCTGCTCTGTGCATGCCAGGGGGCAGCGCCCCAATTCCCCAATCAGCCCTGCTCTGAGCCTGACCAGGGGCTGCACCTAGGGATTAGGCCTGCCCTCTGACACCCGGGAGCAGGCCTAAGCCAGCAGAGTGTTATCTCCCGAGGGGTCCCAGACTGCAAGAGGGCACAGGCCAGGCTGAGGGGACCCCCCTTTCCCCCCGAGTGCACAAAGTTTTGTGCACTGTGCCTCTAGTTGCTTAATAAATAAACATAACATTTTTACTTCACTAGAGCATACCAAACTTTGATCAAATAGAAGCCTTTCTTTAAGTCCTGCCTATGTGCATATGTTCATATTATACTCACTGTATCTTGCCTTCACTTATAACTGCCAAACTCAAGCCTCATTTCTTGCAAAAAAAATATTAAGAATTAATACCTTCTTGATCTTTCCTTTCACTATTGTCCTATTTTCATTTTATTTTAGTTCCTCTTTAAGTGTTTTCACAGACTACACTATAATCTTTTGTGCTCTTCACATTTTCATAGAGATACAAAAGTTGGACATGTTTAATGCAGTAGGGATAGAGATAGAGAACACATTGCTTGGCATGCCCTACCTACTCAATGGATACACTTGAAAACCTCTACAAGTTTACTAGATTGCTTATCAGGAATCCCTCATTCTAGTTACATATAAAATGCATTTTCCTGAATTAATTATTTATTTCTTTTAGAAATAATTTTTAAAATATATTTTATTGATTTTTTTTTTTTACAGAGAGGAAGGGAGAGGGATAGAGAGTTAGAAACATTGATGAGAGAGAGACAACGACCAGCTGCCTCCTGCACACCCCCTACTGAGGATGTGCCCGCAACCAAGGTACATGCCCTTGACCGGAATCGAACCTTGGACCCTTCAGTCTGCAGGCCGACGCTCTTTCCACTGAGCCAAACCAGTTAGGGATGTTTATTTCTTTATCACAAAGATAAAACTGTAGAGAAAATAAGCATTTTTAAACAGCAGACATTATAGGTTTTGGTGTAAGACAGACTTGGGAATAAAACTCAACCACCACCAATTAGTTATATGACCTTGAACAAGATATTTAATTTCCTTGTGCCTAAGTTTATCTTGTATAAAATAGGGATTATGATAGTGCCTATTCTACTACATGGTTGTGAAGATTAATTAGTATTGATATATTTACAATATCTTTCATAATGCCTAGCCGTTAATAAACAGTAGCTTAGTGCTCAATACATGGCATATTTACTTATCATTTATCATTATCTATTCAAATAATATCCACTGAGCACTTATTACATGACAGCCCTGTTTTAAGCACTATGTAAATAAAAAGATATGGTCTCTGCCCTTCAGCAGCTCAGGTAATACTTGGTTTATACTGAACTTGAAATCAGGCCTATACCTGGGCTTCTGCCATTTCAGGTTAAACATCTAATATCAAATTTTTGCAGTCAATAAACTTGCCAGGTTCTTTTAAACACAATTTACTGTTAGACTAGGTATGCCCCATCCTTTATGTATACAATTGAATGTTTAAGTGAATTATACATTTAATATTTTTTCAGAGAGGAAAGGAGGAGAGATAGAAACATCAATGATGAGACAGAATCATTGATCAGCTGCCTCCCACACACCCTCCATTGGGGACTGAGCCCTTAACCCAGGCATGTGCATGAACCAGGGCCTCCTGGTTAATAGTAGGCACTCAAACACTGAGCCACACCATCCAGGCAGAATTATACATTTTTATATAATCTTTGTTGAATATCATCTGAATACTTTTTATTGTTTAATGTATTACAAATAATAGAACATATGTCTCCTTTTCCCCCTATTGACCTCCCCCTGACCTCCCCCACAGCCCTGGCACATGCTCTCACCCCCTAGTGTCTGTGTCCATTGATTATGCTTATATGCATGCATACATGTAATTTGGTATATCTCTTACCCCTCCAACCCTTCCCTGCCTTCCCACTGAAGTTTGACAATCTGTTCGATGCTTCTTTTTCTCTGTATCTATTTTTGTTCAACAGCTTATGATGTTCATTATATTCTGCAAATGAATGAGATCATGTGATGTTTATCTTTCTCTGACTGGCTTATTTCGCTTAGCATAATGCTCTCCAGTTCCATCCATGCTGTTGCAAATGGTAAAAATTCCTTCTTTTTTACAGCAGCATAGTATTCCATGGTGTAGATGTACCAGTTTTCTAATACACTCATCTGCTGATGGGCACTTAGGCTGTTTCCAAATTTAGCTATTGTAAATTGTACTGCTATGAACATAGGGGTGCATATATCTTTTCTGATTGTTGCTTCTGTTTTCTATATTTCTAGAAGTGGCTATCATCAACAAATCAACAAATGACAAGTATGGAAAGGATTCGGAGAAAAGGGAACCCTCTTGTTCTGCTGGTGGGGATGCAGACTGGTACAGCCACTGTGGAAAACAGTATGGAGTTTCCTCAAAAAATTAAAAATGGAACTTTCATCTGAATATTTTGAGTGCATAATTTCAACTTAACTTTTATACTTTGATCTTCAAATTCAATGCATTGTCTAATTCTACCAATAAAAGTGTATCAAGTCTACCTATTATACTTATTCATGTTACTGACAATTTTGAATTGAACAGGTCAATAGGGGGAAAAGGAGACATATGTTCTACTATTTGTAATACTTTAAACAATAAAAAATATTCAGATGATATTCAACAAAGATTATATAAAGACACGGCACTACCTCTAAGTCGAAGCTTAATTAATAGAAAATACTTTTGTAGCATATTTGTGCATCTGCAAATCCTTCAAAATCCAGAATTTATCTCAATATCTATCATAACACATATCATGACACCATGTGTGTAAAAGAACTCACAAAATGTACTGAATAAATGTATAAATACTAGAAAATTAATAAATTTAATTTTGAATCACAGCACATTATTCCAATAAACTGTAATTGTTAAATAAATGGCATAGACAATAAATCTAAAGGTATATGGAAAAAGAAAAATAAGGGGGTTCAGGGATACTTTTACAAAGAAAGGATTTTAATTGAGAATTTTCTGGTAGAATGTAGCACTAAAAATTTTGTTGTTGTAGATAGCAAGGAATATTAAATGCCTACTTTATATTTTATTTAAAGCATAAAATATAAACTTTATATTTTAAACAATGGAGAGGCACTGAAGTTTTTTGAGAAGGGGAAATCAGATAGCCAATTTTATGCCTTAAGAAGATAACATCAATGGGCATCATGAATTAACATGTTTTTAAAACACTTATCAGGCACTTTCACATGAATTATACCATTTAATTCTAACAAAGTCATTGTAAGATAGGAATTATTATTTTCATTTTACAAATAAGAAAAAAGTCTAAATGAGTATATATAATTTACCCAAGGTCACAAAACTAGTGCTAGTATAATTTTTCCTGTATCTTTACTGCCTAGTACACATTCTAGCATATTATAGGCTGATAATATTGGTTGAATAATTAATTACTCATATAATCCTCCATCCCAAAACAAATTCTTGTTTTCAAACTATTAGGTTGGAATTGTTAAGTATGGTATTAGATGATAATGAAGTCAGGTATTTTCAGTAGCATTACTTGTATAGCAATTTTAGTTTTCAAAGTTTTCTATGATCTACTTTCATCTTCAAAAAGTGTCCCATGAGCACAGGTATCATTATTTCTATTTTATAAATGGATAAACTGAAATCCAAGTAATTTGTGTTAGGACTCATGCCTTGCTTTATGGTATAGCTGTGACTATCAATAAACACTAGTGGGACTGAGTCTTGTTGAATCAAAATACTTTGGCAAGCTGTAACTATTCTTCAAACTTTGAAACTGGAAGACAAACTAGAGCCAGTATTACACTCCCTATTATGTCCTGTATGATTCAGTAAGTGTTCCATTTTGTCATTATTTGAGGAAATCAGAAAAAACTCAAAACATAAGTACAGTTCCGAATCTAGAGCACTACATATACATGATGGCATATTGTGTATTACTATCCCTTGAGCCACTTGTAGAGAAAATGCCAGAGATTCTAAGATGTGAAGCATGCCTTAAGAGTCATAATGTAAACCAGGGGTGGGCAACCTTTTTGTGAGTGCGTGCCAAAACCAGCAAAATCTCTGACTCAAAATTCTTCTGCATGCCAACCCTAATTTTTGGAGAACATGTTACACCTACTTGATATCTCTTAAGGTGTATGTATGTGAAGAACCTTAAAGAAATAATAAAATTCATTCGAGCGACAAAAACAGTATATGATGATGAAAAATACATTTATTTTCTAATGTATACATGTACACTGATAGTCTGACAGAAAGCTTTATGACTCCATTTGATATTATCAGTGGGACTTTTGCTGCTGCATCACTGATGACAGAGATTTTACATCAGGTTTATATTTTGTGACCTTCAGAGATATGCACAAGCTACTACTTTCATCCATCAGGCTACTCCTATTAGGAGACTTAACAAAATTCATCACTGAGAACAAAGATTCACAAGCGTATATGGGTGAAAACATGGAGAGTAATGCTGTTGCAAAATTTTTAAAAACAGAAAAAAAATTTCTGGAATGGTGTTCCAAGTCCTCAATAGTTTGTTTTCGACACTTCTCTCTGGTACTCCTGTCTCTAATCGCTTTTTTTTTTCAATGTTTTCCAAGTCAACTCTAAGGTCAATAAATTTCTGTTTCCAAATTAAGCTACTCTGAAATTCAATCAACTGCATTACAAAGTCAGCCATGTCTATCCATGAAAACATTTGTAAGTTTAGTTCCTCCAGTTTCATGCTGTCTGGAAACCTCATGAATTTTGCTGTCTCTTCCAGTTCTCTGAATTTCTCAAATCTTGAAAAGAACTGCTCAATAGTTGACTCGATGATGTTTAAAAACAGCTTTTGAAGGCTTTGACAGTCTGTTCTGTCATCTTTTGGGAGGTCTTTGATGTGCCTCTTGAGGTTTGGGAAATATCTAAATCTCTCACATCCACATCCCTCTTAAAGACTTCCAGTTTCTTTTCAAAAACCTTTATGTAACCAAACATAACATCAAGTGTCTTGCCAGTTCCTTGTAATTTAACATTTAAGTCATTCAAATGTTCACAAAAATTGTAAATGGAAGATTATAAGAGGGGGTTTTGCATGCCAGCAAAAGTTACTGGCGTGCCATTTTTGGCACGCGTGCCAGGGGTTGCCCACCCCTGATCTAAACAATCTTCTGTATGAACACATTATTACTGCTTCATTAGGACAGCTTTTTGGCTCCTAAATTATCTTTGTTGCTGCTATTCCATTTTTTTTTAGTTTATCTTTATGTACAAAGTATTACAGGTGTTCCCTTTTCCCCCATTGACCCCCTTCCTCTCCACTCTAGTCCCCTCTCCAGGCCTTCACACAAATATTGTCTGTGTCCATGGATTATGCATATATGCATATAAATTATTTGGATGATCTCTTCCTCCTTCCCTTTCTCTCTGCTATCTCCTTTTTTAAAGTCAGTCATCATAAAGTTAGATAACTCTAAATGTATGAAAGTTTTGTTTTCTGTAAATCTATCTGACAAGAGTTAATTTAAAAAGTGTCCTAAAATTAAACAATAATAAAGTTTATAAAAATATATAAAGTGGGTATATGTTACTTAGACTTTTTCAAGCCAAAATTATACTTCTGTGTCTGCCATGACTAAAAAGCATAATTATCATAATATAACACTAGATTTTCTTTTCTATGCAGGCCACTTATGTATCAATAAATATTTATCTCACCCAGGTCAAATCTTTTTATACAGAATTACAAAGGACTATTGAAAATACTTTGGTTGGGATATTATGTGTTTACTTAGTCTTTACTTTTGTTTTTGGGGGGAGTTTTTAATTTTATTTTTTAAATCTTTATTGTTGAAAGTATTACAGATGTCCCTCTTTCCCTCTCCTCATTGCCCTGTTCCTCGCCTCAGACCTACACCTCTGTGTCCATGGGTTATGCATATATACATACAAGTTCTTTGGTTATTCTCTTCCCACCCCCACATCCACTTCCCTCTGAGGTTCATCATTCTGTTCCATGCTTCTATGTCTCTAGATCTACTTTGTTTGTCAGTTAATATTGTTCATTAGGTTCCACATATAAGTGAGATCATGTGATATTTGTCTTTCTCTGACTGGCTTACTTCACTTAGAATAATAGTCCTTACTTTTTATATAACTGGGCCAGTTTATAAAGTATGAGAATAATTTAGATAAAATTGGCTTAATGGAATTTGATAATGATTTAGGAATGAGTACAACTAGCCTTACAATGAAGTCACTCTGCTTTATGATATACTCCTAACAGCTGATATTGGATATACATTCTATAGGTTATAAAATTCACAGCCATAATATATGTAGGTCAAGACTTTGGTTCTTCTTCAAAGGTCCAATGCTTGCCCCTAGAATCATCGCTGAAAACCAGTATTGGTGAAACATAACAAGTTTCATATGACTCTAAATAGTCTAAATTTAAAATGTATATATGGTATTTTTTCTATGATGTATAACTCTTCTGTATATTTTCTTCTATAAAATTCAAGTTTCCATGATTTGCACACATTTCAATTACAAGGAACTTTATCAATTTTTGCTGTTCTTGGTAAACTTCACTCAATTTGTCTTTCACAACCAACTCTCCCTCTAGTGCTATCCACAGTTTTACTACAGCACAAAGCCAAGGCATAATTCAAGCACTTCATAATGTGTAAACCTCCCAGTAGATTATTTTCACAAATATATCATAAAGTGAAGTTGAATATCTGGAAAATAATAAAAGGAAAGATATATAACCAAAGGCATAAAATCCTAATCTATTTCTCCTTAATCACACCTTTCTCATAGTTCTGAGAAACTTCTCTATTCACATGGTAACCTATAATCTAGCATCTCTTAGTGACAAATGGAGATGCTGTTTCACTGGTTATAAGTAGTAAATTATAATTAGTCAACTTTCTAGAAAACTTGAGGATACTTACAGTATCCTTTCAAGAACAAAAATTGTTTCACTACAAACATGTTCTAAAATATGAGTTGCATATGCACCAAATTCATGCCCAATACCTTTCAAAATTTGGAAGCAAAGCTTAGTCCATGTGTCAGTTAGCAAAGCATTAAAACAGCTAAGTGTATTTGAAAGAGATAATTTTTATTCAAATATTGATTGATTTCTAGTAGAGTGATTTTTGATGTGTCAATTTAATTCAATTGATTTTGGGAATGAACTGATTAATAGTCAATAGTCTCCAATTAATCAAACACTAACTAGATGTTACTATGAAGGTATTTCTTAGAATCAGCTGGTAAGTTCTTAACCATCTAACTATAAGGAAAGTTAGCCTAGATAATTTGGGTGGGTCTTATTGAGTGTTTTGGAAGGAAGGACTTAAAAGCAGGACTGAGGTTTCACTGGAAAGAAAAGAAATGACACCTGTAACTATAGCTTAAGCCATGCCCATGGATCAAGTCTTTCCATAATCCTCCCTTCATGACTACTTGTCCTAAGGATTAAGGACTTACTTGTCAGTTCCTATGAAAGTGTAAGGCGATTTTTTTTTATAATCTCTCTCTTTCCATGTGATGGTTAATTGTATGTGTCAACTTGGCTAGGCTGTAGAACCCACTGATCTAAGTGTTGTGAAAGTCTTATATATGTGGTTAATATCTACAATCAGTTGATTTTAAGTAAAGGAGATAACCCTTGATAATGTGAGTGAGCCTCATATGATCACCTGAAGTACTTAAGGGCAAAAACAAGGTTTCCCAAAGAAGAAAGTAACAAATGTGTGTGAGATATATATAGATATAGATCTCACATACACTTAATTTCCTATTATTATATAATGCATAGTTATATATTATATATGTTATGTATAACATATAGTTTTACATATTATGATAGTTCATGTAATATGTATTATATATAAAACATTAGTATAACACCTATCAGATCAGTTACAAATAGATTCAAAACACTGTATGCCTGGCCGGTGTCACACAGTGGTTGAGTATGGACCCATGAACCAGGAGGTCACGGTTCAGTTCCTGGTCAGGTCACATGCCAGGATTGTGTGCTTGATCCCAGTAGGGGGCATACAAGAGGCAGCCTATCTATGATGTTTCTCTCTCATCGATGTTTCTATCTCTCTATACCTCTCTCTTCCCCTCTCTCTAATGATCAATACAATCATTTTTGAAAAAGAAATTGTATTATGTTCTCTAGGAGATACTGACAGACAGGGAGCTCACCACCTGGTGGAAAACATAAAACGAAGAAAGAACGAATATTCAATAAAAATTATAATAAAACTATGAAAGAGGTAAATTTAATGTAGTTTGGAAGTTCAAAAGAGGAAGTTATAGATAATTGGATAAACCTAGGAAAGGTTAAACTTAATTATTTATCAATTTATATCTGATTTTATTTAAATACAAAATATATAAAAGTTGCAGTTTTATTCCAGACCCAAACTTACTCAAAGTATATTACTTCCATTTAAAAATCCTTTTCACTGTGAACTCTTGAAAAATTAGCTGTACTTCATGGTTTCATAGATAGATATATTGATATACAATAAACATAGCTAACAGACGATAGATTGATTAATTAGGATTCAGCAAATTATTATGACACTTTTGGCTGTTTAATTAATGACACAGTTTAGCTTAATACTTGGCTTAGAAATGTATTGTCCTGTAGGCAAAATATACATTATAAATCTTTGATATCATGTAAAAACAATTTAGAGTAAGAAGAAAGATAATTTGATTAGAATATCCCTAAAGGCAAGGAATCGTTTCTTTAATTTAATATTTTACTATGCCACATACAATAACCTGCATGCACAGAGACCCTTAGTAAAGATAAGTAAAATGTCTATGGTAATTACTATTTATTTCTGGAAAAAATAAAACTTTGCATTTAGCACAGAGTTGATATCATTAATGTGCTAGTGGTCAATCTTATTTCATAGAACAAATATGTTCTAATCATAATCCAATATATATCCTCTCAAAATAAATAAATATATATCTTGGTCACAGTTTCCCATTTGTTTTTTTCTCTAGTTCTCTATTTCATAATTTTTCTGTTCTTGTTTATTTACTTTCATTTTTCCTTTAAATATAGATAGCTGATAAAGCAAGTTGTGTTTTTTGTTGTTTTTTTTTTACTTATGAAGCTAAAAGAACCAAGGCACAGAACTCTATGAATCTCAGAGTATCTTGAAAATGAGAAAATCACTCTATTAAATTGAATAGAGAGCATTTCCCACATAATCAAAAATTTAATACCAATCAGGCTCCTAGATAAAGAAACAAAATTAGGATTTTAGATGGGAAATAAAAAGAACTCTCTCCATGCAGTATGAACACAAGGTTAATATTGGCTGTCTTGGTGTGGGAAACCACATGGCAATAATACAACATATACACATAATAAGTTTAGGTTGAGTAAATTGCACCAAATGTCTCCCTGTTAGCATTTGTTCATATCTATTTTAAAATGTATTATGTTACCTCTCAGATGAAATGAAGAAGAAGCTCCAAGTGGAGGGTTATAAGTTCTCTTCTACCCACTGCAACGCTCTCTCAGCAGGGCACACTGTTCCTGAGAAGCAGGTACCATGACATTTTTAATTAGAGTTCTACTAATTAATCTCCCTGGAATGCTATATCTGAGAGAAGCAAATGCATTCTTTCATTAAAATCCAAGTCCTTTTCCATAAAAAACTAGTAATTTTCATTAACAGAAAAGGAAGCAAAACTTCAGAAAATTTGCTCCTAGTCTGGTATTCAGGGAAAAAATGTGAAGGTCTAAAACAACAGAAACCTCAATCAAATGATGAACAGTTTGCAATTGACAAGTATAGTGGTAGAATGTTATTTCTTAATAAATTCTACCCAAATAACTATTCAATTAAAGTGAGATAAGTCACTGAGTTAATAGTTTAACTGCATCAGCATAAAGTTTAATAATATTACTTCTAAGTATCAAATCTTAACAAGGGAACAAGTATAGAGACCACCTTTCACTACCAATGGTAACTAACGTTATCTTTGCATGCCATGGTTGTAATAGACAGAAAATGTGTGACTTATTGCTCTTGGATTAAGGACCTGTTACCAACACAATTTGATTAATGCAGTAAGTATCGAATTTATACAACAATAACATGGTTATAAAAAATACTATATGATAAAGTATAAAAATATATAGTTGAAAATATCTCAAACTATGAGAATCATCCTGGAGTAGAAAGTAAGGAAGGGTGCCCTTAATGCAAATTACTTCCAAATCTCATCTCCAAATTTCCCTATGAATGAGCCTCCAATGTAAACATTTTCCCTCAAGATTATTTCAGGTAATGAAATAATTTATCTATATAGACTCAACTTTAAGCTTGTTGGAATTCAGTGAATAGCCTACACTTGTAAAGTTATAGTATAGCAACCCAACTAAGGCATAGAGATTGTGACATCTGAAATAAAGTCAGGTACTGAGAGGGAAAATGTAAAAACTATTGTTTGGACTCTTATAGACAAAGTGCTTGCATGAATTGTAGATTGTTATAAAGTTATTCAAAGTGTTTATTTTACAAGACAAAAGATCAATGAAACAAAGATCTGGTTCTTTGAAAGGATAAACAAGATTGATGAACCTCTAGCCAAGCTCACCAAGAAGCAAAGAGAAAGAAGCCAAATAAACAAAATCAGAAATTAAAGAGGCAAAATAAGAACAGACCCCACATAAAAAAAGGATTGTTTAAAAATACTATGAACAACTCTATTCCAACCAACTAGACAACATTGAGAGAATGGGTATATTCCTAGAAAAATACAACTTTCCAAAACTCAATCAGGAAGAATCTAAAAATCTCAATAGGCCGATAACTATGGAAGAAATTGAAGCAGTAATCAAAAAACTTGCAGCAAACAAAAGCCCGGGGCCAGATGGTTTCACAGGGGAGTTTTACCAAACATTCAAGGAAGAACTAAAACCTATCCTCCTCAGACTATTCAAAAAAAATCAATAGGAAGGCACACTTCCAAGCTCATTCTATGAAGCCAGCATCACCCTAATACCAAAACCAGATAAAGACAACACAAAGAAAAAGAATTACAGGCCAATATCCATCCACAAAACAACAAGAAAGCCCACTGCATGGGAGAACATATTTGCCAATATTATCACCGATAAGGGTTTAATCTCCAACATTTACAGGGATCTTATACAACTTAACAAAAGGAAGATAAACAACCCAATCAAAAAATGGGCAAAGGACCTAAATAGATACTTTTTGAAAGAAGACAGAAGGAAGGCCAAAAGACATATGAAAACATGCTCAAAGTCACTAATTCTCTGAGAGATGCAAATCAAAACAACAATGTGGTACCACCTCACACCTGTCAGAATGGCTATCATCAACAAATCAAAAAACAAAAAGTGCTGGCGAGGATGCAGAGAAAAAGGAACCCTCATGCACTGCTGATGGGAATGGAGACTGGTACAGCCACTGTGGAGAACAGTAAGGGGATTCCTCAAAAACCTAAAAATGGAACTCCCATTTGACCCAGAGATCCCGCTTCTAGAAATATATCCCAAGAAACTAGAAACATCAATCAGAATGGACATATGCACCCCTATGTTCATAGTGGCACAATTCATAATAGCTAAGATTTGGAAACAGCCTCAGTGCCCATCAGCAGATGAGTGGATTAGAAAACTGCAGTACATCTACACAATGTAATATTAGCTGTGGTAAAAAAAGAAGGAATTCTTACCATTTGCAACAGCATGGATGGAACTGGAGAGCATTTATGCTAAGTGAATAAGCCAGTCAGAAAAAGATAAATATCACATGATCTCACTCATTTGTGGAATATAATGAACAACATAAACTGATGAAAAACAGATTCAGAGACAGAGAAGCATTGATCAGATGCTCAATCCTCAGAGGGAAGGTAGGGGAGAGTGAGGGTAAGGGGGAGAGATCAACCAAAGGACTTGTATGCATGCATATAAACCTAACCAATGGACACAGACAATTTTTTAAAATTTTTGTTGCAACGGTGAATGGGATTGTTTTTTAGTTTTTCTTTCTGTGAGTTCATTATTGGTATATAAAAAAAGCCATAGATTTCTGGGTGTTAATTTTATATGCTGTACATTGACAAATTAACTTATTAAATTTAGTAGTTTTTGGTGGAGTCTTTAGGATTTTCTATGTATAATATCATGTAATATGCAAATAATGAGAGTTTTACTTCCTCTTTTCCAATTTGGATGCCTTTTATTTCTTCTTCTTATCTGATCACTATGGCTAGGACTTCCAGTACTATGTTGAATAAGAGTAGTGAAAGCGGACATCCATGTCTTGTTCCTGTTCTTTGGGGAAATGGTTTTAGTTTTTGCCCATTGAGTATGATGTTCGCTGTAGGTTTATCTTATGTGGCCTTTGTCATGTTGATATATGCTCCCTCTATTCCCACTTTGATGGGTTTTTATAAAAAATGGGTATTGGATTTTGTCTAATGCTTTTTCTGTGTCTGTTGATATGATCAAGTGATTTTTGTCTTTCAATTTGTTTCTTTGATGTATCATATTTATTGATTTGCAAGTATTATACCAGCCTTGCATCCCTGGAATAAATCCCATTTGGTCATGATGTATGATCTTTTTAATATATTGCTGGATGCAATTTGCTAATATTTTGTTGAGGCTTTTAGCATCTATGTTCATCAGGGATATTGGCTTATAATTCTTTCTTTGTAGTGTCTTTACCTGTTTTGGAATTAGGATAATACTGGCCCCATAAAAAGTGTTTGGAAGTGTTCCTTCCTCTTGGATTTTCTGAAATAGTTTGAGTATAGGTGTTAGTTTTTCTTTGAATGTTAGGAGAAACTCCCCTGTGTAGTTGTCCGGACCTGGGCTTTTGTTTGGTGGGAGATTTTTGAATACTGCTTCTATTTCATCAGTTGTTATTGGCCTATTCACGTTTTTGATTCTTCCTGATTCAGTTTTGGGAGATTGTATTTTTCTAGAAATTTTTCCATTTCATCCACATTGTCCAGCTTGTTGGCATATAGTTGTTCATGGTATTTCCTTATAATCCTTTGTATTTCTGTGGTGTCAGTGGTTACTTTTCCACTTTCATTTCTGATTTCATTTATTTGGGTCCTCTTTCTTTATGTGTGTGTGTGTGTGTGTGTGTGTGTGTGTGTGTGTGTGTGTGTTTCTTTTTTTATGAGTCTGGCTAATGATTTATCAATTTTGTGTATCCTTTCAAAGAATCAGCTCTTGGTTTCACTGACTTTTTGTATTGTTTTCTTTTAAGTCTATGTTATTTATTTCTGCTCTAATCTTTATTATGTCCTTCCTTTCAATTACTATGGGTTTTTCTTGTTGTTCTCTTTCTAGTTCTTAAAGTGGTAGGGCAAAATAATTTACTGCTGATTTTTCTTTTTTATTGAGTTATGGCTGTAGTGCTATGAACTTCCCTCTCAGGACTGATTTTGGGTTGTTGTATGTTCATTTTCATTTGTTTCCAAGAATTTTTTTAAAAAAATTTTTTCTTGATCTTGTTGGTAACCCATTCATTGTTTAATAACATGTTATTTAGCCTCCATTTGTTTGAATGTTTTGGGGTGATTTTACTGAAGTTGATTTCTAATTTCATTCCACTATGATCTGAGAAGATCCTTGATATGATTTAAGTCTTCTTGAACTTGTAGAGACTTCTTTTGTGTGCTAATCTACAGTCTATCTTTGTGAATGATCCATGTGCACTTGAGAAGGATGTATGTTCTGCTGCTTTGGGGTGAAATGTTCTATAAATATCAATTAAATCTATATGATCCTTTAGAGTCACTGTTTCCTTGTTAAGTTTTTATTTGGAAGATCTATCCAGTGAAGTCAGTGGGGTGTGAAAGCCCTCTATTATGACTGTATTGTTGTCAATCTCCTATATTGGTTGCATATATGTTTACCAGGGTTATATTCCCTTGTTGGATTGATCCCTTTAGTATTATGTAGTGACCTTTGTTGTCACTTGTGATAGTCTTCATTTTAAAGTCTATTTTGTCAGATATCAGTATTGCTACTCTAGTTTTTGTTCTTTGCCATTTGCATGGATTTTTTTTTCCCATCCC
The DNA here is from genome assembly GCF_014108235.1 of Myotis myotis. Taxonomy (NCBI): domain Eukaryota; kingdom Metazoa; phylum Chordata; class Mammalia; order Chiroptera; family Vespertilionidae; genus Myotis; species Myotis myotis. The sequence goes on from NW_023416346.1 coordinate 39,526,640, forward strand.
TTCACTCTTATCCTGTGTGTGTCTTTTGTTCTGAGGTAGGTCTCTTGAAGACAGCATACAGTTGGGTCATGTTTTTGTATCCATTCAGCTATCCTATGTCTTTTGATTGGAACATTTAATCCATTTACATTTAGGGTTATTATTGATAGGTACTTATTTATTGCCATTTTAATTCTGTATGCCTAGGTTTCTCTCTCTGTTTCTTCTTCTCATTGCAGCAGTTCCTTTAGCATTTCTTGTAATGCTGGCTTGGTGGTGATGTACTATTTTAGTTTTTTTGTTTTGTTTTTTTGACTGGGATGCTCTTTATTTGACCATCTATTTTGAATGATAGCCTTGTTGGATATAGTAATCTTAGTTTCAGATCCTTTATTTCCTTACCTGAGTACTTCATGCTATTCCCTTCTGGCCTATAATGTTTCTGATGAGAAATCGGGTTTTAGCCTTATAAGAGCTCCTTTGTAGGTAAAAGTTTGCTTTTCTCTTGCTGCCTTTAAGATACTCTCTTTGCCTTTAGCTTTTGACATTTTAATTATGATGTGTCTGGGTGTGGGCTTGTTTGGGTTCTTCTTGTTTGGAATTCTCTGTGCCTCTTGAACTTGTGTGACATCTCCCTTTCTCAGGTTAGGGAAGTTTTTTTGCCATTATTTCTTCAAACATGTTCTCTATTCCTTTCTCCTTTTCTGCCTCTTTTGGCACCTCAGCTATTCTAATATTGTTATGTTACACGTTGTCCCATAGCTCCCTTAAGCTGTCCTAATGTTTTTTAATTGTTTTATTTTTCTTTTTGGTTCTCTGATTGAGTGATATTTTCAATTCTGTCTTCTAATTCACTGATTCAATCCTCAGCTTCCCCTAATCTGCTATGTATTCCTTCCAATGTGTTATTTGTGTTATGTCATTTTTTATCTCAGATTTTTCTGTCTTCATAGTTACTATATCTTTTTTTAATGCTGTTGAGCCCCTTTACCATCATTAGTCTGAACTCTCTTTCAGATAAATTGTTTTTATCTCTGCTTCATTTATCTTTTCTTTAGGAGAATTCTCTTTTTCTTTCATTTGGGGGTTGTTTCTTTGTCTCCTCATTTTGAGTGTCTGGGTTTGTGACTATATATTAGGCAGATCCTCTACGCCCTTCACTCTTTAGTGCTGGACAGTGACAAACACTGTTTCTGATTAATTAGATCAGACAAAGACTCAAAGCCTGAGACTACCTCTGCCTATAGACTGATAGGATTCCAACTTGAATTGACCCTAGGCAATCATCCTCAGGTGTGGCCAGAGTTTTTTTCAACAGGGTAGGGCAGTTGCTTCTGCCTGGAGGCTAATTGTTATTTTTAGTCTCTTAAATGGGATCAGGGCTAGTTGTTTTCCAACAGAGTAGGTCAACTGTATTCCCCCAGGCGAGGCAAGTGTCTGTGTGGGAAAGATATCCTCTGCTGGGTGAGGGAATGACTCAGCACAGGAAACTCACAGGGTGTCTGCTTTCTGAGCTCCAACCCCTGAATTCCCAATCCTGGCTTCTGCTCACACAGCTTCAGTCCACTCTGCCCTCCCTCTGCCAGAGCACAAGGTGGGTGGCTCCACAGGGAATTTTGTGCATTTGGCCTTTACGATGGTGCCTGATTTTTCACCTGTCATTCCCTGGCAGACAGGAACGCTGCTGCTTTTCACAGCCAGATATCATGTGGGTACTCTTCTCAATTGTGGTACTTTCTGCTGGGGGCCCCATCTTGAGGATTAGATCCCAGAGTTCTCACTGGAAATCCCCTGCAGCTGAGATATCTCTCCTGAACTTCAGCTGCTATCTGTGGTCACCTGGCCAGCCCTTTCATACCTCTGCCCCTCCTACTAGTCTCTATGCAGTCTGCACTTTCAGTCCTTGGGTATCAGGGTTCTCTCTTACAAGTCTTTCATTGATTATTCAGGAAGTTTTTCTGTATTTCAGTTGGAATCTCAGTCTGTTCCTGAGAGTATGTCCATGCTGTATGCATTTACAGTGTCGCCATTTTTAATCTCTTCAGGAAAGTCATAATTTTATATCTAGTAAAACAATAATCAATTTCCCCTTTCAAATAATTGTTACAATTTCATAGTGTTGCTGGATCAAATATACTGTATTTTATTCTGAAAATATTTTATAGACAAAGATTCTGTCTATAAAATATTGTATACATGTATGAACAAAGTAGACCATAGGTGGCAAGTGAATGAGAAAAACTTATGCATATAATTATGTATACAAATTATACACATATATGTATATTTAAAACAGAGAAAATAGATCCAGAGTTATATCTACATTAATCTAAGCATGAAGGTTACTAAAAATATGTTCCCAACTCAATCTCATTGTAACTTTCTTCCCTCTCAGTGTTAACATTGACTATACCTAATACCTAGGTGTAACCATCTCTAATTGAAGCCCAATTTTTCCTCGCTGTCTTTCTGCAAATTCCAGTGGTGAACAGCTGCAATAGAAGCTAAAGGACAACCCAGGATCTATTGCACTGCTTACTGTAGCTTAAAAAAAACCACCAAATACACTATGCCCCTTTTTAAACCTTCATATTAGACAGTCATTGCACAATCATTTAAACCAGTCTAATGCTTCATTGTGGAAGAATAGTTTATGAATTGATTATTCATTGAAGCACCTAGCCAATGACTTCATAGCAATTTCTGTAAGAGTTCTTTGCTTAAAAGTACTGCTGTTCAAAAAAAATTATTTGGAAAGAAATACCAACCCAGTTATATTCCAGAATGCCATTATGGTTTATTTAAAGTCTTTTGGAAAAATTGAAGACTTCCTTACCAGAACTCTTTGAAAGGCATAAAAGTGGACTACTATTCCTAACAGAGTTCAGAACAGGGAAGAACAATGTAGAAAATATAGTAAGGTCTTCCCTCTTCTTGAATTTTTGGAATAGTTTGAGAAAGACAAGTGTTAGTTCTTCTTTGAATGTTTGATAAAATTTTCCTGTGAAGCCATCTGGTCCAGGACATTTGTTTGTTGGGAGGGTTTTTTGTTGTTGTTTTGTTTTTTAATGACTGCTGCAACTATACTAGTTATAATCTGATTCTTCCTTATTCAATTTTGAAAGATTGTATGTTTATAAGAATTTATCCATTTCATCCAGATTGTCCAATCTTACAATCCTTTGTATTTCTTTGGTGTTAATTATTCTCTTCATTCATCTGATTGTATTTATTCTTGTCCTCTTGCTTAATTTTATTAACCAAGGCCACCCTAATAAATTCAATAAGAATATTAAAAAAATTTAAAATAAAAAATTAATTTACATAGACATGAGTAAATAAATTTTAAATAAAGGTAATATCTTCTCCAAAAAAAGAGAAAATATGTTAAGTACCTTTTGTTTACACCTCAAATGCATATGTTTATCTACTCACTTAGCTTGTAGGTTGTGCTTTGTTTAGAAAATATTAAGGGCTGGAGAAAACAAGATGGCGGAATAGGTAAACACTGGAAATTGCTGCCTCGCACAACCACTTCACAAAAACAAATAAAAGACAAAACAGACATCATCCAGAACCACAGGAAGGCTGGCTGAGTGGAAATTCTACAACTAGAAGGAAAGAAGAAAGCACACTGAGACTCAGAGGAGGAACGGAAGAAAAGTGCAGAGGTACGGAGGCGCACATGGAAAAGGCTGGCAACTGAGGACACAGTTGTCTTTTTCAATCGGGAGGGAGTCTCAAGCTCCCGACTGCTCTGAACTCCAGTTCCGGGTGAGTCTCTGGGGACCCAGACTCATACGGGGAGAAACTGGACTGTCTGGAATCGGTCGGAACTCGAGGGTGGCTTTCTCTCAGATGTGCTTGCAGCGATTACTGGGACACCAAGACACAGGGCCTCTAGGGTAGGACTGAGGAGCAGCTATAGCTGCTTGCTCCACCCTGTTGATCCCCTGAGACCCTGCCCCACCCAAACTGTGCACAGAGGCTTTTGCATATGAAAGTCCTGGCCCTTTGCAATCTTAAAATTACCTAAAAAACTGCAGCTGGTTCAGAGAGACCCAGAACTTTCAAAAGAAGGCCCAAGGCCCCACAGTAGTTTTCATTGCTTCACAGTTGGGCCTCATCTGGGCACCTCCAAACCCCAAACAAAGAAGAAGAATCTAAAGATCTCTCCATAGCTCCTGCTGGGTAGCCTCAGGCAGAGGCTAAATTAGCACCTCCTTAGAGATCCAAGAGCTGGTGTACCCAGTGTTCAGAGTGGGACCATCCATAATACAACTCCTCAGATCCATAAGGGACACACTCATGGGGAAGACTCAGTGAGCACCAAAGCCCCACTGAAGCAAGTCTTGCCCCAGAAGGGTGTTTCCAGCACAGAAGTTCTGCCACTGCAGAAATAGCTGATTCTCACAGCCAATTGGCCTGGAGGTCAATTCCTCCCAGTGATATCTACACCAATCAAGGCTTACCTACAACAAGGCTGTGCACAAAGACCACAAAGCGGTGCACCAAGAGTGTCCACCTCAGGTAATTGGGGAGGCTGAGCCACTGGGACCTAGAGGACACCTAGCACAGAAAGCCACTCTATCAACACAGGGTAGCATAAAAAATGCAGAGACAAAGAAACAGTTTACAAATGACAGAAATGGAGGGAAGAAAACTATTGGATATAGAGTTCAAAACCACACTTATAAGGTTTTTCAACAATTTTCTAGAAACTGCTGATAAATTTAGTGAGAGCCTCAGGAAATCTAGTGAGACCCTCAAGGTTATGAAAAAGGACTACTTGAAATTAAGCATACACTGACTGAAATAAAGAATATTATACAGAGTTCCAACAGCAGACTAGAGGATCACAAGAATCAAGTAAAAGATTTGAAATATGAAGAAGCAAAAAACACCCAACCAGAAAAAAAAAAAAGAATCCTAAAATATGAAGGTAGTGTAAGGAGCTTCTGGGACAACTTCAAGCGTACCAACATCCGAATTATGGGGGTGCCAGAAGAAGAGAGAGAGCAAGATTTTGAAAACCTATTTGAAGAAATAATGACAGAAAACTTCCCTTATGTGGTGAAAGAAATAGACTTACAAGTCCAGGAAATGCAGAGAACCCCAAACAAAAGGAATCCAAAGAGGACCACACCAAGACACATCATAATTAAAATGCCAAGAGCAAAAGACAGAGAGAGAATCTTAAAAGCAGCAAGAGAAAAACAGTCAGTTACCTACAAGGGCGTTCCCATACTACTGTCAGCTGATTTCTCAACAGAAATTATGCAGGCCAGAAGGGAGTGGCAAGAAATATTCAAAGTGATGAATAGCCAGAACCTACAATCAAGATTACTTTATCCAGCAAAGCTGTCATTCAGAATTGAAGGTCAGATAAAGAGCTTCACAGATAAGAAAAAGCTAAAGGAGTTCATCACCACCAAACCGGTATTATATGAAATGCTGAAAGGTATCCTTTAAGAAGAGGAAGAAGAAGAAAAAGGTAAAGATACAAATTATGAACAACAAATACACATCAACAAGTGAATCTAAAAATAAAATGAATAAATAATCTGATGAACAGAATAAACTGGTGAATATAATAGAATCAGAGGCATAGAAAGGGAGTGGACTGACTATTCTTGGGGTAGGGGAAAGGAGTGTGGAGGGTGCAGGAAGAGACTGAACAAAAATCGTACACCTATGGATGAGAACAGTGGGGTGGTGAGGGTAGAGGGTGGGGTGGGAACCAGGTGGAGGGGAGCTATGGGGGGAAAAAAGAGGAACAACTGTAATCTGAACAATAAAGTTTTAATTCAAAAAAAGAAAATATTAAGGGCTTTAAAATAATAAAAATATATTTAAAATACATTACAGGTTTAATTTTTTGTCTTTTTTATTTTTTATGTACTTATTTATTGCTTAAAGTTTTACATATGTCTCCTTTTTCCCTGATCAACCCCACCCCCATCCATTCCCACCCGGGGCAAGACCCCGCCGCCCCAGTGTCTGTGTCCATTGGTTATGCTAATAGGAATGCAGGTTTAAATTTTAAAAATATCTTCAGAGTTAACCCCTGGGAGCCAAGCTAAATCAACTTTTTTTCATAGAAAAGGCCTCTGATTAGGCTCAAAAAGTGATTTAGATTAACATGTTGCTTTTGAAACTAAACTATAAATGGGGAAATATTTTTTTTTTACTTGTTACATGTTATTCCTTACTTCCAAAATGATACCATATCCATCTTTAGCTCTAACAAAGAAAATCAGAAAAATATACCAAATTAAAAGAACATACTTCATAGCGTAGTTGATACAAGATCTAGCTAAATCCATATTTGGAATATATATATGTGGTTAGATGGTCTTTTTCTGCCAAAGACATTAGAGAAGTTTTGTTTAGCCCCAATATTAGAAATTACAGATTTTTTCTACCATATTCTCACTAAAAACATTTCCATAGCTATGGACCCAAGCAATGCAAATTATAGCCAGTATTTTTAAAACATTTAAAGATCTTTTATCTGCAAGAAGGCTGGGAAGTATGGTTGGGGAAAATGGTTGAGTATACAGTCCCATGGTATGGTTTTCAATATTCATGTATTTACAGTGCAATAAGTCTTGTTCCAGTCCCTTGGTTGTGATTAAGGAGAAGTTAGATGACACCAATCTATTTTAGACTTTTCTCTTGAAATAATCACTAGCAGTCTACTTTGGTCTTTGAGTCAGGAAGTGATACAGTTGGTATAATAAAGAAAAATACAAAATATAAAGAAGTCATAATAATCTTTGAGAAAGTATGCTTAAAATTCATTTGTGTACCTGAAAGGGTATTTATATTTTGAGTAGGTAAAGGAAAGTTAATTGCCTTGCTGAACAAAAAAAGCATTCTGGTGCTGCTTCATAACAGTCCTACTTATTGAATATACCTATTGAGGCTGAAAAAGTTTTAACTTATATGCCAACCAGCTTGGTAGCTTCTCTAGTTAAGCTTACCCTACTCAGATCACTCCTTTGTGTGGATACACAACTAATTTTTATACTATATTCACTTATACTCACTTGTTGAGTAGGAACAACACTTTCTGTTTACTCACAACCCGCTTATTCCATAATGCCTAGTAAATGTTCTCTGTACCTTTAAGCATGATCTGCACAGATACTCAATAAAATTTTGTGCTTAATAACATAATTAACATAAACAAAATGAGCAGGCAATAAATCTTATTGATTGACTGGTATTATTCTAATTTTTTCCTAAATATCATTTAGGAGAGTTATTCCTTAAATCAAAGTCATTTATTTAGTATCATTGATCATCTACATTATAAAAGGCCAATGCTCGCTTAGGCAGCACATATACTAAAATTGGAACGATACAGAGGAGGTTAGCATGGCCCCTGCGCAAGGATGACATGCAAATTCGTGAAGCGTTCCATATTAAAAAAAAAAAAAAGGCCAGGAACCATCACGACCTAAATGATCAGATGGATGACCGGTCACCAGGAAGTGCATGGAGCACCTCTTAGTCCCTCCCCTTGGCCCACAGGCTCCTATCACAGCAACGCTGGTGGCCAGTGGGCGGGTGGGGCAGCAGGGGTTGGGGGGGTGAGGCGGGCATGGCAAGGTCATTAGCCTCCAACCTGGGGCTAGGCTGGAGGCCTAACCTGGCAGTTGTAGATCAGGTGTGGAGAGGCCCAGAGAGAAAGGCAGGGCCTGATCCACAGCCACTGCAGCTGCCAAGGCTGCTGGCGAGGCCCGGAGAGAGAGAGAGGCAGGGCCTGCTGTGGCAGCTGTGGATCAGGCCCAGAGATAGGCCCAGAGATAGTCCTGGAGATGCTGACTGGCATAGAAATTGATCAATCAGAAGCAAATCTGGGTGAACCATGAGTAGCCAATGGCTGCCTAGGAGGCAGAGCTTTTGACACTGAGCTTTTGAAATAGAAACTGACCTATTAGAACATAATCTGGGTAAACTGTGAAGTTTTGAACCTAAGGTGGGGGCTGAGGAGGGTTTTAAGGGCAACAGCTGTTTGATGTAAGGTGTAAAAAAGCAGTTTCAATTTTTTAATGACCGGTTTGGCAGTATAGTGCATATGGCTGGCTATCAGTCCAGATATAGGGATTATGTATTTTCGTCTGCCAAGAGTATCTCCTCCTGCTGAAAAAGACCCCCCCCCCATTTAAGCAATTCTATCCTATATAATCTATCTATACTACTAAAAGAGTAATATGCTAATTAGACTGGGTCATCTGGCCATCTTCCTGACGTCCTACTTCCTTCTGGACAAAGCCATGGTGGTGGTGCCTGAAGCAGAGGCAGTTAGAGGTAATCAGGCCAGCAGGGGAGGGCAGTTGGGGGTGTCCAGGCCAGCAGGGGAAAGCCATTGGGGGTGACCAGGCTGGCAAGGGAGAGCAGTTTGGGTGATGAGGCTAGCAGGGGAGGAAGTTGGAGGTGACCAGGCCGGAAGGGGAGGGCCATTGGGGATGAACTGACCTACAGGGGGAGGCAGTTGGGGGCGAGATCAGGCCTGCAGGGGAGGGCCATTGGTTGTGACCAGGCTGGCAGGGGGAGACCATTGGGGGTGACCAGGCAGGCAGGGGGAATCAGTTAGGGGTGATCAGGCTGGCAGGGGAGGGCAGTTAGGGGTGATCAGGCAAATAGGCAGGTGAGCGGTTAGGAGCCAGCTGTCCCCGATTGGAGAGGGTGCAGGCTGGGCTGAGGGAACCCCTCCACACACGAATTTCATGCACCAGGCCTTTAGTATTTAAATAATAGAAAGTAGAACTACATATTAATTTATTTTGAAATAGCCTCTCAGCTTACCACATTCAAGAATCTCTCCTAAATTATTGTTGCTAACCTTAGTATCAGCTAGCATAATTTTAATATAACTCCATATTGTCCAAATTCACTGAATACTCTCCTTTCAAGTCTCATAGTCTTCTAAATTTTGTTATGAGATGAACTCATTTAACTCCCCACTGTGCACAAGCAGCACTGTGTGTAAAGTGTTTCATGTCCTGAATAACAGAGTTTTAATATGATAAATGAGTTCCTGTGAGAGAAAAAAAAAATTCTATGTAATGAAGGACAATTTTAATCTAGAAGGAATATACCTTGAAATTAGTTAAATAAAAATAGTGTTAATTGAGATAAATAATTTGATATTGGTTCATACAATTGTCAGTAGTCTATTGCAATATTCTGAATGAATAACTTAATAGAAAGTATACCTAAACTGAAAAAGTCATGCCTAATAGAACAAATTTTACAAAATTGTAACAAAATATCATCTATTTACTTCTGAGATACTCTCTCCTTAGAAATTGGTATCATCAATCTCTGACACCAATCCCAGCTGTCACTATACTATCAGAATATGGAGTAGCTTAAGTGTTTGTTGTGCACTAAAACACCATAGTGGTTCTCTCAGTAAATTCCCATTTTGATTGATTTTAAAGTGTATTCTCTCTAAATTAAGGTTGGCTATTTTATCTAGGAATATTATATTCTTCACAGAAACTGTCATTTCTCTCATAAAGCCACTGTCAATCTTCTAATTCTTCCACAGCCTCTCTCAGACTGCCGCCTGCAGCTAAAAAAGTCAATGAGCATTCTTAAGTGGTAAGACTGTCCAGTGATTTTACTTATAGCACAAAACAATGTATTCAAAAGGACACATTAAAATTTTACAAGATATTAAACAAATGTGGGTTCTGAAAACAGTCCTTTATTACCAAGACACTTATAAAATACAAATCCCAAGATCCCCAGGAGCCTTCTTTAAAACTAGGCCTACATTCTGAGGTAACCGTGCTTCTATTGGAGCTTGTTCCCTGAGAGAACTCATATGGCATGTGATCTATCAATAGTCAATACAGTAAAAAGCACCGGGTAATCATCCTACTCCAGGATAAGGTGCAGAAAACATACGTGAATATCTCCTTATGAATTCAAATTGCACTTCTAAGAGGCTTTTCCTTTTGTGCTTCCACATTTTCCTAATTATTTTAATTGCCTGAGCAATTATCATTTGTCAGTTCAGAAATTAAAGGGAAACAATGATAAATACTAGACTTTGAGTATTTATTCTTGTCACTAATAACTTTTTGCTTATTACCTCAATTTGAATGGCAATATTTTACTTTGGGTGAGAGTTATTTTTATTTCAACAAGAAGCTAAAAGTCTTTGTGCTTTCCCTAAAATGATGCCTCTAAAGTGAGGCGAATTACATGTAGAAAAATCACATCAAAATTTTTCTTTTCATATAAAAGCATAAAGTCATAAGTGCACATTTCTTTTTAGAATTTTCATGGGAAATAGATGCAGTAGAGGAAAAATATGTAAACTAAAAAACAAAATATAGTACTATATGGGAGGCTTACTCTTTTGGTTATGCTTTAGGAAGTCACAAGAGTATATATTTCTCACTGTAAATATGAACTGATATAAAGTGGATCAGCAACAAATTCCAGAGCCACAAAATCTTTCCTGATATGAGGAAAATTAGATAAGAATTCAGGAAGACTGGGACATCAAAAATTTGGGGGGGAAATACCAAATAAAATTAAAAACCAGGAAAAGAACTCTAGAAATCTGTATAGCGGTTCACTTGCATCTTTATAGAATACTAAGCTGAATGACCATTGGGTGAAACTTCATAAGGTCAGGCAAAGAGCAAATATCAGGTCAAGAATAACTACTAGAGGGGGGAAAGTAAAAAAACAAAACAAACAAACAAACAAAAACAACTACCATTATTCATACAAAACTAAGAGATGTTTGATTTCTCAGCAATTAGAGGAGAGAGACCTCATTGAAAACCCAAGGTATTCAGTATGAACCCAAGGAAGTTCACAAAACAGGGATAGAACTAAATTGGTACTGGTAAATACATTTCTAGAAGTACACTAAGAAACCTTTTAAAAAGATGCAAAAGGATTTAACAAACATACAATTATCTTCACTGCTTGTCAGAACAAAATTCATTACTGTTTATAGAAAAACATGTATAAATAGACACACGAAAATAATATTCACAATATGCAAAATACAGTAACATTCAATAGAAATTGAATTGTGAAAAAGCAGAAAATTGGTTGCCAGGGATCTAGAGGGAGAAGGAAATGAGGAATTCTTGCTCGACAGATATAAATTTCAGTTAATGCAACACAAATAATTTCCAGATGTCTGCTGAACAACTTAGTAACTATAGTTGATAATACAGTACTATGAACTTTAAAATATGTTAAGAGCATAGATATCATGTTACGTGTTCTTACTACACACAACACACACATGGTAATTCAAGAAAATTTCTGGAGATGATGGATATGTTTAGTACCTTGATTGTGGTGATGACATCACTGGTATATGCATATGTTCAAACTCATCAAGATGTATACATTGAATGTATGCAATATTATGTATCATTTATGTCTCAATAAAGCTTAATAAATAGTATGCTAAAGGTCCCAGCAATTCCACTTCTGGAGCTATATCTAAACAAACCCAAAACACTAATTCAAAAGAATACATGCACCCCTATGTTCATTGCAGCATTACCTTCAATAGCCAAAATTTGGAAGCAGCCCAAGTGCCCATAAGTAGATGAGTTGATATAAAAACTATGGTACATTTACACAATTGAATACTACTAGTAATTGGTCGTAAAATAGAAGGAAATCTTGCCTTTTGCAATATCATGGATGGACCTGGAGAGTATTATGCTAAGTGAAATAAGCTATTCAGAGAAAAATAAATAGCATATTATTTCACTTATGTGTGGAATCTAATGAACAAAATAAACTAACAAACACAACAGAGACTCATAGATAGAGAGAACAGACTGATAGCTGTCAGAGGGGAGGGGAGTTGGGAGATTGGATGAAAAATGTGAAGGGATTAAGCAAAAAGAAAAGCAAAAACTCATACACAGACAACAGTATGGTGAATATCAGAGGTAAAGGCTGTTAGGGAAGGTAAAGGAGCATAAGGGGTTATGATTTCTGACAAAAAGAGAGCTGACTTGGAGTGGTGATCACAACATACAATACAATATACAGATGATGTGTTGTAGAATTACAAAAGGTCCAGTGCATGAAATTCGTGCATGGGTAGGGTGCCCAGGCCTGGCGATCAGGGCCAATCAGGTTCCCCGACTCCCACCTCCTCCTTCCCTCACTCCCTCAGCGCCCTGCCACCACCACTAGTTACCTGCCATGTTCTGTGCCACCCCCTGGTGGTCAGCACATGTCATAGCAAGTGATCAAACTCCTGATCTCATGGTCGAACTCCTGAGGGGACACTTTGCATATTAGCATTTTATATATATACTAGTAGCCCGGTGCACGAAATTTGTGCACTGGGGTGGGGGGGGAGGGCCCCTCAGTCTGGCCTTCACCCTCTCCAATCTGAGACCCCTCAGGGAATGTCCAGCTACCTGTTTGTCCCCACACTTTTAACAGATAACAGCTCCATTGTTGTTTCTTTCTTATGCTTAAAACCATTGGAATTAGTAGGCATTCAAAGTGTGTATACATTTTGGGGGGACACCCTGTATATCTCTAGTCAGAAGTGAAAGAAACCAACAGCAGATTTGGATCCCCCAGACAGGGAACCTCGCTCACTCCCCACATGTCTCCCCACTTCACTTTCCACCTTTGTGGGCAGCAGGAGAATCAACATTTTCTCTCATTAATTTGGAAAAGCACGTCCTGTCACCCGCTGCCTGGCAGGAGTGCGCTAGGTCCCAAGCAAGCGAGGCTCAGTCAGGGCAGCCTTCGCTCATGGGTGCTGGCACCCAAAGTGCACATCCCTCCTCTACAGTCGCCCTGACTATTCCACTGTTTCACTGAGAGGACAGAATTCCTCTCCACCTCTGGGTTCTTGATCTTGAATGCTGACCGAAGGCACCTCAGCGAGGGCTGCCCATGCCCACCAGGTGTGTCTGTCTGCATCTTCTCCAGCCTCAGCACCTGCATTAACCCTCTAGAGGTGATCTCGTAGCTGCACTGGCCTCCATGAGAACAGGGCATCACCACTCTGCCCTCTCACTGTCATCTCACAGGCGCCAACCCTCAGCACCCAGACACTCTCCGAAGGACGTGAGCACATCAGAGGGGATGTGTGCACATCCTGTGGGGGTGTTAGGCATGCTGGGTTGATGGAAGTGCGGTGGAGAGGCGGGGGGAACTTGTGCACGCCTTGGTTTACAACTGTTGCAGGCGTGGAGGGTGATAGTGTGCTGGGGGATGTTCGCACGCCAGGGGTGGATGTGCACACCAGAGGCCTCTGGCAGATCTGCAAATCCCCATGGCACGGCCAGGAGGACGTCAGTCTGGCCCACCACAGTGGCTGTCCCTGCGATCCTGCACCTTCTGGGCCAAGAGGGGGATCTTGCACAGCCACTCCTGGGCACTGATGGCCTGCAAGCGCTACTTCAGCTCAGCCTGCAGGCTCCACTTGGCGCACTCACAGCTGTCACCACTGCCATGTGGGGAGTACAGGCCGCCCTCTGCCGGCCTGCCTCCCCTGTCCAGAGGCTCTCTGCGCTGCTCACCTGCCCCGAGTGACTGGGGCTGGGTGGAAGCCAGGCGTCCTGCCCTGACCAACCCTGGCCGATCCGCGCCTGTGCGAGCTGCCGCCCCGCTGGGAAGGGTCACGGATCCAGATCCCGGGACCTCGGACAGCCTCAAGCACTGCCCCCCACCCGGCAGGGTCACGGATCCGGGTCCTGGGACTGCGGACAGCCTCAAGCACTGCCCCCCACCTGGCAGGGTCACAGATCCGTGTCTTGGTCCCGTGGACAGCCTCAAGCCCTGCCCCCCACCCACCAGGTCATGGGTCTGGGTCCCTGACTGTGGACAGCCTCAAGTGCTGCCCCCCGCCTGGCTGGGTTTCACAGATCCAGTCCCGGACCGCGGACAGCCTTGCTTGCTGCTGCCCGCCTTCAGTATGCAAATTAGCCGCCATCTTGTTGCTTCAGGGCGGGGGTCCCCATTGGGGTGCCTGGCCAGCCTGGATGAGGGGATGATGGCTGTTTGCAGCTGGTTACACACCCTTCAGAATGGGGGTCCCCACTGGGGTTCCTGGCCAGCCTGGGTGAGGGGCTGAGGGCCGTTTTCAGGCTGGCAGGCAACTGAAGCTCCCCAACTTCTCCTTTTTTTCTTTTTTTTTATTCTGGGATTTATTTACCTTCTATGTTGTCACTGGAGCTGAGAGCCGGCTTTAGCTCTGAGGCCCAGCTCCAGCTCTGAGACCTGGGCTGCTGAAAGCAGGGATATGGGTTTGTTTGGATTCTATAATTGAAACACTGTTGCAATCCTGCTGGCTGAAGCCCGGCTGGCTGAAAGCAGGTTTCTGGGTTTTGTTTAACTTCTATAATTGCAACATTGTTTCTTAGAGTGCAAGCTCAGAGGCCGGCAGCTGCAGGCGGGGAACCTTGGCTTCCTCCATCACTGGAGCAAGCAAGCCTCCTGTTCGCTTCAGCTGCCTGGCTGCCGGCCGCCATCTTGGTTGGCAGTTAATTTGCATATCGCCCTGATTAGCCAATGGGAAGCATTTCAGAGCTACGGTTAATTACCATGTTTGTCTATTATTATATAGGATAGATACCCCTGAAACTTATACAATTTCATTAACCAATGTTACCCCAATAAATTTAATAACAACTCAAAAAGACTAAAATGAAAATAAACTAAAGAATAGAAGAATAATATAGAAAAGCATTTTAAATTGATTATTTTTTTAAAAATATATTTTTATTGATTTCAGAGAGGGAGGGAGAGAGAGAGAGAGATAGAAACATCAATGATGAAAGAGAATCATTAATTGGCTGCCTCCAGCACACCTCTTATTGGGGACTGAGCCTGCAACCTGAGCAAGTGCTCTGACCAGAATCGAACTCAGGATCTTCCAGTCCGCAGTCTAATGCTCTATCCACTGAGCCAAACCAGCTAGTGCTGGGGTCCAGCCCCAGCAGGTCCAGGGGTCCCCAAAAGTGTGGATGGAGTTGGCAAAGAAGGAATGAATGGCACAGAAGCAGCGTTCAGTTCATCAGCATAGTTGGGTTCTCTCGCCTGGTTCTATCCAGGATCTCCAGCCAGGTTCTGTCCATGTTCTCCAGCCATGTTCGGTCGCCAGGTTCTGTCCAGGTTCTGTTGCCATGTTCTCTCGCTAGGTTTTCCAGCCAGGTTCTGTCCAGGTTCTCCTGTCAGGATCTCCAGCCAAGTTCTCCAACCAAGATCTGTCTAGGATCTCCAGCCAAGTTCTGTTGCCAGGTTCTATAGCCATGTTCTCTCGTTAGGTTCTCCAGCCAGGTTCGGTCGTCAGGTTCTGTTGCCAGGTTCTTCAGCCAGGTTCTATCCAGGATCTTTTGCCATGTTCTCTCGCTAGGTTCTGTCTCTAGGTTCTGTGTCCTGTTGTCTTGTTACATCTGTATTTATACCAGTTGATTCCAATCCTATCAATCTCTATTCCAAAGGTTAAGGCATTTCTTATCTCCATTCCAGGGAGTAAAGATTATGTAGCTTAAGCGTGATTGTTCGTAGTTAAAGTGATTAACTACCCACCTGGCACTTAGTTAAGGGGTTTTATTCCCTCCCTAACTTCAGGGGAAGATCCCTACCTGGGGAAACAACCTTTCTCGGAGAGGTGACCTTGGTTAAAACACATAGTGCCAAGAAGGTGAGCAAACATATTAAGAACAGTATGCCATATACACCAGGTCCCTTGAAACATATGCTGTGCAGATGTTTCTTCCCTGCAGCAACTATGTCAAGCAGCAAGGATGGATCGGCTCCCGGCAAGCTAGAGCTTAAGTTGATTCTTTAAAAAGGTCAACATTATCAACAAACTTTCAGCTAGAAGAACCCAGAAAAAATGAGCAGATTCAAGTTACTAAAACCAGGAATGAAAGAGGGTATACTACTACTGATCTTACAGAAATTTAAAAAAATGTATCAGAAAGGATATATGCACCCCTATGTTCATAGCAGCGCAATATACAATAGCTAATATTTGGAAACAACCTAAGTGCCCATCAGCAGATGAGGGATTAAAAAGTTGTGGTACATCTACACAATTGAATACTATGCTGCTATAAAAAAAGAAGGAACTTTTACCATTTGCAACAGCATGGATGGAACTGGAGAGCATTATGCTAAGCGAAATAAGCCAGTGGGAGACGGATAAGTATCACATGATGTCACTCATATGTGGAATATAATGATCAACATAATTTGATGAACAGAATAGACCCAGAGACAAATGGTAAGGGAGGGGGGAGGTTAGAGAGCAACCAAAGGACTTGTATGCATACATACTAGCATAACCCATGGACACAGACACTGGGGCGGTGGGGGCTTGTCCAGGAGGGAATGACTGGCGGGGAGAGAGTCAATTGGGGAAAAAGGAGACACATGTAAAACTTTAGACAATAAATAAAAAATGTATATAGATAGATAGATAGATAGATAGATAGATAGATAGATGATAGATATAGATATAGATAGATATATAGATATTAAGAAGTAATTGTATTTCAACAGATTAGAAAACCTAGATGAAATAAATTTCTAGAAAAATAAAACCTATCAAACCTGACTGAAGAATAAATACAATAGAGAATCTCAGATGGCAGCAGAGTAGATAGAAGTTAAATTCACCTCCTCTTACTACCAAATTGGAATTATAACTAAAATATAGAAAAGTAAACCTGAATTACCAACTGAAAATTAGCTGAACAGAAGTCGTATAACCAAGGATTTATAGAAGAAGCCACATTGAGACTGTTACAAAGGGCAGAGACTCGAAAAGAGCTGGCCCTGTTCCCATGGAAAGCAGCTGAGATTCTGGAGGGATATCTCAGCTGCAAAGGTTCCTCCTGAGGAGCATGAAATCTCAACCCCAAGCCAGGTTCCACATTCCAGCAAACAAGAGACAGGAAGAGGCACCAACATAACATCTGGCTGTGAAAGTTGGTGGGGATTCTGTCTGCCAGGAAGAGACAGAGTCTGCTAGAGACACAGGTGTCCTCTAAAAGAACAATGTATAAAATCTAGTTTACAGCCACTCACTCTTGTGTGAGTCAAGACTGAGTTGTGGGGCTCCAGGGAGAGAGCTGAAAGGACAACTGTTAGGGTCCCTGTGCCGAGTCCCTCTCCCACACCACAAATACCATTTTTCTTGGGTGGAGCACTCCAATCTATATTGCATCAGCCTGGGAATTCTCACCCTACTGATTCCCTATGACCTCACCCTACAGAGATCATGCTCTATAGAGGAGTCATCTGGCTGGACAAAGGGTATAAAGGTCTGGAAAGACTCAGGGCATGTCAGAGATGGAGTTCTGTGATTTTGGGGTAGGTGCCATTTCCCAAGTTCCCATGAACCTGACTGGCACTGCACCCCCCCCCCAGGAGAGATCTATTAGCCCCACCCTCCTGATTCACAGCAGCCCCACTCTTCTGATCTTGAGCTCTCTGGGAGATCCAGACAGAATTGGGGACCAACTGAGTTACATGGCTGACTGCACACAGCAAAATATTGGTCTGTTTGGGTCTGATAACTCTGGCCTCACTCTGATGACTCTCTGGGTCTCATCCCACCACAAAAGTCTATGCAGACCCCACAGGAGGTGGCTGGCCTTGGTGTATCCGACGACTTTTTCTGAGTAGCTCAGACCCAAGACTGACACCAAGTTTGAACCTGCATCAATCTGGGGAACACCATTCATCCCTACCTGGTGACTCACTGAGAACTTACTTCCCATAAACTCCCATACTATCAAAGGCTCTTTGAGTGGCTGAGTCTAAAAGGCAGCTGGTAGGTGGAGGCAGATGGAGGAGGATCTCAGGGTGCCTTGGGCTTTATGTTGATGTGCCTTGAACTTGGTACTGGGGATAGTGGTATTGGTGCACCCTTTATGGCTCTTCCTATGCACACTCAGGCCCAGTAGAGGCAGCCACAAACTATGAATTACTTTTAAATACAAACGGGTAGCTTAAAACTGGTCAAAGGCAGCATCTGATATCTGTACTGAAGTCTCTGCCAAGAAGCCCGTGAACCAACACATCCCAGTGGTAGGCTTCAGACCACATCAGACTAGGACCAAATTAGTTCCAAAAACAGGATATCCAATGTGAGATACTGGCAGGCACCAACCCCTACTTAAGTGAATTCTTTTCCTGTGGTCAGCACTTTCACAGCAACTTCTACACTGTGTTTGCTGTTGATCTTCACAATCAGTAAGCCTAAGGGTCAACCCCAAGCATGCAGGGGCAACAGCAATCAGGACTCAACTACAATAGGAGGGCTCATATAAACCACACAATGGACATTCTTGGAGCACCTTGATTGGGTGATCAGGGAGACTGTGCTACTTAACCCCACAGGACACCTACTACATAAGGTCACCTTACCAAGACTGGGAGACATAACAGATCTACCTAATACATAGAGAAAAATACAGAGGAGCTGAAAAATAAGAAACAAAGAAACATGTTCCAAATAAAAGAACAGGAGAAATCACCACAAAAAGAACTTAGTGAAATGGAGGCAAGCCGTCTACCAAATTCAAAGTTCAAAACAATGGTTAGAAGGATGCTCAAGAATCTTAGTGGAAAAATTAACTCAGTGAGATCTTATACAAAGAGATAGCAATAATAAAATAGGATATGGAAACCATAAAAAACTAGTCAGAAATAAATAATACAATAACTAAAATGAAGAATATATTAGAAGGTATCAACAGTAGGTTATTTGAAGCAGAGGATAAAATCAGTGATTTGGATGACAAGGTAGCAGAAAACACACAATAAGCACAGCAAAAAGAAAAAGAGAATTTTAAAAACATGAGGATAGTTTAAGGGACCTCAAGGACAATAGGTGCCATAAAAAAAAGCCATATCATAGGGGTACCAGAAGGAGAACAGAGAGAACAAGGGATTGAGAAATTAAGAAATAATGACTGAATTTTCCCAATGTGGTGAAGGGAAAGTACACACAAGTCCAGGAAGCCCAGAGAGTCCCAAACTAGATGGACCAAAAGAGGCCCAAACACATCATAATTAAAATGGCAAAGATTAAGGACAAAGAGAGAATCTTAAAAGCAGCAGGAGAAAGACTGTTACCTACAAGAAAGCTCACATAAGACTTGTCAGCTGTTTTATCGACAGAAACTTTTCAGGCCAGAAGGGATTGATGCAAAATATTTAAAATTATGAAAAGCAAGGACCTATAACCAACAATACTCTACACAGCTAGGCTATTATTTAAAATTAAAGGACAAATAAAGAGTTTTCCCATAGAGAAAAAGCATTATGAGAAATGTTAAAGGAACTTTTTGAAGAAGAAGAAGAAGATAGAAAAAAAAGAGGAACACAATTATAAAGAATAAAATGGCAATAAATATTTATCTATCAATAATCACTTTAAATGTAAATGGCTTAAATGCTCCAATTAAATGACAGGATAGCTGAATGGATAATAAAATAAGACCCATGTAGATGTTGTCTAGAGGATCCCACCTCAGGATGAAAGACACACACAGACTGAAAGTAAAGGTATAGAAAAATATATTTCATGCAAATGAATAAAAAGAGGGGAAGCAATACATATATAAAACAAAACACACTTTAAACAAAGGCTATAGCCTGGACTGTTTTGCTCAGTGGTTAAGTGTCAGCCTTGGGACTGAAGGGTCAAAAATGCAATCCCCAGTTAAGAGTATGTACCTGGGTTGTAGGTCCAATCCCTGGCTCTGTTCAAGGTGAGGGAGGCAACCAATTGATGTGTCTATCTCACATTGGTGTTTATCTCTCTATCTCTATCTCTATCTCTATCTCTATCTCTATCTCTATTTCTATCTCTATCTCTATCTCTATCTCTATCTCTATCTCTATCTCTATCTCTATCTATCTTTATCATCTCTATCTCTATCTGTATCTCTTTCTCTTTCACTATCTCTATCTCTATTTCTCCCCCTTCTCCCTCCCTTTCACAGTCTCCAAAAATCAATGGAAAAAATAACTTCAGGAGAGGATTAATTAAAAAAAGGCTAGAAATAGGAAACAAAGAAGGACAGTATGTAATGATAAAGAGATGAATACAACAGGAGGATTTAACTTTGTAAACATTTGTACACCCAACATAGGAACACCTAAATATATAAATGAAGTATTTATGGACAAGGGAGAGATTTACAGTAATACAGTCATAGTAAGGGATTTTAACACCCCTTTTCAGTCTTCCAGACTGAAAATCAACAGAAAAAAAGCCATAATGACACAATAAATCAGACAGGTTTAATTTATATTTTCAGAGTATTTAATCCCAAAGCAGCAGAATATACATTATTTTTGAGTGCACATGGAACATTTTCTAGGATAGACCATATGTTAAATCAGAAAACAAGTCTCAATAAATTTAAGACAATTAAAATCATATCAAGCATCTTCTCTGACCACAATGGTAATGAACTAGAAGTCAATTATAAGAAAAAAAAACCTGAAAAACACAAAAACGCATGGAAGCTAAATAGCATGTTACTAAACAATTAATGGGTTGACAATGGAATAAAGGAAGAAATAAAAAAATACCTTGAAAAATAAAAATGGGAACAAAACCACCCCAAATTTATGCAACGTAGCAGAAGCAGTCCTGAGATGAAAATTCATAGCATTATAGGCCTAACTCAAGAAATACGAAAAATCTTAAATAAACAATCTAATGTTACACCAAAAGGAACTATAAAAAGAATAACAAAGTCCAAAATGAGTTGGATGAAGGCAATTATTAAGATCAGATCATACATAAATGAAATAATCTAAAAAGAAAAACACAAAAGATCAATGAAACCATGAGCTGTTTTTTTGAAACAATAAACAAGAGTGATAAATCTTTAACCAGATTTATCAAGGAAAAAAGGGAGAGAAACCAAATCAATAAAATCAGAAATGAAAGAGGAGACATAACAACTGACACCATAGAAACACAAAGAATTATAAGAAAATATTATGAACAACTAAATGTCAATTAATTAAGCCATCTGGAAGAAATGGCTAAATTTCTAAAAACATACTACCTTCCAAAACTGAATAAAATAGAAACAGAAAATCTGAACAGGCTGATTACAACTAATGAAATTGAAGCATGCACATAAAAAAAAATCCCAACAAACAAAATTTCTGGAGCATATTGATTCATAAGTGAATTTTAGCAAATATTCAAAGAAGAATTAATACCTATCCTTCCCAAACTATTCCAGAAATTTTAGGAGGAGGAAAGACTCCCAAGCTCATTTTACGAGGCCAGCGTTATTCTAATTCTAACACCAGATAAAGTCATAACAAAGAAAGAAAATTATAAGCCAATATCCCTGATGAACATAGATACTAAAATTCTCAATAAAATGTTAACAAACTGGATCCAGCAATGCATTTAAAAGATCATACAGCATGACCAAATGTGATTTATTCCAGGGATGCAAGGTTGGTATAATATCCTCAAATCAAATTACATAATACAACACATAAACAAAATGAAGGATAAATCATATGATTTTATCAATAGATGCAGAACAGTCATTAAAAAAAACAGCACCTATTTATTATAAAATTCTCAGCAAAGTAGAAATAGAAGGAACATCCCTCAACATAATAAAAGCCATAAATGGCAAACTCACAGCTAAAGCTAACATCATAACCAATGAAGAAACTTAAAAGCATTTTTCTTAAGATCAGGAACAAGACAGGGTTGTACACTTTCACCATTCTTATCCAACATAGTACTGGAAGTCCTAGCCATGGCAATCAGACAAGAAGAAGAAATCAAAGGCATCCAAATTGAAAAGGGAGAAACAAAACTGTCATTATTTGCAGATGGCATGATATTATATATGGAGAACTCTAAAGATTCCACCAAAAACTACTAAAACTGATAAATTCAGTAATGCTGCATGATACAAAATTAATAATCAGAAATTTGTTGCATTTTATACAGCAATAATGATCAGAAACAAAAAAAAATAGGAAAAGAATCCCATTTACAATTGCATCAAAAATACCTAGGAATAAATGTATCCAAGGAGGCAAAATACATGTAGTCGAAAAATTAGAACACACTGAAGAAGATAGAAATAAATGGAAGTATATTCTGTGCTCATAGATAGAAAGGATCAATATTACAAAAATTTCCATACAATCCAAAGCAATCTATAGATTCAATGAAATTCCTATCAAAATATCAATGGTATAGTTCACAAAAGGAGAACTAATATTCCAAATATTTATAGGGGTGCATAAAAGACCCCCAAAAGCCACAGCAATCTTGAGCAACAGAAACAAACTTTTACATGGATTGACCTAGTGGGTATTATGCTAAGTGAAATAAGTCAGTCAGTGAAAGACAAATGCCAAATGATTTCATTTATCTTTGGAATCTAAATGACCATATAAAGAAACAAATAAAACAGAAAGAGACTCATAGATACAGAGAAAAGACTGAGGGTTGCTCAGGGGCAGGCCATTGGCAAACTAAGTGGAAAAGGTGAAGGAAGAGATTCAGAAGTACAGATTAATACTTACAAAATTGTAATGGGAATTTATAGTAAAGCATAAGGAATACAGTCAATAACAAAAAAATAAATAGAAGACCTGAATAGATCTTTAAAAAATAAAATTATTAATTTAAAAACTTTCTTCAAAAAAGCCTAGGCCTAGATGGGTTTAATGATGAATTCCATTCAATGTTTAATGAAGGCTTAATAACATTATTAGCAAACTCTTTATAAAAACAGAAGAGGAGGAAACACTCGCTCACTCATTGAGGCCAGTAGTATGCTCATACTAAAATCAGACAAAGGAACCACCAGAAAAGAAAAATATAAACCATTATCTCTTGTAAATATAAATATAAAAGTTATCAATCAAAATACTAGAAAACCTGAATCAGAAGATATCATTAGGATTATACAACATAATAAACTGGGATTAATCCCAGGATAGGTAGTTTTTCATCTATCTATGTCAATGTAATACAGTGAATTAATAGAAAAAGTGACAGAAAATTGCAGGCTTATCACAATAGATGAAGAAAAAAATGTTTGACAAATCAAATTCCTCATGAAAAAGAAACACTAAATAAAATAGGAATATAAATGATTTCTCTCCCGTACAAGTTGTCTATAAAATAACACAGGTAAATCAGATTACATTGAGAAGCCTGTGTGCTTTCCTGCTAATTAAAGGCACAGGTCAAAGATGTTTATTTTTGCTGGTTATATTCAACACTAGAGGCCCGGTGCACAAAAATTTGTGCACTCTGGGGGGTCCGTCAGCCCAGCCTGTGCCCTCTCGCAGTCTGCGACTCCTTGGGGGATGACCACCTTCTGGCTTAGGCCTGTTCCCCAGGGGATTTGGCCTAAGCTGGCAGTCAGACATCTCTCTGGCAGCCCAGGAGCCCTGAGGGGATGTCCACTTGCCAACGGGGAGCAGGCCTAAGCTGCAGTCGGACATCCTTAGTGTTGCTGAGGAGGCAGGAGAGGCTCCCACCACCACCGCTGTACTGGCAGCCATCAGCCTGGCTTGTGGCTGAGGAGAGATCCCCCTGTGGGAGCGCACTGACCACCAGGGGGCAGCTCCTGCATTGAGCGTCTGGCCCCTGTTGGTCAGTGTGTGTCATAGTGACCAGTCATTCCCAGTCGTTCTGTTGTTAGGGTCAATTTGCATATTATCCTTTTATTATATAGGATAGAGTCCTGGTGCATGGGTGGGGGCCAGCTGGTTTGCACTGAAGGGTGTCCCGGATCAGGGTGGGGTTCCTGCTGGGGTGCCTGGCCAGCCTGGGTGAGGGGCTGATGGGTCTTTGCAGCTGGTCACACCCCTTCAGGGTGGGGGTCCCCACTCTGGTGCCTGGCTAGCCTGGGTGAGGGCTGATGGCTGTTTGCAGGCTGGTCAATCCTCCCCCATGGGGACCCTCACCCCATGGAAGTTTGGTCAGCCTGGGTGAGGGTCTGATTGCTGTTTTAAGGCTGGCCACACCCCCTTTAGGGTGGTGGGGGTCCCTACAGGGGTGCCTGGCAAGTCTGGGTGAGGGGTTGAGGGCCGTTTTCAGGCTGGCCAAGCCCCCCCAGCAACGGAAGCTCACAGCCTCTCCTTTTTTTCTTTTTCTATTCTATTCTGGGATTTATTTACCTTCTATAATTGAAACTTTGTAGTCTTGAGAGGAGCTCAGAGCCAGCCAGGGTGGGCAGGAGCGAAGCTTGGCTTCCTCCAAGCCTCCTGCTCACTCCAGCTCCATGGCCACGGCCGGCTGAAAGCAGGTATCTGGGGTTTATTTACCCTCTATAAATGAAACTTCGTTGCTTTGAGTGGAGCTCAGAGCTGGGCCCTGTCAGGTGGGAAGCTTGGCTTCCTCCATCATTGGGGCAACCAAGCCTCCTGCTTGTTCCAGCTCCGTGGCTGCTGGCTGCCATCTTGGTTGGGTTAATTTGCATATAGTCGCTCTGATTGGCTGATGGGCATGGCTTAAGGCATAGTGAAGGTATGGTCAATTTGCATGCTTGTCTTTTATTAGTATAGATTGTACTGGAGGTTTCAACCAGGATGACACAAATTCTTGAAGCATTCCATAATATTTTAAAAAAAAAATGGCTAAGTACTTGAGTGGACATTATTCCAAATGTGATAGGAATGCCCAATAAGTATATGAGAAGAACCTCAACATTATTAGTCATTTGGGAAATTCATATCAATACCACAATGAAATACTATTTCACTCTCACTAGCAAGGCTGTAACGAGAACAACAACAACAAAAAGAATTAAAAAAAACTATTGGAGAGGATGTGGAAAATTTAAACTCTTATATATTGCTTGTTGGAATATAAAATGGTGCAGCATCTGTGGAAAACAATTTGGGTTTCAATATAAGTTTCAAAATATTGTTCAATAAGATTGTTTTTAATTGTCTGAATAAATATGGGTAAAGAGAAAACAAAAGTTGCATAATAAGACATCCAGGGTTAAGTTTAATATACAAGGTGCATGCATGAAGTCTTGTATACTTACTAGAAGTCAACCATTCAAGTGGGCTTTGGTTCTTCCTTTCTAACAACCAATGTAAAAAGCAAAATATCAGCTCTTATCTAATCTTAAGAAAAAACTTGACCTGAAAAATTTCCTTTCTGTGTCCTCATAGAGGTGACATTACAATTGACACACACACAAAAAAAAACAGGGTTGCACATATATAATGCCTTATAAAGAAAAAAATTAATTAAAAAAAGAAATGGTGGACCTTGAACAAAACAACAACCAGGGTTAAGAAAACAACTACCTTTATAGGGAAGAGTCTTGTCATATATGTTTGTAAAATCATGATAAAGTTTAATTCAGTAAAACTAGTTCTATCAGCAGCTTAAATAATGTAGGTTAGGTATATAGTTTTCTGATGGCCCACCTTTTACTTTGAGACATTTCGGAGTAGTTACAAAATGAAAGAATTGCATCCTTTGCATCCTTTAAAAGATTTTCCATCAAAATTATTTTTTCAACCATGTTTTAGATATGTATTAAAAGAATGGCAAATGCAGATCTCTACAAGGGCCAGGAGAATAAAATAAATGAGAGAAGTGGGATTTTTAAAAATTAAAAACAAATTACAAATACATGGAAAAATGGTATGTAACATATGACCACCTCCATTTGAGGGATTGAAGGCTAGGTAAACTAGAGGCTACTCTTTCCAATCAACCTATTTTTATCATAACTAAAATATGGTCAAGTATTTCTAGTTATCTTAGTTTTCCTTGCGTATTACTCAGAGGTCAGTTACAGAAAATAGAAACCACTAAGACTATTTTAAATATACATTAAAGGGCCTCAACATGGAAAACTGAGTGTTTGCAATTTATTGAGGGTGGATTTTTAGGAATGATTACAAAGAGAACTATGAAGAATCAGACCTCAAGTAAGCTATCAACTTTAATCAGGAAAGTTGGAAATCCTGAATATTTCAGTTGAACTGTGGACTCCAAGAACAATACAATTAGGAAGCTACTGCTGCTGTAAATGGTTAGTTCCAGGGACATGCCTTTCCAATTAGGTCCACACTGGAAACAAACATAGTAGCAACAACAACTAAAGGATGAATCTTCTGGCACTGCTCCTTGATTCCCACAAAATGGTGACAGGAATACCACTACAGATAAACCATAACCTCCACGATCATGCTTGACACCAGAAGCAGTTCAAAACTGTTTTTAAAATCTTACTTAAGTAAACCTGATTGGTGAAAGCGAAAACTAAATAATATCTGGAAGCTCACTGAGAAGTGTAATTTTTGACATTTTAGTTAAAAACTTATGTGTATGTGAAGTATGCAGAGTAACAATCTAGTCTATCTACCATATACAGGGTATCCCCCCCAAATGTATGCACAGCTGATAGCTCAATTTTGAAAATGAAATGTATTTTAAGAAATATTGCCTTTATACTTATTCAAAGTGTTTATATACATTTTGGGGGGAATACGCTATACTTTTATGCGAAAAAAATCACCTAATTTTTAAAGTGCTGGCAATTAATTCAATTTTTTAAAAAACATATTTAATGGGCAGGCCAACAGTATGGGAATTGATGAAGTACATCCGTGAACTTCATGAGAAATAACTGGATGGTAGCTTGTGGCCCATTTCAACATGAAAAAATAGAAAATTATGACCTGCACTCCAGTCTATGAAGAAATACCATTTTATGTACAGTGTTTTCCTCTATAAAACACACTTAAATTTGTATTTAGCTTACCAAAGTAGAAATGCTTGTTAAAGTGATAGTCCAATAATATTCATGTTTCTACAGTAAAACTGAAAAATTCTCCCTCTCACCTACCCCTGCCACTTCCCGTTTGAAACCTTTATTAGTATTGTTAGATAAATCATACTTCACTATGAATTAGATATGAAAAAGAAGTAAATGTATCTAATAATGAAGAGAAAATAAATTAAAATACAACCTAATCATCATATAGCCCAGATGTAAAGTTTAACTTCTATAAACTGAGCAATTAAAAACAGAAAAAACAAAATTACTTACAATTATGTGGGTTGACTGGGTGATTCTTCCACTGCAAATTGTGCCAGTCTGAGTCATGCCTATATCTTCGTTTATTTAGCTGGAGTGCCTTGATTCTCATCTATGTGGAGTCTCTTTTAATATTGTCTTATCCTCCAGGACCTCCTACATTTTGATTTGATCTTGACCTTGAGACATTCTCAGACTTTAATCAATTCCATGAGGCCATTTCTTACTTTGAGAACCTTTTTTTTTTTTTCAGGTGAAAGGCTGCAAATGAGAAAAAAAAAAAAGAAAAAAAGAAGTTTTATTCTCCAAACAAGTAAGTCTTATATTGGAACTATTTACTCCACATTATTCTTGAAAACCGAACTTTAGCTCATCTCTCTCATCTCATACTTTATCACAGATAGCTTAAAGAAACCAATTGACACTTTTGAATTTTTGACAATTTGATTTCCTGGCTATCACCTTAACAAGTTGTGTTTGCTAGGTATTTTGTCTACCTTTCAAGATATCACAGGTGACAATCTTGTCAATGTAACACCAATACATAATACATAACCCCTTTTTCTAGGCCTTAATAGCAGTTTCCTCACTGCTTTATTAGCCTTTAATAAGTAACAATGTCCTCAGCACTCTTCCAGTCACCTAGTCTCAAAGACAACTATGTTACATTTTTGTTACAGAAACACCTCACTTCTATTTTAGTTATCTATTGTTGCTTAATAAGCAATACAAAACCCAGTAATTTAAAACAACGATTTGTTATTTCTTGCAAGTCTATAGATTGACTCCACAGTTATTCTTCTCCACATAGTATCAGATGGAATCACTCACATGACTGCATTAAACTGGGTCATTTCAGTCTCCTTCACTGTGCTTTCTCACCATAGGGTGTCTAATCTCCCACTGCTTCTCTATATGGCCTCTATAAGAGAAGGATAGCATAGACTTCCTTACAAAATAATAGCTGGTTTCTAAAAGAGAGAAAAGAAAAAGGAATTCCACAAGCCCTGACTGCTGATTCCCAGAAGTAGCAAAGCATCATTTCCACTTCATTCTATTGTTCAAAAACTTACAAAGACAACCAAGATTCAAGAAGAGTGAAAACAGACACTTATTTATGAGAAGAGTACAAGTTGAAAACTAACCTATCAAACTCAGCAACCTACAGAACCAAAAAACTCAGCAACCCCCAAATAAGATACATACAAAGAAACTCCAGCTAGGCCCATATAGAAAAAAAATAATACTACATAGATTGGAACAATACTAAGAATGACAGCTGCCTTCTTATAAAAAATGTAAATGGAGTATATACATATTTAAAGTGTAAAAAAACACCTATCAAATTAGAATCCTATCTACTACAAAAATATCTTTCAAAAATAGACTAAATGAAGAAAATTCCAGACATACAATAGCCACAGAATTTGTCTCTAATAGACCTATACTACAACAAAGTAAAAAATAAATAGTTCTCAGGCAAAATGATGTAACACCGGTTAGAAACCTAGATTTTCAGGAAAAAAATAAAGAGCATCAGAAAGGATAAGTATGTAGGTAACTATAAGAATATACTAAATAAAAATAAAACATTACATTCTTGTATATAGCAATTTATTATGGTGTTTATAATATATGCATTTATAACATATATCATAGTAAAGTATGTATATTGGAAAGAAAATACGGTATTATACTAATGTAATATTCTTATGCTGTGTTAAAAATAGTGAAATATTATGTGAAATTAGGATACAATTAGTTAAGGATGCATTCTATAATTTTTAGAGAAACCACTAAAAATAACATAAAAGATCAACAGAGGGAATAAAAACAAATACTAAAATAGACATAATTAGCCGAAACCGGTTTGGCTCAGTGGATAGAGCGTTGGCCTGCGGACTGAAGGGTCCCAGGTTCGATTCCGGTCAAGGGCATGTACCTGGGTTGCGGGCATATCCCCAGTAGGAGATGTGCAGGAGGCAGCTGATCGATGTTTCTCTCTCATCGATGTTTCTAACTCTCTATCTCTCTCCCTTCCTCTCTGTAAAAAATCAATAAAATATATTTAAAATATATATATATATATATATATATATATATATATACATAATTAGCACAAAAGAGGAAGGAAAAAAGAGAAGAAAAAAGAAAAGACAACATAAACAAAAAACAAATAGCAAGATGACAGACTTACCATAGCAAAATTAATTTAAATATAAATGAGCCAAATATTATAATTTATGAATAAAAATTTTCAGAGAGGAGAATAAAGCAAAATCAAATTCT
Source organism: Myotis myotis (assembly GCF_014108235.1). Lineage (NCBI taxonomy): Eukaryota > Metazoa > Chordata > Mammalia > Chiroptera > Vespertilionidae > Myotis > Myotis myotis. Next base: position 39,555,985 of record NW_023416346.1, read on the forward strand.
GTATTTTATAATAATTGTAATTTAAATATATGAACATAGCTTGAAATTAAAAGAATAAAAATATTTATGACAATATTAATATCAGCAAATATAGACTATATAGAAAAGAGTAATGCTACAAAGAGAGTAATTTCATAATAATAAAAGGGTAAATTATTCAGGAAGACATAATAATCCAAAATGTGCATATACCTAGGAAGAGAGCTTCAGAATACCAAATAAAAATAGACAAAATTTAATATATATAAATGTACAATCATTATTAAATATTTTAATACCTCTCTCAGAAAGAGAAAGAATAGGTAGATAAGAAATCAGTAAAAATATAGAAGATTCGATCAATAACAAGTCATCTTTACCTAAAGGACATTTATAGATTTCTATACTGAACAAATATAGTAAACATATTGTATTTAAATGTCTTGGTAATTAATTAAACATTCAAATACATTTACCAAGATACTCCAAATGTGGAGCTATGGAGGAAATTTCCATAAATTTCAAAGGAGCGAAATCATATAAAGTATGGAATTACATTAGAAATCAATATTAATTAGATATCTATAATATCTAGACATACTTGGAAATTTTTCATCAAACTTATAAATTAACAATAATTCAAAGAAAAATTAGAAACTACTTTAAGCTAAATTATAATGAATGTACAGCATATCAAAAATTGTGGGATAAAGCTAACATTTTGCTTAGAGGCAAACATATACCTTGAAATGCTTAAATAAAAAATAAATGTTTAAAATTAGTGACCTCTGGTTTTTCTTAACAAGCTACAAAAAGAACAAATTAAACCCACAGTAAGTAGAAAAGAAGAACTAAAATTAATAAAATAGAAATAGGATTAGTTATAGAGAAAATCTACAAAGCCAAATATTTTTCTTTTACAAAATTGAAATTGGTAATTCACTAGTAATACTAATAATGACAAAAAAAGAAAGCACAAATCACCTATATTAAAAATGACTGAGGGAACAACACTACTGTTCTCACAGACATTGAAAACATAAAAGGGAATATTATGAACAATTTTAAAGTAATAAATATTACAACTTGAAAAAAATTATCTAAGTCTTTGGAAGGCACAAACTACCAAAACTCAAGCAAGGAAAAAGAAAATGTAAATAACCTTGTATCTATTAAGGAAAACGAATAATAATAATTAAAAAAAAAAACCTAGCCAAAAAGAAAACTTTAGACCCACATGGTTTCCTTGGTGAATTGCATCAAACATTTGAGGAAGAAATAACACCAATCCTAATCTTAAAACTTGTAGGAAGGGAGAACACTTCCCACCTCATTTTATGAGATGAGCATAACACTATTGACAAGACCTGATAAAGAATGACAAGAAAAGTAGAGATGGATATTACTCGTGAATATAGAATCAAAATTCCTTAGTAAAAGAGTAGAAATAAATATCAGTAACATATTAAAATGATATGACTAAGCAGGACTTATCCTAGCAATGCAAAGTTGAGTTAGCTTTTTTAATTTATTCACTTTTTTATTTGTTTTAGAGAAGAAGGAAGAGGGAGATAGAGAGATAGAAACACCATGATGAGAAAGAATCATTGATCGATCGGCTGCCTCCTTCCCGGCCCTTACTGGGGATGGAGCCCGCAACCCAGGCATGAGCTCTTGACTAGAATTGAACCTGGGACCCTTCAGTCTGAAGGCCAACACCCTATCCACTCAGCCAAACCAGCTAGGGCTTGAGTTATCATTTTAAAAGCAATTGCTGAAATTTACCATTATTACAGACTAAAATTAAATCCATATTATCTATTCAATATATGCAGAAAAACATTTCACATACTTCAAGACCAATTCATAAAAAAATAAAAACTTTCAGCATATTAGGGCTAGAAGGAAGTTTCCTCAGCCAAACAAATGGCATCTATGAAAAATGTACTATTTTAGCCCAGATTTGTCAAATAGAAATATTTGGTTGACCTTCACTAGAATTGAAGTTAAGGGCACAAAGAGAAAACCAATTATCCAGCACAAACTAAACAAATTTCCAACTTGACTTTAGGCTCCAATTAGAACAAGGTGCAAGCATGCACAAAGACACACACATACACATATGACAAGCATATGTTCACAGATATGTAATAAACATTACTGGAAATGTTTAATTATCCTTTTCAAAATATCATAACTTCAATGGATACTGAGGCAGGTTTGACATATACAGCTAAGCAAAGTGTACACTGCACAACTAAAGGGGCATCATTCATTCAGGCAACAATGTCAATGCATTCCCTGGACTTGTAAAATAAAATGGCCTATTATGAGGCATTTTCCTCTAGCAAAGTTATTCAAGAAGTATGAATTATACCTACCACATTGCTTATAAAACTCACACTGCAATACTACATGAAGAAACCAGGTTATCAGTTATCAATAAATTTTCATATCTTTTCCAAAGTTTGTATTCAGTGTTCTGCAAAAGTAGTATTGAATTCTCATCCAAGTTACCAAAAGAAGCACCACTCTTGCCCTTTCAGAGTAATTTTCTGATGCAATATATCTATCACATTTTCCTTCCTCAAAATGAACCTGTCTTGATTTATATGTTCTCAGAAGGCAATCTGAAGAATTGTTGTTGAAGGAATAAGAGTTGATAATTTATATTATCCTCTATTATTTATATTGATTAACATGGTTGGCAATATCCTCCACAGTGATTTTTGTCCAGAAAATAAAAGGTTTTTCAAACAACTGCTTCTTTTTAAAAAAATTCTTTATTGTTTAAAGTATTACATATGTGTTCTTTTTCCCCCATTGACCTCTCCCCAGCCATTTCCACCCCCCTACACATGCCCTCACCCGCTACTGTCTGTGTCCGTGGGTTATGCTTATATGCATACAAGTCCTTTGGTTGATCTCTTATGCCCACGCCCACCCCCACCCCACCCCTGCCTTCCCTCTGAGGTTGGCCCGTCTATTCCATGCTCCTATGTCTCTGGATCTATTTTTTTCATCAATTTATGTTGCTCATTATATTCCACAAATGAATGAGATCATGCGATATTTATTCAAACAGCTGTTTCTTATTAGACCACTCATAAAAGCCAAGGTCAACCCATTAAATTGTAACTCAAGTGAAAGTGTTTCCACTGGGAACTCAGCTAACAGTGCCCAGTCTATTGCATTCTGTGATCTAACTTGGCATAAGAATATAACTACAAGAATCTAAAAGAATTGATAGTTAACTAGCACAGTAATTCAATCTCAAATACCAGTTGTCTCAATTGCACTTCTGTCAGCAGCTGGATAGCAGTTAATTCAAGTCTGATCTCTCAGAAGTGTTTCTAGAATCCTGATATCCCAAGTTATTAATTAAAGTGAAAGTCATATACTTTAGATATTTGATAAGCTAAAGACTAAGCTAATGTTATATTATATGACAATTCAGAGGCCCAACCTGTATTCTTGCTGAGGCAGAGTTAGCCCACCTATACATAGAACTGCCTGCAGGATTGCCTTTAGGCATAGCCAAATTTTACTTAAAAAAAAGAAAATTTGAATCTATTCTAGTGCTTAAACAGAAATCCTGTTGCATTTGCAAAGTTCCAAATCCTAGGGCATGAGAGAGATCATCTTGACCTAGAAAAAGTTAAGAAAAACCTTATCATGAATCTAAATCATCTTGACTCATAATCTTGTAGAACATCTGATTTGAAATTACACTTTATTGAAATGGGCCTGTCAGGTTGAGTATCCCCAAGTAGTTGAACAAATTAACATGCTGGGTAAAATTACTGGTATTCTTTACTTGAACAATTTAAAATATAGCAATAGGGATGGATCACTTTTTCTATGACAGACTGATATTTTCATAATGATGAAGTGGAAATGTCTGGTCACTAAAATACAGATATTTAAAAGAAAATCACCTAAAGCTTTATTTCCTATCCAACAAAATACTCAAACACTATTCAGATAATATCAACAATGCGTTTAGCTCACTGCACAAATATTCAGTGGTAATATAAGCCCAGAATTCATGCTACTCCATTATTGATTGTGGTGTAGACAAAAGTTATTTTACCTACAGTCAACAACAGGGCTATTACACTACAGAGTGAGCATTCCAAAAAAGGAACTAGATAATCTAAAACATTTATTCATTTCTATGGGTAGATACTGCTGACTTAAGGTGAAATCAAATTACCATCTGTCTATGAGTTAATTGGGATTCAAAGGGGAAAATGTTCCTTCATAAAATATTTATAACAAAAAAGAATGAAAATACAATATCCCAAACTAAAGAGGTATCATTCTCCCTCACTATAGATCTGTAAAGTCCAGAGAGGCTTTGGCACATCTGGCTTAGGGCCAAGGTAAAAAACTATTAGTCTCATCTGTTCTCTGGGCAAAGAAAAATATAATCATCAAAGTGTGGTCCATCAGAAAATTAAGTAATATAATATACCAATATCATTAACATAAAGAACAAAAAATACACTATCATATCAATAACATAGAAAAAAACATTTGACACAACCCAATTTCCCTTTAGAAATAGAAATACATTTATTTGAGTTGATGAGGACATCTATGAAAAACACACAGCTAGCTATAAGATACCTAGGAATAAACTTAACCAAGGAGGTCGAAGACCTATACTCAGAAAACTATAAGACATTTAAAAAAGAAATAGAGGAAAATGCAAATATGTGGAAGAATATACCATTTTCATGGATTGGAAGAATTAACATAATTAAAATGTCCATACTACCCAAAGCAATCTATAGATTCAAAGAAATCTCTTTTAAAATACCAACAGCATACTTCACAGATCTAGAACATGTTCCAAAAATTTATATGGAACCAAAGAAAAAAAGACCTCAAATAGCCACAAGAATCTTGAGAAAGAACAAAGCTGGACAGATCACTCTACATGATATCAAACTATACTACAAAGCTATAGTAATAAAAACAGCCTAGTACTGGCACAGAGCAGAGACCCCAGAAAATGAACCACACCGTTATGGTCAATAAATATTTAACAAAGAAATCAAGTACATACAATGGAGTAAAAACAGTCTCTTCAACAAATGATATTGGGAAAAATGAGCAGGCACATGAAAAAAGATGAAACTAGACCACCAACTTATACCATACATAAGAATAAACTCAAAATGGATAAAAGACTTAAATATAAGTTATTAAACCATAGAAATCCTTGAAGAAAACATAGGCAGCAAATTCTCAGACATTTTCACCAATACATCACCTAGGGCTGTGGTCGGCAAGCTGCTTCTCTCGAGTCACATGTGGCTCTTTGGCCCCTTGAGTGTGGCTCTTCCTAAGCCTTAGGAGTACCCTAATTAAGTTAATAACAATGTACCTACCTATATAGTTTAAGTTTAAAAAAATTGTCTCTCAAAAGAAATTTCAATCGTTGTACTGTTGTTATTTGGCTCTGTTGACTAATGAGTTTGCCAACCACTGACCTAGAGCAAGAGAAACAAAGAAAAAAATAAACATTTGGGTCTACATCAAACTAAAAAGCTTCTGCACTGCAAAAGAAACCATAATCAAAATGAAAAGGGAACCCACTGTATGGGACAACATATTTGGCAAAGATAAATATGATAAGGGGTTAATTTCTAAAATATAGAAATAACTCATACAACTCAACCAAAGGAAGAAAACCAATCCAATAAAAAAAATGGGCTAATTATCTAAATAGACACTTCTCCAAAGAGGACATACAGATAGCCAAGAGACATATGAGAAAATGCTCAATGTCGTTAATCAGAGAAATGCAAATTAAAACCACAATGAGAGCCCTAGCTGGTTTGGCTCCGTGGATAGAGTGTCAGCTGTGGACTGAAGGATCCCAGTTTTGATTCATGTCAAGGGAACGTACCTCAGTTGCATGCTTCTCCCTGGCCCTGGCCCTGATCAGGGTTCCTGCAGGAGGCAACCAATCGATGTGTTTCTCTCACATCGATATTTCTGGATTTCCTTCTCTCTTGCACTCTCTAAAAACCAATGGAAAAATATCCTCGGGTGAGGATTTAAAAAAAACAAAAAATCCACAATGAGATGTCACCTCACACCTGTCAGAATGGCTATCGTCACTAAATCAACAAACAGCAAGTGCTGGTGAGGATGTGGGAAAAGGGAACACTATTACACTGCTGGTGGGAATACAGACTGGTGCAGCCACTATGGAAAACAGTATGGGGTTTTCTCAAAAAATTAAAACTTTGAAATGCCTTTTGACCTAGCAACCCCACTTCTAGGTATATATCCTAAATACCCCAAAACACCCATCAGAAAGAATATATGCACCCCTATGCTCATAGAAGCATTATTTACAATATCTACGATTTATAAATAGCCCAAGTGCCCATCAGTAGATGAAAGGATTTAAGAAAAAGTTGTGGTACATTTGCACAATGGAATATTATGCAGCAGTACAAAAAGAGGGCTCTCCTACCCTTTGAGACAGCTTGGATGGACCTAGAGATTATTATGGTAAGTGAAAGAAACCAGTCAGAGAAAGACAAATATCACATGATCTCATTTATTTGTGGAATATAATGAACAAAATTAACTAGCCAAAAAACATTAGTCCAGAGGCATGGAAAAGATTGTGGAATCTCAGGGGAAGGGGGGAAGGAAGAGATAAACGAAATAATTTATATGCCTATATGCATAGCACATGGATACAGACAATAGTGTGGTGAAGGCCTAGGGGAGAAGGGGCAGGGAAGAGACATAAAAGGGGGTAAAGTGGGGGCTATCTATAATAATGTCAACAATAAAAATATTAAAATAATAACATAGCTAACATTATACTTAATGGTGAAAGACTGAGTGCTTTAACCCTCAAGATCAAGACGTGGAAGCATGCAACAAACTGATGATTCTCAGAGGGAAGGGGGTTTGGGAAGAGATTACTCAAAGAACTTATATGCATACTAGAGGCTTGGTGCACAAAATTTGTGCACTGGGGGGGGGGGAGTCCCTCAGCCTGGCCTGCACTCTCTCGCAGTCCAGAACCCCTCTCTCCTTACCATCCACCTGCTCACTGGTCCTTACCACTGCTGAGAAACTTGGACTCCTTCCTCTGCAGTCACACAACTGTCACATGCCAGGCAGTCACTCAGAAATGCTTGACATTGGCCAACTTATGGAATTCTCCCTTCTCTCCGTTCTCCTGAGCAGCATTCTTTTGGTCATCAATTTTTTTTGTTTGTTTTTTTCAAAAACCTTACAAAATTTATATGACATACAAAGATGCAGCCTCCTTTGTAGGAACAGGGAAGGAAGGGGTAGTTAAGTAAGGCACATGGAGCTGCAGCAAGCACCAGCTGTGGGGAGGGCCAAGGGGGAGAGGAGTTTGGCACTGAGGCTGAGGCCTTAGAGCCATTGCTGGGGAAGTAGGGATCCCCTCTGAGTGCCACCTTCTGAGGCTAAACTAATTGGTCAAGCTGAGGCAGAGGTGGGTGGTCATATCAGCCATCTTTGGTGCTGTTTACCCTTTCCCACCCAAGCTGTTGTAAAACCCCAGAGCCCTGGATTTCAAAGGCCCCATCCAGAGCAGAGACCTGGAAGGGGGTGAGAGGAAGTGAGTAGGGCCAGTTCAAAAGCCAATATGCCTGTGTGCTGAGGGATGGCCAGAGACAGTGGTGAGAGGTAGCAGGGGAAGGGCTCTCATACCTACCCTTCTGTGGGGGCCACAGGTGAAGGAGGCCAGGGGAGTAGGGTAGGGATGGGGCACCATAGTCCCAGCCTCATATGCATCCCTGTATGTCCTCTGCAGTTACATGGAGAAAAGGGTTGCCTCTGAGGAGGGGCGAGGCCAGGCGACCATCTTGAGTTCTGGCTGAGGTGATGGTCCTCATCTTGAGATGCCATCTAACTGGTGATGGCAGAGGGCCCAGGGCCTCGGCGCTTCTCAAAGAACATGTAGTCAATGAGGAATGTGTCTCTCAGCAGTACAGCCTTCACTCACATCCAGATCCAGCGGGAACTGCAAGCCAAAGTCATCTGCATCTGTGAGGGCTTCTTGGAGCAGCCCTCCCCCCGCACACACACACTGACTGCTGATCCAGCCCACACTGTGGGACTCATTCAGAGTCTTCACCTCAAAGTTGGTGTCTGTGACACAGCCACAGGTCTAGCAGGGCTCCACCACTCGCAGGATCGTATGGAGATTGGCATCTTGAATGGAGAACTTGGGGAGGAAGGGATGCCAGGTCTGCAGCACATGGCCAATGGTGGTGCCTGGTGGCGACTGTACTTCCATCTCTCAGTCCCTGGAGTCCACCAGAGGGATGCAAAGGGGCCGGCGGCCCTGCAGCAGAGACGTGCACAGCAGTTGCTCTCTTCAGCCACCTGACCCAGGGGCTGTCCAGCCCCTGAGCGCAGTTCATACCAGTTACTTGTCTCCCAGCCTAGGAGCATTTCCACTCACGCAGCCCAATGGTGAATCAGGAGCTGATCAATCGGCACCAAGAATTCGAGGCCAGAAGGCACCCTGGCAGTGGCAAGAGGGGGACAGCAGGCCCCAGGGCACTGAGGCTGGGCGAGGGGAAGAGAGTGAAGCCGGGCACAGGGGCAAGCACTGGTGGGCACTGTCGCCGGTCCGGGCCCAGGATGCTGCACCTGCTCCCGGTACCCAGTGGTCACAGGGTAGGGAGGAGGGGGCAAAGGGGTGTAGCCTGTGGGGGCAAGTATCCTGCCATAGGAAAGAGATGAGGGTTCGCGGGTTGTCGCTATACCAGAAGCTTAGTTCTAGAAGTGCAGGCAAGCTTAGGGACAGCCTGACAGGCACAGAGATAGACACAAAGACAAACAGGCAAATGCAGAGAGGTGGCTGCACCAGGCGCCCGCCCAGGGTTTCTCGGCTGTTGCCTCTGACTCAGGGAGAAACCAAAAGTGTCAGCAGGCAGGGCAGAGTACCTAGGGCCCTGGATTCCCTCTATGGTTTGCAGAACTGCCCCCTCCCTTTGTTCTCCCATTCTCCTCAGAGGAGGCTGTTGGCAGACAGCTGTTGGCAGATGGCAGGATGGATGGATCCATGATCAGACCCACAGCCCGACCTCCAGGGAGGTTTCCTGACCCTTATGTGTCCCCTGCTCACCTGAAGCCCCTAAAATAGTCGGGGTGCCCAGCAATCAGAGGTCCCCAAGAGCTCATGGAGGCGGGCTCTTGGTCATTGTTTTTTATTTTTTTACTACATTTCTTCCGTGTGCAGTGATCACACTTCATCTGGAGCAGGGAGGGCTCGAGTGACCTGGAGGAAGCATGGGAAGAGCAGTCAGCGCTGGTTGCCCCTGGTGCTGCTGGCGGTATCCTTTAGTCTTTGTGGAGTATCTAGGGAGGTGAAGTGGCCACAGTGCCCGAGGGCAAGTTCCAGGAGGCTGGCAGCACTGTCGGGATCGAGCCAGTAGTGCTGGTCCGTTGGTGCCTGGCCTGTCCTCTGGAGATTGAACCTGCAGGACTACTAAGGGAGCCAGTCCACAGTTCTGCCCAGCCTCAGCCACTGATTGATTGGAGTCTGAGGGCTGGGAGGGGGGCCAAGAGGTCTGCCTTTCAACCACTGCCCAGTCACTGCTGCCACTGATTGATCCATTCCTGCTCCCTCAGCTCCCTAGCCTGGCATTCAGTAGAGCCTTTGGTTGTTTTGGATGTTACGGACCCTGGGTTTTTATATATTAGGATGTGCATAACCCATGGACACAGACAATAGTGTGGTGAAGACCTGGGGAAGGAGCAAAAGGGGGAGGAGGGCATCAGTGGGGTAAAAAGAGGGGGGATATCTGTAATACTTTCAACAATAAAGATAAATTTTTTAAAAAAGGATGTCCCATCTCACTACTCCTATTCAACACTCTACTGGAATTTCAAGCCAGAGTGGCCATGAAAGAAAATGAAGCATAAAAGTTATAGTAGAAATAAACAAGTTAAATATCTCTATCTGCAAATGACCTGATCATGTATGTACTAAATATTAAGGAATTCACAAAAAAATTATTAGAATTAATAAATGAGTTCAACCAGTCTATATGCTACAAAATCAATATAAACTAATCAATTTTATTTCCCACACTAAGCAATGAATAATCCAAAAATGAAATTGAGAAAAAAATCATTTTATACTACTTAAAAAAGAATAAAATACCTAGGAATAAACTCTAAAAACTATTAAAATGCTGATTGAAATTAAAGAGGACTGAAATACATGGAAAGACTAACCATGTTCATGAAGATTTAATATTGTTAAGATGACAATACTCCTCAAAATTAATCTACAGATGCACTACAATTTATCTTAAAATGCAAGTTGCATTTTTGCAGACATTGACCAGCTGATCCTAAAATTCATATAGAAATTAAATCTTAAATATGACAGCAAAAGAATAGGAGACAAAATTTTTTAAAAATAAGTATATTGGAATTAAATTGACACATTTTTGATTCAATGGACGACATCAGGAGGTTTAAAATATACCCTAGCCCTGGCCAATTTGCTTAGTGGTTAGAGCATCTTCCTGCAGACCTAAGGATCACAGGTTCGATTCCTGGGATCAAGGGCACATACCTTGGTTTCAAGTTCTCCAGCCTCAGTAGGGGCTCATACAGCAGTCAACCAATCTATGTTTCTCTCTCTCTTTTTCCGCCCCTCCTCCCTCTCTTCCACTCTTTCTAGATATCAATGGAAAAAAAACCTCAGGTGTGGATTTAATAAAAGATACCATACTAATTTTCTCGTTTAAGGGGTATTACATAAAACAATTAAAAGGATGGATGGTATCTAAAATATGCAATTTATAATATTCTCTTTAACATGTTTGGTATTGAACTATCCTTATTCAGAGTGACATCACCAAAATGGCAGAGTAAGAGTTCCAAGGGTCTGTCTCTCCACCGAAGCAATAATAAGCTGACAAAAACTGTCAGAATTGAGTTTTTCGAAACTCTAGAACAGCAGTTCTCAACCTGTGGGTCGCGACCCCTTTGGGGTTTGAACGACCCTTTCACAGGGGTCTCCTAAATACATCCTGCATATCAGATATTTACATTACGATTCATAACAGTAGCAAAATTACAGTTATGAAGTAACAACGGAAATAATTTCATGGTTGGGGGTCACCACAACATGAGGAACTATATTAAAGGGTCGCGGCATTAGGGAGGTTGAGAACCACAGCTCTAGAATCTAATGAAAAGAAAACTAACTATTGTCTGATACAAGGACTAATGCACAGGTTAACAAAAGACTGATTGAAAGCCAAGGAAAGTAGAAGCTAGGTGTGATGGTTATTTTTAAGTGACAATTTATCAGGACTACAGGGTGCTCAGAGATTTGGTTAAAAAGTATTTCTGAATGTGTCTGTGAGGGTGTTTCTTCATAAGATTAACATTTGAATTAGTAGTCTAAGTCAGTAGTCCGCAAACTGCGGCTTGCGAGCCACATGTGGCTCTTTGGCCCCTTGAGTGTGGCTCTTTCACAAAATACCACGTGCAGGCACGCATGTACAGTGCGATTGAAACTTCGTGGCCCATGTGAAGGGGAGAGCGGCCTCTTCTAGGAACTCATCAGCACCACCACCCAGACAGGCCTTGGACATTGCCTGGGACCCTGTAGCCACACCAGCCAAAGTTATGCTGCCCCACTCGCAGACCTGGAGACTCCAGATGTCCATTTCCAAGGGCAAATGGCTCACACAGCAGAAACCAGGACTTCACCCTCCCCGTCTGCTGACGTCCAGACACTGCAGTCATACCGCTCCAGTGTGTGGAGCCCCTGAACCTGCAGCCCTGGCCAGCAACTCCTGGGTGCTTCTGTGAGCTGCCACTGGGCACACACGTACCTAACCAATAGCCCACAGCTCCTGCAACAGGAACTGGTACTGCCCCCACCCCGGCTGCTGAACTCTGGACACTGTGGTCATGGAATTACATCAAAATAAAGAGCTTCTGCACAGCAAAAGAAACCATCAACATAACAACAAGAAAGCCCACTGCATGGGAGAACACATTTGCTAATGTTATCTCCAATAAGGGTTTAATCTCCAACATTTACAGGGAACTCATACAACTTAACAAAAGGAAGATAAACAATCCAATCAAAAATTGGGCAACAAACTGAAATACTTTTCTAAAGAGAACATAAGGAAGGCCAAGAGACATATGAAAACATGCTCAATGTCACTAAAAACCCGAGAGATGCAGATCAAAATAATAATGTGGTACCATCTCACACCTGTCTGAATGGCTATCATCAACAAATCAACAAATTACAAGTGCTGGAGAGGATGTGGAGAAAAACGAACCCTTTTGCACTGCTGGTGGGAATGAAGACTGGTGCAGCCTCTGTGGAGAACAGTATGGAGTATCCTCAAAAAACTAAAAATGGAACTGCCATTTGACCCAGTAATCCCACTTCTAGGAATACATCCCAAGTAAAAGAAACACCAATCAGAAAGGATATATGCACCCCTATGTTCACAGCAACACAATTTACCATAGCTAAGATTTGGAAACAGCTTAAATGCCCATCAGCAGATGTGTGGATTAGAAAACCATGGTACATCTTCACAATGGAATACTACACTGCTGTAAAAAATAAGGAATTCTTACCATTTCAATAGCATGGATGGAACTGGAGAGCATTATGCTAAGTGAAATAAGCCAGTCAATGAAAGATAAATACCATTTGATCTCACTCATTTGTGGAATATAAAGAATATTATAAACTTGAAAAAAATAGAAGCAAAGAAGCATCTGGGAGGATTGGGAGGGTAAGAGATCAACTGAAGGACGTGTATGCATGCATATTAGCACAACCAATAAATACAAGACACTGGGGGGGATAATGAGGGCAAGTGCCTATGGGTAGGGGAGGTTGGGAAGAGGTCAATGGGGAAAAAAAGCAGACATATGTAATACCTTAAACAATAAAAGACATTTAAGGATTTGTTTTCTGTAGCCTAAATTGGTCAGGGGGTTCTGAAATTTCACTCTCTAATTTGATAAGATTTAAAGATGAATGTCTCTATTTCCAGTAGTAAAGGAAGCACTGATATCTTATAAGGATCTAGGTGATTGTGGATTTGGAGAAAGAAAATAATCAAACCTTTGGGGAATTTTTCATCAACCAAAATCAATCACTTTCCTAGATAATAGCATTGAAAAGTGAAATTTGAAATAAAAGTACAATACCATGACAAACATGTGCAAGATCTATATGAGAACTACAAAACTCTGCTGAACAAAATCAAAGAACTAACTAAATAAAAATGTTGTGTACATGGATAGAAAAAAATCAATATTGTCAAAATGTCAGTTCTTCCAATCTTGATCTATGAATTTGATACAATTCCATTCAAAATGCCATGAAGTTATTTCATGGTTATCAACAACTTGATTGTAAAGTTTATATATTTTTTATTTTTATTTTAATGCTTAAAGTATTACAAAGGGTATTACATATGTGTCCATTTTTCCCTCCCGCGCTAGACAGTCCCCTAGCCTCCCCTATCCCCCAGTGTCTTATGTCCATTGGTTATGCTTATATGCGTGCATACAAGTCCTTTGGTTGATCGCTTACCCCCCTACCTCCTGCCCCCCAACCCTCACCGGCCTTCCCGCTGCAGTTTGACAATCTGTTTGAGGCAGCTCTGCCTCTGTACCTATTATTGTTCAAAAGTTTATAATGGTCTCTATTATCCATGAATGAGTGAGATCATGTGGTATTTTTCCTTCATTGACTGGCTTATTTCACTTAGCATAATGCTCTCCAGTTCCATCCATGACGTTGCAAATGGTAAGAGTTCCTTCCTTTTTAGAGCAGCATAGTATTCCATCGTGTAGATGCACCACAGTTTTCTAATCCATTCATCTACTGATGGGCACTTAGGCTGTTTCCAGATCTTAGCTATGGTGAATTGTGCTGCTATGAACATAGAGGTCATATATCCTTTCTGATTGGTGTTTCTGGTTTCTTGGGATATATTCCTAGAAGTGGGATCACAGGGTCAAATGGGAGTTCCATTTTCAGGTTTTTAAGGAAACTCCATACTGTCTTCCATAGTGGCTGCACCAGTCTGCATTCCCACCAGCAGTGCACAAGTGTTCCTTTTTCTCCACATCCTCTCCAGCACTTGTCGTTTGTTGATTTGTTGATGATAGTCATTCTGACAGGTGTGAGATGGTACCTCATTGTTGTTTTGATTTGCATCTTTCAGATGATTAGTGACCTTGAGCATATTTTCATATGTCTCTTGGCTTTCTGAATGTCCTCTTTTGAAAGGTGTCTATTTAGGTCCTTTGCCCATTTTTTGATTGGATTGTTTATCTTCCTTTTGTTAAGTTGTATGAGTTCCCTATAAATTTTGGAGATTAGGCCCTTATCAGATATGACAATGGCAAATATATTTTCATACACAGTGGGTTTTCTCGTTGTTTTGTTGATGGTTTCTTTTGCTGTGCAGAAGCTTTTTATTTTGATGTAGTCCCATTTGTTCATTTTCTCTTTCGTTTCAAGTGCCCTAGGAGCTGTGTCAGTGAAGAAATTGCTTCGGCATATGTCTGAGATTTTGTTGCCTTTGGATTCATCTAGAATTTTTATGGTTTCCTGTCGTACATTTAAGTCCTTTATCCATTTTGAGTTTATTTTTGTGTATGGTGTAAGTTGGTGGTCTAGTTTCATTTTCTTGCATATATCTGTCCAATTTTCCCAACACCATTTATTGAAGAGACTATCTTGGCTCCATTGTATGTTCTTGCCTCCTTTGTCAAATATTAATTGAGCATATTGGTTCGGGCCGATTTCTGGGCTCTCTATTCTATTCCATTGATCTATATGTCTGTTCTTGTGCCAATACCAGGCAGTTTTGAGAACAGTGGCTTTGTAATACATCTTGATATCTGGTATTGAGATCCCACCTACCTTGTTCTTTTTCAGGATTGCTGCAACTATTCGGGGTCTTTTTTTATTCCAGATGAATTTTTGGAGAGTTCGTTCTATATCTATGAAGTATGCCGTTGGTATTTTAATGGGAAGTGCGTTGAATTTATAGATTGCTTTGGGTAGTATGGACATTTTAATGATGTTGATTCTACCAATCCATGAACACGGTATGTTCTTCCATCTGTTTATGTCTTCCTCTATATCTTTTTTCAATGTCCTGTAGTTTTCTGAGTAGAGGTCTTTTACCTCTTTAGTTAAGTTTATTCCTAGGTAGCTTAATTTTTTTGGTGCGATGGTAAACGGGGTAGTTTTTATAATCTCTCTTTCTGAAAGTTCACTATTGGTGTATAGAAATGCCTCAGATTTCTTGGAGTTAATTTTGTATCCTGCTACATTGCCAAATTCATGTATTAAGTCTAGTAGCTTTTTGATGGAGTCTCTAGGGTTTTGTATGTAATATCATGTCATCTGCGAATAAGGACCGTTTTATTTCCTCTTTTCCAATTTCAATGCCTTTTATTTCTTCTTCTTGCCTAATTGCAATGGCTAACACTTCCAGTACTATGTTGAACAGGAGTGGTGAGATGGGGCATCCCTATCTTGTTTTGTTCTTAGGGGAAATGGTGTTAGTTTTTGTCCATTGAGTATGATGCTGGCTGTGGGCCTGTCATATATGGCTTTTATTATGTTGAGGTATGATCCTTCTACTCCCGCCTTACTGAGAGTTTTTATCAAAAAAGGGTGTTGAATTTTGTCAAATGCTTTTTCTACATCAATTGATATGACCATGTGGTTTTTTTCTTTCAATTTGTTTATGTGATGTATCACGTTTATTGATTTGCGGATATTGTACCATCCTTGCATCCCTGGGATAAATCCTACTTGGTCATGGTGTATGATATTTCTGATGTACTGCTGGATCCGATTTGCTAAGATTTTGTTGAGGATTTTGGCATCTATGTTCATGAGGGATATTGGCCTATAATTCTCTTTCATTGTGTTGTCTTTACCTGGTT
The DNA here is from genome assembly GCF_014108235.1 of Myotis myotis. Classification (NCBI taxonomy): domain Eukaryota; kingdom Metazoa; phylum Chordata; class Mammalia; order Chiroptera; family Vespertilionidae; genus Myotis; species Myotis myotis. The sequence continues at coordinate 39,571,963 of NW_023416346.1, forward strand.
TTGGTATGAGGGTGATGCTGGCTTCATAGAATAAGCTTGGAAGTGTTCCTTCCTCTTGAATTTTTTGTAGTAGTCTGAGGAGGATAGGTTTTAGTTCTTCCTTGAATGTTTGGTAAAACTCCCCTGTGAAGCTGTCTGGTCCTGGGCTTTTGTTTGATGGAAGCTTTTTGATGACTGCTTCACATACTTCCATAGTTATTGGCCTGTTGAGATTTTTAGATTCTTCCTGATTGAGTTTCGGAATGTTGTATTTTTCTAGGAATTTCTCCATTTCCTCCAGGTTGTCTAGTTTGTAGGAGTAGAGCTGTCCATAGTATTTTTTAACAATCATTTGTATTTCTGTGGGATCTGTTGTTATTTCGCCTCTATCATTTCTGATTTTGTTTATTTGGGTCCTCTCTCTTTGCTTCTTGGTGAGTCTGGCTAGAGGTCTGTCAATCTTGTTTATCCTTTCAAAGAACCAGCTCTTGGTTTCATTGATTTTCTGTATTGTTTTTTGGTCTCTATGTCATTTATTTCTGCTCTAATCTTTATTATCTCCTTCCTTCTGCTCACTCTGGGGCTTTCTTGTTGCTCTCTTTCTAATTCTTTGAGTTGTAGAGTTAGGTGATTTACTACCATTTTTTCTTGTTTTTTGAGATAGGCCTGTAGAGCTATAAACTTCCCTCTCAGGACTGCTTTCATTGTGTCCCATAGGTTTTGGATTGTTGTGTTTTCACTGTCATTAGTTTCCAGGATGTTTCGAATTTCTTCTTTGATTTCATTGGTAACCCAATCAATATTTAATAGCATGCTATTCAGCTTCCAGGTGTTTGAGTATTTTGGGTTGTTTTTATTGTAGTTTATTTCTAATATTATGCCATCGTGGTCTGCGAAGATCCTTTTTATGATTTCAATCTTCTTGAATTTGGGGATACTTTGTTTGTGAACCAATATATGGTCTATTTTTTAATATGTCTTATGAGCACTTGAGTAGAATGTATATTCCGTGGCTTTGGGGTGAAGTGTTCTGAAGATGTCTATTAAGTCCATCTGATCTAGTGAGTCATTTAGGATTGCTGTATCTTTGCTGATTGTTTGTCTAGAGGGCTTATCCAGTGCTGTCAGTGGTGTATTAAAGTCCCCTACTATGATTGTATTGTTGGCGATCTCTCCTTTGATATCTTCCAGGAGTTTTTTTATGAATTTGGGTGCTCCTGCATTGGGTGCATATATGTTTACCAGGGTTATATCTTCTTGTTGTATTGATCCCTTTAGTATTATGAAGCGGCCTTCCTTATCTCTTGTTATGGCCTTCACTTTGAGGTCTATTTTGTCCGATATAAGTATTGCTACCCCAGCTTTCTTTTCCTTTCCATTTGCCTGAAAGATATTTTTCCATCCTTTCACTTTCAGTCTGTGTGAGTCCCTTCTAATGAGGTGGGTTTCTTGTAGACAGCAGATGTATGGGTCATGTTTTTTTATCCATTCAGCCACTCGATGTCTTTTGGTTGGAGCATTTAGTCCGTTTACGTTTAAAGTTATTATTGAAAGGTACTTGTTTATAGCCATTTCTTTTTTTGTGTGGCTGTTTTCTTTCTGAGCTTTTTATTTCTTCTTTTTATACCAGTCCCTTTAGCATTCCTTGCATTGCTGGCTTGGTGGTGATAAACTCCCTTAGCCTTTTTTTGTCTGTGAAGCTTCTTAATTTCCCTGCAAGTTTGAATGATAGCCTTGCTGGATAGAGTATTCTTGGATTCAGTCCTTTGCTTTGCATCACTTTGTAAATTTCCGTCCATTCTTTTCTGGCCTGATGTGTTTCTGTTGAGAAATCATTTGATAATCTAATGGGAGATCCCTTGTATGTAACTTTCCGCCTCTCTCTTGCAGCCTGTAAGATTCTCTCTTTGTCCTGAACATTTGCCATGGTAATTATGATGTGTCTTGGTGTGGGTCTTTTCGGGTTCACCTTGTTTGTGACTCTCTGGACTTGTGTGACTTTTTTCTTCCCCACCTCATGGAAGTTTTCTGATATTATTTCTTCGAATAGGTTTTCTAATCCTTGTTCATCTTTCTGTTGTTCTGGTACCCCTATTATTCGTATGTTGTTTCATTTCATGTTGTCCCAAAGCTCCCTTAGGCTCTCCTCCTGTCTTTTAATTTTTTTCTCCAATTGCAGTACATTTTGGGTGTGTTTTGCTTCCTTGTCTTCTAATTCACTAATTCGGTCCTCTGCTTTTCCTAGTCTACTGTTGATACTTTCAATGGTGTTTTTCATTGCAGCTATATCACTCTTCATTTCTTCTTGGGTCTTACTTAAGTTGTTTATTTTTTCATCTGTTTCTTCTAGCTTCTTCCATATGTTATTGATTTTTTCATCTGTTTCTTCTTGCTTCTTGCAGAGGTTGTCGATTTTTTCCTCCATCCGGTTTATGCCCTCTAGGTCCCTTATTCTGAATTCTTTTTCTGTCATGTTGCATGCCTCCGTATTACTTAGCTGCTTTTCTGGGGAGTCCTCCTTCTCTTTCCTTTGTCTACCCATGTTTGATCTCACTGACATATCTAGACGTTGAGTCGTTCAGTGGCTGCTCCCTGGGTGGCAGTGACTCCTTGGTCTGTGGTTGCTCTTCGGGCGGTTGCGGTAGCAGCTGCTCTTCAGTTGGCAGCAGCTCCTCTGGTGGGTGCTGTTCACAGCTGTGGTGGCTCTTCTGGCTGGTGGGGGGAGGTTTCACGTACAGCTGCTGTTCCTCAGCAGAGGGTGTGGTGCTCAGGAGGCTGCTGTTGCTTGGATCTGCTGCGTTGATTTAAAGGCACAAAATACAACACAACAAGGCACCACGTACCAGGCACTGGCCTCTGCACCTCTGGGCGAGTCGCATCCATTCTTATGTCTCCTGCTGGGGTCCCTCATCCCAGCAATACTGGCTCATGGGGGGCCGGAAGCTCCGGCTGTGAGGCTGTCTCATTTCGCCCTGGAGAGAAAGGGGCCCCTCCCCACAGGCTCCCCTCCTTGATTGTAAAGTTTATATCGAAAGACTAATGGCCAAGAGATCCAAAACAATATTGAAGAAAAAGAACAAAGTTAGAAAACTGAAATCACCCAACTTTAAGTCTTAATATAATACTACAGTAATTAAGACCATATTCTGTTGATGAGATAATAGACAGATAGCTCAATGTAATAATACATAGCTCAGAAATAGAGCAACATAAATATTGTCACTGATCTTTGACAAAGGACTAAGAGCAATACTATGGAGGAAAGATAGATTTTTTAAGTGCTGAAACAACTAAACATGAACATATAGTACTTCCAATGTGCTACGTCAGTCTTTATTTCTAACTGGTCTTTTTTCTGTATCTTTTCTTATACTGTTGAGCGTCCTTGCAATCATTATTCTGAATATCCCATAAATTTCTTTTCTTCATTTTATTTAGCTCTTCTTCTGGAGAATTTTCTTGTTTTTTTGTTTGTTTTTTTCATTTGGGTCTTGTTTTTTGTTTTCTTATTTTGGCTGCCTCTTTGGGTTTGTGTGTATGTATTAGGTAGATCTACTAAAAATCCCAGTCTCTAGCACAGGACAATGTCAGACACTGTTTGTCACTGACCCTGAGCACCCTGTTTGGAGCTATCAGCAATCCACAGCTTGTGTCTCCCTCTGCTGTGGTTGGGTGCCTTTGGAAAGGACCAAGATGTGGATCAGGGCCTGCTCATCCTAGCCTGGGGCCCAGAGGAGATCAGGCAAAGTCTAAAAGCCTCCAGAGATCTGCCTCTGCTTGCAGTCTGATTGTTATTCAGTCTTGATTAGCCCCAGTCTATCAACCACGGTATATATTCCACAGGCTGGGGCAAGAGATTTTCCAACAGGGTAGGGCAATTGCTTACCCCCCATCCTTGGCAAAAGCTGCCTATATGGTAAAGGTCTACTGGAGAAAGACGACCTCCACAGCTTGAGGGAGGGAAACCAGGGTAGCTGCCTTCCAAGCTCTAACCCCAGAGCCCACAACCCTGGATTATCCTCACACAGCTCCAGTCCACTGTGCCCTCCCTTTGCTGGAGTCCAAGGTGAATGGCTGCACAGGAAATTTTGTGTGTTAGCCCTGTAAGAAGGAGCCTGAATTTCCAGCTGTCTCTCCCTGGCAGACAGCAAACCTGATGCTTTTCACAGCCAAATGTTATATGGGCACCTTTCTCAGTTTTGATTCTCTGGGCAGGGGAGCCCAGCTTGTGGTTTACACCCCAGGATTTTCAATGGGAATCCCCCACAACTTAGATATCCCTCCAAAACTTGAGGTGCTGTCTGTGGGAGCCTGGCCAGCCCTTCATGCCTCTGCACTTCCTACCAGTCTCTATGCAGTCTCCACTTTCCGTCCTTGGTTATCAGGGTTCACTCCTGCTAATCTTCAGTTGATTATTCAGGATGGTGTTTCTGTATTTTAGTTGTAATTCCAGTTTAGTCCTGGGAGAGTGTCAATATAGCTTCCACTTACTCTGCCACCATTTTGGATCTCCCATTATTAAAGTTCTTTAGCAGTATTTCTGACAGGTGAAATTGTAGTAAGAATAAAGTGATCTAGAGTTCTCTAGTATGTTTTCTCATTTTCCTGCTTAACTTCTCTTGCTATGTGTACTATTCTCAAAGTCCAGTCCAGTTTTTATTTTTTATTCCTCAAGTCATTGCTCTAATGAATTAATGTATAGATTTTCTAAACTTTACCCTCTTGGTTTATATATTGTAATCCATTCATATGCATTGCATCTTTTCCCTAACCATTGTCAGTTACCCTATTCTTTCAAATAGCTCAAAGACAGCATAATACAATGAGCTGAAGAAGACAGAAATAACACAATTATTTCTATCATTTGTACCATATAATCAGAGACCACATAATTTGAAAAGCATCTGAAACAGATTTTCCTAGCAAACTAGTCTCATTTCAAGGTGAAACTAAGAAGATTCAGGGCAAATTAATTCTTAACTAACATTCTTTACATTTATGATCTCCACAAAAGTAAAAAAAAAAAAATAGAAATTACTCAAATCCTTCATTTAGCACTGACAGAATTTGTATAAGAGACCTCTGGGGGCTCTAGAGGAGCTGCGTAAGCAAGAACTAGCTGAAGCAATATTTTAAACAAGGAGCATGAAGGAACCTATTAGCTAAACGAAGGATTTGCAGCAAATTGGGCCTGTTTAATTTATGAAGGCTGCAAACTCTAGGAGAAAAGAGAGTCTTTGTTTAATGACTGAACTCCTGGAGGAATAGTATGGAGCATCTGCACACCTACAGACACCAAAAGCTGGAAAGCAGCAGCAGCTCAAAAATAGTTGAATAGCATTATTTAGCCCCTTGATAAATAACAGAGGTTGATAGTGAAATTGGAAGGCTGAAAATTGCTGCTGTGTGGGTGCTGAGTCACTAGGACCAAGTTGAGATTTATAATTGTAAGTCATTTTATACCCCCACTTTCTATAAAATTTCTGCAAAGAAATTTCTCTCCATGTTTGTTGGATTTTAATAAGAGAGGACACCTCTGAAAGAGATGGGGAAATTTCTTCTGTTTCAAGCCATACATTTATTTTTTTAATCATTCAATTCTACATTTTTATTGAATTTATTGGGGTGACATTGGTCAATAAAATTACACAGGTTTAAGGTATAAAATTCTACAATACATAATCTGTATATTGCATTGTGTGTTTACCACTCCAAGTCAACTTCCCTTATATCACCATTTATCCCTCCTTTACTTTCTTCTACCTCCCCTTATCCCCACTTCCCCTATGGCAATCACTATACAGTTGTCTGTGTCCACGAGTCTTTCTTTTTTCTTAGCTTAGTCCCTCCACCCTTCTTACCCAGCTTTCCAACCCAGCCTCTCTGACAGCTATCAGTCCTTTCTCTATATCTGTGAGTCTATCTCCACTTTGGTTGTTAGTTTATTTTTAAAGCCATACAGTTAAAGAACACAAATGGAGGATATCCTAGTAGACATCTTTTATGAATTTGATAGAGCACTGAGAGATAGGGTGAGTATATCAATTTCATCAGTTCACTAACCTCAGGCATAGAAAGTCTCAAGGCAAATAAAATTCAGTTACTTCCTCTGAAGGAATTTTGTTCACCATCTGTGTTCTGACTCTAAACACATGCACCTTTCAACTATTAACTTTTTGTTTTCAGAGTCCTATAAATCCCACTAACAAACCTAAAGAAGATGCACTGCTTAATTTTTCTGTTGAAGCTAGGTAAACTAGTCTTAACACATTATTTCTAAAGAATTACAAGTCCACAAGCAGGATGTTATCACTCTCCTGTATTCACATCACAAAGGACTTTTGTTAGAAAAGCATAAAATAAAAGAGAAATGACTTCTTTCCATTTTCTACACTTAGAACTATTACTTTATTCTTCTCCTACTTGGTGGTTACTTTTGTATTTGAAGAAAAGGGAAGAGGGGAAAAGTTCTGGTGAAGAAAAGGATTTCAAAAAGGAGAGGGTAGAAGATGTGTCATTGGGGCACATCTGTAGCCATGGTCCATAGCCACTGGCATAGTCTGTAGCCACTCAGCCATTAGAAAATAGAAAGTTCAATCTCACTCTCCCAGTACACTCAGAACTCTACCAAGTGCTACCACACTGTCTACTACACAATGAACACAAAAGACAAAATATCATCCAAGAAGATATGTACATTTAACATTCAATATGTAAAAATGATTAAATAAATTATGATAAGTAATATAAATCAATAAGCAGTATAATATTATAAAGCACAATAAAGGTGGGCTAGTTTAGATTTGAGTGTTCAGAGAAATATTTTCTGAGGATATGACATGAAGATAAATAATTAGTCATGATGGTGATAGAGACAGTGGTGGAGTAGCTGTGTACTGTGAATAACATTAAGGATACACTAAAGTTATCTTTCCATGCAATATAATAATGTCATTGTGCATAAACTTACTGCCTAGCTAACTTTAATCTTACTAGTATGCTGGAGGCTAAAGCAGACAGTAGTTAGCATATTAATGCAAAAAGACCCGTTGGAAGGCCAATGGACTTTGATATTCAGCAGGGCTAAAAATCAACATAATATTGCCCTGCTGTGGGCTCAATGGCTCAAGGCAATTTCTTAACCTCATAATCCTTATGCTGTTTACCAAACTTTACCTTTAATATGCCTGTATGCATTGCTAAAGGGCAAATGTGTATTCAAATAAATAAATAGCAGGCCAGGCCAGAAGTTGGTGTGTCTAATCAAGAAAGAGTCTCCTCCACCTGGCCCCCAATGCCTTCTAAATTCATATTTCTTGTATAGCATTTTCATTTGTGCATTGTCCCCTCCTTCAGATCCTGAACCCCGCCACAAAGGTCGTGGCATTAGCATTCATGGATTGTTTAATGCCATTTAATCAATGAGATGACTGAAACTCAAAGAGATTGCTTACTTATAGTTACATATCTAATAAGGAATGGAGTTAGGCCCTTAGTCTAGGGCCATTCCTGTGTATTATTCTATCTCAATAAAATGAGGAGACAAAGTTATAAAGGGAAGGGATATCATTTATTTGGGGTCAAACTATTACTTATCACTCATAAAGCTCATAGAAGAAACTTTGTACTTTCAGCATGAACTGGCAGGTAATATAGTTGAAAAAAATTAGGTTGTTTGAACACATTGAACCAATAATAGAAGAGATCAATAAATCAGAAATACCGAAGGAAAGAGAGCTACGATAGCAAGGTATTCCATAACGCCAGTTTACAAAGGACCTCAGGATATAATTGTTTAAGCATTCTTCCTTTGCAAAAGATCACTATTGAGCCCTAACCAGTTTGGCTCAGTGGATAGAACGTTGGCTTGTGGACTGAAGGGTCCCAGGTTTGATTCCGGTCAAGGGCATGTACCTTGGTTGTGGGCACATCGCCAGTAGGGCGTGTGCAGGAGGCAGCTGATCGATGTTTCTCTCTCATTGGTGTTCCTAACTCTCTATCCCTCTCCTTTCCTCTCTGTAAAAGATCAATAAAATATATTTTTTAAAAAGATCACTATTGATAATAAATGCATACTTATGATGTGCCAGACACTTTTATAACTGCTTTACATGTATTAACTCATTTAAACCTTACAACAACCATATGAGATTATTATTAACCTTGTTTTACAGGATTCAACAGCAGACTTGTTCAGGCCAAAAAAAAAAAAAAGAAAGAAAGAAAAGAATCAGTGAACATGAAGACAGGTGAAATCATTGAGTAAGACTATCAAAAAGAAAAAAAAAGAACAAAGCAAAATGAAGAAAGCCAAAAGAACTTATGGGACATTACCAAGAAGACCAATATATGAACTATGGAAATCTCAGAAGGAGCAGGAGAAAAGAGCAGGGAGCTTATTTGAAGAATTAATGATCAAAACTTCCCAAATCTGAGGAAATGGACATACAAATTCAAAAAGCTTAAAGGAGTCCAACTAGAATAAATCCAAAGGGAACCATGAGACATATAATAACACTGACTAAAATCAAAGACAGTGAGTATCTTGAAATAGACAGGGGCAAAGTAATTTGTCACATAAAAGGAAGCTTCCATAAGAGACTAGCAGGTTTCTCAGTAAAAAATATTGCTGGTCACAGGCAGTTGGATAATATATTAAAAGTTCTGAAAGAAAATAAAATTGCCAACCAAAAATATTGTATCTGACAAAAGTGTCCTTCAAAAATGAAGGGGAAATTAAGACCTTATAAGATAAACTACAGCTGAAGTTTACCACTAGACCTGCTTTGCAAGCAATACTACAGGGAATCTAAGTTGAAATATAAGGATGGTGGATAGCAACTCCAAGCTGTACAAAAATAAAAGGTTATTTGGTAAGTTAAATACATGGAAAATGAAGCAACCTGTACTATAGCAATTTCGGTCCATATATTTGCATGACAAAAACATAAAAAGATCCCTACAAATCTATGTTAAAGATTATACTATATATAAAGATGTGATTTATGAAAACAATAATAAAATGGAAGAAGTTGGGCTGTAAAGATTTGAGTTTTTATATATGATATAAGTTAAGTTGTTATCTGTTTACAATAGAATGCTACAATTTTAAGATGTCTTATGTAATTGCAGTGGGACCACAAAAACATCTACAGAACATAAACTAAAGGTGTGGAGAAGGGAATCATAGTATATCACAACATAAAATGAATGAAATACAAAGGAAGGCAATAAAAGATGACAGAAAAGCAACAAGACATACAGGAAACAACTAAACAAAATGGCAAAAGTAAGATCATACCTATCAGTAATTTAAATATAGATGGATTAAATTCCCCAGTCAAAAGACATGCATTGTCTGAATAATTTTTAAAAGAATAAACCCAGGGTCCAACTATATGCTGTTTACACAAGATTTATTTAGATCTAAGGGCACACAGAGGAAAAAGATATTCCATGTAAATGGTAACCCAAAGAAAGCAAGAATCTTGATTTGGGGTATATATCCACAATGATTTAAAGCAAGGTCTCTAAGACATATTTAGACATTATATAAAAATAGTGTTCAAAGCAACACTATTTTTCATAGCCAATAGGTAGAAGCAACCAAAGTTTCCATCAACTGATGAATAAACAAAATATAGTATATGAATAAAATGAAAAATTATTTAGTCTTAAAAAGGAAGGAAATCCTGTCACATCTACAATGAAGACATTATGTTAAGTAAAATAAGCCAGCCACAAAAAGACAAATACCATCTGATTTCAACTGAATAGATATCTAAAGTAAAAATTCCTAGAAACAAAAAGCAAAATGGTAATTATCAGAGAGGGGTAAAAAGGAGGTATTGTTAAACTCATTCAGAGTTTCAGGTGTGCAAGATGAAAAAGTTCAGAAGATATGCTTCACAACAATGTAAATATACTTGATGCTACTTAACTGAATGTTTAAAAATGATTGAGCATAATTTTTTATGTGACTTTTATCAAAATGAAAATAGAAAAAGAACACTCCAGCAACTCTGACCCAACAGAGATCCTACAACTCCATGAATTAGTCACAAACACTATCCACTGGTGCTACTTGTGTTTCTTTGACCACCAGGACTCTAAAAACTCTGAGGTTAGGGCTGCAATAACAAATTATATGATCCCAATCAGGCCTGGTCTGTTGTGGACCACAACTTGGTAAGATAATAAGTAGATGAGTTAAATATTCCCATTTTGAAAAGCTGAGCAATGCTCTTGGACCACTGTCTTTATCCTCACAAAGAGTGTCTACTGAAAAAAGCTCATGTAAACCTGGAAAGAAAAAGAAACAGACTTTCAAAGTCTTTGAAAGCTCTTTCTTTAATGAGCATCTTTTTTTTTTTAATTTTATGCCAAGAGGAGCTCATTTAAAAATTAAAAATAACATAAAAGAAAAAAGTTATAATTAACCCAAAACCTCTAATATCATCAACCCTACAGAAATTCATTCTGCCATCAGAAATATTAACAATAAATATAAAAATACAAATAAAGAAAAAGTTGTAAAACCATTTGGGTATGTTTATTTTTACATTTAGTTTCCTATCAGAGACTACTAGGGAGAAGCTTTCCTGTTTGTCTTTGATTTCTTCTCTCCTTTCTGACTTATCTCATTATTAATTGTCCTGTTTTATGGTGCTTACATTGCTTTTCAACCATGGAGTATTCTTTTTGGGCACTAAAAAGAGGTCTGAAGATAGATATTTGTATTTCTAAACTATCATAAAAATCAGTAAAATCTCATGTAAATTCAGGACTTAATATATTTTCATTCTTATGATTTTTTTGGCACCGCTACGAAGCACTGAAAACACCAACGAAGATAATAAACTTTCCTATCCCCTTGAAAATGATGTAAGTTGATATTCAGTCATTTGCCTCTACTGTGTAAGGCTCCAATATAATATGGGACATTCATAACATCCTCTCATAGTGAGCTCGAAAGTGAAAATGTTTTTTCAAGTTTACTAAGTTGGCAAATTAATTCTTTAAGAAATATATCTTGATGTAGTCCCATTTGTTCATTTTTTCTTTAGTTTCAAGTGCCCTAGGAGCTGTGTCAGTGAAGAAATTGCTTCGGCATATGTCTGAGATTTTGTTGCCTTTGGATTCTTCTAGAATTTTTATGGTTTCCTGTCGTACATTTAAGTCCTTTATCCATTTTGAGTTTATTTTTGTGTATGGTGTAAGTTGGTGGTCTAGTTTCATTTTCTTGCATATATCTGTCCAATTTTCCCAACACCATTTATTGAAGAGACTATCTTGGCTCCATTGTATGTTCTTGCCTCCTTTGTCAAATATTAATTGAGCATATTGGTTCGGGCCGATTTCTGGGCTCTCTATTCTATTCCATTGATCTATATGCCTATTCTTGTGCCAGTACCAGGCAGTTTTGAGAACAGTGGCTTTGTAATACAACTTGATATCTGGTATTGAGATCCCACCTACTTTGTTCTTTTTCAGGATTGCTGCAGCTATTCGGGGTCTTTTTTTATTCCAGATGAATTTTTGGAGAGTTCGTTCTATATCTATGAAGTATGCCGTTGGTATTTTAATGGGAAGTGCGTTGAATTTATAGATTGCTTTGGGTAGTATGGACATTTTAATGATGTTGATTCTACCAATCCATGAACACGGTATGTTCTTCCATCTGTTTATGTCTTCCTCTATATCTTTTTTCAATGTCCTGTAGTTTTCTGAGTAGAGGTCTTTTACCTCTTTAGTTAAGTTTATTCCTAGGTAGCTTAATTTTTTTGGTGCAATGGTAAACGGGATTGTTTTTATAATCTCTCTTTCTGAAAGTTCACTATTGGTGTATAGAAATGCCTCAGATTTCTTGGAGTTAATTTTGTATCCTGCTACATTGCCAAATTCATGTATTAAGTCTAGTAGCTTTTTGATGGAGTCTCTAGGGTTTTGTATGTATAATATCATGTCGTCTGCAAATAAGGACAGTTTTACTTCCTCTTTTCCAATTTGGGTGCCTTTTATTTCTTCTTCTTGCCGAATTGCAATGGCTAACACTTCCAGTACTATGTTGAACAGGAGTGGTGAGAGGGGGCATCCCTGTGTTGTTCCTGTTCTTAGGGGAAATAAAAAGCTTCTGCACAGCAAATGAAACCATCAACAAAACAACGAGAAAACCCACTGTTTGGGAAAACATATTTGCCAATGTCATATCTGATAAGGGCCTAATCTCCAAAATTTATAGGGAACTCATACAACTTAACAAAAGGAAGATAAACAATCCAATCAAAAAATGGGCAAAGGACCTAAATAGACACCTTTCAAAAGAGGACATTCAGAAAGCCAAGAGACATATGAAAACATGCTCAAAGTCACTAATCATCCGAGAGATGCAAATCAAAACAACAATGAGGTACCATCTCACACCTGTCAGACTGGCTATCATCAACAAATCAACAAACGACAAGTGCTGGAGAGGATGTGAAGAAAAAGGAACACTTGTGCACTGCTGGTGGGAATGCAGACTGGTGCAGCCACTATGGAAGACAGTATGGAGTTTCCTTAAAAAACTGAAAATGGAACTCCCATTTGACCATGTAATCCCACTGCTAGGAATATATCCCAAGAAACCAGAAACACCAATCAGAAAGGATATATGCACCCCTATGTTCATAGCAGCACAATTCACCATAGCTAAGATCTGGAAACAGCCTAAGTGCCCATCAGTAGATGAATGGATTAGAAAACTGTGGTACATCTACACAATGGAATACTATGCTGCTCTAAAAAGAAAGGAACTCTTACCATTTGCAACAGCATGGATGGAACTGGAGAGCATTATGCTAAGTGAAATAAGCCAGTCAATGAAGGAAAAATACCACATGATCTCACTCATTCATGGATAATAGAGACCATTATAAACTTTTGAACAATAATAGATACAGAGGCAGAGCTGCCTCAAACAGATTGTCAATCTGCAGCGGGAAGGCCGGTGAGGGTTGGGGGGCAGGAGGTAGGGGGGTAAGAGATCAACTAAAGGACTTGTATGCATGCATATAAGCATAACCAATGGACATAAGACACTGGGGGATAGGGGAGGCTTGGGGACTGTCTAGGGCAGGGGGATAAAATGGACACATATTTAATACCCTTTGTAAATCTTTAAGCAATAAATAAATAAATAAAAAAGAAATATATCATTATATTGATTTGAGATGCCATGATATTAATGTTCAAGTATTTTTGCATGTCATTCTCCTAGAAATATACGTTTTAAAAACTGGCATAAGTCAAGTAACTTTAACTCCGACTTAGTTTCTTCCTTTTTTAAAAAATATATTTTATTGATTTTTCACAGAGAGGAAGGAAGAGGGACAGAGAGCCAGAAACATCGATGAAAGAGAAACATCGACCAGCTGCCTCCTGCACACTCCCCAAAGGCACACGCCCCTGACCGGAATCGAACCCTGGACCCTTGAGTCCGCAGGCCTATGCTCTATCCACTGAGCCAAACCAGTCAGGGCTCCAACTCAGTTTCTTTGGGGGAAAGTAGCAAGTTTGGAGAATAGTTATTCAAAGGTAATAGTACTCTTCTACAAATATGATCCACTTCTTCAAAGTTAGTTCAATACAGGTAGGTGCCTAGCTCAGACAGCTCTAGCTTTAAGAGAGAAACAGGTAGGTGTCACTTTCTATGGATACTAGAACTAAAAACATTCATCACTATTACGAGGGAAAGAAAATAAGTCCAAAGTTCTGTTTTGCACACACCTCTGGATGGTGCTACTTTGGCTTCTCTGAACCTGACAAATGAACACAGTCCACAGAGTTATTTAACCTAGTTGCCATACTGATTTTGCTTCCTGCCGTGGTAGAGGTAAACAGCCGAAGTGAAGAAAAAGGCTTTAAAACTAGACAAGTTACTAGTTATCAGCAAGGCTAAGGTCTTAACGTCACCTTTTCTGAACTCAATCCCAACACTTAAATAACCCAAAGGTATTTTCTGAATGCTTAATCAATACAGAAAGGAGCCCTAACCGGTTTGGCTCAGTGGATAGAGCGCTGGCCTGCGGAATGAAGGGTCCCAGGTTCAATTCCGGTCAAGGGCATGTACCTTGGTTGCTGGCACATCCCCAGTGGGGGATGTACAGGAGGCAGCTGATCGATGTTTCTCTCTCATCTGATATTTCTAACTCTATCCCTCTCCCTTCCTCTCTGTAAAAAATCAATAAAATATATTTTAAAAAATACAGAAAGGAATTGACCTCAGCACATTCTAAACTGGAGGAACAATGAGAAGTGGCATGATGTGGAATAAAAGATAATATTTTTCCAGCCTTCCTTATCATGTAACTATCCCATGGTCTCTGGAATATAAGAAGAAGAAACACACACACACACACACACACACACACACACACACACACACAAAACAACAACAAAACAAAAACAAAAAACAAACAAAAAAAAAAACGAGTGTTTTACTTATTTTCTTCTCTAAAATTAAATTTCTGGTTGAATGCTCTTTCTAACATCTGACCCCAAACAGCTTCTTTTCATGGCAAACTACTGCTATGATTAAAAATATAATAAATTATTGATTAAATTTTAAGTTCAAGAGTCTAATTCTTCACTGATCCTGTCAATGTTTTAACTTACCTGACTCTTGTTTCCTCAGCAACAGTCTAAGGTTAAAGCTTTCTCATAATTTCCATATACCATCAGGATTTGAAAATGAAAATTATATATATCTTATTCTCCAATGTCACTTTCAATCACCTCCATGTAAAAACACATCTTCCTCCAAGACAGATGCTATCTGGAAGAACCAAGTTTTCTTTCAATTTTCAAACATTTTTGCATCTGTCTTATAATCACACCTTTTCAGCACAAGTCCTCCCATTATTTTAGGTGACTTAAACAACTCCATGATGACCATGCCAAATCCTTGCAACCTTGAACTCTTCATCTCCAGCGTCCTCATCTACGTTGTCCCTGGTCTTTGTCATAGCTGGAACTGATAAAGCTTTTAAGTCTAAAATTCACATATTCTACTTTCAAAGCATTATTTCATCCTTCTAGCCTTCTCACCCCATCATCTCCGGACACTTGCCCTTTCTTCCTTCTTGATGAGGAGGTGATATTGCACAGTAGTTTTTTGATTTAAATTCATTAATACCTGTAGAATGATTAAAGTTGTCTACTTCTTCATGAGTCAGTTTGGGTAATTTATATTTTCCTAGATATTTGTCCATTTGGTCTGTCTTTACATATACAATGCATAAATTTGACCATAATGGCCTCAAAATTTTTATGTTCCCTTCTACATTTGTATTTATGATCCAGTTTTCATTCCTAATAATGATTATCTTATCTTTCTTGGTTTTCTTTGATCAATCTTGCCAAAGGGTTGTCTATTTTATTTATAATTTCTCTTGGGCTTTTTGTCATCCTCTCTATTGTATTTTTGTCTATTTTGTTACTTGTCCACTCTTTAGTTAGGTATTTTTATGTTGCTCTTTTAAAAAATTCTCATTTTATATGCTTGACTCACTAATTTATACTATAACTGCTCCCTAAATACCACCTTAGCTGCATTCCAGAAGGTTAATATAAAGTATTTAAATCTTCAGTTAAAATATTTAATTTTCACTATGCTTTCTTCTTTGATCACGAGTTATTTACAAGTGTGCCTCTCTCTCTCTCTCTCTCTCTCTCTCTCTCTCTCTCTCTCTCTCTATATATATATATATATATATATATATATATATATATATGTGTGTGTGTGTGTGTGTGTGTGTGTGTGTGTGTTTACATACTTTTATGTTATTGAGTTCTAATCTAATTGTGTTTTGGTCATAAATGTAGTCTTCATTATACTTTGAAATTTGTATAAGCTTGCTTTGTAAGAAAAGCATGATGATTTTTCAAATATGTTTCATGAAGACTTGAAAATAATGTATATCTTGTAGTTATTATATACAGGGTGTCCCAAAAAATGTATATACACTTTAACAGCTATAAAATATAACATATTTTATTACATTTTGAAAATGAAATGTATTTTAAGAAATACTGCATTCAAAATGTGTGTATTTTGGGGATATCCTGTAAATGCGGTTTTTCACACTCTCACACATGAATCACATCAATTTAATTAAGCTTGTTTGTTTTATGTACAATAAATATAGGGATACAGAAAATCTATAATTTAATCACTATTTTAAAATAGCTTTGAACTATAAAATACTAAGATAAGTATGTCAAAAATCATCCTCTATTTTGGTGAATTTTCCACTTCTTTCCATTTTATTATATTTTATATTGAATTGTGTTGTTAGGTGCATTCAACTTTAGAATGGCTCAATCTCCCTAAGGAAATTGCCCTTTATTCTTGTGCAATGACTTTCTTTATTTTTAGTAATTTCTTTTAATAAAGTCTATTTTAACTGATATTAATATACTCAGTATAACATTACTTTGGCTAGTATCTTACTTGCATTATATATAAAGTTTCAACATTTTTGTGTTCTTAAATTTTAACAGTGCTCTGAGAAATACCATATAGTTGGGGTTTTATTTTCTAAAATATTTTTATTGATTTCAGAGAGAGGAAGGGAGAGGGAGAGAGAGATAGAAACATTAGTGATGAAAGAGAATCATTGATCGGCTGCCTCTTGCATGGTCCACACTAGGGATTGAGCCCACAACCTGCTCATGTGCCCTGACCAGGAATCAGGTCAACACTCAACCACTGAGATACACCAGCAGGGCTATAGTTGGGCTTTTCAAAACTTGTTCTCTCAAAATTTATCTTTTAACTAGAAAGTTTACTCCATTTATGTTTACTGTGATCTTGCTCTATTTAGATTTAGTTATACCATATTATTTTTTATCTTCTATTTGTTTCTTTTTCCACGCTTCTGTTTTCCCTATCCTTTCGTATTCTCTTGTATTTTTTCTCCCTTAATTCACTTTTCCTTCTCACAATTTTAAGTTACACTCTTTTTTATTATTCTTTTAGTGCTCTCCAAGTAAATTTTAGAAAGCAAATTTAACACTAAAGTTTTAATACTACAAATCAGATCTTTTGTGGCAACCTGGAAACATAATTTGTTTGCTATAGGAAGTAATGAGCCATCAAAAATAGAAAAGAGTAACAAACTGAGGCTGAGATCCATCTTCCAATAATCTATAAGCCATAATTAGAAAGCCTAATAGCCATAATCAATTTGGAATTTAAAAACTATTCCTCTTCCAGACTTAGCCTTTTAGCTCCTTGGGTTACACAAGTAGGCAGTTGCCTCAGAAGGATCCTAACGATATATACAACCTAATAAGATCATAGTAGAGGACGTTTTTACAGAGATAAAACATATCTTTATTAATATCAATATTACTGAAAAATGAGAAAAACTATTTTAGTGTGCTTTTATTTTCAAGTGTCATTAGGCCCAAATCTCATTGGAATTGTATTTGACATTTATAGTATATTAAATTTAGTAAAATAAGCTTGAAATTTAAGGTCTAAGCTATCTTGTTTAATCCTCCCAGAGCAATCCATTAGCAGGTACTAGGTTTAATATTCCAAGAGAAGCATATTGGAGCCAATGCAACCCTGTAAGAGGTTTTTATTCCTTCATTAATAAAAAAGTCAAACTTCAAAATTATAGTCAGCAGAAAATTTTATGAACATTTGAACAAATATTTAAGGTAAGTGTTGGTGAAGCACCACCAATGAACATACAGGTATAACTTATGTTAGTGGAAGTGTCACTCAGTCCTACAAAAAAGAACAATGGGCCAGGAGTCTTTAAATATGGATATAGCTTCTATTTTAATAAGTGAAAATCCTTTTTGTAGACAGCAAGTCACCTGCTTATGATAAATAAAAACAATTTCAAATTATGGCATTGATAAATAAGTACAATGTTACCAGTTCAGGTTAGAAGGAGAGTTAAACAGCATAAGACCCCCTTATACAGAAACAACTTTTGCCTCAGGAGAGAACTGTGAGAATAGCAGGCATTTATAGGATGCTGAAGACAGACCTCTTTCCTTCTCTAATATATAATACCTATGATTAGGGGACATCTAGTAAAAGCCAGACTTAGATCTAGGGATTTTACATATATTAAGTCACTTAATCTTCATAACAATCATATGAACTAGAAACAATTTGTTTCCATTTTTTTACAGATAAGGAAACTGAGGTACCAAGTAGTTAATAGATATGTCCACAGTCAGACAAATTAAAAAATTTTAAGCTAGGGCTTGAAATCCCGTGTCTCTGAACACTTAGAGTACTAACTGTCTCTGCCACTTATTTTATTCATAAAGATAAAATAGTTTGTAACATAAGTTACTTTGTACATAAAGATGAAATAGTTTATAACAAGAAATCTCCCAAAGACAGTAAATAAAAATCATGCCTCAAGTAACCACACATCTAATACAGAACTAAGTGTACAGAAGATATCCAATAAATGTTCTCTGTGAAATAAGTTGACCAGTTACATTGAGCTTCCATGGCTTTTAATATCTAGACTCATTCAATGCTAAGTCTTTAGCAAATGTTCTCTAATGATTTCCTAGAAATGGTTTAGAGAAACACAGGCTAGCAGTAGGGAAGCCTATGCCACCTGGTTTATACATGAAAGTCAAGCACTATCTTCATGTTTAGTTTATCAGGAACAATTTGTTGAAATGTAACAGGGCTAGCCCAGCCAGTGTGGCTCAGTGGTTGATCATAACCCATGAACCAGGAGGTCACAGTTCAATTCCTGGTCAGCACACATGCCCGGGTTGCAGGCTTGATTCCCAGTGAGGGGCATACAGGAGGCAACTGATCAATGCTTCTCTCTCATCATTGATGTTTCTATCTGTCTCTCCCTTCCTCTCTGAAATAACAACTATATATAATATATAAACATTAGTGATGAGAGAGAATCATTGATTGGCTGCCTCCCGTATACCCCACACTAGGGATATATATTCTAGCAGCCCAGTGCATGAAATTTGTGCACTGGAGGGGGGGGGCCCTCAACCCAGCCTGTTCCCTCTCACATTCCAGGACCCCCAGGGGATCAGGCCTAAGCTGGAACTCAGACATACTCAGACATCCCTCTCACAGTCCAGGACCCCTTGCTCCTTACTGCCTGCCTGCTGTGGAGGTGGGAGAAGCTCATGCCATCTCTGTTGTGCTCGCCAGCCATAAGCCCAGCTTCTGGCTGATCAGGGGTGGGGGGGGGTGGGGAGTGTGGCTCAACCAGAAACTGGGCTTGCTGCTTCTTAGTGCTGACCCCACCCCCACCCACTTGTGTGGGGGGGGCTGTCTGAGGCCAGGCCGGCTGCGGGAGGGGCTGGGGGAGGTTGATGCACCAGGGTCGCACCCCATCCAGCCTCTGAGGAGGTTCCGGGACTGCACTGCCCTGTTCCCCACTGCCTCTGCGTATTCATGGCACCAGGACTGGGCCTGCATCACTGCCTCTGTGGCTGCCTCTGTGTAAGGGGCAGAACCACACTGCGCCCTCTCCCACCGCCTCTGCAGAAGGGGCTGCAGCACTGGAATCTCTGGGACCACACCGCCCCCTCTCCTGCTGCCTCTGCAGAAGGGGCTGTGGTGCTGGGACCTCCAGGCAGCTTTGCCTGGGCTGGCTGCAGGCACCCGGGACCCGGGCAGCTTTGCCCGAGCCCCGGCTTTGTCAGGAAGAACATCCAGAATGATGTCTGGAAGACATCTGGTCTATCGGTCTAATTAGCATATTACCCTTTTATTAGTATAGATATCTATATATAAAAGCCAAGCGACCAGAACAACCAGTCACTATGATGCATACTGTGGTGGCTAACCAGCTCAATTGGGTCCCTGATCAGCCCCCCTTCCCCTAAACCTCCCGCAGAGCCAGCCAGCCAACCTCCTGTGTCCCCCTCCCAACCACCACCACCCACCAGCCTGTGTCGATCGGCCCCCATCAGGGTGGGCCAGCTGGACCCCACCATGCATGAATTCGTGCACTGGTCCTCTAATTATATATATATATATATATATATATATATATATATATATATATATATATATATATAAAAGATATGTAATATTTCATTAGTAGCCCACTGTTTCCTGCTAGATGCATGCTCAGGACACTCACAATTGGAAAAGAGAAAGTACAATTTCTAAATAATAAGCTCAAGACTGAATTTGTTAAATGGATATCAATCAGATATTTTCAAAATAAAGAGAATAAGAAAATGAATTCATTGAATAATTGAAATTGAAACCTGCATTTTAAGGGGGTTGTTATCTGTTTGTAAATATTAATGTGTTACAATGAGCTCTCCAAGATTTGTGTTCAAGGTAAGAGAAATACACAAAAGATGGGTGTCTTGCCTTAGCCAGTTTGGCTTGCTGGATAGAGCGTCGGCCTGGGGACTGAAGGGTCCCAGGTTCGATTCCAGCCAAGGGCACATGCCCAGGTTGTGGGCTCGATCCCCAGTGGGGGGCATGCAGTAGGCAGCCAATCAATGATTCTCTCTCATCATTAATGTTTCTATCTCTTTCTCCCTCTTCCTTCCTCTCTGAAATCAATAAAAATATATTTTAAAAAAAGATGGGTGTCTCAGGGTGAGAGATTGAATGAAGTGACTTGTGATGAGGGTATACAGGTAGAAAATGAATAAAAGTCACCTCAGTTTTCTCTTGGAGTTAACATTACTAACTTACCTCTTAAGTAGGCTATGTTATTTAAAAAAAAAAAATCTTTCAAATTATAAAATTAATAGGATTTTGTGCAACAGTGCTGAGAGGAAAATATTAAAAGAAATTCAAAACATTTATAATCTCACTACCCAGAGATCATCAGGATTAAAATTTTGATGATTTCCCTTAATCTCTATTTTTGAATTTCAGTTCTTTTTCCCTGATGCAGTGAGTGGTAACCATGATGCTGCCCAGTGACTCTCTTCTGAAAAGTTTGACTATTCTAAGGAGAGCAGCCAAAGGAAAAAAAAAAAAAGGAAAAAAGAAAAAAAAAATCAAGATTAAGGCCAAAGCTATGATCTAGTTTGGATTAGCATGGTACTCTAATCCACTGGTTCTCAAAGTGTGGTCCCTGGACCAGCAGCAAAGTAAAACTTGTTAGAAATCCAAAGCTTTAGGCCCACCCAAGCAATATAGAATTAGTAACCCTAGGTGTGGAGCCAAGTAACCTGTGATTTAACAAACTCTTAAGGAGATACCAATACATGGTTAAGTTTTAGAACCACTACTGTAAGAAAATTTGATACCTATAAATGCAGAGTAAGAATAATAGTACTTAACTATGTTCCAAGTATTATATTAAACACTTAAAATAATGTCATTTATTCTTACACATACATATGAGGTAAGTACTATTATTTCCATTTTACAAATGACAAACTAAAGCCCTAGCCAGTCTGGCTCAGTGGATAGAGTGTTGGCCTACAGACCAAAGGGTCCCGGGTTTGATTCCAGTCAAGGGCATATACCTTGGTTTCAGGCTCCTCCCTGGCCCAGGCCCTGGTCAGGGCTGGAGCAGGAGGCAAGCAATTGATGTGTTCCTCTCACATCAATGTTTCTCTCTGTCTTTCCCTCTCTTCCACTCTACCTAAAAATCAATGGAAAATTATCCTTGGGTGAGGATTAACAACAACAACAAAAACACAACAAAACAACAACAAAAATTATAAACTAAAGTAACTTGCCCAAGGTTACACAGATAATAAATGGTAGGGTCATGTTAAAAAAAGTTTGTCTGTTTTCAGAGACCCTGTTTTTAACCACCACAATATATTACTTTCTATCTTAGAATACTAAGGCAAAACTAACTCAAACATTACTATTTACAACATTATGTAAAAATAAATACACTGATCTCAAAAATAATTCTCTCACCACATGGTATCCTCCATAATGAAAACTGGGGGGGGGGGGATTGTTTATTCTTTTGTTCTCTGATTAATCAAGACATCTCCTATCTCTTTTACCTCAAACTTACTGAACACAATAAAAATAAATTTCACTATAGTAGTTAAACTTTGGAGCCAGTGGCTCTGCAATTCTTTGTTAAATTATTTATTTTCAGTAAATCCTCATTAAAATTGGATAATAATGGTATCTAGTTATAAATAAATTGGTTATGAGGATTAAATTATGCTGTGTAGTGTGTGTATGTGTGTGAGAGAGAGAGAAAGAGAGAGAGAGAGAGAGAGAGAGAGAGAGAGAGAGAGAGAGAGAGAGAGAGGGAGAGAGGAGTGAAAGTATGTGCAATTGTTAGGGCATTTAGATCTTAAGGAATGTCTAAATTTTGCTCTGCTTATGAAGAAGCTCATCGGTGTTCTCTATGTGGAAGATGCTTGGAAGAATTTGGAAATATGAACACTGCCTATTGAAATTCAGTCTCTAGCCATCCAAGTCTAGTACTTCATATTTAACTGAAAATAAAGATTGCTGCATTTTCTTAATTGGGTTATTAAAATCATTTTTATTATTTTCTTAGAAAATTACACAAGTCAGCTAACTATAGAAGAATTTCATTATGAGATGATTAACAGGAAGGTTATAGTGCAGGGAAATTCTAATATCTAGGCAAAGGTTTACCTTAATTTTTAAGTTCATGAGTGCTTCTGCAAAGCCCTCCTCACCTTTCCAAGAATTTCTAATTCCTGAGCAGTGAGATTCTAACAGTCTGGTACTTTTTTTATATCCTCATCTATATTGATTATATATGTTAGATTTAACTTTTCAAACACATTAAACAACTTTAGAGAGGATGGACCTTTTCATATGTAGCACAGTATTAAACATATTTTCATAAATAGTCATCATTAAGCCCAGATTATATATATAATTACTATATATATATATATATATATATATATATATATATATAGAGAGAGAGAGAGAGAGAGAGAGAGAGAGAGAGAGAGAGAGAGACATATTCACTACAGTGATGTTTGTAAACGCAAAATATAGGATTAAGTCTAAATGTCCATCAATAGGATAGATTTGTCTAAGATCTATTATGTAGTCTTATCTGTAGTATGGATTACATGCCATGGAGACTGGATATATTAATCAGCCTGGCACAGTGTTTGGATAAGCAATGTCACTTTATGTCTCTATGACAGTGATGGCGAACCTATGACACGCGTGTCAGAGGTGACATGCGAACTCATTGTTTTGGTTGATTTTTCTTTGTTAAGTGACATTTAAATATATAAAATAAATATCAAAAATATAAGTCTTTGTTTTACTATGGTTGCAAATATCGAAAAATTTCTATATGTGACACGGCACCAGAGTTAAGTTAGGGTTTTTCAAAATGCTGACACGCCGAGCTCAAAACGCTCGCCATCACTGCTCTATGACTATTTCCCATGCTTTTGTACCTGACCAACTGCTCCTTTTGATTGATGCAGCCTTTCTTTTAACTTATAGCAATACTTTCATTTGGATTATATATCAAGTCCTGCTGCTACAGAAGCCATTCATTTTCCTTAAAGGTGATATTGCATCTCTTTTGTACTTCCTGTATGCTGACTTCACATTTAAACTCCCAGTGACTTCTAATTTCTTAGGGGTGAACTTCATTGTTTCCCCACACACACACATACTGACTGTTTATACATAAAGATATCATAGTATGTAGATTTTTATAACTACACATGGGTATTTTCAAAATTGGCTCACCTGCAAACATTTGCAATCACCCAATATTTTTCTGTATATAAAGCCTTTGTTATCAATTTCCTTATATAGGGGTAAAAGGAACATTCTTCACCAACTATTTCTGGAGTCAAGCATAAATAAATGAGAATAAATTCCTGCCCTGACTGGTTTGGCTCAGTGGATAGAGCGTCGGCCTGCGGACTGAAGGGTCCCAGGTTTGATTCCAGTCAAGGGCATGTACCTTGGTTGTGGGCACATCCCCAGTGGGGGGGGGGGTGCAGGAGGCAGCTGATCGATGTTTCTAACTCTCTATCCCTCTCCCTTCCTCTCTGTAAAAAATCAAAATATATTTTTAAAAAAAGAGAGAATCAATTCCTTTTGTTTGCCACTATATTACAAATTATCTACATATGTAAAATAACTACTACATGTCACTATGCTTTATACTTAAGCAAATCATTATGCTGCGAAGTGAACATATTATTCCCATTATGAATATGAGGCTTAGATAGAGATAAATATTGAGGCTTGGACAGATTCAGTAACTTTCCTAGAGTGATACACTAGACTACAACTGGCAAAGGCAGGGGTAAACCCAGTTGGGCTGATTCTATGTTCTTTTCAGTATAACATATAGCATTTGTATTCATGTTCTTATTTCTACTTACACAAGGAAGTTATTGATAATATCATTAAATCAGCATTTGGAGTTAAATCAGACTTGAATTTAGGTATCAATTTTTCCAACATTAGAAGGGAGATAATAATAGTATCTATCTCTAGTATTGTCGTGGGAATTAAGTGAGGTAACTAATATATATATAGTTCAGTGCCTGAAATACAGGCGTTCATTTGTTGTTTTTTCTAAATATATATTTTTATTGACTTTTAGAGAGAGAGGAAAGGAGAGGGAGAGAGAGAAACATGGATGTGAGAGCAATGCATTCATTGGCTGCCTCCTGCATGCCCCCTACTGGGTATCAAGCCTGAAATCTGGGTAGGCGCCCTGATCTACAATTGAACCAGAAACCTTTCAGTGCTCAGGACAGTAAACAACAGCCAGGGTGGGCATTATTTAAAGGCTTTATATATTAACTAGAGGCCTGGTGCACAGATTCATGCACAGGGGAAGAGGGTGTCCCTCAGCCTGGCCTGCACCCTCTCACAATCCAATACCCCTCAGGGGGATATAGCAGTGTGCCAAGTGGCAGGCAGCCAGGGAGTAGCCTGAGCTGGGGCTGGGCACCATGCCACTCATGCTCATCCCAGCAGAGTCAAAGTTGGGAGAGGCTTCCGCCACCACAGCTGCACTCACCAGCCATGAGCCTGGCTTCTGGCTGAGTGGCACTCCTCCTTATGGGAGCTCACTGACCACCAGGGGACAGCTCCTGCACTGAGCATCTGCCCCAGGGTGGTCAATGCACATCATAGCAACTGGTCGACCAGTTTTTCTGGTCATTCTGGTCATTCAGTTGTAATGGTTGTTTAGGCTTTTACATATATAGATTTGTTATTCCCCCCTTTTAATCAAAAAGAGAAAAAAGTAGTACAATCTCTTTACATTATTCATTTAGTTGGATTGCTGGGTTGATCACTTTTCTCCTTTGGATGTTACTGTGTATTATTTTCTTTTCTCATGCCTTAATGAAATCACATTGGAATTTTCTATTTCTAAAATAATCACTGTTTTAGCAAGTAAGTAATAATCAGTCTTCTACTCCATATACTCAATGTATATATCCTACTTAGAATAGGCACTTATCACATACTAAAGTACCTTCTATTGAAATAAGCTGTGTTTGTTTCATTTCTCCTGTAATTGACTCAAGGCCAGGGACTCACCGTTTTTGTCCCAAAGTATCTAAAAAAGTGCCCAAGTATATCATATTAATTTTAAATATATACTAAATAGACTAATAGAATGCAAATCTGGGTGACCTCAAATTGATTTTGAATAAATTTTAGAATTTGGCAAGATATTTAGGTCTGTTTTCTTGCAAAACGTTTAAAATGTGTTGCTATATACTATTTAACTGATTCAAATAAAGGTATTTATTGCTTATCTATATAAATTAAATTATTTCTTTTATGGTGTGTACAGTCTTAAACCCTACGGAACAAACTGTTACACCACTGTGTAAGATTTTTCCAAAGTGAGTAATAAAAGATAAAAATATATGTAAGTGGGAGCACATAACATTAAAGGTAAGTATCCATTCCTAGGGCTCTGCATCCAATTTCTAAATGATCAAGACTCTGTATCTTTCCCTGTTGCTCAATGAGATAAAATAATACTGATTTTAGAGTCAGAAAACATGGTTTAAATTCAAGTATGGCTTTGCTTCAGCCACATTACTTCAATGCACCTCAGTTTCCCTGTGGTACTATCTAGTTTGCAGATGGTTGTAAGACTTGAGATAATGCAGGTATTTAGCCTTGTATAAATGAAGCACCCATTAAATTATAAAAATTATTGTTACTAGAATATTCATATGTAAACTAGATAGTAAAGAGTTTAAATTCAAACCATTTGTCTTATGTGTGAGCTGTTTTGGTAAATTATTTGAAGGCAGAACAAATTGAAACTAAGGATTAAATGAGAAGGATTATATATGGATTCCAATTATCCTTATCTTTTGGTTCTTCCATAATCCTTCCCCATTATTTTCAGTTAATTGGGCTTTCCTCTATCCCCAAATTTCCCAAGAAATAGGTGGTTTCATGAATAAATGTGAAATCTTCTTCAATAATATTATAAAATGCAGTTTTTACCAAATACAGTAGCCGTTTTCATGGGTAAAATAGAATCATTTTCTCATTTAAAATATGTAGAATTATACATTGGAGTTGGAGTTAAACTTTGATCTATATTTTTCATTTTATATTTACTGTTCTCTTTGAAATAGCAGAGATGGTAGAAAAATGTACTGCATGAACAACCAAATAATATATGGAGAGCTGCTTTTGTTTCTAAAATGACTGAGTCATTGCTACAATTTCAGACTTGATGTCCAAATCAGGCCTTTTATTTTTTATTCCACACCATTGCAATGAATTGTAATGGTTATTTGCTCACAATTGCATGTGTACCCTCTACTCATATATATTTATCATTCTTAATGTAAATTCACCACCAGGGCTATAGATTATGGCTTTGTGCTATGCACTTACAGAAAAACTAATGAAAAGGGATAAATTATAGAGGAAGAAACTACCAGCTACTAATATGATTCCCAATACCAGGGTCCCTGAAATTCTTTAACATGTATCAAAACTACTTCTTGTGGTTACAGCATAAGCAGGAAAAAATGAAAAAAAGTAATGAACATGAATTGAAAAGAAACTTACTTTTGCTTTTTTTCATATAATAACGTGGTAATACAGAGAAATATATGAAATAGGTAAATTGCTAGTTTGTTGTAAACACAAGGTTATATATTGCTATATTGTACTGAATAGAATGGAGTAGAAAGCTTTACCACTCTAGGGTATTGGGAGAGATGTAGTTATATGAAGCACAAAGATATCTGCAGAGACTTCTCCCTTGAAAGAACTTCCTCTCTCCTAAGTGCCCAGAATCTACAAATATTAAGTTGTCTTTATATAATTTGATGGCATCAGAAGTCTTCTGCCCCAGATGTTTATTTCCCTTTTAAGAACCAGAAATCTTCACATTACTCACCCCTTTGGATAGACTTTATAAAGAGTTCTGGTGACCATAATTTTATCATCTGAATGGGTGATAGCTTAAACATAATGGCCTATGAACTACATAAGCCCTACAGATGGTATTTTCATTGACCAGAAAGCAATTAAACATCTACATTTAAACATGTAGAGCTTTCAATAAGCATATATATTCTTTTAAAAATTTGTGAAATCTAACACAACTAAACTCAAACTTTCCTATACAGAGAACAATGACTCTAACTCATTGTATCTCTGAATTTTAGTTTCCTCACCTGAAAAATGAAGATAATGACATCTGGGTCAGAAAAGTGTTATTAGGATTAAATGAGATAAACATAGAGCTTAATACATATTAAGCACTTGATAAATGATTAGAATTATGAGTATCATTGATTAGTGGCTATTCCCTATAGATAGGACATATTCCCTGCAATTTGGCACCAACCCTTTGACACCAGATTTTTCTACCAATACAAATGATGAATATTAGTTGCCATTTTATCACCACATTTGCACTTCTTTCTTCCTTATAATATTTCTGTTTTTCAAAATGAGTGAAAAACTGAGAGGACTTGCATATTTCAAGAAAAAGAGGAAAAGACACACACAAAAAATTACATCTTTCAATACTTCAAACACTGCCTGATTTCTAAGCAAGGTGGATCTTGTCTACCATTAAAAGTGATAATTTAACTAAAGTCCCCCCCCCCACCCCCAGTTTGGAAGTATGCTTTCTTTCACAATCAGTTTTTCAAACTGGTCTTCCTTAGTTTCAATTTTCAAGACTTCAAAAAGCTTCCAAGATATCTCAGTAGTACATTTAAAACAAAGTTGACATACTTTCATTTCAAAAATCTGGAGTCAAGATGTGTTTTGATAATCACTAATTTTTGGTAATCACTAATGCACATACATTATATGTCTGTCTAAGAAATAGCCTTAAATGCCTACTTTATGCAAGATGTACTCAGAACTGTGGATGAAATGACAGTGAATAATAATGGTGTCTGAATATTCTGGTTAATTGATAATAACTTTGAAGGTCATTAAACATTTACTCCAACTCTTTACTATGCTGAATACAATGGATTTTGCTCTACATGATCAAATATATTAAACAAAAGTGTAAAAATTACTGGGTTTCACTTTACTATTTTAACATTCTTGCCAATTTCTAAATTCTCTTACCTTAGTTGTTACGTTTATAACAATCAGCAGAATCTTAGCTATGGCTACTTTGGGTAAATATTTGTATTTCTTATCATTTATTTGATAATGTGTTCTACTTCAGGCTGTTTTTTGGTATCCGTGGTGGTGACAAAAATTCATGTCTCTCAAAGATGATGCATTTAAATCAGTTTGGTTTTGAGTTGATAAAGGATAAACTGCTCAAAATTTTAATACCATGTAGGATGCATTTACCTGTGGTCTCTTGGATGAAAGATAATTTGAATATGAGACCTCACCCCGTGCTCCTCTGGAACATGGAAAGCCCATCCCATTGGTAGCTATAATTTCTGTTTTATATACACGTGCACAATTCAAGGAACATGCCAAAATTATTCAATTTTTTAAAAGCAGAATCTTCAACAATGGGATTTTGGTTAATTCCTTCACCTTTTTTACCCAGCAAAAATAAAAATAAAAAGGGATTTGGAAAAGAATATGCCAGTGGGCACTGAAATTTCTCCCTCTGCTTCACCTGCTACATATAATCAACACCAGTGTTTTATGAATTGTACCTCCTAAATACCCTTGGAATACATTATGCATCCAGTCTTTCCCCACTCAAAACTACATTTCAACTGCAGCAGGAAGGCTGGGGAGGGTTGGGGGCAGGAGGGAGGGGGCTAAGAAATCAACCAAAGGACTTGTATGCATGCATATAAGCATAACAAATGGACATAAGACACTGGGGGGTAGGGGAGGTCAGGGGATTGTCAAGGGCGGGGGGGGTGAAAAAAGGACACATATGTAAAACCCTTTGTAATACTTTAAGGAATAAATAAATAAATAAATAAATAAATAAATAAATAAATAAATTAAATTAAATTTAAAAAAAACTACATTTCATATTGCAGCATCATTGATCTTTCTAAATAAAGCACAATTCTGATTATGCTGCCCTGTGCCATGCCTTCAGGTTTCCCATTGCCTGCTAAGTTAAGTTCAAATGTTTTAACAAGGCATGCAAGTGCAAGTGTCATCTCTTGTCACTAACCACCCCCTCCTTATGCAGTTATATTTCATATTCTAATTATAGCAAACTGCTTACAACTTCATACATATTTATTTCCTTTTATATCCAGAATTTAGCACACACTAGTCCCTCTGCCATGTACACCTTTTAACATCATACCCAGAATTTTCTAATGTTACTCATTCTTCAGATTTCAGCTAAAACAGCCTTCCTCCAGGAAGCCTACTCTGATTTTCAAAGACTGTGTTAAGTATCCCTCCATCATTTTACCAGAGCACTTTTTTTTTTAAAAAAAAGTCTTTATTGTTGAAAGTATTACATATGTCTCCTTTTGTCCCCATTAACCTCTCCCAGCCTACTCCCACTCTCCAGCACAAGCCCTCATCCCCCCACTGTCTGTGTCCATCAGAGAACTTTTTAATGCCTTGATCATACTACTTAATTTTAAATATTTGTTTATTTGTCTAGTTTTTAACTGGACTGTAAGCTCCATGAAAAATTTTACCTTCCTGATTATTATATTCTCAATCCCTAGCATAATGGTTCCAAATAACTTTGTTAAGTAAACAGGCCTCCTATCCTATAGCCACAGATTTTTTTTACTTCAGAGAATCAATGGCTAGGTAATCAGCCTAAAAATGGGCGAGTTTTAAAGTTTGGAAGAAGGGGACTGACACTTGGGTTGCCTGTTATAATTAGAAACTAAATCTATAAAGTGATATGCTATATAAAGTGCTCTCTCTTCTGAGATTTTCTTATGTTAGCAGTACAGCGCACTCACAGAAGCTTTACAATTTCAGTGGTTCCTCCTCCCCTTTATTACTAATAAAAATCATCCTGCCAAGGCAGAGAATCATCTTTATGAAATATAGAAAAGAAAGAAAAAGTTATATTAATGAATAATCACTAAACCAGATTACAATCTTCATAATATTCAATCTTCTAGGAGATTACAAAGACAGAAAGAAATTCCACCCTACATATCACCAAGCAGTTTCCATTCATGACATACATGTTCTCAAGATTAATTATAACTTGTCCTCCCATAAGAGAACTTTACAACACTATTTGTTATGCATTTTTCATAGTCCATCACAAATTCATCTGACATTGATGTAGCCATTTGTATTAGCTAATTGTCTGTGTTTGAAGGAAAAATAAAACTTTTATCCCAAGGACAAGCATTTGGTTATGGCTCAGGGCAAGGCATTCCCACAGTGACAGGAAAATAGAGGCACCATATTCCTTGATGTTTATATTTCAAAGAGATGGCCCCCATACCCTCAAGAAAAACTCTTGGCTGTGTGTTTACCAGAGGAAAGGAGGGGTGGGGGAGATGGGAGAGAGTAAAGGGGGGTGGTAAATGGTGATGGAAGGAGACTCAACGTGTGGTGGTGAACACACAATATAATGCACAGCCATCCCAGGAGCAGCAGCCATGTGAACAGCCCACCCCCATTTGAGGAGCAGTAGCCAGTGAGCAGCCCACCCCTGTCTGAGGAGCGGTAACCACATGAACAGCCTGCCCCGTCAGAGGAGCAGCCCACCCCTGTACAAGGAGCAGCAGCCCTGCAAGCAGCCTGCTCCCATCTGAGGAGCAGCAGCTGCACAAGCAGCATACCCCTGTATGAGGAGGGGCAGCCTGCCCCCACCAGCCAGAGGAGCCACCACTGCTGTGAGCAGTACCCACCAGAGGAGCTGCTGCCAACTGAGGAGCAGCTGCTTCCACAACCACCTGAGGTGCAGCTGCCACCTGAGGAGCTGCTGCCACCCAAGTAGCAGCCCCTGCATGACTCGGCACCTAGATCCTGTGGTGAGAGCAAAAATGGGGAGACAAAGAATCCCCCAAAGGAAAGAAAAGGGGAAATCACCAGAAAAGCAGCTAAGTGAAACAGAAGCAGGCAATATGTCAGAAAAAAAGAATTCAGAATAAGGGTTATACAGTTTATATACCCGATGGAAGAAAAAATCAACAACTTATGTAAGAATCAAGAAGAAATAAAAAGTGATATAGCGGCAATAAAAAATACCATGGAAAGTTTCAATAGTAGACTAGGAGAAGTGGAGGACCAAATTAGTGAATTAGAAGACAGGGAAGCAAAACACATACAAACTGAAAAGCAATTAGAGAAAAATAAAATACAAGATAGGAGGAGAGCCTAAGGGAGCTTTGGGACAACGTGAAATGAAGCAACATATGAATAATAGGGGTGCAACAACGACAGAAAGAGGAACAAGGATTAGAAAATCTATTTGAAGAAATAATGTCAGAAAACTTCCCCGAGGTGGGGAAAAATAGTCACACAAGCACAGAGAGTTCCAAACAAGATAAAACCAAAAAGACCCACACCAAGACACATCATAATTACAATGGACAGTGTTCAGAACAAAGAGAAAATCTTAAAGGCTGCAAGAGAGAGACTGAATGTTACATACAAGGAATCTCCCATTAGATTATCAAATGTTTTATGAACAGAAACACATCAGGCCAGAAAGGAACGGAATGAAATATATAAAGTGATGCAAAGCAAGGGACTGAATCCATGAATACTATACCCAGCAAGGCTATTAATTCAAAATTGAAGGTGAAATCAGGGTCTTCACAAACACAAAAAGAATAAAAGAGTTTACTATGACCAAGCCAGCAATGCAAGAAATGCTAAAGGGACTGCTGTAAAAAGAAGAAATGAAAAAGGAAGAAGGAACACAGGCACAAAAAATAGAAAATGGCTACAAACAAGTACTGATAAATAATAACTTTATATGTAAATGGACTTCATGCTTCATTCAAAAGAAATCGAGTGGCTGAATGGATAAAAAAACATGAGCCATATAAATGCTGTCTACAAGACAACCACCTCAGGAAAAGGGACTCACACAGACTGAAGGGGAAGGATTGGAAAAATATCTTTCAGGCAAATGGAAATGAAAAAAAGCTGGGGTAGCAATACCTATATCTGACAAAATAGACCTCAAAGTGAAGGTCATAACAAGAGATAATGCCACTTCATAATACTAAAGGGATCAATACAACAAGAGGATAAAACCTTGGTAAACATATTTTCACCCAATGCAGGAGCATCCAAATACATAAAAAAACTCCTGGAAGATATCAGGGGAGAAATTGACAACAATACAATCATAGTAGGGAACTTTAATACCGCCACTGACATCACTGGATAAACACTCTAGACCAGCCATGGGCAAACTATGGCCCGCGGGCCGGATCCGGCCCGTTTGAAATGAATAAAACAAAAAAAAAAAAAAAAGACCGTACCCTTTTATGTAATGATGCTTACTTTGAATTTATATTAGTTCAGACAAACAATCCATCCATGCTTTTGTTCCGGCCCTACGGTCCA
Organism: Myotis myotis; assembly: GCF_014108235.1. Lineage (NCBI taxonomy): Eukaryota > Metazoa > Chordata > Mammalia > Chiroptera > Vespertilionidae > Myotis > Myotis myotis. The sequence continues at coordinate 39,604,880 of NW_023416346.1, forward strand.
GTTTAAGAACCCATTGTGGCCCTCGAGTCAAAAAGTTTGCCCATCCCTGCTCTAGACAAAAAAATCAGCAAAGGAATAGGAATACTAAATGGCTCACTAGATCAGATAGACTTAAAAGATATCTTCAGAACATTTCACCCCAAAGTTACAGAATATACATTCTCCTCAAGTGAACATGGGACATTTTCAAAGACAGAGCACATATTGGGACACAGTCAATGTCTTTCCAAATTCAAGAAGACTGAAATCATATCACACATCTTCTCAGATCACAATGGCATACATAATATTAGAAATAAACTACAGTAAAAACAATAAAAAAATTCAAACACTTGGAATCTGGATAGAATGCTATTTAACAATGACTGGGTTACAAAAGAGATCAAAGAAGAAATTAAAAACATCATGGAAACAAATGACAATGAAAACACAACAATCCAAAATCTATTGGACATAGTGAAAGCGATCCTGAGAGGGAAGTTTATAGCTCTACAGGCCTACCTCAAAAACAAGAATAAATGATAAAAAAATCATCTAACTCTACAACTTAAAGAATTAGAAAGAGAGCAACAAGAAAAGCCCAGATTGAGCAGAAGGAAGGAGATAATAAGATCAGAGCAGAAATAAATTACATAGAGACCAAAAAAAAAATATAAAAGATCAATGAAATAAGATCTGGCTTTTTGAAAGGATAAACAAGATGGATGAAGCTCTAGTAAAGATCACCAAGAAGCAAAGAGAGAGGGCCCAAATAAACAAAATCAGAAATGAAAGAGGCGAAATAACAACAGACTCCACAGAACTAAAAAAGATTTTTTTTAAAAAAAAATACTATGAACAACTCTATTCCAACAAACTAGACAACCTAGAGGAAATGGACATATTCCTAGAAATATACAACCTTCCAAAACTCAATCAGGAAGAATCTAAAAATATTAAAAGGCTGATAGCTAGAGGAAATTAAAGCAGTCATCAAAAAGCTTCGAGAAAGCAAAAGCCTGGGGCCAGACAGCTTCACAGAGGAGTTTTACCAAACATTCAAGGAAGAACTAAAACCTATCCCTCAGACTATTCCAAAAAATTAAAGAGGAAGGAACACTTCTAAGTTCATTCTAGGAAGCCAGCATCACCCTAATACCAAAACCAGATTCAGTGAACTCCCCATCCAAATAGCAATGGAATATTTCACAGACTTAGAAAGAACTCTCCAAAAATTCATCTAGAATAAAAAAGACCCTGAATAGCTGCAGCAATCCTGAGAAAGAAGAACAAAGTTGGAGGGATCTCAATACCAGATATCAAGCTGAATTTCAAAGACACTTTTCTCAAAACTGCCTGGTACTGTCACAAGAACAGACATATAGACCAATGGAATAGAATAGAGAACCCAGAAATCACCCCAAACCACTATGCTCAATTAATATTTGACAAAGGAGGCAAGAACATACAATGGAGTCAAGACAGTCTCTTCAATAAATTGTGTTGGGAAATTGGACAGATACATGCAAAAAAGTGAAACTAGACCACCAACTTACACCATACACAAAAATAAACTCAAAATGGATAAAAGACTTAAACAAAAGATGGGAAACCATAAAAATACTAGAGGAATCCACAGGCAGCAAAATCTCAGACATATGCCGAAGCAATTTCTTCACTGATTCAGATCCAAGAACAATGGAAACTAAAGAGAAAATAAACAAATGGGACTACATCAAAATAAATTGCTTCTGTACATCAAAAGATACCATCAACAAAGCAACAAGAGAAGCCCACTGCATGGGAGAACATATTTGCCAATGTTATCACACAAATATTTAATCTCCAACATTTACAGGGAACTCATACAAGTTAACTAAAGGAAGATAAACAACCCAATCAAAAAATGGGCAACAGACCTAAATAGATACTTTTCTAAAGAGGACATAAGGAAGGACAAGAGACATATGAAAACATGATCAAAGTCACTAATCATCTGAGAAGTGCAAATCAAACCGACAATCCGGTATCATCTCACACCTGTCAGAATGGCTATCATCAACAAATCAACAAACAACAAGTGTTGGAGAGGATGTGGAGAAAAAGGAACCCTTCTGCACTGCTGGTGAGAATGCAGACTGGTGCAACCACTGTGGAGAACAGTATGGATTTTTCTCAAAAAACTAAAAATGGAACTCCCATTTGACCCAGTGATTCCACTTCTAGAAATATATCCCAAGAAATCAGAAATACTAATCAGAAAGAATACATACACCCTTATGTTAATAGCAGTACAATTTATCATAGCTAAGATTTGTAAACAGCCTAAGTGCCCATCAGCAGATGAATGGATTAGAAAACTATGGTACATCTACACAATGGAATACTACATTGTGGTAAAAAAGAAGGAATTCTTCCCATTTGCAACAGCATGGATGGAACTGGAGAACATTATGCTAAGTCAGGGAAAGATAAATATCAGATGAGGTTACTCATTTGTGGAATATAATGAATAACATAAACTGATGAACAAAAACAGATCCAGAGACAGAGAAGCATCACTCAGACCATCAAACCTCAGAGGGTAGGTAGGGGAGGGTGGGGGTAAGGGGGAGAGATCAACCAAAGGACTTTTATGCATATATACTAGAGGCCCAGTGCAGGAAATTTGTGCACAGGGGGGTGGTTGTCCCTCAGCCCGACCTGCACCCTCTCCAATCCAGGAGCCCTCAGGGGATGTCCTACTGATGGCTTAGGCCCAATCCTGTGGTTCTCTGCTCTTTGTGGGGCCTGCCTGCTCCACACCACAGTTATGGGCAAGCAGGCCCTGCTGGGTGCTGTCTTCTGGTCTGCTTGCCTGCTTGCAGGTCACCAAAGCAACGGCCAAGCAGGGCCTGCTAGGTGCTGCTTGTGGGCTGAGCTTGTCTGCTCTCGGGTCACTTTGGTGATGGGCAAGCAGGCCCTGCTGGGTACTGCCTGCGGGCCGCGCTTGCCTGCTTGCTCGTCACTGCAGCAACAGCCAAGCAGGCCTTGCTGTGTGCTTCCTGCGGGCTGTGCTTGCCTCCTGGTCTTGCATTGTTGGGGCGATGCCGCCAGTGGCCCACCCTGGCCACTATGGGAGCCTCCATCTTTGTCTCGAAGTGACAGTTAATTTGCATATTACTATTTTATTAGATAGGATAAGCCTAACCAATGCACACAGACACCAGGGGGGTGAGGGCATAAGTGGGGGGTGTGGGTGGACAATGGAGGAGATAAGGGCACATATGTAATACCTTAATCAATCAAGAAAAAATAAATACATTACACAGATGATGTATTATAGAATTATATACCTGAAACCTATATAATTTTATTAACCAATGGCACCCCAATAAATTCAATTTAAAAGAAAAACACTCCTGCATTGTAAACCTGGAAAGAGGCTTGCCAAGACTTTAAAAAGATCTCCAGAGATATCAAAGGGTGAGAAGAAGGATTCACAGATAGGTTTCTTACAGAAATGTACTGATAAAAGGAGGGGGGGAGATCACTTTCCTTCTTGGCAGCAGGAAAAAATCATCTTTAAAAAATTCATCCTTACATCAGTCAGCTCAAATAGACTTTGTACATCCTTGATATGCAGGCTTCCCTAATAGAACACATTTTCTCTTTCACAATCCATGCACCTCACATTATAGAATAAATGTATTGAAAAGCTATATCCATAGCTTTATATCTCCCAGATTATCTTGCTGCTAGAGGCCTTTCCCTTGAACTCTAAATGTACAGACGATGTATCAGAATATTTTAAGATTAGTAATGCCTGAATATTGGCAAATCAGAAGAGATACCAACCTGTAGCCCTTACACGTATGCTGTATATATGCACCTGTCTATTCAAAATTTCCACTAAATAACTAATAGGCATCTTAATCCTAATGTGTCTGAAAAATTCCATCCCTGAACTGCTAGTACCATAGTCTCCCCTGTATCAGTAAAAGGTGACTCCATTCTTTCCCTTGTGGTTCACATTGATACAATTTATGACAGTGACCTTAACCTTAATCTAGAAGGTCTGTGGGAGGAACTAGGGCCTATGGGAGGAGCTATCACATTGTCATTGTGAGAGAACTACAGGAAGACTCTATGTTGTAACATAGTATTATTGTTACAACATAGCTCTATGGTTGTAACTGCCCCTAGCCTTAACTTTCTCTTCCCCTCTATAAAGTATTTCTTCCATCTTTGCACAGTTCAGTGTGTGCACATGACTTGCCATGGTCATGGAACACCTAATCAACTTTTCTTTTATGGTCGACATCATCTAGTTTGTCAGGAAAGTTGTTTTCTCAAATTTAAAAGTATGTTCGCAAAACTAAATATTTCTTATGCCCTTGACTTTTAAGACAATTTAAAACTAGCATTATGTTTTGCCTGGAATATTGTAAAAGCACACAAACCCATCTCCCTTCCTCCCACTTTGTGCCCTTACATACTCTTCTCCATACAAAAGCCAAAAATGTGTCTTAAAAATCTCGTCAGATAATGTTTTTCTTCTGTTCAAATTTTCAATGACTTTCCATTTCACTAGAGTATAAGTAAAAATCTACACAATGGCTTACAAGGATACTCAAGGCCTCCTGCTACTTCCATCACCTCATTTCCTGGGACTGCCCTTGCTGTTCCACTGCACTACTAGTACATCTGCACATGACGTTCCTAACACATACTGGCAATGCTCTGGCCTTGAGGTCTTTGAAATGGCTATTTCTTCTGTCTTAAACTTTAATTCCCCAGCAACTTAGCATGGCTTTTCCCTTCACTTCCTTCGCCATTTTTTGGAAGTATTTTAAAAATACATTTTTATTGTATAATATTCACTATATGAAAGTGTACAGTTAAATGGTTTTTAAGATATTCACAGAGTTGCACAATCTTATAATTAGAAAATTTTCATGAGCTCAAAAGATACTCTGTACTCATTAAACAGTCACTTCCTCATTACCCCCATCTATTCAGCCCCTAGCAACCATTAATTTACTTCCTCTCTCTGTAGATTTGGCTTTTCTGGTCATTTCACAAAAATGTGCCTGGCTTCTTTTATTTAGCATCATGTTTTTGAGGTTCACCCATGCTGTAGCATGTAAAGTACTTTCTGTTTATGGGTGAAAACATTTCATTGTATGGATACACTATAATTTATCTATGTATTTGTTAGCTTATTGTTGGAGAGGAACATTAACCTTTAAGTATTAAAAGTATAAATTCAACATCAGTGTATCCACAGTTTTAATTAGTAATGTCACAGGATTATACATGGTGTGAACAATATGCCATGTAGAGATTGTAAATTGTCAGCAAGCGGCTTTTTAATAAAGTTATTCTAGCTCTTGTTTTATTAAATATGCAAACATAGTATTTTCATCAATATTTTACCTCTGAGAACTTGTATTTGGGGTGGGGTAAGCCAGATACCCCCAGGACAATAATGGAGTTTTCAGTCTGTGCCTGAAAGAGTAGCCCACTGTATTTATAACCATAGATCTGATCTGGAATAAGAGAACACCAAACATCACCCTCAGGAATTCAACCATCACAGAAACAGCTGTGCCACAGTATGTTTTTTTCTGTTCAAGATGCTATTCAGTGAGGCATTCAATCCTATAACAGACTTGTGTGCTATGCTCAAAGATGGCTGGAATATTCTGAGAGATATTTGTGACATCATAACTCTCAGGGTTCCACCAACCAGCACAGTACTCAGGGTCTGTGGCCTTTACTGTTGAAGAATGAGCTTCAGCCTGGAAATGGCCCTGGCCTCCTACTGTTTCTTTTCACTTCCAGAGGAAGTCTGGATGCCTTTAGATCTGAAGTAACCCCACTTGGCCAAATTTGCTTAGAGTCTGGCCAAATAAAAATTTGTCTTGTGGTCTTTAAAATTAATCTAATTCACATACTATAAAGGTTACCACTTAAAATATATAGTTTAGTAGATTTTAATATATTCATTAGGTTGTACAATCATCATCATTATCTACATTCAGAACATTTTCATCATCCCACAAAGAAACCCCATACACAGAAATAGTAATTCCCACTCTCCCTCCTGAGACCCTGACAACCACTAATCAATCTTCTGTCTCTATGGGTTTTCCTATTCTATAAAATTCATATAAATAATATGCACTCTGTGTCCTTTTGTGTTTTGTTTCCTTCATTTATCATGTCTTTGAAGTTGATTTATGTTGTGTTTCAGAATTTGTTCCTTTCTATGGCTTAACTACAGGCCCAGTGCATGGATCCACCAGTGAGGTCCCTTGCCTGGTCTGTGCCCTCTTGAAATCTGAGACCCCTCGGGGGATGTTGGAGAGCAGGTTTCAGCATGATACCCACATGCCAGGCTGAAGGACCCCACCAGTACACGAATCCGTGCACCGGGCTGGTTTTGGCTAGATCTCCACAGGCCAGGCCAAGGGACTCCACCGGGCCTCTAGTATGCATATAAGATCTTTGGTTAATCTCTTCCAGCCCCCCTGACCCCCTTCCCTCTGAGATTCATCAGTCTATTCCATGTTTCCATGGTGGTCACTATGCATCATAGCTCTGGTTGAATGGTCAAATGGTTGAATGGTTGAACAGTTGCTTAGGCATATATATATATATATATATCCTATCTAATAAAAGAGAAACATGGTAATTGGCGTACGATCGCTACCCTTCCCATTGGCTAATCAGGGCAATATGCAAATTAACTGCCAGCCAAGATGGCGGCCGGCAGCCAGGCAACTTGAAACTAACATGAGGCTTGCTTGCTTCAGGGAAGGAGGACCCCAACGTTCCCCGCCTGCCGCTGCAGACCTCTGAGCTGCAATTCTAAGCAACTATGTAACAAATATAGAAGCTAAACAAAACCCCAGAAACCTGCTTTAGTCCGCTGGGCTTCAGCCAGCAGGATCGCAACATTGTAAGCAGAGGCCAGAAACCTACTTTCAGCAGCAGAGGCCTACGAGCTGGAGCCAAGCCTCAAAGCTAAAGCCAGCCCATAATAAAAAAAAAAAAAAAAAGGGAAAAAAGGAGCGGTTGGGAGCTTCAGTCACCCCCAGCCTGAAAACAGCCCTCAACCCCTCACCCAGACTGGCCAGGCACCCCAGTGGGGACACCCACCCTGAAGGGTGTGTGACCAGCTGCAAAGAGCCATCATCCCCTCACCCAGGCTGGCCAGGCACCCCAGTGGGGACCCCCACCCTGATCCAGGACACCCTTCAGGGCAAACCAGCCAGCACCCACCCGTGCACCAGGCCTCTACCCTATATAGTAAAAGGGTAATATGCCTCCCAGCACCGGGATCAGCGTGACAGGGGGCAGCGCCCAAACCCCCTGATCGCCCTGCAGCTCTGTGTGTGACAGGGGGCGGGGCCACAACCTCCCTATTGGCCCTGCTCTGTTAGTGACAGGGGAAGGCGCCCCAACCCCCTGATCAGCCCTGCTCTGTGCCTGTTAGGGGGGAGCTCCCCAACCCCCTGATCACCCTGCGGCTCTGTGTGTGACAGGGTGTGGCGCCCCAACCCACCCCCCCCCAAAAGGCTCTGCTCTGTGTGTGACAGGGTAGAGCCATAACCTCCCCATCGGCCCTGCCCTGAGTGTGAGAGTGGCAGCATCCCAACCCCCTGATCGGCCCTGCTCTGTGGGTGATAGAGGGCAGTGCCCCAACCCCCTGATAGGCCCTGCTCTGTGCCTGACAGGGGGCAGCGCCCCAACCTCCTGATTGGCCCTGCTCTATGCGTGACAGGGTACAGAGCCCCAACCCCCTGATGGGCCCTGCTCTGTGCGTGACAGGGGGGAGCTCCCCAACCCCCTGATTGGCCCTGCTCTGTGCATGACAGGGTACTGAGCCCCAACCCTCCTGATGGGCCCTGCTCTGTGCATGACAGGGTACAGAGCCCCAACCCCCTGATCGGCCCTGCTCTGTGGGTGATAGAGGGCGGCGCTCCAACCCCCTGATGGGCCCTGCTCTGTGCATGACAGGGTACAAAGCCCCAACCCCCTGATCGGCCCTGCTCTGTGGGTGATAGAGGGCGGCGCTCCAACCCCCTGATGGGCCCTGCTCTGTGCGTGACAGGGGGCAGCGCCCCAACCCCCTGATTGGCCCTGCTCTGTGCGTGACAGGGTACAGAGCCGCAACCCCCTGATGGGCCTTGCTCTGTGCGTGACAGGGGGGAGCTCCCCAACCCCCTGATTGACCCTGCTCTGTGCGTGACAGGGTACGGAGCTCCAACCCCTCTGATGGGCCCTGCTCTGTGAGTGACAGGGGGCAGTGCCCCAACCCCCTGATTGGCCCTGCTCTGTGCATGACAGGGGGTGGCACCACAACCTCCCCATCGACCCTGCCTTGAGTGTGACAGGGGGCGGTGCCCCAACCCCCTAATCGGCACTACCCTGAACGTGACTGATGGTGGCATCACAACCTCCGGATTGCCCTGCTCTGTGCATGACAGGGGGTGGCGCCCCAACTCCCCAATGGGCCCTGCTCTGAGCCCAACCAGGGGCTGCACCTAGGGATTGGGCCTGCCCTCTGCCACCTGGGAGCAGGCCTAAGCCAGCAGGTCGTTATCTCCCGAGGGGTCCCAGACTGAGAGAGGGCACAGGCTGGGTTGAGGGACCCTCCTCCACCCCGAGTGCACAAATTTTTGTGCACTGGGCCCCTAGTGTGTGTGTGTGTGTGTATATATATATATATATATATATATATATATATATATATATATATTATATCATATAGATATATAACATTCTGTTTAACCATTCATCCATTGATGAAAATCTGGATTGCTCCAACTTTTTGAATATTATAAATAATACTGCTTTGAACAATGTTATACAACTTTTTGGGTAGACATACCCTCATCTTTTTAAAAATCTAATATTCACCGAAACCAGTTTGGCTCAGTGACTAGAGCGTTGGCCTGTGGACTGAAAGGTCCCAGGTTCGATTCCGGTCAAGGGCATGTACCTGGGTTGCGGGCACATCCCTGGTGGGGGATGTGCAGGAGGCAGCTGGTCGATGTTTCTCTCTCATCGATGTTTCTGACTCTATCTCTCTCCCTTCCTCTCTGTAAAAAATCAATAAAATATATTTTAAAAAAATAAAATAAAATAAAAATCTAATATTCCCTTCTGATCCAGGCTTGCTCTAACTATCCTATTTAATTTGATAACATCCCTCCTCTGTCATGACATTCTCTATTCCTACTCCCTGGGCTACTTTTCTCCATGATATTTGTAGTAATTCACTCATTGTTCATATTTCTCCACTGTAATGCAAACTATATGGGAGTAGAGAATCTTGTCTATTTTATTTCATGCTGCATTCATAGTGCTAGAAAAGGGCCTTATACACAGAAAATATTCAACATGTATTTGCTGACATTTTCTGGGCCTTTTGCTAATTCCTTGATATCACTATATTCTCTCCTAGTAAAACAGAGGATCTAGGAGTAACACTGTGGGAGAGATGGCAGAAGAACACATATTATCAAACTTCTTAAAGAAAAAGGTGTGATAGAACTGTCAAAATTATATGAGTTGTATAATATGGAAGTTAAACATATAGACTGCAGAGTCCCTATTCTGCTGCTTTTTAGCTGTATGATCTTGAATAAGTTAGTTTCTTTACCCTAGCTTTCTCATGTGTAAAGCGAGCAATAATTATACCTACCTCATGGAGTTGTTTTGATAATATATATGTTAAGTATTGTGAAGAATTTATGATAGTGTCTGGCACCTAGTAATTAATTATTATCATCACCACAACATAAAATTTAAAACAACTCATATCAACTTGATGGCATGGAAATTATAAAATTTCTATCAATGTAAAAATAAAGAAAAATCATTCATACTTTGATATCACCCAACTTACAGGGGCATATCAATAAAATAATATCAATAATAACAATTATATGAACTAACATTTAATGAGAGGCATCACAATATGTTAACTAGGAGAACAGTCTCTAGAGTCACACTGCCTGAACTCAAATCCTTATTATACTGCTTAGTTGCTGTGTGACCTTGGGCAAGTTACTTAACCTCTCTGTGCCTCATTTTTTATACAATGGGTATAATAATAGTACCTAGTGCACTAAATTGCTGTTGAAAATTAAGGAAGATTATATAAGTAATGAGCTTAGTTCAGTGCCTGACCACCAGTAAGTGCACTCTATAATTTATCACTACTGGGCACTATGTGTCATGCACTATGCATGGCGACCTCCACCAAACTACATCCAAGTAAACCAAATCACTCCCAACCACTTTATCTATGTTGTGCCTATAATAGAGAGGTTTATGTCACAGTGAATTTTTCTCTATCTTCTTTATTCAACTGGGTCTCATTAGAGGCCGATAATTCTTTAATTTCTATATCTCAAGTATCTAGGAATTGCCTAGATTATAATATTGATTGTACCTAGGATTTGGTAAATAATTGATAAATGCTTGTGGATGGAAGAAAAGGAGTACAGAAGTTGAGAGGCCCCAATCAACCAAACTGATGTTGTCCTTCTATCCCAGAGCCTATAATTTCTCAATTTATTTTTTATTTTATAATTTATTAGTTTATTTTTATTGAATTTATTGTGGTTACATTGTTCAATAAAATTATATAGATTTCAAGTGTAAAATTCTACAATACATAATCTGCACATTGCATAGTATGCTCACCATCCAAAGTCTAGTCTCCTTCTGTAACCATTTATACCCTGTTTACCTTCTTCCACCTTCCCCCATGCCCCCTTCCATCTGATAACCATGATATTGCTGTCTGTGTCCATGAGGATTTTTTTTTTTTTGCTTAATCCCTTCACCTATTTCACCCATCCATCCAGCCCTATTTCTCTCTGACAGCTGTCAGTCTGTTCTCTATATCTATAAGTCTGTTTCTATTTTATTAGTTTATTTTGTTCATTAGATTCCACATATAGTTAAATGATATGGTATTTGCCTTTCTCTTACTGGCTTATTTCACTTAGAATAATATTCTCTAGGACCTAGGTCCATCCAAAACATGCTGTCCCAAAAGGTATGATTCCCTTTTAATGGATAAGTAGTATTCCATCATGTAGATGTACCACAGCTTCTTTATTCACTCATCTACTGATGGGCACTTGGTCTGTTTTCAGATCTTGGCTATTGTAAATAATGCTGCAATGAACATAGGGATGCATATATTATTTCAAATTAGTGTTTTGGGTTTTATCGGATAAATTCTCAGAAGTGGAATCACTGGGTCATAAGGCAGTTCCATTTTTAATTTTTTGAGGAAACTCCAAACTGCTTTTCCACAGTAGCTACACCATTGTGCATTCCCACTAACACTTGTCATTGGTGGATTTATTGATGATAGACATTCTGACAGGCGGGAGGCGATGTTTTTTACATAAGCCTTCTGACTCATGTGACTCTCCATGTTCTGCTGTCTTGAGCTTCTAGGCTTAAAGCCTAACAAAGGAAGCAGAGAGATCTCAGAGGCTCCTATAGTTAGCCATATATGTGCCCAGAATGGTTAGCATGTCATGTGTAAGTTTCACATCAATAATTTCATACCTCTAACACTGTTTTTATGAATAGCTTAATAAGCACATCTTCAGTTTTCAGTAAACTCATAAATATCTACACTGATTCTAATAAATTACTTCACTAGGAAATAGGAGGATCTGTCCCTGAAATTTTAATATAGGTTTTAAATTTCCAGGAGACAACTGATTTCTATGATAAAGGAGTAATGAAGTAAAACAGGTTATTTTATAATAAGTATGGCCAACATCAGTCAGAGTCTTTGCAAAACAGCATGATAGGGCAGGCTTAATTTTCACATGATGGACTCAGGACTATCAGAGAGTCTTTTTTTTAATATATTGTATTGATTTTTTAAGGAGAGGAAGGGAGAGGGATAGAGAGTCAGAAACATTGATGGGAGAGAAACATCAATCAGCTGCCTCCTGAACATTTTCTACTGGGGATGTGCCCACACCAAGGTACATGCCCTTGACTGGAATCAAACCTGGGACCTTTCAGTCCACAGGCCGATGTTCTATCCACTGAGTCAAACCAGTTAGGGCTATCAGAGAGTCTTAAATCTTTTATTCATATTTATGATTTTACATTTGAAATGGGCTTTCGTTATCAAAATTGGGTAGTTGTCATTTCCACAGAAAATTGAATATCACAAGTCAGCCAAAGAAAATTTTCATCATCTTCTGAAGTTTCCTTCCCAAATTTGATATAGATTCTAAATAGCTGGTATGTCATCTAAAATTTTAGTTAATACTAAAATACATAATCCAGAGATTTAAGTTTCTCAATTCTCATGAAAAAAAGTTGGCTATGAGGAAATATTAATGATCAGTAAATTATTTAAATTCCAAGTCTCCAAATGAACTTTTGTTATTTTGATGGAGTAAGAGAAACAGAAGAAAATGATTCTTTAACTTGATCCCCAGAAATGATATTCACCAATCCCCAAGATTGGTGAAGAAATGCCAGGGCATCTGCCCTTGATATAAAAAGCAAACAAAATGCAAAAACAAAAACATGCATTTTTCCATGTTTGACTATAATTTCCCAAACCTTCAATGAAGTACAAATAGTGATTGAATAGTTTCAGGATAGCAAATAACAGAGTTTCCGAGTTAGTAGTGTCAAACTACCAATAGGAAGTAATGTATAAACTCACTGGATACCCTCAGAAATGCTGAGAATTAACTATTCCAAAGCTCTATTGAATTTCTGATTTCACCATTATTACCTTTGATTTCTGAGTTCACCATTACCAATCCCTTCCTGATTAAACTTTTTTATTCTATAAGGTCCAACTCAATTGCCACCAATACATGTAATATAAGGTAGAAAGTGTAAGAGGCTGTGAAATGGTACAGGAAACGTATTGTGGAATTCGAAATTCAAAAAAAAAAAAAAGGACAATTGGGTTAAGGTAGTAACTGCTAGGTTTCTCCAGTGTAGTTACATGCCAAAGAGCTTTCTTTTATTCTTCCATCCAAAGGAGTATCTCTTAATGAGTTGACCAGTGGCTGGAGTATAAAAAACCAAAATGGTTATCTAAACTAAAGCACAGGCTCTCCTCTAATGGAGATAGAGGTTTGGCTATTTTTAAAAAAATCTTTATTGTTTAAAGTATTACGTATAGCATTATATGTCTCCTTTTTCCCCCATTGACCCCTCCCCAACTGTTCCCACCCCCCAGCACATGCCCTCACCCCTCTACTGTCTGTGTCCATTGGTTATGCTTGTATGCATGCAAACAAGTCCTTTGGTTGATCTCTTACCCCCCTCCCCTGCATTCCCTCTGAGGTTTGACAGTCTGTTCTATGCTTCTATATCTCTGAATCTATTTTTGCTCATCAGTTTATGTTGTTCATTGTATTCCACAAATGAGTGCAATCACGTGATATTTATCTTTATCCAACTGCTTATTTCGCTTAGCATAATGTTCTCCAGGGCTATCCATGCTGTTGCAAATGATAAGAATTCCTTCTTTTATACATCAGCTTAGTATTCCATTGTGTAGATGTGCCACCATTTCTAATCCACTCATCTGCTGATGGGCACATAGGCTGTTTCCAAATCTTAGCTATTGTAAATTGTGCTACTATGAACATATAAAAAAGGTGAGTATATCCTTTCTAATTAGTGTTTCTGATTTCTTGGGATATAGCCCTAGAAGTGGGATTATTGAGTCAAATGGGAGTTGCATCTTTAATTTTTTGAGGAAACTCTGTACTGTTTTCCACAGTGGCTGCACCAGTCTGCATACCCACTAGCAGTGCACGAGGGTTCTTTTTTCTCCACATCCTTGGCAGCACTTGTCATTTGTTGAATTGTTGTTGATAGCCATCTGACAGATGTGAGATGGTACTTCATTGTCATTTCAATTTGCATCTCTCTGATTATTAGTGACTTTGAGCATGTTTTCATATGTCTCTTGCCCTTCTGTATGTCCTCTTTTGAAAGTGTCTATTTAGGTCCCTTGCCCACTTTTTTATTGGATTGTTCATCTTCATTTTCTTAGGTTGTATGAGTTCCTGATACATTTTGGAGAGTAAACCCTTATCTTAAATACCATTGGCAAATACGTTCTCCCATGCAGTGGGCTTTCTTGTTGTTTTGTTGATGTTTTTTTTTTTTTTTTTTTTTTTTTTTTTTTGCTGTGCAAAAGCTTTTTATTTTGATGTAGTCCCATTTGTTAATTTTATCCTTAGTCTCCATTGTCCTAGGAGCTGTATCGGTAAAGATATTGCTACAACATATGTCTGATAGTTTGCTGCCTATGGATTCTTCTAAGATTTTTATGGGTTCCCGTATTACCTTTAAGTCTTTATCCATTTTGAGTTTATTTTTGTGTATGGTGTAAGTTGGTGGTCTACTTTCATTATTTTTTATGTATCAGCCCAATTTTCTCAGTTGAAGAGACTATCTTGACTCCCTTGTATGTTCTTGCCTCCTTTCTCAAATAGTAAATTGAACATAATGGCTTGGGTCAATTCTGGGTTCTCTGTTCTGTTTCACTGGTCTATATGCTGTTCTTGTGACAGTACCAGACAGGTTTGAGAACAGAGGCTTTGTAATATACATTGATATCTGGTAATTGTGATCCCTCCAATTTTGTTCTTCTTTCTCCGGACTTCTGGAGCTATTTAAGGTCTTTTTATATTCCATATGAATTTTTGGAAAGTTTGTTCTAGGTCTGTGAAATATGCTGTTGGTATTTTAATGGGGATTGCATTAAATCTATAGATTTCTTTGTGTAGTATGGACATTTTAAAGATGTTGCTTCTACCAATCCACGAACAAGGTATTGCTGTTCCATTTATTTATGTCTTCCTCTAACTGTATTTTAAATATCTTGTTGTTTTTCTGAGTAGAGGTCTTTTACCTCGTTAGTTAAGTTTATTCCTAGGTATATTATTTTTTTTATTGCAGTAGTAAATGGGTTTGTTTTCTTAGTTTCTCTTTCTGTGAGTTCATTATTGGTGTATAAAAAAACATAGATTTCTGGATGTTAATTTTGTATCCTGCTACATGGCCAAATTCATTTATTAAGTCTAGTCATTTTTTTGGAGTCTTTAGGGTTTTCTATGTACAATATCATGTCATTTGTGAATATTGAGAGTTTTACTTCTTCTTTTCCAATTTGAATGCCTTTTATTTCTTCTTCTTGTCTTATTGCTCTGGCTAGGACTTCCAGTACTATGTTGAACAGGAGTGGTGAGAGTGGGCATCCCTCTCTTGTTCCTGCTCTTAGGGTAAATGGTTTCAGTTTTTGCCCATTGAGTATAATGTTGGCTGTAGGTTTGTCATATAGGGCTTTTATTATGTTGATTATCCTTTCAAAGAACCAGCTCTTGGTTTTATTGATCTTTTGTATTGTTTTTTTTTTTTTATTCTCCATGTCATTTATTCCTGCTCTAATCTTTATTATGTCCTTCCTTCTGCTTACTCTGGGTTTTTTATTGCTCTAATTCTCAAAGTTTTAGGGTTAGATAATTTATTACCATTTTCTTTTTTGAGGTAGGCCCGTAGAGCTATGAACTTCCCTCTCAGGACTGCTTTCATTGTGTCCCATACATTTTGGATTGTTGCGTTTTCATTGTCATTTGTTTCCAGGATTCTTTTTATTTCTTCTTTGATCTCTTTGGTAACCCAATCATTGCTTAATAGCGTGTTATTTAGCCTCCAAGTGTTTAATTTTTCTTTCATTGTTTTTATTATAGCTGATTTCTAATTTTATGCCATTTTGATCTGAGAAGATGCTTGTCATGATTTCTATCTTCTAATATTTGAAGAGACTTTGCCTGTGTTCCAATATGTGGTATACCTTTGTCAATGTCCCATGTGCACTTGAGAAGAATGTATATTCTGTATCTTTGGGGTGAAATGTTCTAAAGATGTCAATTAATTCATCTGATCTAGTGAGTCATTTAGGATTTATGCTTCTTTGCTGATTTTTTGTTTGGAGGATTTATCCAGTGGTGTCAACTGTGTATCAAAATCCCCTACTATGAGTGTATTGCTGTCAGTCTCTCCCTTGATATCTTCCAGTAGTTTTTTTTTTATGTATTTGGGTGCTCCTGTATTGAGTTCGTATATGTTTACCAGAGTTACATCCTCTTGTTAAATTGCTCCCTTTAGTATTATGAAGTGGCCCTCCCTATCTCTTGTTATGGCCTTCACTTTGAGGTCTATTTTGTTCAAAATAAGTATCGCTACCCAATCTTTATTTTTCATTTCCACTTGCCTGAATAATTTTTCCAACCCTTCACTATTGGTCTGTGGGAGTCCTTGTTCTGAAGTAGGTCTCTTGTAGACAGCAAATATATGGGTCATGTTTTCTTATCCATTCAGATACCCTATGTCTTTTGATTGGAACATTTAATCCATTTATGTTTAAGGATATTATTGATAGTTCTTGTTTACCACCATTTTTAATTCTTTATGCTTGTATTCCTTCTTACCTTTCTATTTCTTTTTTTACAGCAGTCCCTTTAGCATTTCTTGCATTGCTAACTTGGTTCTGATAAACTCCCTTAGCATTTTTTGTTTGTTTAGCTCCTGATTTCACCTTTAATTTTGAATGATAGCCTTGCTGTGTATAATATTCTTAGATTAAGTCCCTTGCTTTGCATCACTTTGTATATTTCATTCCATTCCCTTCTGGCCTGATGTATTTCTGTTGACAAATCAGTTGATAGTCTAATGGGAGATCCCTTGTTGGTAATTTTCTCTCTCTTTGGCAGCCTTTAAGATTCTTACTTTGTCATTGATGTTTGCCAATTTAATTACCATGTGTCTTGGTGTCAGTCCTTCTGGGTTCATCTTGTTTGGGACTCTGTGTGCTTCTCAGACTTATGTAACTTTTTTCTTCCACAAATCAGGGAAATTTTCTGTAATTATTTCTTCAAACAGGTTTCTTTTTTCCCTTGCTCAGCTTCCTGCCCTCCTGGCCCCCCTATTATGTGGATGTTGTTTTATTTCATGTTATCCCAAAGCACCCTTAGGCTCTCCTCAGGCTATTTAAGTTTTTTTTTTCAGTTGCTATTCTGCTTCAGTGTTGTTTCTACCATGTTTTCTAACTCACTGATGCAGTCCTCAGCATCTTCTAGTCTACTGTTGAAGCCTTCCATTGTGTTCTTTATTGCAGCTATGTCATTCTTCATCTCTTCTTGATTCGTCTTCATTCCCTCAGGATTCATTTACAAGTTGTTGAATTTGTCTTCCATCCTTTTCAGCATTCTTATAACCATTTCTCTGAGTTCTTTCTCTGACAAATTGCTTGCCTCCATTTCATTTATTTATTTTCCTGGTAATTCCTCCTTTTGTTTCATATGGGGTTGTTTCTTTGTCTCCCTATTTTTTTGTTCCTTTGTGTGTTTTTCTATGTATTAGATCAAACTGATATGCCTCCCAGATTTTTTGAGTTTGTTTTATATAATAGATGTTTTGTGGGACCCAATGGTTTAATCTCTCAGGTCTCTGGACTGGGTATTCTATGGATTCCCCTTCCCTGGGATATTTTGCTTCTCTTGCTTTAGTTGGGTCGTGAGTGTTATTTTCCCATTTGTGGAGAGATTCTCCTCTCATGGTGTTTGGTTATTTGGCTTGTTCTCTACCATGTTGTCCAAACAGCACAAAATACAACTCGACAAGACACAACACAAAGGGAATGTACTCACAACACTGATAACTCCAATAACAGTGACCACCAGAGAAAATGGAATTAGGAGAGAAAACACAAATATACTCATGACACCGAGTATAATAATAGTGACCACCAGAGAAAATAGAATTCAGAGAGAAAAACAGCAAAAGTGATATTGAGAAAAGAAAAAAAGATGAGAGAGAAAAGAAAAAGGAGAAAAAAAGAAGAGGAAAACATATATGGGGAGAAAACAAGACAAAACAAAAAACCAAAAAACAAACACCCAGAAAAGGGGGAGATAGAATCTGTAGAGGCAGAGTTTATATACAGAAAGTAAGGTTAAGGAATTGGACAAATAGGGGAAGGACCATGGTTCAACATAGAGGAGGTAGGAAGAGAATGAGTGGATAAGAAGAAAAGGACCAATTTTTTTAAAAAAGATAAAACAAAATATTTTTAATTTATTTATTAATTTATTCATTTATTTTGGCAAAGGTGAATAGAGGAGAGAGCAGCTAGTCTTGAGTATACTGAATGAAACTAATTAAATAATTAGGAGAAGAAGAGAGCAAGAGAGGAGATGAAAACGAAAAGCATATAAAAATTGACTAGTGAAGAAAGAGAAAAGAGAAAGGTGCATGGACTTGGAGCAGTGGAGAGAAAATTAGGTATATGAGTAAGCCAAGAGAGACTACAATAATAATAACACATCAATAAAGCAAATAAAGAAGATCAACCTTAACAAGGGATAAAAAGAAAGGAAAGAGAAAAACTAAAGCATGGATAGAAGAGAAAACAGGATGAAAAAAGGGAAGAAAAAGGTTCAAAAAATAAAAATAAGATATCATAAAATAACAATTAAAAATTTTTAAAAAAAGAATGAAGAAAAAGTAATACAATTTCTAAAAATAAATAAATAAATAAATAATAAAAAAATAAAATAAGTAAGGTGTTGTTTGTTTTGGCTGAGTTTTAATGTCCAGTGGGAGCTGCTGTAAGACCCTAATCTTCAATTCTGTCTGCCACTTTTCAGTTTCCTGTTAGGTAGTCAGCACTGTGTTGAAGTTCCAAGCAATGCACAGCTCCTCTTTTTGTGTCTGTCTCCACAGCTTTAGCTGCCAACAGGCGGGACCAATCTGCCTTCTTTGTCTGCTTGCCTGTTGTCAATCTTAATCACTCAAGCATCTTTTTCTGACAAGGATTTGGGTGGGGATGGTTCTGTATCACTTTCTGGAACTGAATGGCTCCTCTTCAACCCAGTCTCTGAGGGCTCTTTGGGGCTATTCAGAATCTTGTTTCCTTTAGCTCAAGGTGTAGTCTGGGTGTGGCTGTATTAGCTGTCTTGAGGCTGCTGGGAAGGGCTGGTTCGTCTAGAGAAAAATGGCTGCTCAGGTTTGGAGGGTCAGGAATGTTTCAGTGTGACATTCCTGGTCACCTTTCCCTGTCCTGCTCTCCTCCACAGCCTCTCCCCAGACTCCACATATGCCACCTCTACCTGAACCACAACCTAGGTTAGTGTTTTTAATTGAAAGGTCCTATGAACTGGGTTTAGCAAATTAAAGCAGAGGCAAAACAACCAATACGACTGCAAGTTCCTCTCCCCCCAGCACCACATGGCTTGGCAGTTCTTCAGGCAACCTTTCTGGGTGTAGACTTTTGTGGCTATGGACTTAGATCTAGATTCCCCAGCTGCCAGCAGCCCTGTGGACTTCCTTTCAACAGTTGGATGTTATGCCTGCCCCCAGGGCATGTGGACTTGGTGCAGTGCAGATTCCTTCAGGATGCTGGTGGTTGCATACCTCTCTCCAGACCAGATCCATGATCCTACCATTTTACAGGCGTCCTCTGTCCTTCCTGGCTGTGAATTGTCTCACCAGCTGTTTCTAATTCGCCAATACTGGGTGGATGTTATTTGATTTAGTTGCTCCTTCTATCTGCTCCGGGACAGGGCACAGGACATATCTGCCTATTCGGCAACTATTTTTTCTCTCTACACAGGAATTGAGGTTTGGCTATTTTATGCACACTCAAAGAAACAAGGTTTCCTGATTTGTGTTGCAGCTGTGGTTATAAAATTCAATTCATTTCAACCCAAAAACTATTAGTCAAGCATTTAATAAGTAGTCAGCCATGTGTTGGATGCTACTGTGGAGAAAAGAAGCATAAAATACTGCTCCTGCTCTTGAGGAACTCATAATCTCATTGCATTGATTAGATTACACTAGAGTTAAGTAACTGTACCAGGAAATAAATGATTAAGCACCGAAATGAATGCTATAGATTATACCTTATGAAGCGGTTCATAGGATGGAAAGGCCTGATAAATTGGATCAGTCATAGGAGGCTTTGGAGAAGAGATGGAATGAGAGCTGGATAATTAAAATAGAGAAGAATTTGAATTCTGTCCTATTTGATGAAAATTATACACACACACACACACACACACTAATAAAAGAGAAACATGCAAATTGGTGTCACTCTGCTACTCCCACCAGCCAATCAGAGTGACTATGCAAATTAACCCAACAAAGATGGAGGTTAATTTGCATATGTAGGCGCAGAGTGAAGACTGAAGACTGAAGAGGCTTGGCTTCTCCACTGCAGCCACAGTGGAGAAAACAAGCCTTGCTGCAGCTGCAGTGGAGGAGCCAAGCCTCACTGCGGCCAGAGGGGAGAAGCCTAGCCTCGAGGCTTGGCTTCTCCGCTGCGGCTGGACCAAAGGCCTGGGTCCCAGGTGCCTGAGGAAAACTGCTGCCCGCAGCCAGGGGAAGGAAGGCCTATTGCGCGAATCTTTGTACAACGGGCTTCTAATATATATATATATATATATATATATATATATATATATATATATATATATAGTGGAAGCAGCAGAGTGGTTAAAAAGAATAGTGAACTAATATTTCTGATACTAGATTTTAGAATATAACTATAAAGACCTTAGGCAAATTGCTTAGACTCTTTGGACCTCAGGTTTTACATTCATAAAATGAAGGTATTTGGGTAGGTGACTTCTAAGGACCCTGGAAGCAATTCAAACTGTGATTCAGTGATTGATTCCATGCTCCAACAAATTACATGCTTGAATGGAACAGCTTGCTTTTAAAAATATATTGCAATTTTTATCTTTTACCAATTCAGCTGAGTTTTACTCATATACCAATCTTTGCAGGAGTCTCAAACACAATTACTTACATGGGCTAAATGGAGTGGGTATCAGTGAAACCTGTGGCAATCTTTGGAGAGCCTGCCCTTCCTAAATAAGGGAAGATGCTTATTATTCTTAGCTCCAGCTTACTATTTATTCCAAGCATACACATGAGGCCACTGTAATAAGATCTTCCAGGTTTAAAGGAAGGTATAAATCTGGATTTTTTAGGTAAAGTCTCCAGATTTTCTATTTCTTTTTTTTTCTCTACTTCTTTTAAGGGCTACATCACATTGTATTGTTCAAGCAGTGTGTGTGTGTGTGTGTGTGTGTGTGTGTGTGTGTGTGCGCGCGCGCGTGTGCGCACATGCACACATGCACACGCATGCAGTATAATAGGCCCAAGGATTGCCAGTTTGAAACCTCTCTTATACTACATGCTATTATTCAGGATAAAATGAATTCATGGGTGTATTGACTACTATGGTAGTGTCAATTCACATAGTTAAAGATGAAAACTTTCATACATTGAAGACATATTTGAGCATCAGGCAGGAAAGAAAATTTAGTCAGCCATAGGGTTGAATTTATCCTAATCCACAATGAATCGCTGCTCTTATTAACTCCCTTTTGACCAATTGCATATACTTAAAAGATGGTTGGCTAAAGCCATTATGGAAGAGCAAGTCTTTTTATCTGTGTAAATTAGTTCATACCATGAGGCAGAAATCAACCCAGCATATGTCATTTTAAATTCTCAAATAGAATAACAATTCCATGTTTCACCTTTGCTCATTTAGAGATCAGCTTTAACCTTCCTGCTGTTCCCAGCAGCTATTTCTAACAGACAGTTAATGAAGAGAGATACTTCCTGCCCAGTCCCTGCTATTCTATGCTTATAATCCCATTAATGGTTGGCTAACTAAAATAAATTGACCCCAATTTTAGGGGAATTTGCTTATCTGTCTTTTATCCTTCAAAATGTAATCTATGCTGAGAAGCATAGAAGTTAACATAGGTGCTTAAAACCAAAATCATAGTTTCATTGACTGGCTATAATCAACAGTTCCCAGGAGGAAAAAAAGTATAATATAGCTAAATACAGAACAACATATTTCAAGAATTACTTCAGGTTGTAAGTTATATTTACATGATGTGATTGAGAGACAGGAGGATCTACTTTTGTTTTTTCCTAGAAAAGGATGCCTCTTCAACTCACAATCTGCCTTGGTTCCTCCTGAGTGTTCTATTGCCAGGAGGCCAAAAAGAAATATTTCAGCTCTGAGGTTCCCATTGCACTAGCATTTGCAAGAACTGTCACTTGGAACATCCTTTAAGGGATATCCAAGGAACTTAGCTTCATGTTATCAGAGGCTGGGCTATTTGGATTATAAATCTTTGTGACATTATTGTGTTTTCTCTAAAGCTTGCCCCAAACAGTCTAAAACATTGGCTTGGCTCTACAGCTCACTGTTCATTAAAAATTAATCTCAAAAAAGCACAATGTACAATTATTATCAGGAAAGGGCAATATTTGAGATGGAATTGGAAATGATTAAAAATCAAAGAAAAATAAGAGTCTAAATAAAGTAAACGGAGATTTTTAGCTTATTCCCAAAGAAAGATTTATATCTGAGATCTGATCCATTCTCAAACAATATGAGAAATACACTGTTATTTTGTGATAGAACCTGAGCCCATGGAAAGTACATACAATGTTTCTAGAACATTAGTTAAATGTACAGTGAGAAGGCACTATTAAAAGTCATCTAGTATTGTGCAGTACTCCATGACACTGCAACCCTTTTCTTCATGCAAAATTTAACACTTTTATTAAGTTATTCTCTCTATGTGGGATACTGTATTCCATTAATTAAGCTAACTTAAATCATTGAGCATCTAGTCAGTAAATAGCAATGTGCTACTCACTGAGAATTATGAAATAAATAGGGCATGGCCATTTCCCCTAAGAACAGAAGACAGGGATGTTTGCTTTCACCACTCTCATTCGACATAGTACTGGAAATCTTAGGCACAGTGATCAAACAAGAAGGAAACATAAAAGGCATCCAAATTGGAAAAGAGAAAGTAAAACTCTCATTATTCACAGATGACATGATATTGTACATAGAAAAACCTAAAGTCTCTACCAAAAAACTACTAGATTTAAAAAATGAATTTGGCAATGTAGCAGGATATAAAATCAACACGCAAAAAAATGATGGCTTTTTTATACACCGATAATTAATTCTCAGAAAGAAAAACTAAACAAACAATCCCATTTACCATCACAACCAAAAAAATTAAGATAATTAGGAAAAAACATAACCAATAGGTAAAAAACTTGTACTCAGAAAACTACAGGACATTGTAAAAACAAATAGAGGAAGATATAAACAAGTAGAAGAATATACTATGGCCATGGGTTGGTAGAATCAACATCATTAAAATGTCCATACTACCCAAGGCAATCTACAGATTCAATGCAATCCTTATTAAAATACCAATAGCATATTTCACAGATTAGGAAAAAACACTCCAAAAATTTATATGGACCAAAAAAAGATCCCTACTAGCTGCAGCAATCTTGAGAAAGAAGAACAAAGTTGGAGAAATCATAATACCAGATATCAAGTTATAATACAAAGCTACTGTAATAAAAACAGCCTAGTACTGGCACACAAAAAAGGCATATGTATCAATGAAACAAAACAGAGAACCCAGAAATAGACCCAAGCCATTACACTCAATTAATATTTGACAAAGGAGGCAAGAGCATACAATAGAAACAAGACAATCTCTTCAATAAACGGTGTTCAGAAATTTGAACAGATACATGCAAAAAAGTGAAAATAGACCACCCAATTACACCATCCACAAGAATAAACTCAAAATTAATAAAGGACTTAAATGTAATACGGGAAACCAAAAAAATCTTAGAAGAATCCATAGGCAGCAAAATATCAGACATATGTCGTAGCAATATATTTACCGACACAGCTCCTAGGACAATGGAAACAAAGGAGAAAATAAACAAATGGAACTACATCAAAATAAAAAGCTTCTGCACAGCAAAAGAAACCATCAACAAAACAACAAGCGAGCCCACTGCGTGGGAGAACATATTTGCCAATGTTACATCCGATAAGGGCTTAATTTCCTATATTGATAGGGAATTCATACAATTTAACAAAAGGAACATAAACAAGCCAATCCAAAAATAGGCAAAGAACCTAAATAGACACTTTTCAAAGTGGACATACAGAAGATCAAGAGACATGAAAACATGCTCAAAATCACTGATCATCCACTAGATGCGAATCAAAAGGACAATGAGATACCATCTCACACCTGTCAGAATGGCTAACATCAACAAATCAACAAGTGACAAGTACTTGTGAGGATGTGGAAAAAAAGGCACCCTAGTGTGCTGGTGGTGGGAATGCAGACTTGTTTAGCCATTATGGAAAACAGGATGGAGTTTCCTCAAAAACTTAAATAAGGTACTGCCATTTGACCCGGTAATCCCACTTCTAGTAATATATCATAAGAAACTTGAAGCCGAAACCGGTTTGGCTCAGTGGATAGAGCGTCGGCCTGCGGACTGAAAGGTCCCAGGTTCGATTCCGATCAAGGGCATGTACCTGGGTTGCGGGCATATCCCCAGTAGGAGATGTGCAGGAGGCAGCTGATCGATGTTTCTCTCTCATCGATGTTTCTAACTCTCTATCTCTCTCCCTTCCTCTCTGTGGAAAATCAATTAAAAAATATATTTAAAAAAAAAAGAAACTTGAAACACAAATCAGAAAGAAAGTATGCAACCCAATGTTCATAGCAGCACAATTTACAATAGCTAAGATTTGGAAACAGCCCAAGTGCCCATCAATAGATGAGTGGACAAAAAAAGCTGTGGTACATTTATACCATGGAATACTATGCAGAAGACAAAAAGGAACCCCTTACCATTTGAGACAGCATGGAGGGACCTGGAGAGCATTATGCTAAGTGAAATAATCCAGTCAAGGAAAGACAAGTATCACATGATCTCACTCATATGTGAAATCTAATGAACAAAAGAAACTGATGAACAAAATGGAACCAGAGAAACTGAAGCATGGAGCAGACTGTTGAATCTCAGAGAGAAAGTGGAGGTGGGTGGGTGGGAAGAGATCATCCAAAAATTTGTATGCATATATGCATAACTCATGGACACAGACATTAGGGTGGTGAAGGTCCAGGGTGGGGAGTGGAGGTGGCTAGAAGGAGTCAATGAAGGAGAAAGGGGGACATATGTAATACTTTCAACAATAAATACTTTTTTAAAGATTCAAAAAAAGTAAAAATAATTAAATAAATAGGACATGGCCCTTCCTTAAGGGAGACTTCAATCTCATATTGCCTAGTGTATCTAACATATCACATATCAATGTATTTAAAAGACTTGGCTTTATAATCCTGTCTCCCAATAAAAAGCTTTGGCCACCAATCTCATGGGGGAAAACTGCCTTCCCCAGACCAGATGAGGTGCACAGCCAGTACATTGCAAGCTCGGAAGAGACTTGCAGTGACAGACTCAGATATCTGGTCCCCAACACTAGCCATACTTTTACACATTTCTCTTCTTTCTGAAATTAAATTTATTGGGAATATATATTCCATAACGGTCACAACCAGCTCAGGAGGAGAGGCCGGGCACGGCCCCGAGCCTGAGAGAACAACACAGAGGGATGCCTGCTCTAAGCCTCTGCGGCATGGTTGGGGGAAGGCCCCAGCAGACAGACACACACACACACACACACACACACACACACACACACACACACACACGGGGCACCTGCTCTGAGTCTCCACAGCCAGACTGTGTCTTAGGCCCGCTCCCCAAGAGGAGAGGGCCTAAGCTGTCAGTAGGACATCCCCTGACGGCTCCCAGACTGTGAGAGGGGGCAGGCTGGGCTGAGGGATCCCCACCCCCAAGTGCACGAATTTTGTGCACCAGGCCTCTAGTTGGTTAATAAAATTACATAGCTCTCAGTTATACAATTCTATAATACATCATCTGTAGATTGTATTGTGTGCTTACCACCCCAAGTCAAGCCTCCTTCCATCACCATTTATCCTCTCTTTACCCACTTCTACCTCCAACTACTCCCACTTCAGTCTGGCAATCACCATACTGTTGTCTGTGTCCATGAGTGTTTCTTTTTTTCCCTTTGCTAAATAACTTCACCTTCTTACCCAGCCCCCACCACCTCCCCTTTGACAACTACCAGTATATTCTCTGTATCCATGTGTCTGTATCCATTTTGTTAGTTTATTTTGTTCATTTGATTCCACATGTAAGTGAAATCATATCATATTTGTCTTTCTCTGAAAGGTTTATTTCACTTAGCATAATACTCTACAGGTCCCTGCACGCTGTCTCAAAGGGTAAGAGATCCTTCTTTTACTGCTGTATAGTATTCCATGGTATAAATGTACCACAGCTTTTTTATCCACTCATCTACTGATGGGAATTTGGGCTGCTTCCAAATCTTGGCTATCATCATACATAATAAAGAGGGAATATGAAAATTGGCTGTCACTATGCCATAAAGATGGCTGTGCCCACAGCGGAGGTGGGGGTTTCCATGACACAGAATGGCTGCACCCAAAGTGGAGGCCGAGTTCCCGTAATGAGCCTTAATGAGCAATCAGCAGGGACCTGAGTCTGTGCCTGCCTTGCCCCCATGGGGTTTGACAGGGGCCCTCAGGCCATGCCCCCCACCCTGGCACCAGGCAGGGGGACCTCAGGCTGTGCCCCTCAACTGGCAGGGCTTGACAGGTACCTTGGGCCACACCTCCGGAACTCAGGCCACACCCCCTGCTTGGTGCCAGGCCAGAGGACCTCAAGCCGCGCTCCCTGCCCAGAAGGGCTTGACAGGGACCCTCAGGCTATGCCCCCCACCCAGTGGGGCTTGATTGGGGACCTCAGGCTGTGCTCCTCACTCAGCAGTGTCTGACGGGGGACCTCAGGCCACGCCCCCCACCTGGCAGGGCTTCTCAGGGGACCTCAGGCCACATCCCCTGGGCTGGCACTGGGTCAGGGGACCTGAGGCCATGTCCCCTGCCTGGGGCTTGACAGGGAACCTCAGGCCATGCCCCCTGCCCAACAGGCTTGGCTGGGGACCTGAGGCTGTGACCCCCTCCAGGCGCCAGGCAGGGAGACCTGAGGCTGTGCCCCCCACCTGGCAGAGCTTGACAGGGGACTTCAAAGTGTGCCCCCCACCCAGTGGGGCTTAATGGGGGACCTCAGGCCATGCCCCCCACCCAGTGGGGCTTGATAGGGGATCTTAGTCCATGTACCCCACCTGGCAGGGCTTCACTGGGGACCTCTAGGTGTGCCCTCCACCCTGTCCCAGGCTGGGGGACCTCAGGCCTCACCCCCCACCTTTGTGCTGGACCAGGGGACCTGTGGCTGTGCCCCCCACCTGGTGGGGCTTAACAAGGGTGGGACTGGCCGGGTCTGGATCTACCCCAATGGGGGGTGGTGGCCGGATCTGGGGCTCGCACAATTTTGAGGCACATATGGGTGGGTGGGGACTTGACTCTGGGTCCTGTGGTGCACCCCAGACTCTGACAGGAGGAATATTTTCATATACATTTTACTAATCTTCTTTCATCTCTGACACTTCTATTGTAGAGAAAGGGCAAATAGCAATATTAAGATGTTTCCTCTAATTAATCCCCTTTTAATGTGCACGAATTCCGTGCACCGGTCCACTAGCTATAAATAATACTGCTATGAACATAGGGGTGCATATATTCTTTCTGACTGGTGTTTCGGGTTTCTTTGGATATATTACCAGAAGTGAAATTGTTGAGTTATAAGGCAGTTCCACTTTTAATTTTTGAGGTAACTCCATCCTTGTCCACAGTGGCTGCCCCAATCTGCATTCCCACCAATAGTGCATAAGGATTCCCTTTCCTCCACATACTGGACAACACTTGTTTATTGATTTATTGATGATGGCCATTCTGACAGGTGTATGAGATGACATCTCATTGTATGTTTTTTTTTTCTTTATCCTTACCCAAAAATTTTAGAGAGAGAGGAAGGGAGAGGGAGAGAGAGAAACATTGATCAGTTACTTCCTGTCCATACCCTGACTTGGAATCAAACCATAACCTAGGTATATGCCCTGACCTGGAATCAAACTCACAACCTTTCCATGCACAAGAGGACATTCCAACCAACTGAACCACACTGGCCAGGGCTCATTGTTGTCTTAACTTGTATTTCTCTGATGATTAGTAACATTGGACATTCCTTCATATGTTTATTGGTCATTTGTACATCCTCTTTGGAGAAGTGACTATTCAGGTTTTTGCCCATTTTCTAATTGGATTGTTTGATTTTTTTGTTGTTGAGTTTTATAAGTTCCTTATAAATTTTGGATACAACCCCTTATCAGATGTATCAGCACCTATGCATTTCTATCTCATGTGCCTCAATTGAGACCTCATTTACAAGGCCTTATCTTCACTAATTAGTACTTTTCTACTACAAGATATTCCTCCTCTAACTATCCCAGCCCCTGGGTTCCTAAAACAGCAGAAGGCTTTTGTTTGGAAGATCACTCAGTATCCTCCCCACCCTTCCTCTGCTCATCTGGATCCTCCCCTTAAGTTTTTTTTTTATTGTTTTATTGCTTAAAGTATTACAAAGGGTATTACATATGTGTCCTTTTTTTTCCCCCACCCTTGACAATCCCCTGGCCTCCCCCAACCCCCAGTGTCCTATGTCCATTGGCTATGAGGGGAAAAATGGAACACTAGCACCTTCTTTCTTGTCTCGCTTATTATATCACAGTGAGCAAAAGCTTGATTGTTACTTTCACTTTAGCTTGTTGTTTTAATTATCCACCTTGATACCTGACAACTGACTCCTAATACATGCAAATGAATGAAATCAAATCCTTACCCCACATCATACACAATAATTAATTCAAAATGGACCATAGATGTAAATGTAGAAGCTAAAATATAAAATTTTTAGAAAAAAAATAAGTGTAATTATCCATACCTTGAGTTAGACAAAACCTTTTCCATATGACACCAAAACCACAAGCAACACAAGAACAAAACTGATAAGTTTGACTTTGTCAAAATTTAAAAAGATTGTGTTTCAGAGGAAACCATGAAGAAAGTGAAAAGTCAAACAACAGAATGAGAGAAAACACTTTCCAATCATCTACCTTATAAGGGATTTGTATTTAGAATACATAAATAACACTTACAACTTAATAATAAAAAGATAAATTAACCAATTTAAAAATGTTCAAAGCACCCTAACCGGTTTGGCTAAGTGGATAGAGCGTCAGCCTGCGGACCGAAGGGTCCCAGGTTCGATTCTGGTCAAGGGCATGTACCTTGGTTGTGGGCACATCCCCAGTAGGGGGTGTGCAGGAAGCAGCTGATTGATGTTTCTAACTTTCTATCCCTCTCCCTTCTACTCTGTGAAAGGTCAATAAAATATATTTAAAAAAATAAAAATGTTCAAAGAATTTTAATAGGCATTTCTCCAAGGAAGATATACAATAGCCAATAAACACACAAAAAGATGCTCAATGTCATTAGACATCAGGTAAATGCAAAGCAAACCACAATGAGATACTACTTCTTACACACTAAATTGAGTACAAATTTTAAAGTTAGATAATAACAGATGTTGGTGAGGATGTGGACAAATTGAAACCTCCATGAATTGCTGGTGGTATTGTAAACTGGTTCACTACTTTGTGAAATACTTTGATAGTTTTACGGTAAAAAGGAATGAAGTACACTATACAACATGGATGAACCTTGAAAACATTCAGCTAAGTGAGGAAAAAGTCATAAAATACCATATGTTATAGTATTCCATTTATATGAAATCATTACAATAGGTAAATGTATAGAAAGTAGATTAGTCATTACTAGGAGCTGGGTGTGCAGGAGAAACAGGAAGTGAATACAAAGTTTTTTTGGAAGATTATGAAAATGTTCTAAACTTAGATGTGGTTACAGTTGCATAACTCTATGAATATACTAACAATAATTGAATTTTACAATTTAAAAGAGTGAATTTTATGTTACGTGAATTATCTTGTATGACATTTTGAGATCAATCTTAGGAAAGCCAATGATTATGACATTTAACCAAGCAATAAAACACAGGTTAAGGGAGCTTGACAACTGACAGAATTCTTGACAAATCACTTTCATTGTTTTTTTTTTTTTAATTCATGTAACACAGAAGCCTTTTCTACATAAACAGAAATCACAACTACTTATTGTTCTGTACCTAAGTAGGATCATCTGGACAGCAGAATAATATAATAATGGGCATCTACTGAAAAGAGCAGGATGCTAGTCCCATTTCTGCTACTTTGTGAATACATACAAGTAATAAACCTCTCTCAACCCAACATCCATCAGAGAAATTGTGAAAAACAGTTGGGTGGTTCCTCAAATACTTAAACATATAATTACCATATAACCCAATAATTCTATTCCTAAGCATATCCCCCCAAATTGAAAACAAGTACTCAAACAAATACATAACAATGTTTATAGCAGTATTATTGTTAAGAGCCAAAAGGCAGAAACAACACAAATATGTACTGTTGACTTCATAAAGAATACACATGCCACAAAGGCCTCCTCATGGTTAATTGGTTTCATATTTAACCAGAGTCTAGCAGCCATTGTTGCAGAGGTCCCTCACACATGCTGCTTTTCGGAGAAAAGGTACAGACTGTGCTGCCAAGCCTTCTACACTATGCTCCTGCTGTCTGGGTCACCTCTTATAAGAGAACTCCTAGGACTGTATTTCAACCAATAGAACTGACACTTTTCCCATCCAATCAAAGCTGCACACCTATATCCTCATTAGCATCGTCACCCACCAATCAGAGCAGCTCAATTCTGACAAATTAGAAGAATGCTTTTTGGACCAATCAAATTGAGGATTGAGAGTTCACATTTGCATAGAAATGCACCAATCAAGAACTGAGGTGAGCACATTTCTCTATATAAGTCAGTGTCCCCTATGTCTCAGTGGAGTTCATCAAAGAATTCCTTTCCTTAGTTGGCACCATCAGTAGGAGCTGCAACATCAGCTGAGCTGCAATACCAGAATGGAGCTATGACACTAGATCCATAACACTGAGGCTGTCTTACCTAGGCTGCCTCCCAGCCACACTATTCCACAGCCAAACCATATCACAATTGAGCTGTTCCACAGCCTTACTATTTCACAATTGAGCTGTTTGCACTGAATAAAATCCCTCTCTCTCCTCACTGCACCCCAGTTGGGGACTCTCATTGGCATTGAATTGGCAACAATGACTTTCAGTTGACACCACCAACAGATGAATGGGTAAACAAATGGTGATGCATACATATAATGGAATATTATTCATTCATAAAATGGAATGAAGTACTGATACATGCTACAATGTGGATGGACCTTGAAAACATTTTGTTAAGTGAAAGAAGTCATAAAAGACCATATGTTGTATGAATCCATTTACATGAAATGATTAAAATAGATAAAACTGGAAATAAAAAGTAGATTAGTCATTCATTAGTAGGGGCTGGTGTGCAGGAGAAATGGAAAGTGACTGTTAATACAAAGTTTTTTTGGGGCAGTGATAAAAATGTTCTAAACTTAGATATCATTGTTGCATAACTCTATGAATGTACTAACAATCATTGAATATTACAATTCACACATTGTATAATTCTAAATGTCACATATTGTATAATTCTATTTATAGAAACTAACATGGGTAAATTGCACCTTGATTAAAAATAAAAACACCGTGTGAAAAAGCATCTGAGAAGATTATTTTGCCTAGAAGATTATCTTCAAACACATCTTCTGTGAAGATTATCATCAAATACATGAATCCTTAACCTTAGGTACCCTAGGAACAAGGCTGGATGCTGACTGTTTGAAAAACTGATAACCTTGAGTAAGTTCTAAAATTGTTTATATAAAAATATCACCCCAAAAGGGACTGTATTCATTGATAAAGGGTTTGCAAAATTGCAAATAGTCATCTCCTTTCGTGTACCATCTAAATTAGTCTAAAACATGTAGATGGTTGACTCAAGAAATGTTTTCCTTTTACATCTCTAGACATTTTTCTTTTTTGTGAATTCATCTTTCGTAATAAAGCTATCTGCAGATAGTAGCTCTTATGGAAAAATTTAATTCATTTTCATTTAGATCTTAATTTGTATTTTAATTCATTAATATAATCTCTGTCTCTCTTCCTCTCTAATATCTCATTCTCTCTCCTCCTTATATTCAAAGCAAAATCAGGAGAAAAAGAAATTCCCAGGGCATCTATGAAAAAAATGAAGCCATCAGCTTATCATAGTCAATGTATACTGATCATAAAATTCTTCAATATCCTGGGAAATATCCTCTAGGAAGTTGTATATTTTCAGTTCTTACAGCAATGAAACCTCAGTGTTACCATTCAACTGGACAATTAAATATACTGCATCACTCACATGTCTATTTTCACAGTGGTCCATGTAAATAATTTATTGATCCATATAAATAATTCATATAAGGAAATTAACCATTAGTTATTATATTTGTAATGTAATAAAATAATTTATATAATGCTAAGTGTTAATTTTATATACATTGCCTTGTCATGCCCACTTTCTCTGTAAAAGTTTTCTAGCAATTATAAGAGTAGCTCATAAGCAATATGAATCCCCTAACTGTAGTATAAAATTATTTTTTAAATTTATTTTTATTAAATTTATTGAAGTGACATTGGTTAAAAAATTATATAGGTTTCAGGTATACAATTTTATAATATATCATCTGTATATTGATATTAAAAAGTGTGTTGAACCCAGTTCCCTAAATTTGAACCCCTCTTCACTCTGAAAATGATGTTGACAACTTAGATCATGTGAGTTTAACTAATTGAGAGTCATTAAATCTGGTACTAGCCATGAATATGTATGCATATTTTCATTTGTTCATGTATGTATACAATTCCCCACCCCACACCCTTCTAGCTACCTATTTCTTTCAAAATCACCTGGTACTATGGTTGAAAATGGACTAGAATAGGTTCAGCTATGAGATTTTTCTCCCCAGAAATAACCAAAATCTGCAGAATAGCAAGATATATGCCAACTTCTGGGTATGAGCCCAGTTACATAGCACCTTTCTCTACCAATTTCAGGGAAAGAGTAGGTTTAAGGAGGCATTTTCTCTCTCTCAACAAAGGTAATTGGAGAATAGCCTTTTTCAACAAATAGTCCTGGAATAATTGGATATTTGTATGTACAACAAATCAAAACCCTCACACCATGTATAAAAAGTGATTCAAAATGGATCAAAGACATGAGCATGAACCTTAAACTATAAAACATCTAGAAAATCATCATGCCTTTGATTTAGGGAAACAATTCTTAGATATGACAGTGTGATAGGCAGAATTCTAAGATGCATTTCCCCTACCCCCATTATAAACATTTCTGGCCTTGATATAAACATACCTAACCTCAGGTATCCAATCAAATCTCATTTACTTTATAACCTACTCCAGTGTTGTTTCCATACTCTTCATTCTACTGAAACCACTCTTGCCAAGTTGACAGACATCCTTGTTGTTGAATCTAATGAATCTTTTTGTAATACTTATCTTGTTACTTTTAGCTAACACTTCCTTTTCAAGAGATTCTTCTCCCTTGCTTTCAATAAAACCACATTCTCCAAATTTTCTCCCTTACAATCTCTTTTGATGACTGTTTTTACAATGACCATCCTTTAAATATGTGATCACTCCTCAGGGTTCTGTTCTAATCTCTTTTCACACTACTCTATATACCTATCCTGGATGTTCTCAATTCAAATAGCTTCAATCAGCACCCATATGGTGATGACTCTCAAGTTTATATCGTTATCCCAAATTCTCCTCTACATTCCACACACATATGTCTAACTGTTTTGTAAATAATTCCAAAGGGATGTCTCACTGGAGAAACTAAATTATCATCTCTCCCATTTCACAATCTTTCTCTTGTAGTGTTGCCTGTCTTAGAAAGTGGTACATACCATGTTGTCTAAACCAGAAAGCAGGATCCAATATTGAGTCACTGTCTGATCTTTTACTCTCTGCTCTAGCTGATGCATCACTAAGTCTTATGAATTATAACACCAAAATCTCCTGAATTCATCTTCATTGCCATAACACTAGCCAATGCTTCCATTTATCTTTCACATAGATTGTTGTAAAACCTTCCTAAATGATCATGTGCCTTCCCTTTACTCCTTCCATTCCACTCTGCCCTGTTATGATGCACAGAGAAATAAGAGTAAAATTTTAAAACATATATCTGATTGTGGGACTTCCCTGCTTAAAGCCATTCTATGATTTCTCATTGCAATTAGTATTGAATCTAATACATGGCTTTAAAGTCTTTATTGTTTAGCTTCTGCTTCCTTCTCAAGCCTTATCTATTACTACTCTCATCTTCAAAATTTCTGCTCTAGACTAAATTTTCAGTTCTTGAGAGTCTTTGCTTGCTTTAACCTACAAACTATTTTATAATCTGTTTCTTACAAAACCACATTCATTCCTCCGTTCTTCTCTTGGCTAACTATTACCTAACTTTCATGTCTCATCTATGTTAACTCCCTCTAGGAAGCTTTTCCTGAAAACCAAGCTGACTTAGGTACTTTTCCTCTGTTTACATATTGAAAGGGTGAGTCGTCTCGGGGCCTACGTGGGCCGGTCGCCGGGCCCCATGAGGCACAGCCTGACCACGCTGCTGGCGGCCTCGGGCACCGACTCCCCAGCCCATGGCGGAAGCCCAGCGCAGGCCGCCACCCGCCTGCCGCCCCCGGACCGGACCCACATGGCAGCAGCAGTGGCAGGGTGGGGCACGTGCCCTCGCCTGAGGAGATGGAGGAGGAGGCGATCGCCAGCGCCCCCGGGAACGACTGGCCCCTGGAGCCCGGGCTCAGCTCACCCTGGGGGGGGGGGCTAGGACTGCGCCCTCCATCTTGCCCTGGGTCCTCCATTTTTGGGGCGGCCGCCATGTGCTCAGGAGAGTGCCTTCTTCCCGGAAGCCCAGGCCCCTGCTGGCCACGCCCAGGATTTCTTTAAACTAACCAATGACAATCAAGGGACGTGCGCGCCATAGAGATGACCACATCCTGTGTAACAAGACCCAACTTGCGCCTGGCCAATTGGTGGGGCCCACAGTCCCCTCCCCTGCCCTTACTATAAATCCCACAATCCCATCAGGCCTCGCTCTCTCTCAGCCACTGGGCTACCGTTGCATCGGTGAGTGTGGTCGGGGAGCCGAACTAGTTCGAAATGAAGGACTCTTTGCTTTTGCATCGGACTCGCTGGCTCCCTGTGGGTTCTTGGGAATCTTGAAATCTGGGCACAACACATATAACAGTGGTGTCCCCTTATCCACAGGGGATATGTTCCATGACCCTCAGCAGATACCTGAAACCATATCACCAAACTCTATATACTATGTGTTGTCCTAGACAAACAGAACTTTTCAAATAAAAGAAGCACTTTGTGGCTTCTCTTTGGCCTATCCAAAGTTCCAGCATCACTAATTTTGCACTTTGGGGCTATTATTAAGTAAAATAAGGTTTACTTGAACACAAGTTCTGTGATACCACAACAGTCCATCAAATAATCAAAACAGTTACTAAGTGACTAATTGGTGGGGAGTGTATACAGCATGGATACAATGGACAAAGGTATAATTTACATCCCAGGTAGGATGGAGCAGGATGGCAAGAGATTTCATTGTGCTACTCAGAAAGGTGTGTGATTTAAATTTATAAATTATTTCTGTAATTTTCATTTAATATCTTCACACCATCATTTACTGCAGGTAACTGAAACTGCAGAAGGTGAAACCATGAATAAAGGAGGACTACTGTGCTCTGAACTTTAGCACTCATAATACTGTATTTGAATTTATTTACTTTTCTATATTCAACATTATACTAAAAGCTCCAAGATGTCATGAGTCATGCTCTTATTTAACATTAAATCACTATAGCTAAATAAAAATATCTAACACATAGCAGATTAATCAATTTTTTTGTGTGTGTGAAGGTTAAAGGATAGAGAAAAAGAGGGGAAAAAGGAAAGAAAAAAACTGAAGAGCCAATACAGAAGGGTCTCAACTTTGTTCATTGGGTACAATTGTCTCAGAAGACAAACAGGCATTTGCTTGAAATAAACATTTTATTTTGTTTTTAGTTTTTTCCTGTTGAGGGAAGAATAATAGCTCCCCACTCCAAATTCTTGCCTATGCAGCCTCTAATTCTTTTTTTTAAATTTTTATTGTTAAAAGTATTACATATGTCCCATTTTCCTCCTATTGACCCCACCCCACACACTCCCGCCCCCCAGCACACGCCCGCACCCCTCCTACTGTCTTTGTTCATTGGTTATGCTTATATACATGCATACAAGAACTTTGGTTGATCACTTACCCCCCCACACCCTCCCCTGCTTTAATTCTTAATCAAAAAATAAATTTTCCATAAGCCTGGCATTGTCCAAGTCTGCCAAAAATAACATGTTGTAGGATCCTCAATATAAATTAAAAGTTGCTATTTTCAATGAAGAAAGACAAGCAATATAGTTAATCCTACATAATAAGGTAAATTGCACAGAAGCATGAGGAACATCACTAACTCCTCAGATATCATATGTTACTTTTGGGACATTTTAAAAGTCAATTCCAATTTTTCTCAACCAATTTATTGTGCTCTTCAGTGTTTAATCCTTATTGGCCTTATGTAAACTATATTTATGAGTATCAAAGATTAATTTTTAGGTTGCTTAAAATATTTTTCATCCGTTTTTGTTTGATTGATTTTTGTTAATCCACAGCTAAGAATATTTTTTATTGATTTTTAGAGAGAGTGGAAGGGAAGGGGAGAGACAGAGAGAGAAACATCAATGTGAGAGAGACCCATTGACTGGTTGCCTCCTTTACTTCACAAACAAGGCAAGGAAACAAGCCTTCAATGGTGGTACGTGCCCTTGACTGGAATTGAACCCAGGACCCTTCATCCCAGAGCCAGATGCTCTATCCACTGAGCAAAACTGGCTAAGGCTTTTTCATCCATTTTTAATTTCATTTCAAGGTTTCTTTTTTTATTTTTATTTTTTTGAATTTTTGTGAGTTTATTTGAGCCAAACTGTCGACATATGCCGGGAAGCAGAACCTCAAAGAATTGAGATAGTGCTTCGAAGAATGGCGGGGTTACAATTGTATTTATACACTGCAGTCAAAGGAGGGACATAGGTGGGTAACATGAAATTCATTGGTGACAGATTTAAGGAGGTGGGATTAAGCGAAGCGGGGGAAACCTCTAGGATAGGATAAAAAGTAAAATGATGGACACATACTTAGGTGGGTGCAGGATCAATTAACATGATAATGAAGGAATTTGTAGTATCTGTCCTGGCGCCCAGCACATTTGGTTGTGCCCCAGGGGCTTCAGAAATAGGGAAGTTACAAGTTACCCAGACATTTCAAGGGTATGTTATCTTAGAGGCAAAAAGGCAAATGGGCTCAGTAAGGATCAAAGTTGATCTTGTCAGTGAAGATACTGGCCTAGGACATAACTGCCCACCATTACTGCTTTTAGTTAAAGTTTAATTTCAGATCATCCTTTGTGGTTATTTTAGGTCTCTGAGTCTGCTCGGCTGCCACGCAGGCCTTCCCTGAGCTTGTCAGGTCCGCGTGTGGCCCATTTCGTCCACACATCCCCCTTTTGGTCATAAATCAATCCAAAGGATGCATTGATGACCAACCTTTTGGTTGGATAATGGAGTCCCACGTTGCTAGGAAGGCTCATTCCTAGGATGTCTCAGTGTCAGCATGTCTTGCTGAACAGGTGGACCACTGGGGATGGAGCAAGACCATAGCCTTAAGTCTTTTGCATTTAAGGTCGAATTATTATTATTTAAAAAAGGGCAGGTAAATGGGAGGCAGTCAGGTCCTATATGTCCTTGTTAAAAAGTATTCTGGATCATTTCTAATTTTTGAGCCATCATGATCTGAGTCTTTTTGCTGTATGTCTTAAGTTTTGCTTTTCTGCATCTAGTATAACATTTACATATCATGAACACAAAAATCACAAAGATATTAATTACATCCCAGGGTTTGGAATGAGGAACCTGGTTCGCAAAAGAACAGTTTACAGAAGCAGAACCAAGCATGTTAATTATAGTCTTGGGTCTCAGGGTCACTGAATTCAGTGACCCTGAGACTCAAGGTTTCTTTTTTAAAAAAATATATTTTTATTGATTTCAGATAGGAAGGGAGAGGGAGAGATAGAAACATCAATGATGAGAGGGAATCATTGATCGGCTGCCTCCTGCACGCCCCACACTGGGGATTGAGCCTGCAACCCAGACATGTGCCCTTGGCCAGAATCAAACCTGGGACCCCTCAGTCCACAGGCCGACGCTCTATCCACTGAGGCAAACCAGCTAGGGCTCAAGGATTCTTATCAAAGGCAATAAGTAGAAAACATGTTTATTCAAATTCATAAACAAATAATAAATTTTCCACTCCTCTCTAAAAATCATTTTCCAGTGTGTATTGCTAAGCTTTTTCATCATAATTCATTCTTTATAGCCTTTCTTCAACTATTTAATTCAGATTATTTGTTTGCTGTCAAGGCATAAAGAGATTTTCATTTTCTTGGAAATGTGTTGATATTACTTTTCATAGTCCAAGCAGGATCATACACATCAGTAACTCCAGGCAGGTGAGGCAACACTGTCAGTATCAGCACACCTCCCCAGTTGACACCAGAAAACATATATATATACATATATATATATATATATATATATATATATATATATATATATATGTATATATATTACTGTTTCTTATATTTTCTCAAAATCCTACACAGCCTGTACTAAAGACCTGAGAGAAGAATGAGAAAAGCAATATTTATTAATTCAGTCTCAGAAGACTAAAGATATGTCTACAGAAAGCCAACTTAAGTAAAAGGGGAGAATACACTGTTATACCACTATTTTAATTTATTCCCAGGACCCATCTAATCAGTTTCACTGAATTCTATAACTTAATTGACTAATTTCTTATAAAAAGTGCAGGCAATCAGACCATAAGATTTTTTTCAACTACTCTAATTAACTGTTTCTGAATAATGAAGCAATCTCCAGATAGTTGATCTGACTGAGTAATCTTGACAGTCCAACCATATCCACTGTGAACACATTCTTTTAGGCAGCATTTGGCAGATATAATTTAGATATCCTCTTATATCCAACTATCTAGTACATATACACATTGGTGGTGACTAGAGAGCTTTCCACTCTTCAAGAGTCACTGCAAATTTTGCTCTTTCCCATCTCCAAGCTAACACAGTCACTGTTTTTCTGTCTGATCTATCTTCTAGTTTACACTTTTAAGTTTCCCCAAATAAGATAATATATTGACTTGGCAATATAATTCATTGAGAGGTGCCAAGTGTTCTTGGAAATACAAATTCTAACTATCATATGAAATTGTAAGATGACACGGATTTAGGGGAGGCCAGGGGATTGTCAAGGGCAGGGGGGAAAAAAAGACACATATGTAATACCCTTTGTAATACTTTAAGCAATAAAACAATAAAAAAATAAAAAAAGAATTTATACACAGGTAGAGTGGTGGCAAAGAATAAACACAAGCATTGAAAGTTCTATATAAACTCAAATCTAAAATCAGTAACTTAAAAACTGTGAAATTTTGAGCAAATTCCTTAGTTTTCCCAAAATTCATAGGCCTCATCTTTAAAATGGAGATAATAATGTTATTGGGTTGCTGTATTACATACAAGCATATGGCATGTGGGCAGTGATCAGTAATTCATGGTTGCCTTCCTGATTTGTAAACTTAATTGAGATTTGGAGTTTTTCAAGAACTTTATAAATTAGCATAAGTCTTTTACATTTCTCTATATGAAATTGTGTTTTCTCACAGAATTTAATTGGTACGCTGAGTCCTAACACACTGAAGGATACATCCAATGTAGCTTTATTGTTTGTTGAGATTCCACTACTTAAGCATTTCTCTTGCTTCTTGTGGATCCTGTCATTTCTTTTCATGTTTGAGTGGTTCTGGCAGCATTGCTATCCTCTTGCAGTTCCAATCACCATGAAGGAACAATTTAGAAAGCCTAATAAATAAACAACAATTCAACCATGCTCCTACAGTTCCCATTCCTCAAAATCTAGACAGTGGCAATTATTGAAATCCCCTAAAT
The DNA here is from genome assembly GCF_014108235.1 of Myotis myotis. Taxonomy (NCBI): domain Eukaryota; kingdom Metazoa; phylum Chordata; class Mammalia; order Chiroptera; family Vespertilionidae; genus Myotis; species Myotis myotis. The sequence continues at coordinate 39,645,044 of NW_023416346.1, forward strand.
GCTGGAGCAAGAAATATATGAAAATATTTCTATAGCAACTTAGTCAATCCTATAATTGTATAATCATATGCAAAAATCTCTAGATCTTACAGCAAACTGGTCTCTAAATATAGGCTTTTACTTAATTCAGTGTTGTGAAAGTGCTCATAAAATTGTAAATCCTATGTAAGTACAAGAATATAGAACACTCATGGGATTTGGCATCCAAGGGCAAGGATAATAGTTCAGAGACAATTGTCCATGGGTTTCTTACATTTCTGTACATCTGATCAGAAGCATTGAGAGCTTTTATTCCAGACTATGTTTTCCAGGATGTTTGTATTGCCAACAACTTTGAAAAATGTAGATAGTGTTTTCTACAAAGGTAGAGGGCAGATTTGTTTGCTGTCAAGGAATAAAGAGAATGTCGTCCTCTAGGGCAAATGGTAGAGAGTTTAAAATACTGGGGTTTCCTAAGCTTAGGTCTTCTCAACTATGAAGGACAGCTACTGCATGGGCAACAGCCACTTGAGCCATTTGGTGTACAAAGGATAGAGATATAAATATGATGATGCTGCCTGCTTACCTATGGGTAATACAGTCCTTTGTCTCTGACATAAAAATTCCATATTTTCTTTCAGCCTCAATGAAACTGGGGCACGCTAATTTGTTAGATTGCAAGTAGGGTGAAGTCTCAGACTTTCATGGTTCTTGATAATTATGACAGTGCACATCATAGAACCTCTACAGACTTCTTTTACTTGCATAAGATAAATGATAATTATAATACATATATCCACTTTATGAAGCTATTAAGGTTTAAATTTATAAGTTTTGAAAGTTACCTGTAAATTGTAGAGCACTATACATATCCTATCTAATAAAAGATAAACATGGTAATTAGCCGTATGTCCGCTACCCTTCCATGTGGCTAATCAGGACGATATGCAAATTAACTGCCAGCCAAGATGGCAGCCGGCAGCCAGGCTACTGACACGAACAGGAGCTTGCTTGGTTCAGTGACGGAGGACTCCAATGTTCCCTGCCTGCCGCTGCTGGGCTCTGAGCTGCTAAGAAACATTGTTACAAATATAGAAGCTAAACAAAACCCCAGAAACCTGTTTTCAGCAAGCCGGGATCTCAGAGCTGGAGTCGCAACAAAGTTTCAAATACAGAAAGTAAACAAAGACAGAAACCTGCTTTCAGCAGCGAGGTCTCACAGCTAAAGCCGGCTCTCAGCTCCAGTGACAGCCAGAAATCCAAGAATAAAAAAAAGGAAAAAAGGAGCAGTTGGGAGCTTCAGTCACCCGCCAGCCTGAAAACGGCCTTCAGCCCCTCACCCAGACTGGTCAGGCACCCCAGTGGGGACCCCCACCGTGAAGGGGGTGTGACCAGATGCAAACAGCCATCATCGCCTCATCCAGGCTGGCCAGGCACTCAAGTGGGACCCCCACCCTGATCCAGGACACCCTTCAGGGCAAACCACCCGGCCCCCACCCGTGCACCAGGCCTCTATCCTATATAGTAAAAGGGTAATATGCCTCCCAGCACTGGGCTCAGCGGAGCCGCGAGGCCTCCTGGCCCCTGGAGCAGCATGACAGGGGGCAGCGCCCAAACCCCCTGATTGCCCTGTGGCTCTGTGTATGACAGGGGGCAGGGCCACAACCTCCCTATCCGCCCTGCTCTGTGTGTGACAGGGTGCAGCCCCCCAACCCCCCCATGGGCCCTGCTCTGTGTGTGACAGGGTGTGGTACCCCAACCCCCCCCCCCACGGGCCCTGCACTGCGTGTGACGGGGTTGAGCCGTAACCTCCCGATCAGCCCTGCCCTGAGTGTGACAGGGGGGAGTGCCCCAACCCCCTGATCGGCACTGCTCTGTGCATGACGGGACAGTGCCCCCACTCCCCAATCGTCCCTGCTCTGAGCCTGACCAGGGGCTGCAGGGCAGGCACATAAGGATTAGGCCTGCCCTCTGCCACCCGGGAGCAGGCCTAAGCCAGCAGATCGTTACCTCCCGAGGGGTCCCAGACTGCACCGAGCCTCTAGTTAGGTAATAATCATCATTACCATCTCATTTTTTAAAATTATTAATTAAAGCTTTATTGTTCAGATTATTACATTTGTTCCTCTTTTTTCCCCCCATAACTCCCCTCCACCCAATTCCCACCCCACCCTCCTCCCTCACTCCCCACCCACTGTCCTCATCCATAGGTGCACGATTTTTTTTTTTTTTTTAATTTTTGGCAGGACATTAAGCTGCCCACAAATCTTTTTTTTTTTTTAATCTTTTCGTTTTAAATATATTTTATTGATTTTTTAAAGAGAGGAAGGGAGAGAGATAGAGAGCTAGAAACATCAATGAGAGAGAACCATCGATCAGCTGCCTCCTGCACATCTCCTATGGGGGATGTGCCCACAATCCAGGTACATGCCCTTGACCGGAATCGAACCTGGGACCTTTCAGTCCGCAGGCCGACGCTCTATCCACTGAGCCAAACTGGTTTTGGCGAGGTGCACGATTTTTGTCCAGTCTCTTCCCTCATCACCCTCACCCCTTGCCCCCCCCCCCAAGAATATCCAGTTCACTCCCTTTCTATGCCCCTGATTCTATTATAATCACCAGTTCATTCTGTTCATCAGATTATTCACTTGATTTTCAGGTTCACTTGTTGATAGAAGTGTATTTGTTGTTCATAATTTGTATCTTTACCTTCTTCTTCTTCTTCCTCTTCTCAAAGGATACCTTTCAGCATTTCATATAATACTGGTTTGGTGGTGATGAACTCCTTTAGCTTTTTCTTATCTGTGAAGCTCTTTATCTGCCCTTTAATTCTGAATGATAGCTTTGCTGGATAAAGTAATCTTGGTTGTAGGTTCTTGGCATTCATCACTTTGAATATTTCTTGCCACTCCCTTCTGGCCTGCAAAGTTTCTGTTGAAAAATCAGCTGACAGTAGTATGGGTACTCCCTTGTAGGTAACTGACTTTCTTTCTCTTGCTGCTTTTAAGATTCTCTCTTTGTCTTTTGCTCTTGGCATTTTAATTATGATGTGTCTTGGCGTGGTCCTCTTTGGATTCTTTTTGTTTGGGGTTCTCTGCGCTTCCTGGACTTGTAAGTTTATTGCTTTCACCAGGTAGGGGAAGTTTTCTGTCATTATTTCTTCAAATAGGTTTTCAATATCTTGCTCTCTCTCTTTTTCTGGCACCCCTATAATCCGGATGTTGGTACACTTGAAGCTGTCCCAGAGGCTTCTTACACTATCTTCGTATTTTTGGATTCTTTTTTCATTTTGCTTTTCTGGTTGGGTGTTTTTTGCTTCTTCATATTTCAAATCGTTGACTTGATCCTTGCAATTCCCTAGTCTGCTGTTGGGAGTCTGTATAATATTCTTTATCTCAGTCAGTGTATGCTTAATTTCTAGTTGGTCCTTTATCACAACCTCTAGGGTCTCATTAGATTTCTTGTAGATCTCATTAAGTTTATGGGCAGCTTCTAGAAAATTGTTGAAAAACCTTCTAAGTGTGGTTTTGAACTCTATATCCAGTCGTTTGCTTTCCTCCATTTCTGTCATTTGTGTCCTTTTTCTTTGTCTCTGCATTTTTTATGCTTCCCTGTGTTGATAAAGTGGTTTTCTGTGCTGAGTGTCCTCTAGGTCCCAGGGGTTCAGCCTCCCCAATTACCTGAGGAGGACACTCTTGGTGCACCCCCTTGTGGTCTATGTGCACAGTCTTATTGTAGTTAGGCCTTGATTGTTGTAGTTATCACTGGGAGGAATTGACCTCCAGGCCAATTGGCTGTGAGAATCAGCTGTGTCTGCAGTGGGAGAACTTCTGTGCTGGAGACACCCCTCTGGGGCAAGACTTGCTTCAATGGGGCTTTGGTACTCACTGATTCTGCCCCCTGAGTGTGTCCTATATGGTTCCACAGAGCTGCAAACTGGATGGTCCCACTCTGACCTCTGGGTTTCCTGGCTTCTGGATCTCTAGGGAGGTGCTAATCTAGCCTTTTCCTGAGTCTATCCAGCAAAAGCCTCCCTGCAGGACTTGGGTGGGGTGGGTCCCACAGGATCAACAGGGTGGGGCTAGCAGTTATGGCTGCTCTCAGTCCAGCCCTCAGAGGCTCTATTCTAAGTGTCCCAGTAATCGCTGCAAGCCACTCCAAGAGAAAGCTGCCCTCGAGTTCCAACCGATGCCAGACAGTCCCACTTCTCCTGTTTGAGTCAGGGTCCCTAGAGACTTGCCCGGAACTGGAGCTCAGAGCCTGAGACTCCCTCCCGATTGAAAACGACAACAAAGCCCTCAGCCACTGGCCCACTCCGCATGCACCTCCGCACCTTAGTATTTTACTTCTGCACTGCGCCTCCTCTGAGTCTCAGTATGCTTTTCTCTTTCCTTCTAGTTGTAGAATTTCCACTCAGCCAGCCTTTCTGTGGTTCTGGATGATGTCCGTTCCATCTTTTAGTTGTATTTTTGTCTTTTTTTTTTTTTTTTTTTTTAAATATATTTTATTGATTTTTTACAGAGAGGAAGGGAGAGAGAGATAGAGAGTTAGAAACATCGATGAGAGAGAATCATCGATCAGCTGCCTCCTGCACATCTCCTACTGGGGATGTGCCCGCAACCCAGGTACATGCCCTTGACCGGAATCGAACCCGGGACCTTTCAGTCCGCAGGCCGACGCTCTATCCACCGAGCCAAACCGGTTTCGGCTAGTTGTATTTTTGAAGTGGTTGTTCGAGGCAGCAAACCCCAGTATTTACCTATGCCACCATCTTGGTTTCAGTCTCATTTTTATTAGCATTAAAAAAATTTTAATTTCCTTGGCCCTTGATTCATTTGTCACTCTCCAATAGCCCCTAAGTAACTTACTATGCTACTGGACATTTTTTAAATTTTATTTTAGTTACTCATTGTTAATGTTTTACCTTAATTACTCTAGTAGTTTCCAAAATACTTTCCCCACCTCCATTTTTGAGCCCTCAAATTCATTCTTTAAATTGCTGTCAGATAAGCTTTATAAAACATAATCTGATCATGTCCTTTTCCTGCTTAAACCTTCCATGGTTTCCCAGTAGCCTTAGGGTAAGGCTCAAACTCCCAAACTGGCTTATAAAAAGCTTTTATGACCTGGTCCTTGCTTTTCTCCCTCCACCCTCACATCTCCTATTCAGCCAGTGGGATGATACAAGGTTGGGCAAAAGTAGGTTTACAGTTGTTCATATGGAAAATAATAAAATAATTAATAATTATAAGAAGAAACTGTTTACATACTTACAACTGTAAACCTACTTTTGCTCTAGCATGTATGTACCTTTGTATTGAATTATTTTCAGTTGCTTGTTTGATTTGTTTTTTTTGTTTATTTTTAAATCTATCTTCAGTTGCTTTATTTAAAATATAATGTTCTTTTTAATCTCTGGTCTTGGCCTATGCTGTTCCATGCTCTGTCCTGAACTCATTCCTATTTTCCCAGCCTTTGTTCATTTATTTAACTTCTGGTATGTATTTAGGCTTCAACCTAGAAGGAGAAAAGAGGTCCTATCATTAAGAGAAGTCCTATCAGTGCTTGAGAGTCTACCCTTAAATAAATAACACATATAGATCTCAAAACACACACAACTCCATATAGAACGAATTGCTCTGGATTCATGCCATTTTTTTCTTTTCCCTCTGTTAGCGCATCACCAATAAAAGTTTGTGGATTTTTTTTGAGCTCATAGATACAGAGAATAGATTGTTGGTTGCCAGAGGTGGGGGTGGGGATGGGTGAAAGGGATGAAGGGGGTCAGAAAATACAAACTTCCAGTTATAAAATACAGAAATCATGGAAATGTAATATACCTCATGGTTACTACAGTTAATAATATTGTATTGCAAATATTTAATCTTTGCTGAGAGAGTAGATCTTAAAAGTTCTTATCACAAGAAAAAATTGAGTAGCTATAAGTGATGATGAATGTTAACTATAATTACTGTGGTGATCATTTCACAATATAAACAAATATCAAATTATTATATTGAACACCTGAAGTTAATATAGTATTGCATGCCAATTATACATCAATAAAAAGTGTCTTTTTCCCCACAGCAGTATTAACGCTGCATCATAGCTATTTAGTAATTTTACTGTGATTGCATACAGCAAAAACTGTTTCAAGGGCATCTAATATAAAATCATAAAATACAACCCCAACCAGGAGTGTTTGTTTCTCTTGGGGAAAAAAGTAAGAAAAGGGTCAATGGCGGGAGGGAGAAGGGGGACATCTATAATATTTTCAATAATAAAGATATACTTAAAAAAAGAAAAGGCTATCTTCCTCTTCAACACTATTTTTTAAAAAGTAAATGTAACAAGCTTATTAGAATAAGATTTTCCACAACAAGATTTGCTCTTTGCTGACACTTTCTTAGTGTCTTGATACTATCCTAAAGTACAGCACCCATGACCTCAGCATTTTCAGAAAACCTTAACAAACCAGATTATCTCTCTAGGAATCTTCCTAAAACAATTCTTTTTTAAAAAATATATATATATTTTATGGATTTTTTTACAGAGAGGAAGGGAGATGTATAGAGAGTTAGAAACATCGATGAGAAACATTGATCAGCTGCCTCCTGCACACCCCCTACTAGGGATGTGCCCACAACCAAGGTACATGCCCTTGACCGGAATCGAACCTGGGACCCTTGAGTCCGCAGGCTGACGCTCTATCCACTGAGCCAAACCGGTTAGGGCTAAAACAATTCTTATGTAACTCCTGTTCCAACAGATAAGCTTTATTTTCTTTCCTCTGAGCTTTGTATTTAGACCCCAGTGGTTGAGAAAAGACAGATACACTATTCAAAATCTATTCAGTTGCTGCCAACTCCCCTCCAGCTAAATTCTCATTAAGAGAGGTCCTATCCGTGGGTTCCATCACATAAAATGACCAACATTTCTTCAGTCTGTATTGTGGGCTGAGGTTACAAATTGTTTAATGAGCCTGAAAATTTCGCACACAGCAAGGAGAAAGTTTTGGCTGGCACTCTTTCCCACTGAGGAATAGAAAAATAAACCTTTTTTTCCCCCGAGAGAAGCACATTCTCAAATCCTAGAACCACATTTGACAATAAATGCAGAGAACAAGAATTTATGTAATTTCTAGAAATGGCCACATCCTCATCCAAAACTGTTAAGACTCAAAATAATAATAAAGTGAAAGAAGAGGAAGACTAGAATTTGAGATCATTCCAGGTATCGATTATTTGCACTAATGATGGGGAGCACTGGTGCAGAAAATGAAAACTACAGATAACCCAATAAATATCCGATTTTAAATCTATGCCAAGTTGGAGGTAAATCCTAAGTTAATATTAAAAAAAAAAACCCCAACATTCAATTATCATTGTATAGAGTTTTATTTTTCTTACACAATGATCACTGATCAGAAAATTGTACCAAATTAATGATAGGAGAATATAAAAACCTGGAAAATCAGAATGTAATAAACTTCATCTGTTCACCAGCTAATGTAACAAATGCATCCCTGACCACAGAGGGCAGACCTTGTTTTCAGTTCAAATTTTTTGAACTTCCGACCAAATGCCATGCATTCAGCTTGATATGCCATCCTTAAACTTATAATGTTCTAGTTGAACTATTTGGAATCATTCCTATGTCTTAAAATGAAAGGAAGTTCATGTCTATATATTTCTGATTTATTTACACTGATTTATCAAACTGTGCTTTTTCTCCATTGTGATACTTTATACACAAAGAATCCACAGATTACTTTTATGAGTCAATTCATGAGTTAGACTGCAATTGTGCTTACTTATATTCCAATGGCCACGGTTTAAATGGATGGTACAGATTACTATATAAAATTAGTATGTTTTTCTCTTGAGAGGTAAAGAGAGTGCCACCCTTTGGCAAAAGCAAAAGAATACTGATTTTGGGGAGAAAGTGCCATGTGAAGGTGACCAAAAGCCTACCAGTAAAAGCGAAGCAAGTAAGATGACAACTATGAAAAATAGGCCAAAACACTATAAAAATAAATACTTTACACAGTAAGGTAGATGGGTATAGTTCCAATTTTCCAGGTTCCTCTTATTGTGTATAGCTACCTTTTATAAATTTTGAAGAAATTTTGTATATATGCAACAACCAAGGACTCAACTCTTATTCTGATCATTCATATATTTAATTTTGAAATTTCTGTACCCTTTATAATCTCCATTTTCATTAATTTGAATATGTGTGCATGGTCTTCATTTAGCATAAAATACAGAGTTAAATATGAAATAATTTTATCACTCTTAAAGAAATTTTAGCAAAGCTGTCAGAATCCACATGATAATATACTATCTAACGGGTTCACTGCTTTATTAATTCTACTCAGGTCAGAAGTAACTTGACAACTGTATTTTTATTTTTTTTCCTTTGATTGCAAAAGTAAAATAAGCACTTAGTGAAACATAAAAATAACAAAAACACAAATGATTAGAAATTAAAATATCTTTGCAGTTCCACTTAATCCCAATGCCAAAAGATAAACATTTCCTCCAATTTGATAAGGTTCAATATGAATGCTCATGACTGTTTATAAGATGTCAGATTTCTACAAGTGCAAAATCCTGCAAACATGCAATGTGATATATATTAAATGTAGTGACTATACAGCATTTTTCTATTGCTTGATAAACAATAAACATAGGTCTATATGTACAGACCATGCATGCATATAAGTAAACAGAAAATGTTTATTTTCTATATATGTACACACATACTCTTATATATACTAATGCATCTGTTTGATATAAATAAGCATTTAAATGAAATCAGATCCTCACTTAATCAGACATTCTCCCAAACTACTTCTCTCAGGTATATCATGCTTCTATCCTATATAAATAGTCCAAGAAGAAGAAAAGTATAACTGGTTTCATGTGTTATTTGTAACAGGGTATCCTATATAATAAAAGCCTAATATGCTAAGTGTCCGGTCGTCCAGTTGGCCATTCAACCAATCAAAGTGTAATATGCTAATGATATGCTAAAGCCACTCAACTGCTTGCTATAATGTGCACTGACCACCAGGGGGACAGAGAGTTGACTGGCCAACCAGTCGCTATGACATGCAATGACCACCAGGGGGCAAATGCTCCAACCGGTAGGTTAGCTTGCTGCTGGGGTTTGGCTGATCAGGACTGAGCAAGATGGGCCAGACATGCCCTAGAGCCCTCCCGTGGTCCCTGCCAGGTTGCCCAACTTCCCACATCCCTCCCCAGCCCTGATTGTGCACTGGTGGGGTCCCTCTGCCTGGCCTACACCCTCTTGCAATCTGGGACCCCTCAGGGTATCTCAGAGAGCCGGTTTCAGCCCAATGGTAGAATGACTGATCACTATGATGTGCACTGTCCACCAGGGGCAGATGCTCAATGCAGGAGCTCCCCCTGGTGGTCAGTGCGCTACCACAGGGGGAGCACTGCTCAGCCAGAAGCTGGTCTCAAGGCTGGTGAGCACAGCAGCGGTGGTGGGAGCCTCTCCTGCCTCTGTGGCAGCACTGAGGATGTCCGACTAATGGCTTAGGCCCATTCCCACAGGTCAGGCTGAGGGACCACCTACCCCAAGTGCACGAATTTCATGCACTGGGCCTCTACTTTAAATATATTAGGTCAAAATTCAAAAACAATACAAAATTAGATAAGTTGTTCCTTATTTTCTGGGACATACAGTTCTCTTATGCAGGAATATTGCGTGTGTGTGTGTGTTTGTGTAAGTAAATACATGTGCATCTGTGTGCAAGGCCAATTGTATAAAACATTGAAATGTGGTATACTATTTCTTCCCAAAATAGTTCTATTAACAGACATATGATACTTTTGGACTATAAATATATGGCACTAATGGATGACAAAGAAAATCTTTCCCCCAGTCTTTACTGCAATATCTTTTGGGATACACTGATTTATAAATGTACTTTGCATATACAGCCTTAGGCCCTATAAATTCTGGACCTCCCTTGTCAGTCTCTATATTGGTTAAATAAATGCTCTCATCAAATTTTCAGTTGCTCACCCTTTGTTTTTTAAATACAAATAATACAGAAATACATATGCCACATTTCTTACAGATAAGGAGGATAATGCCTATAGGGAAGATATATAGATACATAGACAATAGAGCTTAATAAGTATCAGGATAGAGGAAAAAGCAGGGGCTATGGTATCACAAAGATGGTGCATTAACTCAGTTTAGGAATGTAGGGATTCAATGAAGACTTACCAAAGGAGGTATAATGATTGAACTAATTCTTGCATTCCAGACAGAAACATATGTGCAAAAATACAGAGATACAGAAAATATGACACACTAAAAGTGTACCTTGCCATAGCTTAGCAAGATCATGACTGAAGCCAGCTCATACAAGGGTCTTTCATATAATGCTAAAGTCATTGCTTTCATCCTGAAGACAGATAAGCTAGGCTCTTCTCTGCATGTTTTCAACACCAAGCAAGCTATCCTGGGAATTTTTACATGATGGTACCAGATCTCAAGAGAATAAGAGTAAAGCTGCAAGGCCCTAAGCCAAAGGTTTATAAACCATCCAACATCGCTTCCACCAAAGAAAGTCATAAAGCCAGTGATATTCAATGGATGAGAAAATTGACTCCCACTTCTTGATGGGAAAAACTGCAAAGAAATTTTAGCCATTTGTAATCTGCCACAGTGGAGGCAAAAGGGAAAGAAAGAAATCAAATTACTGCTTAGGACTTTATGAATGGGCACTGATACTTTAAATTGAGTTACCATGAGAAAAGTGGATTTGGGGCAAAGATAATGCATGTTTTTTAATATATGTTTATTTCAAGAAGTCTACAGAGTTTTATATATATATAAATCTAGAGCTTGGAAGAGACTTCTGGACTGGAGATATAGATTAGAAAGCATCAAGTTACTAATGGTGGAGGTGTAGTTGAAGCTGTGGGAACCAATAAACTGCCCACAGACAGTGTATAGAATAAGAAGGAAAGAAGTTAAATGTGGGATTTGGATAACACTAGTGTTTTAAGGGTAGGTAGAAGAACAGGATCCAAATAAGAAGAGAGAGAATAAATGAATAGAAAAGTAAGAAGAAAATCTGGAGTGTGAAATATAGAAGCCAAATGAATAGATATATATATTTTTTTAAGATGGCAGGTGTAGATAACAATTTCAAATCCTATAGAGTAGTTAAAATAAAATAAAAACAAAAATGTACTCATTAGTTTAATAACTAGGAAGAGGGAATATGGTTATTCCTGAAGCCATTCCTCACTGTATTCTAGAGATTTCCCAAAGATAGTATGGCCAGTGGTTGGCAAACTGCAGCTCGCGAGCCACATGTTGCTCTTTGGCCCCTTGAGTGTGGCTCTTCCACAAAATACCGCCTTCTGCGCATGGGCCATGAAGTTTCAATCGCACTGTACATGTGCGCCTGCACGTGGTATTTTGTGGAAGAACCACACTCAAAGGGCCAAAGAGCCGCATGTGGCTCACGAGTCGCAGTTTGCCGACCACTGACCTAGCAGAACAACTTGTCCCAAAGCTCCCTCAGGCTCTCCTCCTGTCTTCTTATTGTTTTCTGCAATTGTAGTTCAGATTGTTTTACTCCCCTACCTTCTAATTTGCTAATTCGGAACTCCTCTTCTCCTAGACTACTGTTGAAAGCTTCCATAGTGTTTTTTATTATAGGTATATCACTGTTTAGTTCTTGTTTCTTACATACATTGTTGATTTGTTCGTCCATCCTGTTTATGAACTGTATGACCCTTATTCTGAATTCTTTTTATAATACATTACATGCCTCCATTTCATTTAGTCCCTTTTCTGGCGATTCATCCTTTTCTTTACTTTGGTAGTTTTTCTTCTGTCTCCCCATTTTTGCTATCACTGAAGGATCTAAGTGTTGAATTGCATGGGGTCTGAGGCTGCAGCAGAAGATCTGGTGGCAGGTCACCTGGTCATGGGCTGCAGCTGCTCTTCTTGTGGTCACGGGGAGGCGGCTGCTCCTCTGGCATTCACAGGTGGTGGCTGCTCGTCACGTGTTCGCTGACTGCTTCCCAGGGGTCATGGGGAAGCTTCTGGCTCCCTGTGAGGTTGTGGACAGCAGCTGCTGGCTCCCCTCAGGCTCACAGTTGCAGGCGGTGGATGCTGGCTCCCCGCAAGGTTGTGAGTCTTGTCTGCTGGCTCCCTGTGCTTGCACACTGCCTTGGGCAGTAGCTGCTGGCTACAGTCATGTGTGCAATTGCTAGCAGTGGCTGCTGGCTCTCCCGTTCAAGATGGTGTGGCCTCTGCAGCAGAACCAGAGCTCTGGGAGAGATTACAGCAGTAACAGAGGCTTCTCAGCTATGCAAGCCTGGTCTGCCAGCCCCTGAAGTTCCTGTGATATTTAGCTGTCCATCCCTCAGACACACACACACACAAACACACACACACACACACACACACACACACACACACACACACACACCACATGTCCACACACTCCACTTTCACTCCCTCACTCACTCACACTCTCCCTCACTGCCATCCCCCCAGCTGCCATCTTCAGGTTCCACCTCTCTTTTTAACATTTTTAAAAAAAACAAGAAAATCTTGCCAATTTTCAAGGCAAAGGCCCGTCAAAAGATGGCACTTCTGACATAAACTAGATGTTTTAATTAATAAATAAAAACCAGCTATTGTAATCATATACCAAAAAAATATAGTTGAATACTCTTAAAAAAATAGGTTTTAAGCAAAAAGTATGATAAAGATACAAATAGAAATTTTTAAAAAAAACTGAAAAATAAAGAATCCAAACTAAAAACTTCAAAGGAGGACTCCTTAGCAAAATGAGATTACAGAGAAATATTAAGTGAACTTGAAGATAGATTAAGTAACATCTATCTATCTATGTATCTATGTATCTATGTATCTATGTATCTATCTATCTATCTATCTATCTATCTATCTATCTATAGAAGTCTAATCGACCATTACTACTGAATGACCAGAATGACCAAAACGACGGGTTGCTATGATGTGCACTGACCACCAGGGGGCAGACGCTCAATTCAGGAGCTTCCCCCTGGTGTTCAGTGTGTTCCCACAGCCAACCTTCCCTGTCCAGCCAACCTCCTATGGTCCTTCCCTGGGCTGGGATGGGGAACCAGGGGTGGGTGGCAGCAGACACAGCCCCTTTCTCAGGGGGGCCAAGAGCCAGCTCCCTCCTCGGGGCCAGTGGCCAATCTCCCATGCCCTGTCCCTCCCCCAGGCCATCAGTCCATGATCAGCCCACTGCCTGCCTGCCGTGGTGGCGGCAAAACAGCAAGGGAAGGAGGAGGGGAGAGGTGGGGAACCGCACGTTGGCAGGGAACCAATGATGGTGGCGTCAGTGTGTGTCCTGCATCCATTCCTTTTGTGCCTCCTCTCCCAACCTTGCCAGGGCCTTCAGGCCCCAATTAGGCCTGCCCCAATCAACCTGGCTCCAATCGGCCCTGATTGCTGGCCAGGCCTAGAGGCCCCACCCTTGCACAAATTCCATTCACTGGACCTCTAGTATAATCATAATAACAGAGAAACAGAGTTTAACAAAATGAACAGAGCCTCAGGGACCTGTGAGTTGTATCAAAATACCTAATATTGGTATCAATAGAGTTCCTGAATGAGAGAAGGAAAAGGTTGGTATATGAAATATATATGAATAAAATAATAGCTGAAAATTTCTCAAATTTGATGAAAGACAAAATGATAGAATCAAGAAGTACAACATATTATAAAAAGGATAAACTAGAATAAAACCATGAGCAGGTACATAATAAACAGCTAAAAATTAAAGAAGAAAGAAAATAATTTTAAAAACATCCAGAGAAAAATGACATATTATATATAACATAATTTGTATGATTGGTAGATTGCTCATGAGAAACCAAACAGGCCAGACAATATGCAATAGAACAACATCTTTGAAGACTTCAAAGAAAAGAACTGTCAACCTGGAATTCTACATTCAGAAAAGATAAAGACACTTTTAGGTAAAGTAATACTAAGATAATTTGTCACTATGAGATCTGAGTTTATAGAAATGATAAAAGAAGCTATTCAGGCTAGAGGAAAATGATACCAGAGAGAAACATGGAAATTTAAGAATGAAAAAAAAATAAGATTTAAATGGCACATATTCTTTCCACTTCAATTCTTTAAATTTTGTATGAGTCTCAAAAGCAATTATAACATTATCCAAGGGAGGTTTTCTTTTTAATTTTCTTCTTTTTAAAAAATCTTTATTGTTGAAAATACTACATATGTCCCCTTTTCTCCCCATTGACCTTTCCCACCCCTGTCCCTGCCTGCCACCCAAGGCTTTCACCACCCTATTGTCTGTGTCCATGGGTTATGCATATATGCATATGACTTCATTGGTTGATCTCTCCCCAACCACCCTTCCCTGCCTTCCCTCTGAGGTTTGACATTCTGTTCAATGCTTCTGTGTCTCTGGGCCTATTTTTGTTCTTCAGTTTATGTTGTTCATTAGATTTCACATATGAGTGAGATCATGTGATATTATCTTCCTCTGACTGGCTTATATATGTAATATATATATATATATATATATATATATATATATATATATACACACACACACACACACACACACATACTGGCCCGGTGCATGAAATTTGTGCACATTAAAAGGAAATTTATGCCGTAGCCAGTTTGGCTCAGTGGATAGAGCATCGGCCTGCAGATTGAAAGGTCCCAGGTTCGATTCCGGTCAAGGGCATGTACCTTGGTTGCAGACACATCCCCAGTAGGGGGTGTGCAGGAGGCAGCTGATAGATGTTTCTCTCTCATCGATGTTTCTAACTATCATCTCTCTCCCTTCCTCTCTGTAAAAAAATCAATAAAATATATTAAAAAAAATAAAAGGACATTTATTAGAGGAAATATTTTAATATTACTATTTGCCCTTTCTCTATAATAGAAATGTCAGAGATGAAAGAAAATTAGTAAAATTATATGAATATCTTCCTCCTGTCAGAGTCTGGGACACACCATGGGACCTAGAGTCAAGTCCCCACCCACCCATGCATACCTTGAAATCGTGCAAGACCCAGACCCAGCTGGCCCCACCCCCATTAGGTGAGATCCAGACTCGGCCAGCCCCACCTCCGTCTAGCTCTGCCAAACAGGGGGTGCAGTCTCAGGTCTCCTGGCCTGGCACTGGGCAGGGGGCACAGCCTCTGGTCCCCTGACCTGGCACCAGGTGGGGGGGCACAGCCTCAGGTCCCCTGTCAAGCCCCACCTGGTGGGGACGCAGCATCAGGTACCATGGTGCACGCCAGGTGGGGGGTGCAGCCTCAGGTCTCCTGCCCTGGCCCAGTGCCACGCTGCCTCAGGTACCTACTGATCACATGTTACAGCTCGTTATGGGAACCCCGCCTCCGCTGTGGGCACAGCCATCTTGTGACGGTGTTAGGGTTAATTTGCATATTGCCTCTTCATTATATAGGATGAAATACATATGGCAACTATAACCTAGATGGGGAAAGATAAAGAACCCTCTGTGGTTGTAAGGGTTCTATGTTGTACTTGAAGTGATAAAATATTAACTCTAAATAGACTGTGAAAAGACAGATATGTATACCATAGTATTTTGAGCAACCACTAAAAATTACAACTGTATATAGACAAAAGGAAAGTAGATAAACTAAAATTAAATACTAAACACTATTCAAATAATCAAAGTAAGGCAGAAAATGGAGAATAGAGAAACAAAAAAGGGATTAACAGAAAACAAAGAATAAAATTATAGCTCTAATACAGTATAAGCAGTATAAGGGCACAAATGAAAACACAGAGACTGTCAGATTGAATTGTAAAAAAACTATGTGCTCTTGCCCAGCTGGAATGGCTCAATGCTTGAGTGTGGACCTATGAACCAGGAGGTCATGGTTTGATTCTGGTTAGGGCACATGCCCAGGTTGTGGGCTAGATTCCCAGGAGGCAGTTGATCAACTATTCTCTCTCATCATTGATGTTTCTATCCCTCTCTCCATTCTTCTCTGAAATCAATAAAACTATATATTTAAAAACAAAATAAACTCACAAAAAACTATAGACTGAACTAGATGCTCTCAAGAAACTCACTTTAAATAAGAAGGTATATATAGGTTAAAAATAAAAGGCTGGAAAAAGAAATACCAGGCAAACCCTAATAAAAAGAGAACCGAGTAATCACACTGATATGAAATAAATCATACAGATATGAAGAAATTTACCAGGGATAAAGAGGGACATCACATAATGATAAGCGGGTTACTTCAGTAAGAAGAAATAGTCCTGAATGTTCATTCGCTCAACAATAAAGCTGTTCAACACATGGTCTGGAACAATTTAACATTCACATCCAAGAAATAAACTTTAATCCATTGCTTACATCTTATTAAAAATTAACTCAAAAGAAATCATAGATGTAAATGTAAAGTGAGAAAGTATAAAACCTATAGAAGAAAACAAAGGAGCAAAATCTTTGTGTGCTTGTGTCTGGCAGAGTTATATATTAACTCTAAAGCAGAAGCAATTTAAAGAGAAAAGTTGATAAGTTGGGCTTTATCAAAAGCACAGACGTTTGCTCTACAATCAAGTCTGTTAAGAGGATGAAAATAAAAGATGCATTCTGAGAAAAAATAATTGCAAATCATATATCTGACAAAGGATTATATCCACAAAATATAAAGAACTCTCAAACGTCAAAATAAGGTGGCAACCTAATTCTTTAAATGCATAAAACATATAAGTTACATTTCACCAAAGAAGATATATGTATGACCAATAAGCACATGAATACATGCTCAGTCTCATTAATCATTAAAGAAATAAACACAAATCAATATAATGATGAGATACCACCATGCACCTATTAGAATGACAAAGCCAAATGCTGCAGAGGATGCAGAGCAACTAGAACTCTCAAACATTGCAGATGGGAATGAAAAATGGTACAACCATTTTAGAAAAAAATTAGGTAGTTTCTGGAAATGTTACATATACAATTCCCATCTGGCCCAGCAGTCCTTCTTCTAAGCATTTATGGCAACAGAGATGAAATGCGATTTTCATACAAAAATCATTATGAGAATATTTATAATAACTTTATTCATAATTACCAAAAATGAAACAATCCAAATGTCCATCAACAGGTGAATGTAAAACAAAACAGTGGTAAATTTTTACAATGGATACTTACTTAGCAATAAAAAGAAAGGAATCAGAGAGTGTAAATTTGTGGGTGAGCGATAGCTATACCCTAGGGGACTGTTGGAGACTGTCGGATTGGGCTCCCCTAACTGGGCAGCCTCCACTGCTGCTGAAATCTCTCCCAGAGCAGTCAGATCTACCAAGGAGACTGTGCCATCTTGAAGGGGAGAGTGGCTGTTATCAGAAGCATATACATCCAGGGACCCTGCAACCACGGCACCCAGGTACCAGCTATGAACCCAGGAACACAAGATCTCAAGCAGCATGAATATGTGGACTCAGAAGAGCTCTGCTACTCCTCATGGAAAGGTCATATTTCACCTAGATAAAGGAGAGAGAGAGCTACATAACCAGACATCCAGAGAAGAGAGATCATGGGGAGACAAAGAAACAGCCCGAAAATGAAAGAAAAGGAGGCATCACCAAAAAAAAGGAGGAAATGAAAAGGAAGCAAGCAATATGTCAGAGAAAGAATTCAGAGAAATGGTCATAAGGAAAAGAATGGAAGACAAACTCAATAATATGTGTAAGAACTAAGAGGAAATGAAGAAGAACCAAGAATAAATGAAAAATGACATTTCTGCTATAAAGAACTCAATAGAAAGCATTAACAGTAGATGAGAAGAAGCTGAGGACCACATCAGTGAGCTAGAAGACAAGGTAGAAAAAATACCCAAGCAGAGCAGCATCTAGAAAAAAAAAAAAAAAATAGAAGGAGAGCCTAAGCCTGGGAACTTTGGGACAACATGAAATGAAACAACATCCGCATAATAGGGGTGCCAGAAGGAGAGGAAACTGAGCAAGGAATAGAAAATATGTTTGAAAAAATAATAACAGAAAACTTCCCTGATATAGGGAAGAAAAAACTCAAACAAATCCAAGAAGCTCACAGAGTCCCAAACAAAATTAACGCCAAAAGACTGATGCCAAGGCACATTAAAATTAAATTGACAAACACCAATGACAAAGTAAGAATCTTAAAAGTGGCCAGAGAGAGACAGAAAGTTACCTATAAAGGATCCCCCACCAGATTAGCGACTGATTGCTCAAGAGAAACATATCTAGCAAGAAGGGAATTGAATGACATACACAAAGTCATGCAAATGAAGGGTCTGAATCCAAGAATACTGTACCCAGCAAGGTTATCAATCAAAATTGAGGGTGAAATCAGGAGCTTCACAGACAAAAAAGGAATAAGGGAGTATATTACCACTAAACTAGCAATGCAAGAAATGCTAAAGGGTCTGCTGTAAAAAGAAGAAATAGGAATGGAAGAAGTAACACAGGCATAAAGAATAAAAATGGCAACAAACAAGTACCTATCAATAATAACTTTAAATGTTAATGAATTAAATGCCCCAATCCAAAGACATAGGGTAGCTGAATGGATAACAAAACATGACCCATATATCTGCTGCCTAAAGGAAACCCACCTCAGAAAAAATGACTCACACAGATTCATGGTGAAGGGATGGAAAAAGATATTTCAGGCGAATGGAAATGAAAAAAAAAAAGCTGGTGTACCAATACTTATATTGGACAAATTAGATCTCAACGTGAAGGACATAACAAGAGATAAGGAAGGTCACTTCATAATACTAAAGGGAGCAATCCAGCAAGAAAATAAAACTCTGGTAAACATATATGCACCCAATACAGGAGCACCCAAATACACAAAAAAAAACTTTTGGAGGATATCAAGGGAGAGATTGATAGCAATACAGTCATAGTAGGGGACTTTAATACCCTACTATCACCATTGGACAAACCCTCTAAACAAAAAATCAGCAAAGAAACATCAATCCTAAATGATGCACTAGATCAGATGGAATTAATTGACATCTTCAGGACATTTCACCCCAAGGCCACAGAATATATATTCTTCTCAAGTGCACATGGGTCATTTTCAAAGATAGACCATATAGTGGGTCACAGGAAAAGTCTCTTCAAATTCAAGAAGATAGAAATAATATCAAGCACCATCTCAGACCACAATGGTATAAAACTAGAAATCAACTACAATAAAAACAATAAAAAAAATCAAACACCTGGAGGCTAAATAGCATGCTATTAAACAATGACTGGGTTACCAGAGAGATCAAAGAAGAAATATAACATGGCAACAAACAACATGGCAACAAACAACAATGAAAACACAACAATCCAAAATCTATGGGACACAATGAAAGCAGTCCTAAGAGGGAAGTTCATAGCTCTACAGGTCAAACTCAAGAAAGAAACAAACAAAAAAATGGTAATAAGTTATCTAACCCTACAACTCAAAGAGTTAGAAAGAGAGCAACAAGAAAAGCCCAGCGTAAGCAGAAGGATGGAAATAATAAAGATCAGAGCAGAGATAAACGACATAGAGACCTAAAAAAAAAATACAAAAGATCAACAGAATCAAGAGCTGGTTCTTTGAAAGTATAAACAAGATTGATGAACCTCTAGCCAGGCTCACCAAGAAGCAAAGAGAGGGGACCCAAATAAACAAAATGAAAGAGGTGAAATAACAACGGATCCCACAGAAATACAAACGATTATGAAAAAATACTATGAACAGCTCTATTCCAACAAGATGGACAACCTAGATGAAATGGACATATTCTTAGAAAAATACAAGTTTCCAAAACTCGACCAAGAAAAGTCAAAAAACCTGAATAGGTCAATAACTACTGAAGAAATTGAAACAGCGATCAAAAACCTTCCAGCAAACAAAAGCCCTGGTCCGGATGGCTTTACAGGGGAGTTCTACCTAGCATTCAAAGAAGAACTAAAACCTATCCTTCTCAGACTATTTCAAAAAATTTAAGAGGAAGGCACACTTCCAAGCTCTTTCTATGAAGCCAGCATTACCCTAATCCCAAAACTAGATAAAGATACCACAAAAAAAGAACTACAGGCCAATATCCTTGATGAATATACATGCTAAAATTCTCAACAAAATCTTAGCAAATCGGATCCAGCAATACATTAGAAAGATCATACACCATGACCAAGTGGGATTTATTCCAGGGATGCAAGTATAGTTCAATATCTGTAAGTCAATAAATGTGATACATCACATAAACAAACTGAGAGGCAAAAATCACATAGTCATATCAATTGATGAAAAAAAAGCATTTGACAAAATCCAACACCTTTTCTTGATAAAACTCTCAGCAAAGTGGGAATAGAGGGATCATACCCCAACATAGTAAAAGCCCTATATGACAAATCTACAGCCAACATCATACTCAATGGGCAAAAACTAAATCCATTTCCCCTAAGAACAGGAACAAGACCAGGATGCCCACTTTCACCACTCCTGTTTGACATAGTACATATGGAAGTAGTAGCCATAGGGATCAAAAAAGAAGAAAAAAATGAAAGGCATCCAAATTGGAAAAGAAGAAGTAAAACTGTCCTTATTTGCAGATGACATGATATTACACATAGAAAATGCAAAGATTCCATCAAAATACTACTAGACCTAATAAATGAATTTGGCAATGTAGCAGGATACAAAATTAACACCCAAAATTCTATGGCCTTTTTATACACCAATAATGAACTCACAGAAAGAGAAATGAAAAAAAAATCCCATTTACCATTGCACCAAAAAATTAAGATACCTAGGAATAAACTTAACTAAGGGGGTAAAAGACCTGTACTCGGAAAATTACAGGACATTGAAAAAAGAGATAAAGGAAGACATAAACAAATGGAAGAACATGCCATATTCATGGATTGGTAGAATCAACATCATTAAAATGTCCATACTACCTAAAGCAACCTATAGATTCAATGCAATACTTATTAAAATACCAATGGCATATTTCAAAGATCTAGAACAAACTCTCCAAAAATTCATCTGGAATAAAAAAAAGACCTTGAATAGCCACAGCTATCTTGAGAAAGAAGAACAAAGTTGGAGGGATACAATACCAGACATCAAACTATATTACCAAGCCACGGTTCTCAAAACTGCCTGGTACTGGCACAAGAACAGACATATAGACCAATGGAACAGAATAGAGGACCCAGAAATTGACCCAAGTCATTATGCTCAATTAATATTCAACAAAGGAGGCAAGAGCATACAACGGAGTCAAAACAGCCTCTATAATAAATGGTGCTGGGAAATTTGGTCAGATACATGCAAAAAAATTAAAGTAGATCACCAACTTACACCATACACAAAAACAAACCCAAAATGGCTAAAGGACTTGAATGTATGACGGGAAACCATAAAAATCCTACAAGACTCCAGACAGAATTGCAGACATATGTCGTAGCAATATCTTTACAGACACAGATCTTAGGGAAAGAGACTAAGGAGAAAATAAACAAATGGGATTACATCAAAATAAAAAGCTTCTGCACAGCAAAAGAAACCATTAACAAAACAACAAGAAAGCCCACTGCATGGGAGAACATATTTGCCAATGTTATCTCCAGTAAGGGTTTAATATCCAACATTTACAGGGAACTCATACAACTCAACAAAAGGAAAATAAACAATCCAATCAAAAATGGGCAAAGGACCTAAATAGAATCTTTTTTAATGAGAACACTCAGAAAGCCAAGAGATGCATTAAAACATGCCCAAAGTCACTAATCATCCTAGAGATGCAAATCAAATCAACAATGAGGTACCACCTCACACCTGTCAGAATGGCTATCATTAGCAAATCAACAAATGACAAGTGCTGGAGAGGATGCGGAGAAAAAAGAACCCTCCTTCACTGCTGGTGGGAATGCAGACTGGTGCAGCCATTGTGGAAAAAAGTGTGGTGTTTCCTCAAAAAATTAAAAATGGAACTGCCATTTGATCCAGTAATACCACTTCTAGGAATATATCCCAAGAAACCAGAAACACCAATCAGAAAGGATATACATATGCGCCCCTATGTTCATATCAACACAATTTACAATAGCTAATATTTGAAAACTGCCTAAATGCCCATCAACAGATGAGTGGATTAGAAAACCATGGTACATCTACACAATGGAATACTATGTTGCTATAAAGAAGAAGGAATTCTTACCATTTGCTGCAACATGGATGGAACTGGAGAGCATTATGCTAAGTGAAATAAGGCAGGAAGTGAAAGAAAAACACCACATGATCTCACTCATTTATGGATAATAAAGAACGTTATAACCTGATGAACAAAATGATAGATGCAGAGGCAGAGAAGCATCGAACAGACTGTGAAATTACAGTGGGAAGGCTGGGGAGTGTTGGGGGGGGGGGTAAGAGATCAACCAAAGGACTTGTAGGCATGCATATAAGCATAACCAATGGACACAGGACACTGGGGGGGGGGGGTGAGGGCATGTGCCTGTGGGTAGGGGAGGCCAGGGGAAGGTCAATGGGGGAAAAAGGAGATATATGTAGTACTATTTGTAATATTTTAAACAATAAAATAAAAATTAAAAAATAAATTCAGGTATGGCTTACTTACAAAATAAAAGAAAAAAGAAAGGAATTAGTGATAAATGTAACATAATGGATGAATTTATAATGCATGACTGGCTTATTTCACTTAGCAATAAGCCAGTCAGAGAAAGGTAAATATCACATGATATCACTCATTTATGGAATATAATGAACATAAACCGATGAACAAAAACAGATCCAGAGACAGAGAGATATTGATCAGGCCGTCAAACCTTAGAGGGAAGGTAGGGGAGGGTGGGGGTAAGGGGAAGAGGTCAACCAAAGGACATGTATGCATGCATATAAGCCTAACCAATGGACACAGGCAACCGGGGGGTGAGGGCATGAGTGAGGGGATGGGGCGTAATAGGGGGGATAAGGACACATATGTAATACCTTAATCAATAAAGAAATTTAGAAAAAAGAAACAAAAAATATAAAAAATAAAATGCATGATATGCTAAGTGAAAGCAGACAGTCTCAAAAGGCAATGTACTAGCTAGGTGTGATTAGATTTATATGACACTCTGGAAAAGGCAAATCTATAGGCACATAGAATGGATTGTCAGGGGTTAAGAATGGGAGTAAGTTTTGATGACAAAGGGACAGCATGAAGGAGTTTTCTTGGAGTATAGGAACTATTCTGTATCTTTATCTTGATGATTGTTACATGACTCCATGCATTTGTTAAAACTGACACAACTGTATAGGATAAAGAGTACATGTAAATTTGATGCATGATTTTATTTTTAAATTGGGATAGACAAAAGATGGAATCATAATCATATCCATATTTAGAATCCAGAAGAACAGCATGTCTTGACAACTTTGGGTCAGATATAATTGCATGTTTTTGTTTTATTGCTTTTATTTTTATTCTGGATTACTGCTATACTTTCTATGCTGCAAAACCTTAGTGATACTGATCATTAACTGGGCCATTAACTAGGTGTAGGGCCTTTATTTCTGTCCTCCTATGCTGAGTAGATAATACACTTCCTTGTCTGATACAATACAACCACCTTTACTTCAATCTATTAGACAAAACACCTCCCATAAAGAGGGGCACAGAATTTAGAACAGATCTAAATGCTTTCAACTATTTGTGAACAAGTATTAAATAAAATCAGTAGAGAGTTTATTAAGAATAAAAGAAGCAGTCCTAAACTCACCTGATGATTGGCAGTTCCATCTTTCCCATAATAAAGAATACTTGTCCATTCCAATTTTATTATAAACTCTCAAAATACTTTCCTCTACTGCAATAAATTTCAAATGAGACTTAAGGAGTTTGCTGCTGAAGTACTAAAGCAGACTTTTTCAAGACCTGAGATATTCTCAAATAAAAATTCCTTACATTTGTATATTGCTGAACAAATTTTAAAATGCTCTTACATTTAGTATCATTGGATTCTCCTCACACAACCCCAACTGTTAGGCAAGGCCAGTTTTAGCATCCTTTTTTTATATAGATGAAAACTGCAGCTCCAGGAAATTAAGTGATGTGCACAAGATCACATAGTTCAGAACAGCTAGGACCAACATTCAGTTCCTGAGGCCCTGATGGAATTCTCAAAATATTTAAAAAATATATGTTAATATAAATTAGGAACCAATTTTGAATTCACATCTTCTTGGAGATTTGCTTTAAGAAGGTTTGATTTGGGAAGAATAATATACTGAAAATAATCTTAATCATTCTGGAATTATTAAAGACCTTACATGCTTCAGGGCCCCCAATTCTCTATCAACTTTATCACCATCATCATCATCATCAGGGGCAAGACAAGAGTTGGAAGCTCAGAAGTTAAAGAAGAGGTCATGAAGGTTGATTCCATGGCTGGGAGACCTTAGGCTTGCCTCTCATCTAACACAGGTGATTGAAAGCTCTTTGGTCTTCCTCGAACTTCTGGTTCAGAGGCCTTTTGCTTAATTACAGCCACATCTTATTCCCTGAACTCTAACTTAACTGCCAGCTTTCCAGTTCTTGCATTCTACTCTTCTGGTAGCTCCCCCTACCTGGTACATTTTCAGTCTAAGGCCCACTTCCTAATAGCTCAGTGTCACACAGATTGCTTTTTTATGGAGGGAAAATTGACATATAGAAATATTTTTAACTCTATTATATCTCCAGTGCCTACTAGAGTGATAGGTATATTATAAAAGTTATAGATTTGTTGAGTAAATAAATTAATGAATCCATGAAGTATAAAAGATTATTCATCTTGAAGGCAGAAACTTGGTACTTAAAGGTGTTTTTATAATTACTTTCTGCTAAGGAGAAGGTAATGATGGCTATGGTCTCAAGGCCATTGGGAAATATTTGTCAGTGGTCAGGTAATTGAGAGTAAACAAACAAAACAACTATAACTATAACTGCTCTCTGATACAGGTTGAGGAGAGGTCACCAATCTAGGATTACAGTTAAGTAGACATTTTTTAATGAATATAAGCCTTGAATAACTGCATTTTCTCTATTTTGGTTTTTAAAAAACAATACTCACATTCTAATTTCCTCTTTAAAATTCTCTTGGAAACTTAAGAAACTCACAAATGTTGTCAATCTAAACAAACATCCCTGATTGAAAATTTCCTTCCTGAACACTCATTGAGGATTATGCATTTAAGAGCTTTTTATAACTTAATCTGCATAACCTTGAAGAGTCTCTTCATTTTTTAGCTGATTAAAACATTTTTCACAGCCCACAAAGCAAGATATGACTCCATGCTATGTGTATTTAATAGAGGAAATATGCTTTATGTGCTCCATTAAGTCGTTAGTGAAATTGCATTAGTGCCATGCCATTGGCATACCTCTTTCAAATACATGTGTGGCCCCCTTTAGACAGGTAAATTAACAGTTTCATCAATCTACTCAGAAATGTGTAATGACCTTCTATTACAAAGAAAAATACCCACCTTGTCCAAAATTACAAAATAAATCAAACATTTTTCAACAGAATACCAGAGAAGTGAATGGGACAAGATAATATACTTCTTGATGGATGATTATGGTATAGCTTAGAAACTTAAATTAAATTAGTATCCACTTATGAGGATAAACAAAGCAAAATATAATAATGGGGCAGATATAGATGATTATAAGAATCATGTTTAAATTATGGCAACTATTTTAAGATGCCAAAAATTATTGGTATAAAAATCATAATATGTTTCCATAACATGAAAACTTAAATTGTAAGCGTAGTGTTAAATAATGATAGTATCCACAGAACAAGTGTTCCTTTTGAAAAAAACATATAATTGCTAATTCTAATCCTTTGCTATTGTATGAAAGGATAGTAGTGTATCAAAATGATATCTTTAACTCTCCTGCTCAATGTTTTTAATATGATTTATTATTTAATCTTTTGGAGGTAGATTTCAGATGGCACTTCCCACTTTCCTCTATTTTTTAGTTGTTTTTTTGAACATTTACTGTTAATGTATATAATTTCCATAACAATAAATTATAGCATAGGCAATTTGGTCCAATGTGCCATTGTCTTGAATCATCTAGCATCTCACTATTATAAAAATTAACATCCCCGTCACTTCCTCTTTGTTCACTCTAATCCAAAGAGCCATTCTCCTTCCTCTGAATTAATGTCTATTAAATTTATTTCATAAATGCCTGATTTTCCCAATCCTATATAATAAAAGCATAATATGCTAAGTGTCCGACTGATCGACCACTCGACCAGTTGCTATGATGTGCACTGACCAGCAGGGGGCAGTTGCTCTGACCAGTAGGTTAGCTTGCTCCTGGGGTCTGGCCCATTGGGACTGGGAAAGAGGGCCAGACACACCCTGGAGCCCTCCCTCAGTCCCTCCCCAGACAACCGTCCAACCTCCCGCTGTCCCTCCCCAGCCCCAATCACTGGCCAGGCCAAGGGACCCCACCTGTGCATGAATTTGTGCATCGGGACTATAATTAGAGTATAAATTATTTATTAGCAGTATGTAAGATGGTTAAAGCTTGGACTTAGCATCAGACAGTCTTGGGATCAAATCCTGGGTTTCCCATTTTATTAGCTATATGACCTTGAGCAAATTACTTCATCTACTCAAATCTCAGTTTCCTCACTTGTGAAATGAGGATGACATGAGTGCCCCTTCTCTCTCTCTCTCTCTCTCTCTCTCTCTCTCTCTCTCTCTCTCTCTGTCTCTCTCTCTCTCTCACACACACACACACACACACACACACACACACACACACACACACACAATATTTATCACTATGTTGTGTGTGTAGATGAAAAACTATAGAAATTTGTGGATAGTAAAAAAATTGTCTTCAGTATATTTTTTCAAAATATATTAATAAAAATTTATATACTAGAAAATTTTAACCTCATTTTAAATTCTATAAAATTGAGTTTCGATTTCATCTGCTTCAGACCATTAATGAATCAGAATCCACTAGAAGAAGTATAATAAGAGTATAAGTTCTAGAACCAGACTACATGTGCACAAATTTTACCTCTGGCTACTCACTCTGCAATATGTGATAATCTGCCAAAACTCTTTAAGCCTCAGGTTTCTTCTCTGTAAAATAGGGGTGATGATAATAATATGTACATTATAAGATTATTATAAGGATTAAATGAGTTAATCATTTGGAACATCACCTGGCACAAAGCAATTGTTATATTTGTGGCATTGTGCCACTCTTTCATTTATGCTGAATTATCAAATTTGTATCCTTATGAAGTAAAAAAAATAAATAAATGGTTAGTATATATAGATAAATTATCAGGGGAAATCGCATAGAAGGGGTGAGGATCAAAGAATTCCATCCTCATCTGTAAGTCCAGGAGACTCAATGAGTGGCCAAAGCTTTAAAAGCCTATTTCTAAACTTTGTTTTCAGCTATTTACAATTGGTAATCCATACATTTTCAGAGTGACACCTTGAGCAACATTTTTTATCAATTGCTCTGAAAAGATAAAAATTATCATTCCAAACTATATTTATGGTGCATTGTCTAAGAAGCATATCAAGCCCCACCTTTTACAAGAAACTCCTACATGCCTGCTATAGTCTTTTATGATCTATAGCATGGATTAAAAAACTAGTCTCTAGCTAAGTACAGCTGCAGGCAGATTTTTGTACAATCTATGAGTTAAAATTCGTTTTTATACTTTTAAAAATTTGTAAGCAAAAATAAAGAATATGTGACAGATTATGTATGGGCTGCAAAATCTAAAAAATATTTACTATGTGTTCCTTCATACAAAAAAAAAGTTTACTAACCCCTGATTTATAACCCTCATTAGGCACTTAATGAAATACTGTTTAAAGACATAACCTGTGTTCACGGTTATTGGTAGACAATAACTCTACTAACCATATCATAATTATGATGTGCTTACAGTATTTCAGGCATTATGTTAAGTATTTAACTAATTATCTTCACTGTAGCCCTATGAGGTAGATAATATGAATTTCCTCATTTCATAGATGATGAAACTGACAGTAGAATAGTATGTATCATGCCAAAGTCACATGGCTGGTCAGTATTGGAATTTAAATCTATCTTACTTAAAAATTCATGTGTTTTTTTTTTCCTACTGTGGCCACCACTACTGTTTTATTTTCTCTCTTTAATAATTTAAATTATGTTGATGTGTGTTTAAGCCTAGATTATAAACTCCTTAAAGGCAAAGATCATGTGTCTCAGAATGCTACATATGCAATGCTGTTCAATAATTATTTATTAAATGCAAATATAAATAAATGTAGATCAATGTTTAATTTTTTACAGGCCCACTGAGCAATATGTTTGTAAAGAACATGATTATGCATTCATAAATTAGGGATGTACCTGAGACTTCATAACTTTTCCTAAATTTTAAATAGATCTTTCTATTTGGACCTTTATTTTCCTATGATAAAATCAAACACTGTTTGAAATGATGTTACCCACAAGTTTACTTTCTTCCTCCCTTTTTCCCTCCCTCCTCCCCTCCCTCTTTTTTTCCCTTCTTTCCTTCTTTCTTTCCTCCCTCTCTTCCTCCCTCCCTATCTCCCGCCCTCCCTTCCTTCCTCCCCTCCATTCCTTCTTTCCTCTTTCTCTCCCTTCCTTCTTTAATTTCTTTTATTCCTTAAGAAAGTATTTAGCATACTGCTAAATATATGTACATTGAAGTGGTGAACAACATAAAAATGGCCAATGCTCTCATGTAAACTGTAGTTTAGGTTCCTTGGTTCTTGTTTATGTTTATCATAGATGGATCACTTTTAAGTTTTAAAGCATATCATTTAATTTTCATTAACATCTAGATGTCAACTGCAATTAACTTTGACTAATGATGCAAAAATTTTGGCTTAAAAGGCCAGTTGTCATGTGAGTCTACTATACTATAATATTTCTGCATATACTGGAAATTTAAGTTTTTACTAATCCTCTATGGCTCTGATTTATGGCTTTTGCTGAATTTTCTTTTCCACTATGCATTCTGTTGCTGCTCCTTTATTGATTGAAGGCCTGGTCTTCAACCAATTACCAGATATCATCTCTTCTCCTTCATCATAATCTAGTTTCCCCTTTCCTCACCTAGCCCAGTGGCATACATGTAAGTCAAGTGAGTGGAATGGACTTTAACTGAAGATCTAAAAGCAGTGGTGTTTGAACCTCTAATAAACCAACTAATAAACAAAAAAGGGCTTGCACCCTGATGGATCCCAGCGTCTTTGTAGAGAACACAGATTTATATTGAAATACCACTTGTAAAATTAAAAAATGGTAAAAATAAATTTTTGGCATTTAAGAAATGATTAGAAAATTATGCTACACCAATACAATGAAATACTAAAGCAGTCATTTAAAAATCATGTCTGTGTTGGTTGGGTGGATGTGTGTATATCATAAAAAATAGCTCATGAGCGATTTTTCTGTATACCTAGAATAGTCTGTTATACACCAAATTGCCATCAGCAGAGATTCATGAGACTATGATTGTGCAGAGTAGAGATAAATAAGAGACTTTCACTTTTCATATATGCACAGTTCTGTATTTAAATGTTTATAATGAATACAATTTTATAATTAGAACATAAATAAACTGGACCAAAGGGCCCCCTGGTTGAAATAAACTGGTTATATAAACACATTTTCATTCATTGGATTTTCACACAGTGGTTATATTTGTGCACAACAAGGTACTTTTGTGGTTTTGGAATGGTTTTAGCATATTAGAGAAAGTTTCAATCTATCTTCCAAATTTCCTATTGCCTATAAAAATTGCAGAGCTGGAAACTTCTATTAGATATGGTATTTGATGATGGCAAATTAAACCAGAAGTCAAATTCTTAAATTTCAGGAATTATTTGGCCTTAATGTAGTTCTCCAAAATCCTCCATATAAGAGACAAAATACTGTGAAAAGTAATAGCATTGAATTTAAAAAGACATCTCAATTATTCTGTCAACAAAAGATAAGGTACTAATAGTAACCTACCTGTTCTGAAATTACAATACTAGTATGTAGCTCAGCTAATGTTGAGCACAAATAGAAAAAAAGATTATAAATTGTTTAGGTCAATAAATCTTTGTGTCAGTAACAATGTTTTTGAGTTAAGAAAGGTAATGGAGTTTTGCAACACTAGAGTTGATCTCCTGTTGTCCAAGAGAAGTTATTAAAATGAGTAATTGCAGAAATAAATGGAAGAGGATATTTTGGGATTATTGCTTGAATTTTAAAATCCTAGCTTACAAACAAATAAGGAAAACATTTCATGAAATATTTTTAGCTCTCTTGGAAAAATGGTTGAAAAGTTAAAGGAAAATCACCAAGCACTAAACAGACTGAAGACCAAAATAACACTAGGATAGTAGTGTCATTGGCGGCAGCTGTATTGTTTTATTTTCCATTTTTCAATAAGAACAAATGGAAAAATTTCGAAGAAACTCAGAAAATAAACAAATGTGCAGAAAAACACAAATACACACACACACACACACACACACACACATGCACAGTGGTTATATTGCACAGCTAAAGTGGGGCATTGGATAAACAGAAACCCATTAAAATATATTTGAATAGCAATTATCTTTGCATCTATTTAGAACTATGTCTAGACATCTGAGAATGCCTAAAATCCAGAAATTGATCCAAGAATTTCGTGCCTGATGACACCATTCCTCACTTAAGGTAGTCCCTAAGTGCATATTCTAACCTAAGGAGCATATGAAATTTATCATTACTCTATTGCCTTAACTTTCATATATTTTTATTCACTTCAGAGAGGAATGGAGAGGAAAAGAGAGATAGAAACATCAATGATGAGAGAGAATCATAGATTTGCTGCCTCCCACATGCCCCCTATTGAGGATCAAGTCTGCAACCTGGGCATGTAACCTGATCAGGACTTGAACTGGACCTCCTGGTTCGTAGGTTGAAGCTCAACCACTGAATAACACCAGCTGGGCAATAGTCTTAATTTTTTTTTTTATGGTGGAAAGAACAGATGATACAACTTTGGAAATACAAGGTGGAGAGGAGGACATTAAGACAGTATTATGAGTTTATATACATCTTGGAAATATAGGCTAAGTATACATTATAACCCTCTTAATTATATTCTGTCAATCCCTTCAATCAGTGATTCTCAATTAGGTGATTTGACCCTCCTTCACAAAGACAAATTTGACAATGTCTGTGCTATTGGAATCTAGTGGGTAGAGGTCAGGGATGCTATTAAACATCTTATATTGTACAGGGCAGTCCCCACATAATAAAGAATCATCTGGTCCAAAATGACAACAGCACTGAGGTTAAGAAACTCTATTTTAAATTATCCTCATGTCATAAATTATTCTAAACTCATCTACCTTTTACTGCTTTGAATCTCCTCACTTTTCCACTTGTTAGTTCCTGCATTATTTGACTTTTCATGTCAGCTCCCAATTTTTGTAACTCCATTCTGATTTAAGACCTGACTTTACATCACTTCTCCTGGTAGGGAAAATGCTAAGATTTTTTTTTTGTACCAATCTTTATGTTCTATATTTTAATCTCCAGTAGGAGATATTCTGCTTTCACATTCCAGGCCTCCAGACAAGTCTACTCCTGACAGAGCTATGAGCAACAATAGAATCTGGAATATTGTCTGCCAAATAGAAAGACATTATAAACAACTAACATCTCATAGGAACTCAAGAAGTTGCATTTCATTACAGTGGAAAGAAAACAGACAAAATTTGGAAGCAGCCCCAATGTCCATCAATAGGTGAGTAGATAAAAAAGCTGCGGTACATTTATACAATGGAATACTACTCAGCCATAAAAAGAAGGGAATCGTATCCTTTGTAACAGCATGGATGGATTCTGAGAGCATGAAGCTAAGTGTAATAAGCCAGTCAGAGAAAGACAAGTACCATATGATTATACTCATATATAAAATCTAATGAACACAATGAACAAACAAGCAAAATAGAGATAGACTCATAGAAAGCAGGCTGACAGCTGTCGGAGGGGGCGTTTGGGGGGCTGGGTGGAGGAGAGGAGGAATTGAACAAAAAAGAGAAAAAAAACTCATGAACATTGAATTGACAAGTGGTGTGATTGTCATGTGTAGAGGGCTATAGAGATAGAATGAGGGTATGGGGGGATAAATGGTGATGGTTGGAGACTTGATTTAGGGTGGTAAACACAATATAGTGTACAGATAATGTGTTGTGGATTTGTGCACCTGAAACCTATATAATTCTTTTAACTAGTGTTACCCCAATAAATTTAATAAAAAGGAAAAATGCAATAAAATTAATTAAACACAAAAGATTAAAAAAGAAAATAGATCAAGAGTTAAGGAAAATACTTTTAATCAGCATAATTAATCAATCAAATCAATATAAGAGAACTCCCTTATAATGCTCATATTGGGATATAGTAATAACACATACCTCGTGACAAGTTAACTATGTTATATCAGGCTTTTACTATACAAAGTCATCTTATTTTGGGACTAGATCTTGACCTGTGATATATCTAATAGTCTTTAATGACAAGTTGTTAAAATAGATTTTCATTTGATATAGTCCCATTCATTTACTTTTGTCTTTACTTCACTGTGTAAGGGTCAAATTCATAAAATCTTCTCTAAGACCAAGGTCGATAAGTTTAGTACCTATGTTTTCTTCTATGTATTTATTGTTTCGGGTCTTATATTTAGGACTTTGATTCATTTTGAGTTAATTTTACAATGGAGTACTACTCAGAACTAAGAAAAAATGAAATGTTGCTATTTGTGACAGCATGGATAGACCTTAAAAATATCATGCTAAGCTCTAACCGGTTTGGCTCAGTGGGTAGAGCATCAGCCTGCGGACTCAAGGGTCCCAGGTTCGATTCCAGTCAAGGGCATGTACCTTGGTTACAGGCACATCCCCAGTAGGGGGTATGCAAGAGGCAGCTGATCAATGTTTCTCTCTCATCAATGTTTCTAACTCTCTATCCCTCTCCCTTCCTCTCTGTAAAAAATCAATAAAATATATTAAAAAAAAGAATATCATGCTAAGTGAAATAAGTCAGATAGAAAAAGTTAAGAACCATACAGGATGGGCAAAGTAGGTTTATAGTTGTGAGTATATGAAAAACAGGGTTTATTCTTGTATTATTATTTATTTTATTATTATTAATCTATTTTTCCCACTGCTGTATGATTTCACTCATATGTGGGATGTTAAACTGAAAGCAACAAATGAACAGACAAGAAAAATAAACAAACAAAAATTCATAGACACAGACAACAGTATGCTGGTTACCAGAGGGAAGAGGGGTGGGGGGTTGTAAAGAATAAAGGGAGTCACATATATGGTGATGGAAGAAGATTTGATTTTGGATGGTGGGCACACAATGCAATATACAGATTATACATCATTGAAATGTACCCTTGAAGCCTACATAACCTTATTAACCAATGTTACCCCAATAAATTTTATAAAAATAGATTTTCATTATATTATTAGAGCACAGGTGCACTATTACTGAAACCCAAATAAAAAATCATGATCTATATGGATGTCAACAAAATACCACATCAGAGAAGAAAGGCTGAGTCTTTTAGAAAGAGGCAGAAAAAGATCCTAAGTTACTCTACATTGATTACTCTTGTTATTTTTTATAAATATTTTAAGTTCTGTAGGAAGGTTATTGACAACATTGTTCTAAGAAAGATAATATGTACTGTAGTGGGAAAATGTGTCCCTTACAGTCACAATTTTTCTAACTCCTAGTTTGGAATCAAAGTGTAATTGAGGGTTGTTATAGGAAATCTTTATATACAAATGTCAATTCACATTAGACCCAAGAAATGTATTGATCATACCTCTATTACAGAACTTATCACATTGTATTATGAAACTTTGATGTCAGCTTTCCAACACTTTTCAGCTTTCTAAAATTACTTCTGTGTATTTCTAGTGGGAGGCAGGAGTTTGTCAAATAGCCACACTTTAGTATAAACAGATAAAAACTGTTTTGGTTTTGGTTTTTTGCCTGCATTACTCAGATTAGCATCTTTGGCCTCTTTTCATTTTGTGTGATCACTTCTTGGAACTCCTAGACCTCTCTCTCCTGATTCAGTGCTTCAATCTCCACAAAGCATCATCAGAGTTGGTATAGGGAAAAATAATACTTACCTTTAGACCTGCACTAATTCAGTCCAAGCAACTTAAATGCACAAGAATATATGAGCATATCAGACTTTACTGAAGATTTGAAAAGGGATCAGGATTTTATATGATCCTATATAATAAAGAGGTAATATGCAAATTGACCATAATACCCTTGCACAAGATGGCCACCACAAGATGGACGGCAGGAAAGGGCAGTTGTGGGTGATCAAGGCAGCAGGGGAGGGCAATTAGGGGCAACCAGGCCTGCAGGGGAGGGAAGTTGGGGGAAACCAGGCCGGCAGGGGAGTGGTTAGGGGCAATCAGGCAGGCAGGCAGGCAAGTGGTCGGGAGCCAGCAGTCCCAGATTGTGAGAGGGATATCCAACTGCCGGTTTAGGCCTCTAGTATAATATAAAATATTATAATAGAGAATATTATTGATATTTGCTTTTTAAAGTTCTTCAACTACCCTATCACTGATATTGTATCACTGGATATATCCTTCTATAGGCTCTGGCCTAACTTCTTCCTCTTTCCCTCCAATCCTGTCATTTCTCTAACAACTAATTTTTTTTTAATGTATATATTTTTTACTTTAAAAAAATTATTGCTGAAAGTATTACATATGTCCCCCCTTTCCACCATTGACTCCTTCTAGCCCACCCCCACTCACTTCCAGGCCTTCACCACCCTATTGTCTGTGTTCATGGGGTATGCATATATGCATACAAGTTTTTGGGTGAACTTTTCCCACCCACCCACCCACCTCCACCTTCCCTCTGTGATCTGACAGTTGGTTCCATGCTTCTGTTTCTCTGGATCCATTTTGTTCATCAGTTTGTATTGTTCATTAGATTCCACATATGAGTGACATCATGTGCTACTTGTCTTTCTCTGGCCGGCTTATTTCGTTTAGCATAATACTCTCTAGGTCCCTCCATGCTGTCTCAAAGGGTAAGAGATTCTTCTTTTTTTATTGCTGCATAGTATTCCACGGTGTAACTATACCATAGCTTTTTTTATCCAATGACCTATTGATGGGCACCTGGACTGCTTCCAGATCTCAGCTATTTTAAATTGTACTGCTATGAACATAGGGGAGCATACATGTTGGTGGAGCATACCTGCAAGGTATTAGGGGGTGGAGGGATTGAGCAAAAAGAGAAAGAACTCATGGACATGGACAATAGTATGGTGACCGTGGGGGAGGAGGGGGAGTTTGGAGGTAAAAGAGTGTATAAGGGGATAAGTGGTGATGGAAAAAAATAAAATAAAGAAAAAAAGGAGTTTGTGTCAGAAAAAAAGGACAAAAAAGGAAAGTGAGGCAGGAGACTACCAGGTATAACTTTTAAAAAGAAAATGAAATTATAAAAAATGGGCAAAGGACCTGAATAGACACTTTTCTAAAAAGGACATACAGGTGGCCAAGAGACATATGAAAAGAAACTCAACATCTTTAACCATCAGAGAGATGCAAATTAAAACCACAATGAGAGCTCACCTCACACCTTTCAGAATAGCTATCATCAACAAATCAACAAGCAACAAGTGTTGGTGAGGATGTGGAGAAAATGGCACCCTTGTGCACTGTTGGTGGGAATGAAGACTGGTACAGCCAATGTGAAAAACAGTATGGAGGTACCTCAAAAATTAAAAATGGAACTGCCTTATGACCCAGTGATTCCACTTCTCGAAAATATATGAGAAGTAACCCAAAACACCAATTAGAAAGAATATATGCACCTGTGTTCCTTGCAGCATTATTCACAATAGCCAATATTTGGAAATAGCCTAAATGCTTATCCATAAATGAGTAGATTAAAAAACAAAAACAAAAAACCGAGTTCCAAAATGGCGACCAGCAGGAAGGTAGGGAGGGAGAGAGTGTGAGAGCGCAAGGAAGTGATAGAGGAGTGTGTGGACGCGTGTGGTGTGTGTGTATGAGCTAGGGACAGTTAGATTCTGCAGGTCTTCTAAGGGGCTGCTAAACCGGGCAGTCTTAGGCTGCAGAGTCCCGCTCCCTGCGCAGACACTCCTGGGCGGCCAGCACAGGCACGGTGACCACGCCATCTTGGGAAACAGAGCTGCTTGAGACTACGATCCTGGCCTCAGCACCACCCAGTCTGATCTCAGACGCATACCAGGACCCTGCAGCCACTCGGGACAGAGACCTGTGACAACAGCTACAGACCTGCGGACACCAAAAGTTCAGAAATCCCCGTGGCAGATCCGTGAGTAACAGAGCCCATCCCCCCTTCCCCGCAGGCTTGAGGGCAGCCTCAGAGTAACTAACTGATAGACCCACCCCTTGCCGGGGCCTCAGTGATCCAGGAACTTTAGCCTGGAAGTACACGAGCACCTTGGAACTGATCCTACTCGCACTGCCGGCTTCTGAGCCCTGGGCTGGGAGCAAATGCACGAACACCGGGAATTTGTCCCACATATCACAGGCCCAGGGACTCCGATTCTCTGGGCAGGTGGCAGCACCAAGAACCAGTGATTTGACTGTTTCTTTTCACCTGCGCCTGAGATCCTGATTTCCTGTGCATTCATACTAAGAGCCAGTGACTCCAATTCCTGGTGCAAGGGCACACAGGGACCCTGATTCTCAAGGCAAGGTCACGCGAAGCAACAGATACTCTGATACTGGATTCTGGGGAACTCTGACTCCTGGCGCACACTAGGGGGCTCTGGTTTTCAACATGCTTCAGGGGGGGTCTCTGTTTCAGCACGGTGCAGGCAGGGTCCCTGATTCTAAGGGCGCATACAAGGCCACATTGAGCGCTGACAACACTGACCCTGAGAGAGCCTGGTTCCCACCAACCCACAACAACCACACATCTTAGTGTCAGAGCTCTTCAGTGACACTAGGGTGGTGTGAGGCTCCCACTGTACATGGCCCAGGCCCACGCAACTCGACCTTTGAACCATTGGGAGATAATCAGAATGAAGAGATGAAACAACACCCAGAGAAAAGACAATGAGGAGTCACCAAGAAAGGACATTAATGAAG
The DNA here is from genome assembly GCF_014108235.1 of Myotis myotis. NCBI lineage: Eukaryota > Metazoa > Chordata > Mammalia > Chiroptera > Vespertilionidae > Myotis > Myotis myotis. The sequence goes on from NW_023416346.1 coordinate 39,682,347, forward strand.
TTGAAGCATGCAACATGACAGAAAAAGAATTCAGAATAATGGTTGTACAATTCATTCACCGGATGGATGAGAAAATGAACAACCTATGCAAGAATCAGGAAGAAATGAAAAGTGATATAGCTACAATCAAAAACACCATGGAAAGTTTCAACAGCACACTAGAAGAAGCAGAGGACCAAATTAGTGAATTAGAAGATAAGGCAGAGAAACAAGCTCAATCTGAACAGCAACTGGAGAAAAGAATTAAAAAGCAGGAGGAGAGCCTAAGGGAGCTTTGGGACAACATGAAACAAAGTAACATACGCATAATAGGGCTGCAAGAAGGACAAGAAGAGCAGCAAGGATTAGAAAATCTATTGGAAGAAATAATGTCAGAAAATTTCCCTGATATGGGGAAGAAAAAAGTTACACAAGCCCAGAGAGTCCCAAACAAGGTGAACCCGAAAAGACCCACACCAAGACACATCATAATTACCATGGCAAATGTTCAGGACAAAGAGAGAATCTTACAGGCTGCAAGAGAGAGACGGAAAGTTACATACAAGGGATCTCCCATTAGATTATCAAATGATTTCTCAACAGAAACACATGAGGCCAGAAAAGAATGGACGGAAATTTACAAAGTGATGCAAAGCAAAGGACTGAATCCAAGAATACTCTATCCAGCAAGGCTATCATTCAAACTTGAAGAGGAAATAAGAAGCTTCACAGACAAAAAAAGGCTAAGGGAGTTTATCACCACCAAGCCAGCAATGCAAGGAATGCTAAAGGGACTGGTATAAAAAGAAGAAATAAAAAACTCAGAAAGAAAACAGCCACACAAAAAAAGAAATGGCTACAAACAAGTACCTTTCAATAATAACTTTAAATGTAAACGGACTAAATGCTCCAACCAAAAGACATCGAGTGGCTGAATGGATAAAAAAACATGACCCATACATCTGCTGCCTACAAGAAACCCACCTCATTAGAAGGGACTCACACAGACTGAAAGTGAAAGGATGGAAAAATATCTTTCAGGCAAATGGAAAGGAAAAGAAAGCTGGGGTAGCAATACTTATATCGGACAAAATAGACCTCAAAGTGAAGGCCATAATAAGAGATAAGGAAGGCCACTTCATAATACTAAAGGGATCAATACAACAAGAAGATATAACCCTGGTAAACATATATGCACCCAATGCAGGAGCACCCAAATTCATAAAAAACTCCTGGAAGATATCAAAGGAGAGATCGACAACAATACAATCATAGTAGGGGACGTTAATACACCACTGACAGCACTGGATAAGCCCTCTAGACAAACAATCAGCAAAGATACAGCAATCCTAAATGACTCACTAGATCAGATGGACTTAATAGACATCTTCAGAACAGTTCACCCCAATGCCACGGAATATACATTCTACTCAAGTGCTCATAAGACATATTCAAAAATAGACCATATATTGGGTCACAAGCAAAGTATCCCCAAATTCAAGAAGATTGAAATCATAAAAAGCATCTTCGCAGACCACAATGACATAATATTAGAAATAAACTACAATAAAAACAACCCAAAATACTCAAACACCTGGAAGCTGAATAGCATGCTATTAAATATTGATTGGGTTACCAATGATATCAAAGAAGAAATTAAAAACATCCTGGAAACTAATGACAATGAAAACACAACAATCCAAAACCTATGGGACACAATGAAAGCAGTCCTGAGAGGGAAGTTTATAGCTCTACAGGCCTATCTCAAAAAACAAGAAAAAATGGTAGTAAATCACCTAACTCTACAACTCAAAGAATTAGAAAGAGAGCAACAAGAAAGCCCCAGAGTGAGCAGAAGGAAGGAGATAATAAAGATTAGAGCAGAAATAAATGACATAGAGACCAAAAAACAATACAGAAAATCAATGAAACCAAGAGCTGGTTCTTTGAAAGGATAAACAAGATTGACAGACCTCTAGCCAGACTCACCAAGAAGCAAAGAGAGAGGACCCAAATAAACAAAATCAGAAACGATAGAGGCGAAATAACAACAGATCCCACAGAAATACAAATGATTGTTAAAAAATACTATGGACAGCTCTACTCCAACAAACTAGACAACCTGGAGGAAATGGACAAATTCCTAGAAAAATACAACATTCCAAAACTCAATCAGGAAGAATCTAAAAATCTCAACAGGCCAATAACTATGGAAGAAATTGAAGCAGTCATCAAAAAGCTTCCATCAAACAAAAGCGCAGGACCAGACAGCTTCACAGGGGAGTTTTACCAAACATTCAAGGAAGAACTAAAACCTATCCTCCTCAGACTACTACAAAAAATTCAAGAGGAAGGAACACTTCCAAGCTCATTCTATGAAGCCAGCATCACCCTAATCCCAAAACCAGGTAAAGACAACACAATGAAAGAGAATTACAGGCCAATATCCCTCATGAACATAGACGCCAAAATCCTCAACAAAATCTTAGCAAATCGGATCCAGCAGTACATCAGAAAGATCATACACCACGACCAAGTAGGATTTATACCAGGGATGCAAGGATGGTACAATATCCGCAAATCAATAAACGTGATACATCACATAAACAAATTGAAAGAAAAAACCACATAGTCATATCAATTGATGCAGAAAAAGCGTTTGACAAAATTCAACACCCATTTTTGATAAAAAACTCTCAGCAAGGTGGAAATTGAAGGATCATACCTCAACATAATAAAAGCCATATATGACAAACCCACAGCCAACATCATACTCAATGGACAAAAACTAACACCATTTTCCCGAAGAACAGGTACAAGACAGGGATGCCCACCCTCACCACTCCTGTTCGACATAGTACTGGAAGTATTAGCCATTGCAATTAGACAAGAAGAAGAAGTAAAAGGCTTCCAAATTGGAAAAGAAGAAGTAAAACTGTCCTTATTTGCAGATGACATGATATTATACTTAAAAAACCCTAAAGACTCCATCAAAAAACTATTAGACTTAATAAAAGAATTTGGCAATGTAGCAGGATACAAAATTAATGCCAATAAATCTATGGTATTTCTATACACCAATAGTGAATGTGCAGAAAGAGAGACTAAAAAAGCAATCCCATTTACCATCGCTCCAAAAATATTAAGCTACCTAGGAATAAACTTAACTAAAGAGGTAAAAGACCTCTTCTCAGAAAACTACAGGATGTTGAAAAAAGAGATAGAGGAAGACATGAACAGATGGAAGAACATACCGTGTTCTTGGATTGGTAGAATCAATATCATCAAAATGTCCATACTGTCCAAATCAATCTATAAATTCAACGCACTTCCCATTAAAATACCAATGGCATATTTCACAGACCTAGAACGTACTCTCCAAAACTTCATCTGGAATAAAAAACGACCCCGAATAGCTGCAGCAATCCTGAGAAAGAACAAAGTAGGTGGGATCTCAATACCAGATATCAAGCTGTATTACAAAGCCACTGTTCTCAAAACTGCCTGGTACTGGCACAAGAACAGACATATAGATCAATGGAATAGAATAGAGAGCCCAGAAATCAGCCCCAACCAATACGCTCAATTAATATTTGACAAAGGAGGCAAGAACATACAATGGAGTCAAGATAGTCTCTTCAATAAATGGTTTTGGGAAAATTGGACAGATACATGCAAGAAAATGAAACTAGACCACCAACTTACACCATACACAAAAATAAACTCAAAATGGATAAAGGACTTAAATGTACAACAGGAAACCATAAAAATTCTAGAAGAATCCAAAGGCAACAAAATCTCAGACATATGCCGAAGCAATTTCTTCACCGATACAGCTCTTAGGGCAATGGAAACTAAAGAGAAAATAAACAAATGGGACTACATCAAAATAAAAAGCTTCTGCACAGCAAAAGAAACCATCAACAAAACAACAAGAAAACCCACTGTGTGGGAAAACATATTTGCCAATGTCATATCTGATAAGGGCTTAATCTCCAAAATTTATAGGGAACTCATACAACTTAACAAAAGGAAGATAAACAATCCAATCAAAAAATGGGCAAAGGACCTAAATAGACACCTTTCAAAAGAGGACATTCAGAAAGCCAAGAGACATATGAAAACATGCTCAAAGTCACTAATCATCCGAGAGATGCAAATCAAAACAACAATGAGGTACCATCTCACACCTGTCAGACTGGCTATCATCAACAAATCAACAAACGACAAGTGCTGGAGAGGATGTGGAGAAAAAGGAACACTTGTGCACTGCTGGTGGGAATGCAGACTGGTGCAGCCACTATGGAAGACAGTATGGAGTTTCCTCAAAAAACTACAAATGGAACTCCCATTTGACCCTGTGATCCCACTTCTAGGAATATATCCCAAGAAACCAGAAACACCAATCAGAAAGGATATATGCACCCCTATGTTCATAGCAGCACAATTCATCATAGCTAAGATCTGGAAACAGTCTAAGTGCCCATCTGTAGATGAATGGATTAGAAAACTGTGGTACATCTACACAATGAAATACTATGCTGCTCTAAAAAGGAAGGAACTCTTACCATTTGCAACAGCATGGATGGAACTGGAGAGCATTATGCTAAGTGAAATAAGCCAGTCAATGAAGGAAAAATACCACATGATGTCACTCATTTCTGGATAATAAACACCATTATAAACTTATGAACAAAAATAGATACAGAGGCAGAGCTGCCTCGAACAGACTGTCAAACTACAGGAGGAAGGCCCGGGAGGGTGGGAGGGCAGGAGGGGGGTGGGTAAGAGATCAACCAAAGGACTTGTATGCATGCATATAAGCATAACCAATGGACATAAGACACTGGGGGTAGGGGAGGCCAGGGGATTGTCAAGGGCGGGGGGGAAAAAAGGGAGACATATGTAATACTTTTTGTAATACTTTAAGCAATTAAAAAAATAAAAATAAATAAATAAATAAATAAATAAATAAATAAAAAATAAATTTACTGAGGGGGAAGCTGAGATTGGCAATTCACAATGTAATACTCCTTTTAACATAAGTGGATAATTGCTAGTTTATATTAGAAATGTTCGATAAGTTTGTTCTCGAAATTAAAGTGATAAAAATATCAAAAAAAATAAAAAAATAAATAATAGTTCAATTAAAAAAAACAAAACAAAAAACCATGGTACATTTACACAATGGAATATTACTTGGTCATAAAAAAGAAGGGATCTTACCTTTTGCTACAGCATGGATGGACCTGGAGAATATTGTGCTAAATGAACTAAGCCATTTAAAGAAAGACAAGCACCATATGATTTCACTCTTATGTGAAATCTAAAGAACAAAATAAACTAACAAACAAAATAGTAACAGACACATAGGGTAGACACAGAGAAAAGACTGAATACTATCAGAAGGGATGGGGGTTGAGTGAAAAATATGAAGGGATTAAGAAAAAAAAAACCCTCATAGACACAGGCAACAGTATGGTGATTACCAGAGGGAAAGGGGAGTGGGGAAGGTAGAATCAGGTAAATGAGGGATAAATGGTGATGGAAGTAGATTTAAGTTGTGATGGTGAACCCACAATGCAAAATAGAGATGCTGATATATTATAGAATTGTACACCTGTAACCTACATAATTTTATTAACCAATGTCACCCCAATAATTTCAATGAAAAAGGAGAAAAGATCACTTGAGTATTTTTAAATTAAATTTGCTGTATGATGGAAAATATAATTCTTCATCAACACATGGGACAGCAGTAATATTTAATCATGATAACAGCTGCTAATGTTTACTGATTGCTTACACTGTATCCAGCTCTTAACAAGCATTATGTCATTTGATCTTTATTACAATCCTACAAGATGAATGCTTTTATTATCTCCATTTGACTGTGAGGAAACTGAGGCTTAAAGAGGTTAAATAACTTTGCCCAAAGACTCAGCTAGGAAATCAATGAGTCATGATGCATACTCTAATCTGACTGCTTCCAAAACCTAGGCTACTAGAAAACAACAACACACACAGTAATAGAGAGCAGGAAGAGGCAGGAGAGGGTCAATCCCTTCTCCCTTTTCCTCTTTCCCCATAGTAAGTCTCTAATTCTGTTAATGAAAACCTTGCTTTGCATTGTACTAAAGATCAATTTGTCTTGCTTTCAACAAAAAACAAACAGTCCCATTTCTGAAAAAAAAATTGCTTCAGTGCTCCTTCTCAATCTTCACATCTGGTGCAAACTCTTCACAAATGAAGCAAGTACCTTTGAAGAAAAACCATAAAGAAAAGGAAACCAAACTGAAATTCAAAATACACTGGCACTTCTATATATGATGTTTATTAGCACATTTGTTGTTTTGCTACACAAAAGCAACTACCCATTGTGGTCCTCTGGCTTCTGCAGGAGTGATTTGGAAAGCACCAACTATGAAATGGACAACAAACAAATTGCAGCCCTTCAGAGTCCTTAAGTGTTTACTTATTACAAAGCTGCAAGACTTTGAAAATATCTTAACAGAAAGGAGTCACTATGGAAGTCACAAGAACAACTGAATACAGTTTACCTAAAGATTGTATTGAAAATAAATAATCATAGACATTTATTTATTAACAAACCATTCAAATTTTGTAGATTCTGAACTTTAAATTGAATTCTAGTCTTTGATTTCAGGGTTTGTTAACTCTTTGCAAATAACTTAGTTTTTTTAAGTTTATAAAGTTGGTGAGCTCAGACATAGTTCTGATCTAAAAGCATATAAATAATTAGTGTACATAAGAAATAAATATATTAAATTTCTCTTGAAATGTTTTATTAGTATCAAAGTAGAGAAATGAAAATATTAACATATTTTCCTCCTCCAAGGACATGGGTAAAATTTATATCCATGAACACTTATTATGAAAAGATATAAAGGATCCAGAAAGCTAAACAGATCACAATGGAAGAGTTAATAAGCAAAGAATCAGGATCATAGATTTTTTAAGGGTTGGACAGGCAGGAATATAGGGTTATTCTAGTCTAACCTCATTATTTAGAGTTGAGGAAACAGTGGTTCAGAGAAGATGATGTTTCTCCAAAGATCACGGATCGAGATAAGGTGGGTGATATGTGAGATATAAGTGGAAAAGTGGAAAGAGGTAGGTATGAAAAATCAGGTAAACATGTGGGAGTGGCAAAAGTATCTGAAAAAAAAAAGAAAAAAAAAGTTAGCTCATGCAGGGCTATATAGGCCATATTAAAGAGGTTTTAATATTATTAATCAGGGAAGAAAAATAATTAGATTTATATTCTACAAACTTGCCCCGGAGGAAGTTAGAAAACATATCTCGAAGGACCTAATCTAAAGAAAAGAAGATTAGTTAAAATATTATAACAATTTGCTGTGTGAAAAAAAAGAGAAAGAAAAATACTTGTGAAGAAGAAACCAGGAATGGAAGAGTGGAACAACAGTAGCAGATGGAGAAATGAAAAAAGGGGGACATATTTGCAACATATTAATGAGGTGGAAGTTACCCTCAACATAGTTTGTGACTAAATTAGATGAGGTAGGGTGAAGGTGTCAAAGAGTGAGCATAATGTATGGCATTAAATGGTTTAGTACTGGGCACTAGGTCCAAACAGCCTGAATTAAAATCTCAGAATTGTCTACTCCCTCACAATATAGCCATGGGCGAGTTATTCAACCTCTCTATACTTCAGTTTCCTCATCTGTAAAGTATCCATAATTATAGTACCTATTGCATGGGTTGTATAAGGGTTAATAAATCAATTTAATACAATATATACTAAAAACAGTGTCTGGTACATAGTAAGCACCATATAAGCATTAAATGAATTTTTGAAAAGACTGATTCTGTGAGTACTCTCATTCACTGAGGTAAAAAAAAAGTTTTCTTAAAGAAATATGGGAAAATATTATGTAAAGCATAATAACAAATATAGTAAATATGTTAATTTTTTTCCTGTAAGCATTCTTTTCTTGGAGGAGCTATTTCACCCACATTGTAAATGGTTCTAATGGGACTGTTAATCATACTGCCTGACCCTTCCCTAAATGTGTTAACGGGCATGTGACCCAAACCCTACCAATCACATATTCTCTTATGCTAAGGATAGGCCCATGACTCAAGCATGAGTAATCAGAGTTCTTACAAAAAATTTGCTGTATGCACACTGGGAGTGAGAGAAACTCGTTATGAGTTACAAGCTGTAAAGGTGTAGGCTTAGGGGTGACTGCAGCCATTGTCTTTGCTACATGGAAAGAGCTTCTCTGAAAATGATATTAATGCACAGAGAGAAATAGAGACCAGATACAGTAGTAACTGATATCTAACTTTAGGCTTCCCATTTTTATATGAGCCAATTTTAAACTAGCTGTAATTGAGTTATTTATTTTAAAAATATGTTTTTATTGATTTTAAAGAAAGAAGAAGGAAGAGGGAGAAAGAGATAGAAATACCCATGAGAGAGAAACATTGATTGGCTACCTCCTGCAGGCCTCCTACTGGAGATCATGCCAGCAGCCCAGGCATGTTCCCTGACCTCTTAGTGCATGGGTTGATGCTCAACCACTGAGCCACACCAGCCGGGTGAGTTATTGTTTCTTTAAGCAGAGTAATGTTAAAGACAATATGCTTAAGGTAAATGTTTAGGGGTATTTCTTAAAGGATTCTTGACTTTAATGAGCTTAATTTTACACATGACACAGATATCCATGGCATATAGAGAAGAAAAACATCAAAATAGGACAATCATTTAAAATGTTGTAGTAGCAGAAAAATTAGACATATTTTATAATATGCAAAAGCTATCCAAACTTAGATGAGGAAGACATAGAGGACTTGATGAAGAGAGGGACAGATATTTCCCAAGCGAAAGGAGGAGGAGGAGAAGAAGAAGAAGAAGAAGAAGAAGAAGAAGAAGAAGAAGAAGAAGAAGAAGAAGAAGAAGAAGAAGAAGAAGAAGAAGAAGAAGAAGAAGGAGGAGGAGGAGGAGGAGGAGGAGGAGTTATTGTTCATGGAAGATGGAATTTAGCAAGTTTCTGAACATATCTTGTCTTAGGGATTTTTGAAAAGAATAGTGAGGCAGAGATTTATACATGATTAAACTGTTTTAAAGAACCAGAGTTATCCAAGGCTTAACTGGTACACTTAATGATTCACTGGAACTAAAATAAAAGTGAAATTAAGAGTAGTTGGGGCATCATCATAGTATGGCACTAAATTAGACATTATGGAAAAGAACTAAACAATATCTAAGATGGCACATATATGTAATTTGAGAACATCGGAAATGCCTCCTGGGACCAGACAAAATGAGTATCCACCTGAGATTCTCTAGCAGAGGCACCAAGGGAAAGAGACATGCAAAAACAAGTTGTAGTTGATAAAATGTCACCTGCAAAAGGTTACAGATCTGCCAAAACATTTAATGTCTATTTACAAGCCTGCTTTAAATCTAGCACTTGAAAACGGCTTGCTAAGAACCTATTCACTTGAGGGGGGAAAACCTTGAGTAAAGGCTTCAAAATGTTATCTGGCTAACAGATCCTGATTAAACTTCTCACAAGTTATTCAGGGGGAAAAACTGATAATACCATAATGTAACATTATTACTAAACTACAACTATTACTGTGTTTGGGGAGGTATTGCTCGTTAACCATAGATTTAAGGAGACATCAATGGATTGTGAGGACATTATGCTGAGATATATCAGACAGAGACAGACACATACTATATGATATCACTTACATGAAGAATCTAAAAAAGCCAAATTCATAAAAACATTAAAATGGTGGTTATCAGGGGTTGGGGGGTAGGGAAATAGGAGAGATGTTTAAGGACACAAACTTGAAAATAGCATACAAATAAGTGCTGGAGATTTAATGCACAGTATAGTGAATGCAGACAACAATACTGTATTATAGACATCAAACTAGCTAAGAGACTAAGATTTTAATTATTCCCACAACAAAGCAGAAATGATAATTTCATGACATGATAGACATGCTAACTATTGCTACAACTGAAATCATATTACAATATATAAATGTACCAAATTGTCACGTTGTACATCTTAAATTTACATAGTTATGTCAGATATATTTCAATTAAAAATGTAAAAAAAAATACAATTCAAGAGGTAATCAAGTAGAAAAAGAGTAGGGCTAAAGACAGGCTTGTCCTAGGCTCCTGCTTGCTCTTCCTCTTTTACTCTCTTGTTTTCTCTCTCTATGGCTCATTACTGATCCCACTATACCATCATTCACTCTAAAGTTGCTAATAAAACTGATTGCCATTGCTTGCTAATCATAAACAACTTCCTGGAGAACCAAGATAGTGGCATAAGTAAATGCCTGTACTCACTGCCTCCCACATCCACATCAAAATTACAACTAAAATACATAACAACCACCATTCAGAACCACTGGAAAGCTGGCTAAATGGAAGTCCTTCAACTAGAGAAGTAAAGAAGAAAGCACACTGAGACTGGTAGAAGGTGCGGAGGCGTGGAACAGGCTGGTCCAGCACCCATGTGGGCCGCTTTTTTAAATAAAGAGGGATATCGCCTCTGTGGAGGCGGCCCGGAGGAGCAAGGGGTCCCAGCCCCACACCAGACCCCCAGTCCAGGGTCCCAGAGCTGGGAAGAGAAGCCCCTATGGGCAGTAAGAGCTATGGGCTATAAAAACCAGTGCAGATTGGGGCTGAGTGACACACAAGCTGCTGGAGACCCAGCTGCTCCTCTTAAAAGGCCAGCACCAGGAATTGAACTTACAAGTACCTGCTTCCTCTGAGCTCCAGTGTCAGGCGAGGCTCTGGGGCACCCAGACACATACATGGAGAAACTGGACTGTCTGGCATTAGGGCAGGAACTTGAGGGTGGATTTCTTCCAGATGGAGGTCCTCACGGTGGTCATTGTTCCCATGCTGGGACCGTTCTGGTTGCAGGGCTGACTAGCAGCCATCTCTGTTTGCTCTGCCCTGGTGATTCCCTGAGACCCCGCCCCTCCCAATTTATCACACCACCCAAGCTCTGGGCAACAGCTTTTGCATATAAATAGTCTGCTTTTCTCAGGATAAAAACCTGTCAAATAAGCTGCAGCTGGGTCAGGAGCCCAAAACCTATCAATAAAAGGCCCAAGACCAGGCACCAGCACCAGCCTGCCTTGCTTCACAGCTGGGCCTCATCTGGGCCCTTCCAAACCCCATACAAAGAGGAGGGATCTGCATATCTCTCTGTAGCTCCTACTGGGTGGCTCCAGTGACTTTGCACCTTCCTGGAGACCCAAGAGCCAGTGTACCCAGTAGTCAGTGTCAGACCATACCAGATTACAACTCTTCACATCCATGAGCGACACACTAAAGGGGCAGACTCAGTGAGTCCCAAAGCCACACTGAAGCAAGTTATACTCCAAAGGGTGTTTCCTGAACAGCAGCTCTCCTACTGTAGTCACAGCTGATCCCCACAGCCAATTGTCTTGGAGGTCAATTCCTCCCAGTGACACCAACAGCAATCAAGGCTCAACTACAACAAGACTGTGCACACAACCCACAAAGGGTTCACCTAGAGCAGTGATGGCGAACCTATGACATGCATATCAGAGGTGACAGGCGAACTCATTTTTTTCGTTGATTTTTCTTTATTAAATGGCATTTAAATATATAAAATAAATATCAGAAATATAAATCTTTGTTTTACTATGGTTGCAAATATCAGAAAATTTCTATATGTGACACGGCACCAGAGTTAAGTTAGGGTTTTTCAAAATCCTGACACGCCAAGCTCAAAGGATTCACCATGACTGACCTAGAGTGTCCACCTCAGGTGATTGGGGAGGCTGAGCCACTGGGCCCTAAAGGACACCTACTACACAAGGCCACTCTATCAACTCAAGGAGACTTAGCAGCTACCCAGTACATAGAAACAAACACAGGGAAGCAGCCAAAATGCAGAGACAAAGAAACATGTCACAAATGAAAGAAATGGAAGAAAGAAAACTACTGGATATAGAGTTCAAAACCACAGCTATAAGGTTACTCAAGAATCTTCTAGAAATCCCCAAGGGACTTAGTGAGACATTCAAGGATCTTAGTGAGAATACCAAAAAAGAAAAAGGGCTAGTCAGAAAAGAATCATATACTGACTTAAATAAAGAATAACATACAGGGATTCAACAGTAGACTAGAAGATTCTGAGAATCAAATCAATGATTTGAGATATGAGGAAACAAAGAACACCCAATCCAAAGAGCAAAAAGAAAAAAAATAATCCCAAAATATGAAGACAGTGCAAGACATCTAAATTATGGGGATGCCAGGGGAAGAAAGCAAGATATTAAAAACCTATTTGAAGAAATGACAGAAAACTTCCCTTACCTGGTGAAAGAAATAGACTTATAAGTCCAGGAAGCACAGAGTCCCAAACAAGAGGAACCCAAGGAAGACCACACCCAGACACAACATAATTATAATTCCAAGGGCAAAAGACAAAGAGAGAATCTTAAAAGCAGCAAGAGAAAAGCAGTTAGTTACCTACGAGGAAATGCTCATATGACTGTCAGCTGATTTCTCAACAGAAACTATGCAGGACAGAAGGAAGTGGCAAAAAATATTCAAAGTGATGAATAGCAAGAACTTACAACCAAGATTACTCTACCCAGCAGCTATCATTTAGAATTGAAGGTCAGATAAAGAGCTTCACAAACAAGAAAAAGCTAAAGGAGTCCATCACCACCAAACCAGTATTATATGAAATTTTAAAGGGGTATTCTTTAAGAAGAGGAAGAAAAATCTAAAAATAAAAAAATATGAACAACAAAGTGGCAACAAGCACATATCTATCAATAAAAGAATCTAAAAATCAAAGTAATAAAAAATCGAATGAACAGAATAAACTGGTAAATGGAATAGAACCAGGGGCATGAAAATGGAACAGATTGATGACTGGCAGAGGGAAGAGGGTATGGGGGGTGCTGGAAAATATTAGACAAAGATCTTATATGAATGTATTCATTACCTATGGACACAGACAATAGGGTGGTGAGGGCCTGGGGCAGGGTGGGAAATGGGTGGAATAGAGCTATGGGGGGGAAAAAGAGGGACATCTGTAATAATCTCAAAAATAAAGAGTAATCTATATACATAAAAGCCTAAGCAGCCATCGTAACTGAACGGATGACCGTTCAGGCTGGGTGGGGCAACTAGGCTGGCAGGGGGGTTAGTAAGGGGCAACCAAATGACTGAGCAGCAGGCTGCGTGGGGCTACCAGGCCTACGGGGCAGGGGGACAGTTGGGGGCAACAAGGCTGGCATGGGGGGCGATCAGGCAGGCAGGCACGTGAGCAGTTAGGAGCTAGTGGCCCTGGATTGTGAGAGGGATATCCTGGGATCGGGCCTAAACTGTCAGTTGGGCCTAAACCGGCAGTCAGACATCCCCCCCGAGGGGTCCAGGATTGGAGAGGGTGCAGGCTTGGCTGAGGGGACCCCTGTCCCCGTGCATGAATTTTGTGCATTGGGCCTCTAGTTTAAAAAATAAAAATAAACAACTTCCTGGCAAGGTAGCCAAAAAATGTATCCCTGTCTTCAATTAATCAAAGAAATTATCTTTGCACCAAAATATCCATAATATTCCCCCTAATTCATGGGATGTATGACATTGAGAAAGCTGAGTTGTTTGTTTAAAACAATGTGTTGCACATATCAAACACAAAAGGCCGCTGCAACCGGGTTGGCTCAGTGGATAGAGCATTGGCCTGCGGACTGAAAGGTCCTAGGGTCGATTCCGGTTAAGGGCATGTACCTTGGTTGCGGGCACATCCCCAGTAGAGGGTGTACAGGAGGCAGCTGATCGATGTTTCTCTCTCATCGATGTTTCTAACTCTCTATCCCTCTCTCTTCCTCTCTGTAAAAAAAATCAATAAAATATATTTAAAAAACACACACAAAAGGCCTAGAATCAGGTTTAATCCAATTATCTGTGCTACTATAATAATATTTTACCTAGAGAGTCATTATTAGCTAATTGCATTAGCTCTACTTCCAACTTATCCCAAATTTGCCCTATCCTCTTCATCTCTACAGCCATTACCCAAACCCAAACAACCATTTCTTTTTAGCTTGAACATCTATAAAAATCTCTCAATGGTCTGTTTCCTGCCTTTAAATTTTCCTCTTAAAGTTTACTACCCACAAAATAGCCAGAATAAATCTTTCTAAAGGGCAAGTCAGATCACACTACTTCTCTGCTTCAAGCTTTTCAATAGCTTACCATTTACCTTGGTAAAGTATTTAAACTCTTTACCATAGCCTATATCTCTGCCTACTCTTCTACTTTATCTTTTGTCACCTCTCTCTACCCCCTGCATATAAACTGTGAAGGGAGTTGGAATATATTTACTAGTAAGAATTATGAAGAAAATACTCTGTGATAAGAATGCCAAATGTCCTGGTATCATTCACAAAGGTTTGTACAAAAATAGCACCTAATAAATGCATATTACTTTAGGGGTATTTGAACCTCACATTATATGAAATAGGTAGACCAGGTTTCATTATCCCCATTTTACACTTTGTAAAACTGACACAATGGAGACGTGGCTAGAATTAGTTTTCCTGACTCCCAGCCAAGTCTTACACTCCACTGCATTGCAGGCCCATGGAAATGTGAAAAATGGCACTATCCACACAGTGTCTTCTGTTAACAAATCATATATTCTTTTTTCTTGAGATTTTCATTGCTATGGAGACCTGTAAAAAATAGAAGCATTATTGCTGAAAAAAAAAAGCATTTATTCCTCTAAGGACATGAAACTTAAAAATGTCTTTAGCTAGAATTGCATACCAACAGAAGGAATTTCTCCCCACTCTCCTCCAAAAAGAAATTTTCTGTGTTATTTTACTATTTTACTTTTGGCAGCAAGAAAAAAATACCCATGTCTGATATTCTGGGATTATTCAACACCATATATCCTCACTAAATTATTACCTTCTGCAGGGCAGTTGCCAAGTGTTACCCATAGCATCTCTAATACCTAGTACAGTAACTGACAAAAGATGTTTCTAATATATTAGTGTTTAATAAATATAAGCATACACCAGGAGTTCTTTCGGGTTAAATGGCTATTAGTGTAAGAGAGCTAACTCATATTGTCTTGCCTATTCAGTAAAAGTATTTGCCTATATATCATTGCACTCATCAAATTATCAAATGATTTTTTTCTATTGACATTCCCTGAATTTTAACTGAACTACTTTACCTAGAAGTTTCCTCTACTACATTTTAATATGTTATACCATGACCATTAATGCTTCCTAGGTATGACAGAAAATGCTAACTATACACTAATGTGCATTCTGTCCTCCTTCTTCTCTATTTCAGCTGGGAACATAACTACCCAGCTAGAAACTACATTTCCCAGCCTCCCTGAATTTAGGCATGCCCACATTATAAGTTCTGGACAATGGGAAGAAGTACAGTGTGCAGCTCCTGGGTTATAGTGACTTGCCCTGAACAGCGATGGACTATTCTGTGAGAGAGGAAATTACCTCTCTTTTATCGGAAACACTGTTTAGGACTCTTTTATTATAAGCACTTTGCCTGTTCCTTAACCAATAGACTACATCACTTTAGCTTATGAAAAATATTGCAAAGCCAGGAAGTATCACCTTGTATGAGGGATGACTTAAACTTGAAAGCTTCCGTTTTGAATTGGCTTTGAGATACATAAGGAATGACAGCCCAAATGTTTAGTGTTTTAGAATATGAATAGTCAGGGATCAAGAGCCTATTATATAGCAACTAAGAGAAGTACACTTTACTAAATTGTTGGCTGCTTATTTTTTGTGATTGTTTTAAATCGGTTTCCCTAAGAATAGTATTTACTAAACCACTTCCCATAGATTACCAAAATCCCACAAGAAACAAATAGGCATTGTGTATTTGCCAAATATCCATGCATAAATGGGGCGGGACAGTGATATTACTAGTAAGAATGGAGGGTTTTACTGTCACATTTGACAAACTTGGTTAAATAGGTATATCAACTATAGTACTTCTTAGAGCAGTGATGGCGAACCTATGACACGTGTGTCAGAGGTGACACGCAAACTCATTTTTTTGGTTGATTTTTCTTTGTTAAATGGCATTTAAATATATAAAATAAATATCAAAAATATAAGTCTTTGTTTTACTATGGTTGCAAATATCAAAAAATTTCTATATGTGACATGGCACCAGAATTAAGTTAGGGTTTTTCAAAATGCTGACACGCCGAGCTCAAAAGGTTCGCCATCACTGTCTTAGAGCCTTTAATATGCTTTAATATTCTACTAGGTTGGCTCTTTATTACATAGTGTAATAAGCTGCCATGTGAGGAGAGGTATGATCTAACATCTATTTTTAAAGTGTCACAAGCACACTTGAAATTATTTAAAAGTAGGACACACTCTCAAGTTCACTGCAGACCCTACAGTTACTTAAAAAATCGACTTCTAGACTCTTTACAAATGTGTTACCTTCTTAGTTCTTAAAGGCATTAAAATTTGTAATCTCTGGTTTAAAATAACAATTATAGATTTAAGTCTAGATTTTTGAGCCCCAGATCAACTCACTTCCTAGGAAAGTTTACATTAGACCTTAGGAAACCAGTATGGGTACTCCTCTTTGAATGCTACCTGATAAAATGTGGAAAACTAGCTTTGGGCACTAAATACTCCCTTGGTTGATCATTTTACTTGCAAATAAAAAGGGTATACACTGAATAAAGTTTACTAGCATGGGATAATAATAACTCTACCTTGTTTTTTTTTTTCTTCCAGGCAATAAAATGAAGAGCTTCTTGCTATGGTTTTCCATATCACCAAATTTGCTTCAGATTAATATTGCTTCAAAATCATAAACTTTAGTGAAGCAAGCTAGCTAGAATTTGTTAATTCAGTATAGTTGCCTTTGGGGGAATTATGGAAGGAGGCTGAAGAGAAAAAAAAAGTGTGCTCAGCCTAGTCTTAAAGAAGCAAGAATCTTAGATATTTGTGATTTTATCCCACGTGGTAAACTTTAAACAAAGATATGATGGTATTGGGTATCATTTATATTAAGCAGGCTAGAAAATTACTTGTTCAATTATTTGCCTCAGAGCAGAGTGATTGTTATGAATCTGTACTCTTAGCCAATATGCTCAGCAACACAGCAAAAAACACAAGACAATCAAAATATTCCATCAATGAGGCAGTTTACATGAGGCAAAAAAAATGATACCACTTGTGCCACTCTCTCTACAGTCAATGAGGGTGTTCCTTCTTATTCCTTGCCTTTAATCTCCATATTTTATAAAAATAAAAATGAATTAAGTTTTCAAACTAGTTGAGAGATAAAGCTTTTGGGGTTAGAGTCTGTAGCATATTTTGAATCTCAGTACGCTTGGTAATGAAATGAAAAGGCATTACAGTATATTACATTCAGGATCCACAGCTCTGAACTTCTCAGCATTCAGAGAACCACAGGTTGATTGCTCACCAAACCTACTGATTTGTTCTTTTCAACTAATCTCTACACTTTGGAAACTTCATTTGGTGCAACTTAATAAATGGCTAGCAACTCACTTTTAGGAAATGTGTGGATTTCTCCCCCAGAATGGTTAATTGTAAAAGAACAGTACTTGAACTATCTGATGCATAAATAATGTGCTTTCTCATGGCAATCCTAACAGTATTCCTATTCACATTCCTTTTAAAATAATTTTCAAAATGACGAGGTAGACAAAGCCTGAACAATGTTTTCAATCTCCAAACAGGATATAAACTACTCACTGTGGTCCACCTTTTTCAGTTAAAAGTTTAAAATATTATAGAAAGAAACTTGTTTTTTTTTATTTTTTAGTTTTTATTCTTAGATCCTTTTTACAAACCATTACTAATAGAGCATATGTATTTGAATTATCAAAGACAGAATTAGTCTAGATTTGAGTCACTTGTCTGATGGTATAAATGCAAAATAGTCTTCATATTGATGTTAATGCAACATGAAGAATAAATATTGTGAACTACCAAGACTGCATATGTGTACATATGCTTTCAAATGAACAGACTTAAAATTAGAACACTGACAACTAGCTATTCCATGTACCCTTGAGCTTAGCAATTTTTGTCATTCTAACAACTTGACTTTTTCTGGGTGTTTTTTTATGTGATGTTTTTTAAAAAGTTACATTTGTAATCATTGGCAATAATATTTAAACAGCAGGTATTAATAGGTGGTCTAAGAAGGCATAAAATGGAAGTCAGGGAGGTCTGGTAATAAACACTAGGCAAATTTCTAAGACATAGGTGATGCAAGGTGTTAACAGAAGGCAGAGGGTGAGGGTAGTCTGTCAGCACATAATAGATGAAGATCTAGTTAGGGCTGCCTCACTGCACAACTTCAGAGTCTACATTCATACCATAGTCTTCACAATGGTGTTCCCTGTAGTTGAGTATATAGCTTGCTTGGCCATATGGGACAGTCCTGAGGTTTAGGCAGATAAACATGCAGTGTCAGAGAAATCAGGTAGAACTTATCAAAAGTCAAGACATGGAAAATTAAATTACAGGTCTGTATTTTAGTCTCTAGGAATATATAATGATAAAGAAAATGTAAGAACAGAATTTCAAAAAAACCTAAAATACTTGGCAAAGGATCAAGCACCAAATAAAATAGAGGCTGTTATGAGTATTGATGAAGGCAGGAACCTACCTGATCATAGGAAACAAAGCAAGAAAGGGCTCAATTATTGTATAAAGTCAGAATGACATCCTTGGCAAGAGTACCTTGATGTTGAGCTATTGGCCAATGATTACTTACATACACTTTACTAGGTAATAGGACTATTTCCAGAATCTGTGGTAATTTTAAAACTATTGATAATAGGTAAACGACCTCCCTTTTGGAGTTCAGATGTATTAAAGGGCAGAACTTAGTCAAACTTTTAATGTACTAGCTTTTCTGTTTTATGCCTTGATCTGTAAACAATATTAAAATACAAATGTTGTCCAAGTCTCACAGCAAAAATCTACACAAAGATGACTGATCTGCACTACACCAAAGTGCTATGTATTACCAAACATGGAAAGAGAGAAAAAAAATCTGAATTGTTTAAAATAATGTTTCCCAAAATAAAAAATAAAATAATTTAAAATTAAAAAAATAAATGAAACTGTGTTTCTCATTTGAACTATTTTATGTTTCTTAGCTTTAAAAACCCTCCATCCTCACATTTAACTTGCTATCAAGTTCAGCTCACAGATACTTCAACTTGAAGAACTATTCAATTATATAACGTTTAATCTGGAGAAAGAAGATATTTGAAACCTTTTTCTTCACACAGGCTATTAAAGTGTTTACATATCTGATGAAGGCCTAGGGAATCACTAGAAAAGAATATAGGCAAAGGCAATTTTGCCAGATGCTGCACACTCTGGTTAAGTATTTAAAATTCAATTTTATTTGCAATAAAGCATCAAAATGCATCTATAGTGTTAAGAAGTATGAATTCATATTCACAGATCTGTGTGTATATTGTTAGATCAAAGAAAACACATCCAGCATTAAAAGTTGTGGAGTTTTTGATGAACATTCTCATGCATTGGTAAATCAGAACCCTGAAAATAACTTTGTGTTATCCATGCTTAAAGATGATACCGTTAGGATTTGGGAAAATGGTGATTTCATTAAAGCATTGAAGAACCTTGCTTAGGTTTAGGGATAAGGATTTAGGAGTTTAATTTTAGATATGCTGAATTTGAAGTGGCATGGAATACAAAAACGAATTTGTAACAACTGGTCAAGCACTTAGAAGTGAAAGTACTTGAGTTCAGATCCTAGCTCCACAATTTACTAATTTATGTGAACTTGGGTAAGTTATACCTCCTCTTCAAACTTATTATTTCATCTGTATAATGAGGATAATTAAAGTACCTACCTTATAGAGTTGTTCAGAGAGTCAAATAATTAGTACATGCAAAACCTTTGGAATAATGCCTGGCAATGCTCAATAACTAATATGTCTCATTGTTATTGGTATTACCTCTGCTATTTTTGTCTTTGCTTTTGTTGTTACTATTGTATTTAGAAAAAAAATCCAGCATATATTTACAAAAGCAATCAGATAGACAAAGATATTTGGACCTGGAATTAAATGTTTGATATGTCACTGATGGGCTTATGAGTATAGATTTAGTAGAATGGTAAGAAGAAATATCAGATGAAATGTATTTAAATTAGGGGTTGAGAACAGACTAGGGTGTTGGATACAGAAAGTAAATTCATAAAGAGAAAAGAAAGAAATAATGGAGAATTTAGAAAGGGCAATGGGGTCAAGTGAAGATGATTTTCAGGAAAAAGAAGACCTATGGGAGAAGCCATGACCTGTTAGTCACTATTTCAGTGAGTTCCATCTGCTCTCTTAGCTCAGGTAGCATACTAGTATTTCTCCCTTCTTCCCTTTATTCAACTTATACAATAAGTCCTAATGACTCAGCAGTTTTCAAACTCAATTATTTCCCTAACTCCTCCTCTTAATTTTGTGTTCCAATATCTACCTTACTTGTTTTGTTAATAAGCTTCTCTCTTCCTCAAACAGTGTAAGGAGGGGCTGTGTAACTTTCACAGAGGGCACAATTGTCCTCAAAGAGAGAACAAACAAAGGCTCTAATTTCCTCTGCATCTGTACTCAGCATGCTCTTTTAGATGACCTAATCTCAGAAGTAAATTTTCCACTGTGACCTCTAATTTTGTGATAAGATTCTTCTCAAGGTTACAATCTGGTTGCAGGTGCAAAATAATTTCATGTGAAGGAAAATATTCTAAATGGAATCTATGGCTCATCAAGCTGTCTCTGACTTTTCTTATTCACTTAAACACTGATTTTTTTTTCCCTTTACCAGAGAGAATAGGTAATGTGACAGTATAGCAACAGTAGTCATGACAGGGGCAAAGCTAGCTAAGAGTCTCAGGGTGGCTTTCATGATATAAATATGCTTTAATGGAATCTTTCTTGGTCCAGGGTATGGCCTTCAACCCTGAAGGTTATTTAACTATGATTCACTGAAATCTAAATAACAGGAGAACCATTTATGAATAAATTATGACTATAATATAACAGGTTTATGTTGTGGGTAGAAACTTTCTTCTACCCTCAAGGTTCCTTTAGCAGGTGTAATATAAGCCAATAAACATGAGACAAATCAGCATAAATATATATGTATTGGAAATTCACCTTTATGAGAGTCATAGACCCCACATACATGAGAAGTTCAAAGACAGAAAGAGAAAATGAGGTACAGATGACATTCTGAGCTAAGAATGACCTTGGGACTTCAGAGGGTAGGACAGTCATCCAATCTAATAAAAGAGAAACATGGTAATTAGTGTACAACCGCTACCCTTCCCATTGGCTAATCAGGGCAATATGCAAATTAACTGCCAGCCAAGATGGCAGCCAGCAGCCAGGCAGCTAGAAGCGAACATGAGGCTTGCTTGCTTCAGTGACGGAGGACTCCAAAATTCCCCGACTGCCGCTGCTGGCCTCTGAGCTGCAACTCTAAGTAACTACGTTAAAAATATAGAAGCTAAACAAGACCCCAGAAACCTGCTTTAGTCCGCTGGGCTTCAGCCAGCAGGATAGCAACATTGTTTCAAATACAGAAGGTAAACAAAGGCCAGAAACCTGCTTTCAGCATCGGAGGCCTAAGAGCTGGAGCCAGAGCTAAAGCTGGCCCAGAATTAAAAAACAAAGAAAAAAAGGAGCGGTTGGGAGCTTCAGTCACCCACCAGCCTGAAAAGAGCCCTCAGCCCCTCACCCAGACTGGCCAGGCACCCCAGTGGGGACTCCCACCTTGAAGGGTGTGTGACCAGCTGCAAACAGCCATCATCCCCTCATCCAGGCTGGCCAGGCACCCAAGCAGGACCCCCACCATGATCCAGGACACCCTTCAGGGCAAACCAGCCAGCCCCCACCCATGCACCAGGCATCTATCCTATATAGTAAAAGGGTAATATGCCTCCCAGCACAGGGATCAGCGGAGCCGCGAGGCCTCCTGGCACTGGGATCAGCATGACAGGGGGCAGCGCCCAAACCCCCTGATCACCCTGCGGCTCTGTGTGTGACAGGGGGCGGGGCCACAACCTCCCTATCCGCCCTGCTCTGTTCATGACAGGGGAAGGCGCCCCAACCCCCTCATCGGCCCTGCTATGTGCCTGATAGGGGGGAGCTCTCCAACCCCCTGATCGCCCAGCGGCTCTGTGTGTGACAGGGTGCAGTGCCCCAACCCCCTGATCAGCCCTGCTCTGTGTGTGACAGGGTGCAGTGCCCCAACCCCCCCACCCCCACAGGCCCTGCTCTGTGTGTGACGGGGTAGAGCCATAACCTACCCATTGGCCCTGCCCTGAGTGTGACAGTGGCGGCGCCCCAACCCCCTGATCAGCCCTGCTCTGTGGGTGATAGAGGGCAGTGCCCGAACCCCCCCTCCACGGGCCCTGCTCTGTGCATGATGGGGTAGAGCCATAACCTCCCCATCGACCCTGCCCTGAGTGTGACAGTGGTGGTGCCCCAACCCCCCTGATCAGCCCTGCTCTGTGGGTGATAGAGGGCAGTGCGCCAACCCCCTGATCCGCCCTGCTCTGTGAGTGACAGGGGGGAGATCCCCAACCCCCTGATGGGCCCTGCTATGTGCGTGACAGGGGGGAGCTCCCCAACCCCCTGATTGACCCTGCTCTGTGTGTGACAGGGTATGGAGCCCCAACCCCCCTGATGGGCCCTGCTCTGTGCGTGACAGGGGGTGGTGATGCAACCTCCCTATTGACCCTGCCTTGAGTGTGACAGGGGGTGGTGCCCCAACCCCCCAAACGGCCCTGCTCTGAGCCCGACCAGGGGCTGCACCTAGGGATTGGGCCTGCCCTCTGCCACCCGGGAGCAGGCCTAAGCCAGCAGGGCGTTATCTCCCGAGGGGTCCCAGACTGGAGAGGGCACAGGCCGGGCTGAGGGACCCCTCCTCCCTTCCCCAAGTGCACAAATTTTTGTGCACTGGGCCTCTAGTTGTAGGATAATAATAAGTGTTGAAAGTAGAAGTTTGCCTTGTACTATAGAAATGTTAAAAAGTTATCTCTGATAATCTCTTACTATGGGCAAGAACCCCAATTCACACTCTTCTAGGTAGTTAATGGAGGGGGCTCAGAAGTTTATCTTGAGCCCTCAGGGTTTTGGTTGCCTTTAGCTTAAAACAGTCTGCATAGCACAGAGAGGCACATTTTTGGGGTTACTCATTCTGAATCCCTATAATACTTATTTCGAGTGAAATCAAGGTACCTAGAATATCAAATTTGTAAATTCTGGTGAACATGGATAAAAAAAAAAACATAATTCTTTTCATTTAGAGTTTGATAAAAACTAATAAACTTCCCTTCTCCAAAATCCTAATGAAGAGGGAATATGCTAATTGATCCTCATGACATCGCAAAAATAGCAGCATCCAGAGCCAATAAGGAGGAAGTATGCTAGTTGACTGTCCTGACCTCAAAGATGGTGGCACCCACAGCCAATAAGGAGGGAATATGCCATTTGACTGCCCCGCCCTCAAAGATGGAGGAGCCCACCGCCATAAGATGGCTGGCAGGGGAGGGCAGTTAAGGGCAACCAGGCCAGCAGGAGAGGGCAGTTGGGGGAGACCAGCCCAGCAGGGGAGCACAGGTGGGGGTGACCAGGCTGGCAGGGGAGGGCAGTTCAGGGCAATCAGGCTGGCAGGGGAACAGGAGTAGATCAGCCTGGCAAGGGAGTGGTTAGGGGGTGATCAGGCTCGCAGGTAGAAGCGGTTAGGGGCAATCAGGCAGGGAGGTGAGCGGTTGGGAGTCAGCAGTCCCAGTTTAGGCCTGATCCCTGTGGGCCTTAATTGGCAGTCAGACATCCCCCAAGGGGTTCCAGATTGGAGAGGGTGCAGGCTGGGCTGAGGGACACCCCCCACCAGTGCACAAATTTCGTGCACTGGGCCTCTAGTCTTAGCTAATAAAGAGGAAATATGCAAATTGACTGTCAAACCATAATGGCCAGGATGGCTGCACCCACAGCGGAGGCAGGGATTCCATAACACAAGATGGCTGCACCCACAGCAGAGGCAGGGGTTTTGTAACACAAGATGGCTATGCCCATAGTGGAGGCCGAGTTCCTGTAACAGCCTTAATGATCAATCAGGAGGAACCTGAGGCTGCGTGGAGCTGGGCCAGGGCAGGGGACCTAAGGTTGTGCGCCCCCGGCCAGGCACCGGGCTATGGGACCTCAGGCTGCGCCCTCAGCCTGGGAGGGCATGATGGGGGGCCTCAGGCCACACCTCCTGGCCCATAGCTGGGCTGTGGGACCTGAGGCCATGCCCCTTGCCTAGCAGGGCTTGATAGGGGACCTCAGAGTGCAACCCCTGCCTGGTAGAGCTTGATGGGGGAACTCAGGCCATGCCCCCCACCGTGGTGCTGGACCAGAGGACCTGAGGCTGCACCACCCACCCAGCAGGACTTGATGAGGGACCTCATGGTGCACCCCCTGACTGGTGGAGCTTGATGGGGGACCTCAGGCTGCACCCCCCGCCCCAGTGCTGGACCGGAGGACCTGAGCCTGAACCCCTGCCCTGGTGTCAGGCCAGGGGACCTGAGGCTGAGCCCCCCATCATGCAGGGCTTGACTGGGGACCTCAGGCTGTACCTCCCTTCCACAGGGTTTGACAGGGGACCTCAGGCCGTGCCTCCCACCTGCATGGCTTGACAAGGAACCTCAAGGTGCACCCCCTGGCTTGGGCTGGGGGACCTCAGGCTGCACCCCCTCTCCTGGCGCCGGGCCAAGTGACCTGAGGCCATGCCCCCCACCTAGTGGGGCTTGACAGGGGCTGGGACCGGCCGGGTCTAAATCTACCAGGGTAACTCAAACTATGGCCCGTGGGCCACATGCAAATACAAATATTGTATTTGTTCCCATTTTGTTTTTTTACTTCAAAATAAGATATGTGCACTGTGCATAGGAATTTGTTCATAGTTTTTTTTTTAAACTATAGTCTGGCCTTCCAATGGTCTGAGGGACAGTGAACTGGCCCCTGTTTAAAAAGTTTGAGGATCCCTGATCTAGCCCAATGGGGGTGGGGCTGGCCAGGTCTGGGTCTCACGCAATTTTGAGGCACACGTGGGTGGGCGGGGACTTGACTCTGGTTCCCATGGCGTGCCCCAGATGCTGACAGGAGGAAAATTTTCATATACATTTTAATAATTTTATTTCATCTCTGACACTTCTATAGAGAAAAGGCAACTAGCAACATTAAAATATTTCCTCTAAATAATTCCCTTTTACTGTGCACAAATTTTGTGTACTGGGTAACTAATAGTATCATATTAGTACAAAATGGGACACCTGTGTACACTGTTTCAGGGTGTGCAATGCATAACTCTAGGGGGTGCAATTCACATTGTTATCTGTGTGAATGACACTCCATGGAGTTGTGTAGTACCCAAATTGTGAAGTTGAACACAGTAACTTTGATGATGCTATCTATGCCTCTCCTTTCTATGTGTGCATTCAGCTAACACCTGGTAATCTGTGCTCTTATATTCTAAGACATTACAACAAGCCTTCCATATTGAAACATGGTCCCTATTTTGTACATTACTTTCTGTTCATCACATTTTAGTGTGATGTCCTAATAACATAAAATGGTGGTTTTCAAAAATTATTACATAAAAAGAAAGAAAAATAACCCTTGTTTAAAATGTAACTTCCATATACCTGCATCCAGGTACTTACTCCTTTTCCATAGGTCTGAATAGATCCCAGAAATCCACATTAAAAAAAAAAAAACACACACTCCTGGTGGTTCTAAAGTAAGTGGTCCATGAGAAACACTGACTAAAATGTAGATTAATGCCATCAATTACCCTTTTTCAAAGCACTCTCTAAGATGTGATACTACTGATCAGGTTTTCCTTACATAACTAATGTCATCCATGCCATAGACATTTTTGACCATTTCAGTAAAATATATGCAACTTTCTCTGATCACATCTATCTCTAAAGGTCGTGACTCTTAGTCCATGGGCTCCACTGATACTTAAACAACACTTCAAAATGTACTATTTTAGAGAGATGTTAGAAATTCAGTGTGAATCTTTTCATTTCTTGCTTGAGAATTTTATTTAGCCTAATTCTATTCTGGTGACTGCCAAATGCTCACAGCATGGCTGATTTCCAGTCAGTATTCTCCTTAGACTAAAATATCTTATTTTTGATCATTTTCACTGCATGATTGCTTCTACTTGATAGGTTAAATCTGGTTTTCTTGTCTGCTTACATCCTTAACCTCTTCTAGAGATATTATTGTTTAGATTCTCAATAATGTTCATAATACTTTCTCCTTTACTATCACTTAAAACTTAATTAACATACAATTTAAATTCTTTTCAAAATCATTAATGAAGACATTAGCCGAACACAGAAATAACATCATCTCTCTGCAACTAGAAATAATGTCATCTAGCAAACAAGACTCATATTTCAATTGCTTCAGCTCTATTTCAAGGTTTCTACAAATATAGAACTACTTATTGGTAACAAATACATATATAGGAAAAAATATTTATTCAAAACAAGACTCCATATGTATGGAGAACACTCAATAATCAGAAAAGTAAAATTTCAATCAAATACCTAAAATCAAACCAATAATTAAGTTTTGTGGTGATTTCAATGGGATGTGGTATAATAATCCAACATGCTCCCTTCTGAAGGGTCCTACAATTTTCATAATTATTGACATATGAAGATAGAGGTTGTCTTCTCCAAGCCCTGAGAAAATTCTTGTTCTATGTCTTATGAATTTAAGCAGCCCAATTTTAGTCAGTAGATTCAATATGATATGAAGTCATCTTTGTTAGATTCACTCAGATCTCATGCTCCTGTTCAACTAGTCATCTTTTTTTCTTGTGTGATCAAAATTTATAACTGGAATCTGTATGATTTCCACATGTCTCAATGTTCAGAGTGAACCAATTTCACCAAGACTGGGACTTTTCTTAACTGTTCTCCATGGGCAACATTTGAAATCAAACACAAATGAAAAGCCACAGTAACTGCTAGAATATCTCCCTACCATCCTGAAATCCTGTTCTCAGACTTTTCAGACTTCTGTTGTTCATTTCACACATTAGTTATATATTATAATTGACTTAGGCTGCCTCTGTCAGAGAAGGTTCCCCTGACACAGTGACATTTAAGCTAACCTCTGAAGTTAGTTGAAAGAAACAAGGAGGGGAAAGAGCATTTCAGGCAGAAGTACATGATAACTAAAGCCTACCCAACATTTTCCTTGCATGTCTAATAGGCATATCATATTTTAAATTAGACAAAATCAGAACCTTTTATTCTTCCCTTCCTACCACCATCATTGCCAACACTGTATATTCCAAATACTGTTAATACACGATGGTTCAAAAGTTCATCTATTTATCATTTCTTTTTAGATTTTTTTTAAATTTAATTTTTGGAGATCCTTACATTGTCATATATGCTGGATATATTTTTCCCAATATTGTGGTTTCCCTTCAACTTTGATTATGGTAATTTTCACTACACAAATCCTTTTATTTTATACATCAAATGTACCATTTTTTCCTTTATGGTTTCAAAATTTTCCTAGTTATACTAATAAATATCTTCCTCAAAAATGATATTTCTATTCATCTATATCTTTATTCCTATTTTCTTTACTTTTTAACAAGTAAATCCTTGATCCATCTGCAATTTGTTTTGATGCAAGAAGTGAGATAGGGATCTACAAACTACTATTTATTGAGAATCTACTATGTGTCAGGCACATACATTATTTAATTGTGATATAAGCATTATTATGCTCTTATACAGATGAGGAAACTAATGTTCAGAGAGCTTGAGTAACAAGCTAGAGGTCACACAGCCAGTAAATGGCAGAGCATGGGAATGAACTTAGGAATTATTCCAAACCCCATGCTTATTTTACCAAACTATTGAGTTGTGATGGTAGTAAATGAACAAACAAGTGTTAGTGAAGACGTGGAGAAAAAGGAACCCTTGTGCACTGTTGGTGGAAATGCAGACTGGCACAGCCACTGTGGAAAGCAGTATGGAGTTTCCTCAAAAAATTAAAAATGGAACTGCCTTATGATCCAATGATTCCACTTCTGGAAATACATCCAAAAAAGCCTGAAACACTAATTAAAAAGAATATGTGCACCTCTATGTTCATTGCAGTGTTAATTACAATAGCTGAGATTTGGAAGCAGCCCAAGTGTCCATCAGTAGATGAGTGCATAAAAAAAGTGATACATTTATACAAAATAAACTAACAAACAAAATAGAAGCAAATTCACAGATACAGAGAACAGCCTGACAGCTGTCTGAGGGGAGAGGGGTTGAGAAGGCTGGGTGAAAAATGTGAAGAAATTAAGCAAAAACTCATAGACAGACAATAGTATGGTGATTATCAGATGGAAAGGGGGGTGGGAAAAGTAGGAGAGGGTATAGGAGGGATAAATTATGATGTCAGGAGACTTGACTTGAGGTGGTGAACACACAGTACAATATACAGATGATATATTATAGAATTATACACCAGAAACATATACATTTTTATTAACCAATCCACCCCCAGTAAATTCAAATTTAAAAAGATGAGAGATAAGTATTGTGAGGACGTGAAGTAAAGGAAACACTTGTGCAATATTGGTGGAAATGTAAATTCCTACAGTTACTATGGAATACAGTATGGAGGATCTTCAAAATATTAAGAATAGAACTGGTAGTTGTCATAGGCAGAGGATGGGGTAGTAAAAAAAGGTACAAACCTTCAGTTATAATATATCAATGCCTTTTTATGTAAAAAAAGTTACATGTGAGAGATGCATAACAATAAAAAAATCATATGATAAAGAAGTGTTTGATGAATAGGCCTCATATCCATATAAAACACTATGAAATCAAATATACAATAGATATGTAGTTTGAAACAATCTCTCCACACCATAGTGCCAATTTAAAAATCTCTGACCAGATGATATTTGCAAACAGTAGCTCTGACAAAGGTTTAATTTCCAAAATATATAAAGAATTTGTAAAACTCAACACCAAACAAATAAACAATCCAATCAAAAAATGGGCAGAGGACCTGAAAATACACCTCTCCCAAGAAGGTATATAAACAACCAATAGATATATTAAAAGATGTTCAACCTCACTGGCAATCCAGGAAATGCAAATTAATACTATAATGAGATACCACCTTACACCAGTTAGAGTGGCCATTATCAACAAGATAAGCAACAACAATGTGGGAGAGGCTGTGGAAAAAATGAACCATCATTCAGTGCTGGTGGGAATGTAGACTGGTACAACCACTATGGAAAGCAGTCTGGCAATTCCTCAAAAAATTAAAAATTGAGCTACCATACCATCCAACAACCCCACTCCTGGGTATATACCCAAAAAACTTGAAATCATTTATACACAAAGATATATGCACCCCTATGTTCATTGCAGCATTATTCACAGTGGCCAAGAGTTGGAAACAGCCAAAGTGCCCTACAATAGAGGACTGGATAAAGAAGATGTGGTATAGATATATAATGGAGTACTACACAGCCATAAGGGAGGATGAAATAGCATCATTTAAAACAACATGGATGGACCTTGAGAACATTATGCAAAGTGAAATAAGTCAAGCAGAAAAAGCTAAGAACTATATGATTTAACTCATATGTGGAATATAAAATTGAAACTTATTAATACAAACAGCAGTGTGGTGGTTGCCAAAGGAA
Source organism: Myotis myotis (assembly GCF_014108235.1). Taxonomy (NCBI): domain Eukaryota; kingdom Metazoa; phylum Chordata; class Mammalia; order Chiroptera; family Vespertilionidae; genus Myotis; species Myotis myotis. The sequence continues at coordinate 39,712,164 of NW_023416346.1, forward strand.
GGGGGGGTGGAGGAAGAAAGAGATCCTAATATGAGGTGACAGGAGAAGATTTGACTTTGGGTGGTAGGCACATGGTCCTATATACAGATTTTATAAATTAGTAATTCACACATGAAACCTATATGTTCATGTTGACTAATGTTACCCCAATAAAATAAAAATAAATAAACAAACAAATCAATTAATATCTCCCACCAATTAAAAAAACCTTCATGGGAGGGTTCACATACCATTCATTTTTTAACTGAACAATAGCACCAAAACAAAGCTTGGTATATAGTACTATTTCAATACATTATAAAATTTTGTAACTGAAACTAATTTGGTAAACCATCCTGTTTAGAGATCAAACTGTATGGGAATGAAAACTCTGCCACACAGGAGAAACTTTTCAATAGACAGAAAATTATGCTTGATATTTAACTCCAGAGACAGTTTTACTCTAAGGCAGACATTTTATAGAAGCCATGTTTGGTATTTTTCCCTTTGATATAAAAAAGGCATTTTTCAAAAGCAACCCATATATCAGTTCCACAGCATCTCTTACATTTTCATAGCACATAATGTCATCCAACAATTTTATGTTAATTCAAAGTCTTTTTGAATAAACTAATTTACTCTGCCTAGAAGTATCACTATGGTCTACCTCCATGAAAGGGTGGAATAGTCCTTTGGGCAATATTATAAACAAGACATTTTATTTTGCATAAACACATGCCAATTTTATTATTAAATGTATGTTACCCAGGGCATATTAATTATTTTTTAATCAACAGCAAAGATACTGGACCCTCACATATTAATGTGAGAATTCAATCAAGAATTAGACATGTATTGCCTTTGAAGCTTATTAGATACATTTGAAAAGCCATGTATGGAAATATGTTTAAATTCTATACTATAATTATAGTAGAGGCCTGGTATACAAATTCATGCATGGGTGGGGTCCAACAGGCCTGATGGGGGCCTATTAGGTGGGGCTGGCCATGGGGTCTAATGCTGGAAGCTATAGCTTTCCTCCAGCTAGAGCTAATTATACTTTAAGGATGGCCAAAAGAAAATGCACAACAGAATTGTTTTGCATTTCATGTGCCATGAGACGAAGTTGTTTATGTGTTGTTTGCAAACGTATATCAAGATGGATGATGGCCCTTTAATGATTTTTGCGTTTTTCCCAGTTTCCCAATATGATCTTAATGTTTGTTTCTTTAAAGGTTTTTATGTTTTTGAATGTGCCTTCCCTTTGCTGTTAATCCTGGCAGCCTGCAGGTGAGATTGAAAGCTCACCTAATCTGCAAGGCACCACAATTTCACAAAATCCCTACCCAGCCTCTCTACATTCCTCAGTGAAGGGCCACCATCCCATTAATGCTTAGGTCACCTTATTGACTAATTTGGAAGGTATCGTGGGGCTACGGGCTATGGAGGGAGAATCCCACACCTTGGCTATAGTATTAGCAGAGCCCTCTGGAGACTATGGTTGGGGACAGAAGGGACTGATAATTATTATCTTGTGTTTTCACTAAATGTACATGCACCAGGAAGCCAGGTAGTGACTTAGGGGTGTTGGGAGCCACTCTGGGGCTGGGCCAGCTGGGGCAAGGGGCCATGGGTGGTTTTCTGGCTGACCCCACCCCCAATAAGGGTGGGGGGCCCGCTTGGGGGTGGGGCCAGCCAAGGCGAGGGGCTGCAGTCATTCCAGTTGTTCCAGTCATTTTGTCATTGGTCACTGGGCTTTTATTATATAGGATTCTTATTCATACTATTAAATTAATGAGTATTTAATATTAGAACAACAGAAGTCAGGGTATATGGATATGCTTAATTAATATATAATTTAATTTATTCAAACAATTAACATTAATTTAGTTCCCACTGTGAGTTCTGTGTTGGAAGATTAAACACATGAATTGTTCTAAGTGAAATCATATATATATATCAGTATAAAGTAAAAATAATATGTATAATAAGGAAATATCATGATGATTAAAAAAAGAAAAGACTGCATCTTGCTGTGAAAATCAAGAAAAGCTCCAGGAAAAGATGGCAGCTGGCAGGATGGCAGTGAGGTGGAGAGTATGAGAGAGTGAGGGAGTAAAAGGGGCGTGTGTGGACATGTGGTGTGTGTGTGTGTGTGTGTGTGAGTGAGGGACAGTTAGATCCTGCAGGACTTTTGGGGGCTGGCGGACTGGGCTCTTTTAGATGGGGAGCACCTGCTATTGCTGCAAGCACTCTCGGGGCATCTGGCTCTGGCACAGAAACCACACCATCTTGAAAGGAAGAGCTGCTGTGACTAGGAGCCCAGCCTCACCACCACCCAGACTGGCCTCAGACAACAACCAGGCCCATACAGCCACTCTGGCCAAAGACTTACTACTACAGCTACAGACCTATGGACAACAGGACTCCAGCCTTTCTGGCCCCAGGCTCCTGTGAGTCCTGGAGTGCACAACCCTCTGCCCTGATCCACCACTTCCACACACGTGCTCTGCATCCCAGTGCCTGGGCCCTCCAGTGACTCTAGGGGTGTGCGACCCTCATTTTGAGTCCTCTGCTTGAGCCAGAGGCCCCATGTGGCTTGGCGCCTGGTCCCTTCAGTGACAGCAAAAATAGGGAGACAAAGAAACAACCCCCAAAGGAAAGAAAAGGTGGAATCGCCAGAAAAGGAACTAAATGAAATGGAGGCATGCAACTGTCAGAAAAAAGAATTCAGAGAAATGGTCGTACAGTTCATAAACAGGACAGATGAGAAAATCAACAACCTATGTAAGAATCAAGTGAAAATGAAAAATGATATAGCTACAATACAAAACACAATGGAAGGATTCAACAGTAGACCAGAAGAAGCAGTGGAATGAATTAGTGAGTTAGAAGACAGGACAGAAAAAAAAAAATCTGAACAGCAATTGAAGGATAAAATTAGAAAGCAGAAGTAGAGCCTATGGGAGCTTTGGGACAACACGAAATGAAGTAACATACATATAATAGGGGTGTCAGAAGGAGAAGAAGAGGAACAAGGACTAGAAAACCTATTTGAAGAAATAATGACAGAAAACTTATCTGATTTGGGGAAGAAAAAAACTCACACAAGCACAGAGAGTCCAAAACAAGATGAACCCCAAAAAATCCACACCAAGACATGTAGTAATTACAATGAAAAATGTCAACAACAAAGAGAAAATTTTAAAGGCTGAAAAAGAGAGGCATAGAGTTACCTACAAAGGATCTCCATTAGATTATCAAATGATTTGTCAACAGAAACACAGCAGGCCAGAAGGGAATGAATGAAGTATACAAAGTGATGCAAAGTAAGGGACTGAATCCAAGAATATTCTATCCAGCAAGGCTATCATTCAAAACTGAAGGAGAAATCAAGAGCTTCTCAGATTAAAAAAAAAAAAAAATGAATAAGGGTGTTTATCACTACCAAGCCAGCAATGCAAGAAATGCTAAAGGGATTATTGTAAAAGGAAGAAATAGAAAGGGAAGAAGGAACACAGGCATAATGAAAAAAATGGCTACAAACAAGTATCTATCAATAATAAACATAATGGACTAAATGCTCCAATCAAAAGACATAGAGTGGCTGAATCGATAAGAAACATGACCCATATATATGCTCTACAAGAGACCCACCTCAAAATAAGGGACTCATATGAACTTAAAGTGAAGGGATAGAAATATTTTTTTCAGGCAAATGAAAATTTTAAAAAAAGCTGGGCTAGCAATACTTATATCTGAAAAAATAGGCCTCAAAGTGAAGATCATAACAAGAGGTAAGGAAGGCCACTGTATAATACTACAGGGATCACTACAACAAGACGATATAACTCTGGTAAACATATATGCACCCAATGCAGGAGCATCCAAATACATAAAAAAAAAACTTCTGGAAGATATCAGGGGAGAGATTGACAGAAATACAATCATAGTAGGTGACTTTAATACCCCATTAACATCACTGGATAAATCCTATAGACAAAAAATCAGCAAAGAAACAACAATCCTAAACGACTCACCAGATCAGATGGACTTAATCGACATCTTCAGAATATTTCACCCCAAAGCTACAGAATATACATTCTTTTCAAGTGCACATGGGACATTTTCAAAGATAGACAAGATACTGGGACACTGGCAAATTCAATTCAATTTCACAAAGATTGAAATCATATCAAGCATCTTCTCAGATCACAGTGCCATAATATTAGAAATAAACTACAGTAAAAACAACCAAAAAAATGACTGGTTTACCAAAGAGATCACAGTAGAAATTAAAAATGTCCTGGAAACAAATGACAATGAAAACACAAAAATCCAAAATCTATGGGACACGGTGAAAGCAGTTCTGAGAGGGAAGTTCATAGCATTATAGGCCTACCTCAAAAAAACAAGAAAAACTGGTAAGTAATTATCTAACTCTACAACTTAAAGAATTAGAAAGACAGCAACAAGAAAAGCCCAGAGTGAGCAGAAGGGAGGAAATAAAAAGATCAGAGCAGACGTAAATAACAGAGAAACAAACAAACAAATAAAAAAAACAATACAAAAGATAAAACCAAGAGCTTGGAAGGATAAACAAGATTGATGAACTTCTAGCCCAGGCACACCAAGAAGCAGAGAGAGAGAGGACCCAAATAAACAAAATCAGAAATGAAAGAGGAGAAATAACAACATACCTCACAGAAATATGAGAATCATTAAAAAAAATACTATGAACAAATCTATTTCAACAAACTGGTCAACCTAGAAGAAATGGGCATATTCCTAGAAAACTCTAACCTTCCAAAACTCAATCAGGAAGAATAAAAAATCGGAATATGCCAATAACTATGAAAGAATTGAAGCAGTAGAAAACAAAACAAAAACAAAAAAACTTCCAGCAAAAAAAGAAGCCCTGGAACAGACAGCTTCACAGAGGAGTATTAGCAAACATTCAAGGAAGAACTAAAAACTATCCTCCTCAGACAATTCCAAAAAATTCAAGAGGAAGGAACATTTCCAAGCTCTTTCTATGAAGCCAGCATTACTCTAATTTCAAAACCAGATAAACACACTACAAAGAAAGATAATTACAGGCCAATATCTCTGATGAACATAGATGCTAAAATCCTCAATAAAATCTTAGCAAATCAGAAACAGAATTACATTACAAAGATCATACACCATGATCAAGTGAGATTTATTCTGGGGATTCAAGGATGGTACATCGGCAAATCAATAAATACGATACATCACATAAACAAATTTAAAGACCAAAATCACATAATCATATCAATTGATGCAGAAAAAGTATTTGACAAAATGGAACACCCTTTCTTGATAAAAACTTTTAGCAAAATGGGAATAGAGTGATCATACTTCAACATAATAAAACCCTTATACGACAAACCTACAGCCAACATCATATCAATGGACAAAAACTAAAACCATTTCCACTAAGAACAGGAACAAGACAGGGATTCCCACTCTCACCACTCCTGTTTGAAATAGTACTGGAAGTGCTGGCCATAGCATTCAGACAAGGAGAAGAAATAAAAGGCATCAAAATTGGAAAAGAAGAAGTAAAACTGTCCTTATTCACAGATGACATGATATTGTACATAGAAAACCTTAAAGACTCCATAAAAAAACTACTAAATTTATTAAATGAAATTGGCAATGTAGGAGGAGTCAAAATTAACACCCAGAAATTTATGACTTTTTTATACACCAATAATGAACTCACAGAAAGGGAAACAAACAAACAAAAATTCCCATTTACCATTGCACTAAAAAATTAAGATACCTAGGAATAAACTTAACTAAGGAGGTAAAAGTTCTATACTCAGAACATTACATGACATTGAAAAAAGAGATAGAGGAAGACATAAACAAATGGAAGAATATATCGAGTTCATAGATTGGTAGAATAAACATCATTAAAATATCCATACTACCCACAGCCATCTATAGATTTAATGCAATCCCCATTAAAATACCAATGGCATATTTCACAGATGTAGAACAAACTCTCCAAAAATTCATATGGAATAAAAAAAGACCCCAAATATACACAGCAATCTTGAGAAAGAGAACAAAGTTGGAAGGATCACAGTACCAGATATCAAGCTCTATTACAAAGCCACTGTTCTTAAAACTTCCTGGGACTGGCACAAGAACAGACATATAGACCAATGGAACCAAACAGAGAACCCAGAAATCAACCCAAGCCATTATGCTCAATTAATACTTGACAAAGAAGGCAAGAGCATATAATGGAGTCAAGACAGTCTCTTCAGTAAATGGTGCTGAGAAAATAGGACAGATACATGAAAAAAATGAAATTAGAACACCAACTTTCATCATACACAAAAATAAACTCAAAATGGATAAAGGACTTAAATGTAAGACGGGAATCTATAAAAATCTTAGAAGAATCCATCAGCAGCAAAATATCAGACATGTCGTAGCAATATCTTTACTGATACAGCTCCTAGGACAATGGAAAATAAGGAAGGAGAAAATAAACAAATGGGACTACATCAAAATAAAAAGCTTCTGTACAAAATAAAAAGAAAGCATGAACAAAACAACAAGAAAGCCCACTGCATGGGAGTACATATTTGCCAATGTTATACCCGATAAGGGCCTAATCTTCTAAATTTATAGGGAACTCATATAACTTAAAAAAGGAAGATAAACAATCCAATCAAAAAATTGGCAAAGCACTTAAATAGACACCATTCAAAAATGTACAGACAGAAGGCCAAGAGACATATGAAAACATGCTCAAAGTCAGTAATCATCCCAGAGATGCAAATCAAAATGACAATGAGATACCATCTTACACCTGTCAGAATGGCTATCACCAACAAATCAACAAATGACAAGTGCTGGTGAGGATGTGGAGAAAAAGAAATTATTGGGCACTGCTGGTGGGAATGCAGACAGTTGCACCCACTGTGGAAAACAGTATGGCTTTTCCTCAAAAAATTAAAAATGGAACTCCCATTTGACCCAGTGATCCTACTTCTAGGAATATATCCCAAGAAAACAGAAACACGAATCAGAAAGGTCATATGCACCCCTATGTTCAAAGCAGCACAATTTACAATAGCTAAGATTTGGAAATAGCCTATGTTTCCATCAGCAGATGAGTGGATTCAAAAACAGCGGTACATCTACGCAATAGAATACTATGCTGCTATAAAATAAAAAAAAAGAACTCTTACCATTTGCAACAGCATGTATAGACATGGATATCATTATGCCAAGTGAAATAAGCCAGATGGAGAAAGATAAATATCACATGATCTCATTTATTTGTGAAATATAATGAACATAAACTGATGAACAAAAATACACCCAGAGACAGAGAAGCATGGAACAGATTGTCAAACTTCAGAGAGAAGGCAGGGGAGAGAGGGGGGAGTAAGAGATCAACCAAAGGACTTGTATTCGTGCAAATAAGCATAACCAATTGATGCAGACAGTAGGGGGGTGAGGGCATGTGCTGGGTTGTGGGAGCAGATGGGGGGAGCTCAATGCGGGAAAAAGGAGACATATGTAATACTATATGTAATACTTTAAACAATAAAGAATTTAAATTTTGAAAAAAAAATCAAGGATAGCTCCATGGAGGAGGTTGCATTTTAACTGGTCCTTGATAAACATATAAAATTTAGATATACTATTATGGGAAATGAGAGCATTCCAAGAGGAAAGAATAGCAAATATATACATGTGGGGAAGCCCAGGGAATTTATGAGAAAATGTGAATAGTTCAGTTTTGCTGAAGCTTAGAATTTGTGAAACAGGATATTCATAAGCCTGAAAACCTAGACTCAAGCCTCATGGAGATGATCCATAGATATAAATATCAGGAGTACAGACTTCACTCTACAATCCACTGGGAGACATTGTTGATTTCTAAGCAATGAAGTGGCATTAACATTATTAACCTGACAGAAGAATATAGTAAAAACTAGAAATAAATAGATCTTTATTTAAAGGTAAATTTATATTTTTAAGGAAATGAAAAATGAGAGTCAGAACTAGTTTAGTGGCAATGAAATGGGATAAAAAGTATTAAGAGAAATCCCAGAAATGTAAACAATAGGATTTGGCAAGTGATATCCTATCTAATAAAAGAGAAACATGGTAATTGGCATACGACCGCTACTCTTCCCATTGGCTAATCAGGGCAATATGCAAATTAACTACCAGCCAAGATGGCAGCTGGCAGCCAGGCAGCTTGAAACTAACATGGGGCTTGTTTGCTTCAGTGACGGAGGAAACCAACGTTCCCCACCTGCCTTGCAAGGCTTCAGCAGGAACGCAACATTGTAGGCAAAGGCCAGAATCCACCGGGCTTCAGCCAGCAGGATTGCAACATTGTAAGCAAAGGCCAGAAACCTACTTTCAGCAGCGGAGGCCTAAGAGCTGGAGCCAAGCCTCAAAGCTAAAGCTGGCCCAGAATAAAAAAAGAAAAAAGAAAAAAAGGAGCGGTTGGGAACTTCAGTCACCCCCAGCCTGAAAACAGCCCTCAGCCCCTCACCCAGACTGGCCAGGCACCCCAGTGGGGACCCCCACCCTGATCCAGGACACTCTTCAGGGCAAACCAGCTGGCACCCACCCGTGCACCAGGCCTCTAGCCTATATAGTAAAAGGGTAATATGCCTCCCAGCACCAGGATCAGCATGACAGGGGGCAGCACCCAAACCCCCTCATTGCCCTGCGGCTCTGTGTGTGACAGGGGGCGGGGCCACAACCTCCCTATCCACCCTGCTCTGTTCGTGACAGGGGAAGGTGCCCCAAACCCCTGATCAGCCCTGCTCTGTGCCTGATAGGCAGGAGCTCCCCAACCCCCTGATCGCCCTGCAGCTCTGTGTGTGACAGGGTGCAGTGCCCCAAGTCCCTGATCGGCCCTGCTGTGTGTGACAGGGTGCAGTGCCCCAACCCCCCCCCCCCCCGTGGGCCCTGCTCTGTGTGTGACGGGGTAGAGCCATAACCTCCCCATCGGCCCTGCCCTGAGTGTGAGAGTGGCGGTGCCCCAACCCCCTGATCAGCCTTGCTCTGTGTGTGATAGAGGGAGGCGCCCCAACCCCCTGATGGGCCCTGCTCTGTGCATGATAGGAGGCAGAGCCCCAACCCCCTGATGGGCCCTGCTCTGTGAGTGACAGGGGGCAGTGCCCCAACCCCCTGATTGGCCCTGCTCTGTGCGTGACAGGGGGTGGCACCGCAACCTCCCCATGGACCCTGCCTTGAGTGTGACAGGGGACAGTGCCCCAACCCCCCAATCGGCACTACCCTGAACGTGACTGATGGTGGCATCACAACCTCCCAATAACCCTGCTCTGTGCATGACAGGGGGCGGCACCCCAACTCCCCAATGGGCCCTGCTCTGAGCCTGACCAGGGGCTGGACCTAGGGATTGGGCCTGCCCTCTGCCACCAGGGAGCAGGCCTAAGCCAGCAGGTCGTTATCTCCCGAGGGATCCCAGACTGAGAGGGCACAGGCTGGGCTGAGGGACCCCTCCCCCCCCCCGAGTGCACAAATTTTTGTGCACCGGGCCTCTAGTTATAAACCAAATACAGGAAATAATTAATTAATATGATTCAGGTTTTAAGCCTGACTAACTGGAACAATACTGGAAACTTTGAACAACAGGGCATTCAAAAGACAGAAAAGTTTGGGAGAGGAAAAGATGGGTCCCATAATTATCTGATCTTGTTTCTTATTTTTCATTGTTATCTGAACAATATCATATTAATTGTTACAATATTATATATTGAATGCCTATCATTGCCAAACTAAGTGCTTTACAAATATGATATATTACCTCATTTGGTCCTCACAACAACTCTTTGAAGAAGAAAATGTTTGTTGCCAGTGTGGTGGTGCTGAAGTGAGCCTCCCCCCACCAAGAACTAAAAAATGGGGGAAATAAAATTGCCCTATGATAATCAAACAAAAGGATATATAACTAATGGATCAGAGAGAATGTACACAGTTTCTTATGGAGACAGAAGATCCAAGCCAGCAAGAGTTTATAAATTGCTGGAATGTATTAATATAGCTAATGGAAAATTGTCGGTTAAAAGCGAGTTTAGCAAGTTGGAAGTATAGAAAACATATAGTGATAGAAGGATACATTAGCTTTCTAGGGAAGAAGAAACTTTGGTTAGTGATATTTGAAAAATCCCATCCAATAGGCAAGAATATTGCTGTAATAAAATGAATAATTTAATCTATCCCTTCTTGATATATTGGATATTTCAGTTCAACTAAAGTTTCTCCTCATCATTCCATGCTAACCAACCAATCTTGTGAATATGACTTCATTGTAATTGATATCTAACAGCCTTTTTTCACTGTTCTGTATCTCTAACTTTTGGTAAAGCATCTTCTCACCCACATTACCGCACCCCACCCCACATTATTCTACCTTGTCATTCACAGTCCATGTAGTTTAGAGGGACTGATTCTAGCCTCTTCTTCCATGGATGGATACAGCTCATGCCTGGCTAATGAAAGCATTCCCCTACATTGGCTTCAGTGACTGGTTCAGTGATGGGCACATAATACAAGGTTGAACAACAAAGCCATATTCAGGACATTGGCTTGAATCATAGAGTAATAAGTGGATGTGAACCTAAAGTTGCCAGGGGCCAGCTTTGCCTGAGAATAAAGCCAATTCAGAAGGAGAGAGAAGGACTGAGTGCTGAGGATATTATTTGAGGCCCTGGATCCAACCCTAAAGTTTAAAAAATATGTTTATGTTTTTTTATTGATTTTATAGAGAAAGGAATGGAGAGGGAGAGAGAGAAACATCAATGTGAGAGAGAAACATCAATTGGTTGCCTCCTGTATGCACTCCAACTAGGGACCAAACCATAACCTGGGTATGTGTCCTGACTGGGAATCAAACCAGTGACCTTTCGGTGCACTGGACAATGCTCAACTAACTGAGCCATACTAGTGAGGGCTCTACCCCTGAACTTTTAATTCATTTTGAGCAAAACATTCTCCATGTTAGAAAATAATAATACCACACCTAGATCTAATTATATATGGATATATCTTGTAATTCCTAGATACTTATTCCTAACTTGGAGATAAGAAAAAACTAAAATTAAAAAAAATGTATCGGTATATTTTACAATCTTTTTTGAAGAGATTGTCCATTGTGTAATGTTACCACCATATATATATATATATATATATATATATATATATATATATATTCTCCAGGCAGTGAAATCTTTGTACAATTTTAATTTTAATTTTAGGGTTAAGGAAGTTTATTTCTAAAGACACATTTTGTATTTCATTCCATGCAATAATGAGATAAATATAACCCAATATATTTCACTTTTCCCTTGGCTTCCAGGATACTCAGAACCAAATTTCATATTCAAAACTTGAATGAGGTACTAACTTATTTAAGATTTCTAAAACATGTATCTCTCTTTCTTCCGATGGTTTCTGTGCTTTCCTTGTTAACATTTTAATTGTCCTATTTTAAAGATATTGTAATATTCAAACTACTTTGTATATTTTTTAGATTAATGAAATGTGATATATTTATTAAAGTTAAACTCTAGGTTCCTTTTTAGCTCTGAGATTATCAATAATATATTGTAAATGCACACAGAATCTCATTTTGATCCATAATTTCTTTGACTAAGAGAAAACTATAGAAAGAAACTTTAGAGGTCATCTGTTATAGGTAAATCCCTTTATTTTGCACATAAAGATTAAAATTTTGCTCAAGGTTATATAGCTAGTTATAATCAATCAGAGATTAGCACCCAGATTACCCAAATCCTAATTTCCAATCTAATATTCTTTTTATCTACTCTATCGTATCCAAAATAAAAAGTAATTTGAATAACCAATTCCAGCCAAGGAACATATCTTCTCTCTTGGATCCCTATCAGTAAGTACTGCTCTTCCTAGAAATGAAGCTCTATTTCATTTCCAAATTAACTATAACTATAGCTATAACTATAACAACTATATATATATATATATATATATATATATATATATATATATATATATACATATTTTAATTAATTCTAAACAAAAATTCAATTGTTTGGACCATCATATTGCACCAGTCTGCTTTTTCAATAATGGGATCCTTATTTTTGTTTAGGTAGATCCCTTCACCTCCAATGGCTAAAATTAATACATGATTTTTTTTACTGCCCTTATCTTTCTATTGCAAGCCTGCACTGAAACAGAGAATCTTGTCAAATGTATTAGTATGCCCTTACCTCAGAGAATTCTGATGTCTGCTCAGCATAATGAGGAGTGGGGTGTCTAGTTCTTGAAAGTTAATTGGAGTTGGCTGACCTAAATTTTGAAGCTTTATGTCTTGACCTTTTCTTAAATGAACACACATCTCAAGCTTACAGAGGAAAGGTGGGGGTTGGGGGAACTGAGTGCAACAACCTGCTGCTGAACTGCTGGCTGTTCTCGCTTATAATTCCACCATGCCTTCAGCTTGTACAGAACTTTCAAGGCTCAGATGGTTATTTTATCCTTCCTAGGTTCTATAAACATGAGTTGAAATAAAATGCCCCACATTTTGATGATAAAGCAACTGAGACCCAGAGTTCAGAGAGAAGAAGGCAATAGGCAGGAAAAGGCAAGAGGCTTTTGAGTCTGTCTTTTATAAACAACTCTTCCTCTAGCCATTAACAATAGCTGAAAGGCAGGATCAGCCCTTGGTAATGTCACAATCACTTATCTCTGGGCTGGTTACTCCAAGCCCTTTCAGCAAACCCCACAATGTTCTCAGCCTTCCTTTCATAGAAAGAAAGAAAATACTACCTTTTATTCAGCCATAACTATAGTGACACTCTGATAGGCACTTTAATATACATAATTTTATTACATTTCTCATTAAGTTTATCTAGTAGGCATGATCAAACTTTTTCTCAAAAACAGAAAAACATCCCTAGCCCATTTGACTCAGTGGATAGTGTGTCAGCCTGCGGACTGAAGGGTCTCGAGTTTGATTCCAGCCAAGGGCACATGCTCTGGTTGCTCTGGTTGCAGGCTCAATTCTCAGTAGGGGGCGTGCAGGAGGCAGCCAATCAATGATTCTCATCATTGATAATTCTCTCTCTCTTTCCCTCTTCCTTCCTCTCTGAAATAAATTAAAAATGTATATATTTTTTAAAACGGAAAAACAGACTTTTCCCAGAGAGAATAAGTTGCCTAAGACTACACAATAGATGACATTGCTAATGTACAAAATCCTAGTTAGTCTGAACTTAAGTCTCTTACTCTTTTCACTTTATCATGTTACCTGACAAATTAAGTCATATAACAGAATTAAGTGTCATTATCCCAAAGAAAATTGGTGGGAAAAGAAGGAATAGCTAAAGTTGAATTTTAAGGTACTACAATACTTTGGTGAAACAGATTACTTTGGAAGAGGGGCTATTCTTCCCCTCTTTAAATCACACAACCAATTCTTCAAATCACATAACCAATTAAATTACTCTGCTTATGCATAAGAAGAAAGCATCTTGATGAGGATTTGAAATAGCAAAAAGTAGCCAAGAATACAATACATTACTGGGATTTGTACTCTTATTGGATCTTGAATAATAAAATACACACACATACACACACACACACACACACACACACACACACACACAAGTTCCATGACTTGAATATTTGTTAATTGTTAGGAAATCAGATTTTAGGCTAGTCAGAGGCTTGGCTCTAATTGATGTGTCAAGATGAATTGAAAGTTGCGGACAGTGAAGGCAAGTGTGTGCTGCATATGCTGCCAAGAAAATACCAAGCTGCTGACATTCTGACATGTTTTTCCTAACCCCTATCCTCCACCTCTACTTTCAATTGCCTGATTAGCTGATTCTTTTTTAAATATATGTTTTTTATTGATTTCAGAGAGAGGAAGGGAGAGGGAGAGATAGAAAAATCAATGATGAAAGAGAATCATAGATCAGCTGTCTGCTGCACATCCCCTACTGGGGTTCACGCCCGCAACCCAGGCGTGTGCCCTGACCAGGAATCAAACCATGACCTCCTGATTCAACGGTCGACACTCAATAGCTGAGCCACACTGGCCAGGCATAGTTTATTCTTAATATATTCATATACATTCCAATAAATCTAAACCTAATCAGTTCCACAGGTGCAATTAAGAAGAGAGACATTACAGACTTGAATACATGACCCACACAAACAAGGCCTAAGTAACCATTTTTGTTCCATTATCCTGTAATGGTTGTTATACCTATTAAGCCCACTTGCTTGTCAGACATGTACAGAAATAAACAGCTCCTTGAGAGCAAGACTTTTACATACTAGTATTTTTATCTCTAGATTTCAGACTATTGCAAGGTATATAGAACATAATAGGAGGTAAATTAATATTTGTACTAGTATAAAGATAATATATTGGGAAATCATTAGGAAACATGTAGAATGAAATTGTTGCTTGTGGAATAGTTTGATATCAATAGTATCATGGTTACAGAGCACAAGATTGGGAATTCTATAACATGCCTCTAGTGTCCCATGTCATAGCCTCTTGGAACACCTCTGATTTCAGGGGCTGTTGTGGTAGACAGTTCCAGAGGAGTTCCAACAACTTCCTGCTGACAAATGTTTCACTTCAAGCCTGCTGAATTGAAGTCTTTCTACTTTCTACCAAAAGGCTTGTTTTATACCTCTTGGTCTTAGAACAAATGCAGCTCAGAAGTGGTGTTGAATTAACACTCTCAGGGACAACCTTAAACCATTGGAGGATGGGAGTAAGTGAATAAGCCCTCCAGCTATCTTTTCATAGATTATTCTATGAGGTATTTTGTATACTTCTCAGGAGGTCCCAGTAAAAATGAGCCCCTGTGGCCCACAGTAGTGACTTAAAAATGCACTCTTTTCTTGGATTTACCTTCTTTCTTGTCTTAGTCTCCCTATTCTCACTTTGTTTTCTGGGATAACATCCCAAATAAACATTGAGTCAAGTATTTGTCACAGGCTCTTTCAGAAGAACCTAAATTAAGACAAGTTCATACAGATCACAACTAAAATTATGGTTCTACCACTTATTATCTGTGTGGCCTTGGACAATTTATTATTCTCTGAGTATCAGTTTCTGTGTCAATGTGTATAATAATAGCATCTACCTCACATTGATTGTTAAAAATATTAGATACAATAATGCATGTAAAATGCCTAGCATAGTGCCTCGCCTATGGTAAGTGATCAATAAAATTAATATAAATACCACTATGCATTTGACTAAGTTCATATATAGAGTGAATTTGTGATAGTCTTGTGCACTCCTAACCAGCTGCTAAATATCCTAGACTGGATTATACTCTCACTAGAGGCCCAGTGCACAAAATTTGTGCACAGAGGGGGGGTTCCCTTAGCCCAGTCTGCACCCACTCCAATTGGACACCCCTCTCATAATCTGAGACCACTGGCTCCTAACCACTCACCTGCCTGCCTGCCTGATTGCCCCTAACCTCTCTGCCTGCCTGCCTGATCACCCCTAACCTGTCTGCCTGATCACCCCTAAGTGCCCTCCCCTGCCAGCCTGATCAAGCCCCCAACTGCTCTCCCCTGCTGGCCTGATCTCAAACCCAACTACCTCTGCCTGCCTGATCACCCCCAACTGCCCTCCCCTGCCATCCTGATCTCACCCCCAACTGCCCTCCCCTGCCAGCCAGATTGCCCCCAACTGCCCTTCTCTACCGGCCTGATCTCGCCTGCAACAGTCCTCCCTTGCCAGCCTGATCTCACCCCTAACTGCTCTCCCCTGCTGGCCTGATTGCCCCTAACTGCCTCTGCCTTCCTGCCTGATCGCTCCTAACTGCCCTCCCCTGCTGATCTGATCTCGCCCTCAACTGCCCTCCCCTGTTGGCCTGATTGCACCTAACTGCCTCTGCCTGCCTGATCACCCCTAAATGCCCTCCTCTGCTGCCTTGATCTCACCCCCAACTGCCCTCCTCTGCCAGCCAATTTGGTTCTAATTGGTCAGTTTCTATGCCAGTCAGTGTCAAAAGCTCCGCCTCCTAGGCAGCCATTGGCTCCTCACAGTTGGCCCAGATTTTGTTCTGATTGGTCAGTTTCTATGCCAGTCAGCATCTCTGAGCCTATCAACAGGGCCTGGTCAGAAAGGAGGGGCTGATCAGCAGCCCGGGTGGAGGCCTGGAGAGAAATGGAAGCGGGCTGTTGGCTAGGCCTGGAGAGAAAGAGAGGCAAGTTCTGATCAACAGCTGCCACAGAGGCTATGAACCTGTCTCTCTCTTTGCAGGTCTCTCTCTGGGCCTGATCTGCAGCCCCCTAGGCAATCAGTGCTGGGTCAGGGCGCCCACAGTGGCCCCAGTCAGTGCTGAGTTGCCCTGACTCTTTATTATATAGATTCCTCCACATTCCTCCGACCCCACTTCCCAAAGGATGCCTAGCACAAAGGATGATTAGGCACATATTTAAGCACTTCTTATAAATCTGACAAAGATGCCTGATGAACATATAGTCAACAGCATAGCATGACATATTGAAATCTGACTGGCAGTCAGTCACCACACTAATTATGGTACCATTCATGAGAGGAATGAGATTGGATGGTAAGATTGGGCTGTAGCAATTCCCTACATTGTACTAATCAGGAAAGCTCCTCAAGCAGTGAGGCTGATATTTTTAGCCTAATAAGCAGTGAATCCTAATGAGCAAGTCTTTCATTCAAATTCCTTGTCACTGAACATACAAGTATCAGGCATAGGAGTCTCAAAAGTGAATGCTTACCACACTCTTTCATCATAGGAGATATTTTTGTCATTATGTAATGTGAATTAAAAATATATTTCTGTGTGCTCCTCATGAGCTACTTATTCAGATTTTGATCCAGGATATTAGTATAAAATAAAAATAACAAGTCATATATTCATTGAACCAACTGTATCAGATGGAAATACAAAACTTAAAAATCAGAAAGAATGAGTAAAACAGTTAAGACAGCATTTAATCAATTTCCAGAATACCTTAAGTATTCACAGAGGGAGCAGTGGTTTTTCAGTCTGTTGAACATGGAACCACCTGTGGGACCAGAAGTAGATGAAGGAAGTGAATTCCAACCATCTTCACTTGATGGAACACAGAAAAATGCTAACCTTTGTATCGCATACAGGGGGTAAGGGGGTAATGAGTGAGATTTAGTTTTCCTTCCTCTTACCTAGGACATCCTCCTTTAAAAAAAATCAAAACAAAACAACACAACAAAAATCTACTAAATTCTCAAACATGCCCTTCTTTTAAATGTACTTGTTTAAAGTTTATAAAAAGGAATATTTCCGTTTTCCTATTTATCAATGCTTAACCAGAACACAAGAACGCTTACAAACATACTCATAGAAATCCTTTCCCATCTGAATTGAGATTTTTACCTCATTTTCAAGGGGTGAAATTAAGGTAAAAATCAATAGCCACATGCAGGGGTGAAAAGGAAGTTTTTCTTCAATCTCAGAGAGGTCGGTTTCAATGTATGTAAAAGGCAAAATATTGGCTTTCCAAAGATGTCCATACCCAAATCCATATATATAAAGATCCAGGGTCTGTAATGTCCAAAACAACCAAAGGGATGACCAAACACCAGGCTGTGCATGCAGCAGGCGTGGGTGGGCGAGGACTGGAAAGTGGGCTGAACTGCTGACCTCTAGGTCCCTCCCCTCTCGCTCCTGCAGGCACCGTGGTGACCCAGCACTGACTGCCAAGGGGGCTGGGGGCCCCAAGACACTGTGGCGCTGCAGCAGGAGGGGGCTGTGGGTCCTGGCAAGCCAGGGCACAGTGGAACTCTGGGTCTTGTGTGACCAGGGGTGTGGCTGGCCTTCAAACCAGACCGACAGGAGGAAGGAGGGAGCCCATTCAAGGCAGAATTGGCTGTTGGATAGCTTGCTGTCAGTGGCCTGCTGGCCAGGAATCCCATTCACTTGCACCCGGAACCCCGGCGATCCAGCAGGCAGAGGCAGTTAGGGGCGATCAGGCAGGCAGGCAGGTGAGCGGTTAGGAGCCAGTGATCCCAGATTGCAAGAGGGATGTCCGGCGGACATCCCCCAAGGTGTCCCTGATTCGAGAGGGTGCAGGCTGGGCTGAGGGAACCTCACCCCTCCCCACCTCCATGCATGAATTTCATGTACCGGGCCACTAGTAACCTATAAATATGTTAAATTGCATGGCAAAGGAGACTTAAGATAATAGGTGAAAGTAAGGTCAGTAATCTGTTGCTAACCTTAAAATAAAGAGATTATCCTGGATTCTGTGAATTAACCCAATATAAGGACAAGGTCCCTTACATGTGAAAAAGGAAGGAAGAAGAGTCAGTTTCGGAGTGATGCAATGTGAGAAAAACTTGAACATTCATTGCTGGCTTTGAAAAAGAAATAGGCCACGAAGCTAAGGGATGTGGGAAGTCTTCAGAAGCTGGAAAAGACAAGAACAGATGCTTCCCTGCACTAACCGGTTTGGCTCAGTGGATAGAGCGTCAGCCTACAGACTGAAGGGTCCCAGGTTCGATTCCGGTCAAGAGCATGTACCTTGGTTGCGGGCATATCCCCAGTGAGGAGTGTGCAGGAGGCAGCTGATCAATGTTTCTCTCTCATTGATGTTTCTAACTCTCTATCCCTCTCTCTTCCTTCCCTTCCTCTCTGTCAAAATTAATAAAATATATTTTTTTTAAAAAGAACAGATGCTTCCCTAGAGCCTCAACACACACACACACACACACACACACACACACACACACACACACACACACTTGCTGACACCTTGAATTTAGCCCAGTGACAGCCATTTCAGACTTCTGACCTTCAGAAAGCTAAGATGATACATTTGTGTTGTGCTAAGCCATTAGTTTGTGGCAATTTGTTACAGCAGCAATAGAAAAATAATATAATAGGCTTTATTTTAAAAAGTACAGGTAAAGTAATTTAATCATTAGGACTAAATGAAGGAGACATTTCTTGTGGTTACTTTCTAGTTATTCCAAACTAATGATTAACATACTTCCAATAGAGGTACTCCCAGGGCTCTAAAATAAAATTTATACAGTGTTATAAGATATGCATGAAAGACCCTCCCTCTTGAAAAATATATTTTTAAAAGCTTGTCACATTTCTTAATATTACCTACACAGATTCTTTGAGAAGAAGAAGGCCTGAACTCTAACAGAAATAGATCATCTGGGGAAATACAAGTTAACTCTAAGCTTTTCAAAATGGTATATGCATATACCCATAGTTCTAGATGTTAGGAAAGCCACAATAAAACCACAGTGCAAACATATTACACCTTGCTGGAGTGTCAATTTTATGCTTGTAGATTGGGGGCAGGTAAGAGCATTATTTCTATGCATAAACATGTTTTTAAAATAAACTAGATTTGTGCATGAGTTTTAAGACAAAACAAAAAATATCACACATGTAAAGTTTTTTTGTGTATTCCTTTAAGATAAGCTCCCACAAACTCTCTGGTGTGTGATTTGACTTTAGTCTTTCTATAGAGACTGAGAAGTACTACATTAAGTCATTATCTATATTCAATTTTTTCACCTGTGTATATTTGATGTTGCCAAATAGATTGCAAGCTCTTCAAGAGCACGGAGTATGTCTTCTATTTCTTTGGCATCCCCACTAGAGTTCTTTATGTGAAAGCTTCAGTTCAAAGTTTCTTTTTCAACTTTGAATTCTTCTCAATAGGTCCAGCTTTTTGAGGTGACACCTAGTCCTATTGGATAAGTGACAAGCCACAAACAGATATGACCGTGTTCATTTCATTATAAATAGTGGGACAGGAAAGCATACATCAGGACAGAATATTCCACAAGGCTGTATGACAGTTTAAAAAGAAAACAGGAAATGCTGCTATTTGCTTCTCCTTTTGCCTCCTGTTTTTCCTCATTCCAGACTGATCTCAGAATTAAAACAAAAGCAAAAATAATCAGGAAGTGTTTGGAACAGTACTGAAGCAGTCTAATTTGTTGACAGTAGAAAGTGTTCCATTTGTTAGCACATTGAAATTTTCATATCCTGTACCTTTCCCTGCATTGTTACTGAATGCTGCTGACATGGCTTCTCAGCAGTATGGAACTTAATTATTTTCCTCACTACATAGTCAAAGAGCTCTCATTTTCTGAGGCTTACAACATGAAGCCCAAACAAAACACCTAGTGTAAAAGTAATATATCAGTCAATCAAAAAGGCTGTTTTTCTAACATGGTACTCAAATACATAGGTATGGGTATATGTGTGTATATATCTATGTACATGTGCGTGTTGATACAGGGTCAGCCTACAGTATTGGCACGAGAGTTTTTAAAAAATGTATTTTTTATGGATTTCAGAGAGGATGGGAGAGGGAGAGAGAGAGGACATCAATGTTGAGAGAGAATCATTGATCAGCTGCCTCCTGCATGCCCCATACTGGGGACCAAGCGCACAACCTGGGCATGTGCCCTGACCAGGAACCACCTGGTTCACAGGTCAATACTCAACCACTGAGCAACACCAGCTGGGTGGCACAAGAGCTTTTATACCCCTTTATCTATCAGCCTTTGATATGAACTGTTTCTTGGGTGAGGCATTTTTCTCCCCCTCACCTGGAGCAAAGGAAACAATTCCTTCATTCTTGAGGGTTTTCTGAGTGACACAACATAGTGTATACCATAATCTTCAACAGGAACCATATTATTGAAAACTTTAATCAAAATAGACCTGCTAAATATTACCATCACAAATTTTATTGAGATGACCCTTAAGCAATACTGGGACATTGTGTACTCCATGAAACTATCAGAAGAGATTATTTTTTCAAGTTCTTTAAAATTGTTGCATAAAAGCAAATGTTCACTTTATTAACATCGATAGTCCATGCACTAAAAGTGAGTGAGTTGCTGTGTGGAAGAAGCATGAATGCTGGAATCAGAGAAAATTGAATGAAAGTTTGACTTCACTAATTTCTTGGAATTCATCAAGCAATTTAGTTTCTCTAAACTTCAGTTTTCTCAGCAGTAATACTGGCTAATAGTAACATTTACTTCATAAGTTTTATTTTCTTTTTAAATCTTTATTGTTGAAAGTATTACATATGTCCCCTTTTTCCCCCATTGACCTCTCCCATGCCGTCTTCACCCCACCCCAGGCATCAGTACCCTATAGTCTGTGTCCATGGCATATATACATATGAGTTCATTGGTTGATCTCTTTCTCCCAACCACCCTCCCCTGCCTTCCCTCTGAGGTTTGACAGTCTGTTTGATGCTTCTATAATAACTGAATGGGATGATCCAGGTAGAGTACTTAGTTCAGTGCTTGGCTGATATAAAGTACTAGAGGCCCGGTACACAAAAATTTGTGCACTCAGGAGGGTCCCTCAGCCCGGCCTGTGCCCTCTCGCAGTCTGGGACCCCCCGGGGAATGACCACCTGCTGGCTTAGGCCCACTCCCCGGGGGACTGCAGCTAAGCTGGCAGTCAGACATTCCTCTGGCAGCCTGGGAACCCTCGGAGGATGTCCACTTGCCAGCAGGGAGCAGGCCTAGCTGCAGTCGAACATCCTTAGTGCTGCTGAGGAGGCAGGAGAGGCTCCCACCACCACCGCTGTACTGGCAACCATCAACCTAGCTTGTGGCTGAGCAGAGCTCCCCCTGTGGGAGCACACTGACCACCAGGGGGCAGCTCCTGCATTGAGAGTCTGCCCCCTGGTGGTCAGTGTGTGTTACAGTGACCAGTGATTCCCAGTCACTCTGCTGTTAGGTTCAATTTGCATATTACCCTCTTATTATATAGGACAGAGGCCTGGTGCATGGGTGGGGGCCTGCTGGTTTGCCCTGAAGGGTGTCCCAGATCAGGGTGGGGGGTCCTGCTGGGGTGCCTGGCCAGCCTGGGTGAGGGGCTGATGGCTGTTTGCAGGCTGGCCAATTCCCCTAGCAGGGACCCTCACCCCATGAGGGTGTGGCCATCCTGGGTGAGGGGCTGATGGCTGTTTGCAGGCTGGCCACAGCCACCTAAGCTCCCAGTGGAGGCTGGCTGGAAGCAGGTATCTGGGATTTATTTAGCTTCTATCATTAAAACTTTGTTGCCTTTGGCATAGGCCACAGCCAGCCAGAGCAGACGGGAAGCTTGGCTTCCTCCATCATCGGGGCAACCAAGCCTCCTGCTTGCTCCAGCTCCCTGGCTGCCGGCCGCCATCTTGGTTGGGTTAGTTTGCATATAGTCGCTCTGATTGGCTGGTGGGCGTGGCTTGGGCACAGCAAAGGTATGGTCAATTAGCATCTTTGTCTTTTATTAGTATAGATGGCGATGTATTGAAAAGGTGACGAGATCCAGCTTTGGAGCATAAAAATGAGGGTAACCTCACTTTGCTTCTTACTATCTGTGTAACCTTGGGAAAGTGAATTAACCTATGTAAGCTTCAGCTTAAATCTATAAAATGGGGATAATAATGGTCCCTTCTTGATAGAATTAACATGACAACTAAATGAGAGGATACATGTAAAGCATTTGGCACAATTCCTGAAATATTCAGTATTTAAATTTGATGTAATTTAATATCAATTCATAATAGACTAGTTTTTGAAAATTCAACAGTTCATTTTAATTGTACATTTTCTGAAGAGTTCTAGAAATAGACACCTTTTGGATTTGCCTAAAAGTTTTAAAACCTGGGGATACAAAGAATTGAAATTAGGACCTTGAAGAGATATTTGTACTCCCTCGTTCACTGCATCATCTATCACAATAGCTAAGATGTGAAAACAATGTAACTGTCCATCAACACATGAGTGGAATATGCTAAGTGAAATAAGCCAGTCACAGAAGGATAAACTCAGTATGATACCACTTCTATGAGTTATATAACATAGTCAAACACATAGAAGCACAGAGTAAAATGGTGGTAGCCAGGGGCTTGGGTGAGGGGGAAAGAGTTGTGCTGCTATTCAATGGGTCTAACGTTTCAATATGCATGATGATTAAATTCTAGAGATAGAGAAGCCCTCAGGGGCGATCAGGGCCAGCAGCTGCCACTCGCACCTGCTGACAGCACCAAGCTATCGGACTAGCGCTGGGCAATGGCAGTGGATGCAAGTGGCAGCTCCAGTGTCAGCTGCAGGTGTGAGTGGGGTCGACACCAGCAGTGAGTGCGAGTGGAAGCTCTGGTGCTGGCAGTGGATGTGAATGGGGCCGTCGTCAGCAGCGGGTGCGAGAGGCAGTTGCCAGCCCTGATCACCCCTCAGGAGCAGGGGAAGGTGGATAAGCTCTGAGGGGTGATAGGAGCCTGCAGCCACTGCTCACACCCACTGATGGCGCCAAGAGATCTGGGCCAGAACCGGGCGCCAGCAGCAGGTATGAGCACTGGGTGGGACCATGGCGAGTGGGAGTAGAATTTTTAGTAACCACCAGAGGCTTTCCCTGATGACAGCAACCAGCACCCCACCTTGGTCTGGCACCTCTGCTCACCTTCTCCACTATCCTGCCATGGCCAACGCCCGTCATGTTCTGCGCACACACCTTGGTGGTCAGCACACATCATAGTGTCTGGTTGTTCTGTTGTTCCACCGTTCTATTTGCATATTAGCCTTTTATTATATAGGATAGGAACATCTGTAAGCCTATTTTGTCTACCCTTGTTTACATTAAAATTTTAAAGAGAGTTTATCTTTTAAATGTTCTTGACACGATTTTTTAAAAGGACCTGGGGTGGCATTTCTGCTTTGCTAATGGCTGGACAAAAATGGTGTGAGATTAAGAAGACCCAAGATAATGTATCCTTACATTTCAAGGGTTAAAATAGGAATTTATTTTTTTTCTCTCTCTTTTTTTTTTAAAAAATATATTTTATTGGTTTTTTACAGAGTGGAAGGGAGAGGGATAGAGAGTTAGAAACATCAATGAGAGAGAAACATCGATCAGCTGCCTCCTGCACACCCCCCACTGGGGACGTGCCCGCAACCAAAGTACATGCCCTTGACTGGAATCAAACCAGGACCCTTGAGTCTGCAGGCCAACGCTCTATCCACTGAGCCAAACCGGTTAGGGCTAAAATAGGAATTTAAGAGAGACACAAGATAGAGTGTACAAAAGTCCATGGCTCTTTCCTTTCACTTTTGACTACAGTTGGTAGCAAAGGAAAAAAATATGAGATCACTTAATGTGGGTGACTAGTTTATGAAAACAGAAGAGGAAAATTAAAAACATAAACTAGAGTATAAAACTTTTCTTTCTTAATTTACCCTTCAATTTTCCTAAATATCAATTCCCCCAAATCCATTAAATTTTTTGAATGTGTTATTTGACAGAAATCTTATAAAATCAGAGAATATTATAATCATAAAATCATTTTAGGGAAGGGTGTTATCTAATCCACCTAACCATATGATGCTTCAGTTTTACTGCCAAAATTCTTACTTGAAAATCTTTATAAACAGGGAACTGAGAACATTCAGCTGGCTCTGACTGTTCAAAGTTATTTCCACCCTGCTCCGCCTGGAGTGACTCAGTGGTTGAGCATCTACCTATGAACCAGGAGGTCATGGCTCTATTCCCAGTCAGGGCATATGCCCAGGTTGTGGGTTCAATTCCCAGTGTGGGGTGTGCAGGACACAGCTGATCAATGATTCTCTCTCATAATTGATATCTCTCTCTCTCTCTCTCTCTCTCTCTCTCTCTCTCTCTCTCTCTTCCATTCTCTCTGAAATCAATAAAAATATATTTAAAAAATTAAAGTTATTTCCACCCTTTACCCTGTTGGTGGGAAAGTAAATTGGTACAGCCATTATGTAAAACAGTATGGAGGTTCCTCAAAAATTACAAATAGAGCTACTATATGATATGGCACTCCCACTCTTGAGTACATATCAGAAGGAAACAAAATCAGTATCTTGAAGAGATATCTGTAATCCCATGTTCATTGCAGCATTATTCACAAAAATCCCAAGTATAAAAATAACCTACATGTCTGTCAACAGATGAATAAAGAACACACACAGACACACACATGCACAGAGGACTATTACTCTGCCATAAAAAACAAGGAAGTCCTGCCATTTGTGACAACATGGATAAACCTGGAGGGCATTACTTAAAGTGAAATAAGCCAGAAATAAAAAATAAAAATACTCTGTGTATCATTTGTATGTAAGATATATAACAACAACAAAGTAGAACTTAAGTAACAGAGGGTAGAATGGTTGTTGACAGGGAGTGGGGGATGGAGGAAATGGGGGATGTTGGTCAAAGAATACAATGTTCCAGTTATAGATGAATAATTTCTGAGAATCTAATGTATATCATGGTGAATATAGTTAATAACAATGTATTGTATATTTGAAATTTACTAAGAGAATAAATCCTCAATATTCTCACCACATAAACACACATACACCTACACACATGGTAACTATGTGAAGTGATGGATGTGTTGATACACTTAGTTGCGGCAATCGTTTAACAATATATACACATATCAAATCATCACATTGTACACTTTAGATATATACAATTTCATTTTTTTAAATTATACCCCAGTAAAGCTGAAAAAAATAAATTAGCAGAGAAAAAAGTTATTTCCAATGTTAATCATTGTTGAGTTATCTCTTTGTACCTCACTTGTCAGTCCTAAATCTAGGCCTGCTTGAAATTAGACAAGAAAAATTTAATTCCCCTACTCTATCACAGCCCTCTTAAAAATGCTTTGTTAGCCATAACACACTGCTGTCTCTTATTCAGTTTACTGTCAATTAAAACCCTTTAATTATTTATTCACCCAGGTACTCATCCATCCATCTTTCCCCTCCTCCCTTCCTTCTTTCCATTCATTCACTTATGAATTCATTCACCAGACTGATTACTATGTGCCATCCACTGAGCTAGGTGTTCTCAATAGGATAGGAAAAAAAAATCAGACTCTGTATTTATGCAGGTAATATTCTAATAATGGAAATAAAGAAAAATTATGAATAAAATTATAACTTGTAAAAATTTTTATAAAGTATAAGAGCTAGCTATGATAGAGAATAATGGAAGGGGGCTCACTATAGAAAGTTTTCCAGGAAGAACTTTCTGAAGATTTGACATAAAGCTGAATCTTTTTATCCCTCATACGTTCAAATTAAATATAAATTATTTTAAGCCCTATAAATCATAAATTAATCATAATTAAAATAATATCAAAGAGTGATAAAAATAATAGAATTTAATTTATTTAAAAAATAAAGATTTACAGAAGAAAGACATTATTCAAAATTATTTTCCACTGGAAAGTCATTTCAACTGCTGTTCTGAGAAAAATAGAAACACAAGAAAAGCTAAGCATTTGAGATGAAGAATCAATTATAAGAGCAATCAAGTTCTGGATATAGTGGCCACAGGGAAAAAGATTTACACTTAACAATGATAAAATTTACATTTGATATACATAAGCTAAAAATGTTTTCTATGATACTATCTTAACAAGATATTAACTATAAGTGGCCTTGTGAAGTTCATCAGACTGTAACAATTCCTGGGTTTCCAGCACATCAATCAACTAAAAGGGGCTTTATTTCTCCTAAACCAATAATAGTAGGTATTTTTTTTTTCACCTCAGCAAAAGTAGAACTGGCCTTGTAGGGACATTTATTGATTAAAATATTCTTATCTCAAGACCAAATATGTCCCAATATTCTCATGCATTATCCTCAATAGACATCAATTGATCAAAAAGATCTGAAGTATAGTGGTTTGGGTCAATTTCTGGGTTCTCTATTCTATTCCATTGGTCTATATGTATGTTCTTGTGCCAGTACCAGGCAGTTTTGAGAACAGTGGCTTTGTAATACAGCTTGATATCTGGTATTGAGATCCCTCCTACTTTGTTCTTCTTTCTCAGGATTGCTGCAGCTATTCGGGGTCTTTTTTTAAAATTCCAGATGAATTTTTGGAGAGTTTGATCTAGGTCTGTGAAATATGCTGTTGGTATTTTAATGGGAACTGCATTGAATCTATAGATTGCTTTGGGTAGTATGGACATTTTAATGATGTTGATTCTACCAATCCCTGAGCATGGTATGTTCTTCCATCTGTTTATGTCTTCCTCTATCTCTCTTTTCAGTGTCCTGTAGTTTTCCGAGTATAGGTCTTTTACCTCCATAGTTAAGAAACACCAATCAGACAGGATATATGCTCCCCTATGTTCATAGCAGCACAATTTACAATAGCTAAGATTTGGAAACAGCCTAAGTGCCCATCAGCATAGGAGTGGATTAAAAAACTGTGGTATATCTACACAATGGAATACTATGCCACTATAAAAAAGAAGGAACTTTTACCACTTGCAACAGCATAGATGGAACTGGAGAGCATTATGCTAAATGAAATAAGCCAGTCAGAGAAAGATAAATATCACATGATCTCACTCATATGTGGGATATAATAATCAACATAATTTTATGAACAAGAATAGATCCAGAGACAAATGGTAGGGGAGAGGGGGTTAGAGAGCAACCAAAGGACTTGTATGCATGCATATTAGTATAGCCCATGAGACAGGCACTGGGGTGGTGGGGGCTTGCCTGGGGTGGGATTGGCTGGGGGGGGGGTGTCAATTGGGGAAAAAGGAGACACATGTAAAACTTTAGCCAAAAAGAAAAAGAAAAAAATTCTCCATAAAAAATAAAACACACACACACACAAAAAAAAAACAAAAACAAAAACAAAAAAACTGTGGTACATCTACACAATGAATACTATGCTGCAGTAAAAACAACAACAACAAAAACACACAAGGAATTCTTACCATTTGCAACAGCATGGATGGGCCTGGAGAGCATTATGCTAAGTGAAATCAGCCAGTCAGAGAAAGATAAATATCACATGATCTCACTCATTTATGGAATATAATGAACAACATAAACTGATGAAAAAAAAAAAAAACAGATCCAGAGACAGAGAAGCATCGATCAGGCTGTCAAACCTCAGAGGGAAGGTAAGGGAGGGTGGGGTTAAGGGTGAGAGATCAACTGAAGGACTTGTATGGATGCATATAGGCTTAACGAATGGACAAAGACACCAGGGGGGTGAGGGCATGAGTAGGGGGGGGGGGCAAAGGGGTGATAAGGACACATATGTAATACCTTAATCAATAAAGAGAGAAAAAAATAAATATAAATATAGAAATCTTTAAAACATCAGCCAAAAAAAGGTCTGAAGCAAACTGAGAGCTAATCAAATGTCATATACTTGAAATAAAAGAGTATCAAGAATAAAACTTGTTGGTGTTCTATCAGCAAAGCTGAAACTCTTTCCCATTTCACTAATATCAGAAACTCAGCCATTCTGATTGATATATGGTAGTGATGATCTGTTTGTACAGAAAGATGTGTACCTATATGAAAAATAATAACATTTTGGAATGGATACTTTTTAGAAAATGATAATTCTGTGTTCATTTAGATTTTGTCCTTAGCCTTCCTCACTAATCTCCCACATTCATGAAAATAATGTACTATCTTGTCTGAACAAATCTACAAATTAATTGACTGTAATGGACTCCATAATGATTCAGTAGATATCCACAGTGCATAGCATAGCACAATGTCTGCAACACAGTAGGTATTTAATAGATTTAATTAATTAATTATGCTGATTATTATGATACTAGAGACCCAGTGCATGAAATTCATGCATGGGGGGAGGGGCTCAGTGTCCCTCAGCCTAGTCTGCACCCTCTCTAATCTGGGACCCTTCAGGGGATGTCCAACTGCTGGTTTAGGCCCGATCCCACAGGACATCCCTCTCACAATCCAGGACTGCTGGCTCCCAACTGCTCGCCTGCCTGCCTGCCTGATTGCCCCTAACTGCTTCTGCCTGCCAGTCTGATCACCCCTAACCACTCCCCTGCTAGCCTGATCGACGCCTAACTGCTCCCCTGCCAGCATGATTGCACCCAATTGCCCTCCCCTGTCTGCCTGGTCACCCCTAACTGTCCTCCCCTGCAGGCCTGGTCCCCCCAACTCCCCTCCCCTGCAGGCCTGGTCACCCCTAACTACCCTCCCCTGCAGGCCTGGTCACCCCCAACTGCTCTCCCCTGCTGGCCTGGTTGCCCCTAACTGCCCTCCCCTGCTGGCCTGATTGCCCACAACTGCTCTCCCCTGCCTGCCATCTTGTGGTGGTCATCTTGTGACAACATGGGGGCAGCCATCTTGTGCAAGGGTGTGACAGTCAATTTGCATATTACCTCTGTATTATATAGGATTGGCTTGAAGGTCATCTTATTAAAGGTTAGAAAAACAGAAAAGAGGGATGGCATACATCATCTTCAAAACTTGGCAATGAAACACATCTTTACACTGGTTTTATAATTATCATAATTAAATTAAGTTAAATTAAATTAAAAACCCATAGCATTTTAGAGTTTATAAAATAATTTAATATGGAACACTTCATTTAATCTTCACAACAATGTTGCTAAAATTACTTAGGGTAGCTTGTGTTATCTTCATGTTACAGATAAGAAAACAAGTTCAGAAAGGTTGGAAATGCACTGAATCTGTGAATAAAAAGTGGAAGGAAAAAAGGAAGGAAGGAAAAAAAAAGACTCATTCCCCAAGACCACATATTCATAAGTGGAAGAGTTAGAACTCAGCCTCAAATTTAAAATGTTAAACTCAGATTACTTTCAAGTATAGAAAACTTTAGCTAATATTATTATTACTATTATATTATTAACATTAATACAATTAAGTATAACAAAATGTACTCTAACATTTATAAAGTGCCTGTATTTTTCAAATTATACATGTCTTATAATATGTGCCTCACACAAAACCTGTAAGACAAGTGAGTTAGGTAGTTTTATGTCCATTTTAATAATGAAAACAATAAGTGACTTATTCAAGGATCCTTAATGTTCATTTTGAAACTTTTCCTATTTAATGTTGATTATTTATATTAAAACTAAAATTCAATTCATTCATTCAACAATTTTTTGCAGTATGTAGTGTGTAAAATGTACTGGTGACAGCATAAATAGCAAGGTAAGCTAGATATTACAGGGCTCTAAAAGGCCTATTAGAAAGTTTAGGTTTTATCCTAAGAGCAATTGCAGTTCAAAGAATGGTTGTAAAGAGGAGAGTGTTATGATCTGATATATACTGAAGAAAGATCTTTCTGGGTTTTACATGGAGGTTGCATTGCTTAGGGAGACTGTTTATAATACTATGATAAGATATGAAAGTGACCTTAAAGAAAATAATATAAGGAAGAAGAGAAATGGATAGATTTGAGAGATATTTAGACACCAGACTCAGTGATACTTGGGAATGGAGGGTGTAAACAAGAACTATGATTAGACAACTTATTTGAGCAACTGAGTAAATGTTGAAACAGTTTACTTCAGTGTTAAGGAACCCAGGAAGTGGAAGATGTTGGACATTTATGGAAAACAATGGATTCAGTATAGAATTGTATTGAATATTAGATGTATTGAATATTAGATGCCTGAGTGATATTACACACACACACACACACACACACACACACACACACACACTCACACAAGAAATATTCAAGGGAGAGATATGGAATTGTATATAAATTCAAGAATCTACACTATATTAATAATTTAAGCAACAAGAATGGGCAACATGTCAAAAATGTTTAGGATCCGAGAAGGTAGCCAAGGATGAACACATAAATAATACTAAATTTCAAGGGATGGCAAGGGAGAATAGTCCACAAAGGAGAATAACAGGGAACATAAAGAGAGATGGAATAAATCCAGAATTTTCTGGTGTAATGGGTTCATAGTGTTTCCAGAAAGATTGCATGGCCATTTTCTTTTTCTTTTTTTTTTAGAGAATGAAACAAGAATTCCAAAGTCAGCTTTGGTTGTAATAAGAATGTACTTGGTGACTTAGGCAAGAGTAGTCCCATCTGTCTCATGGACATGAATCACCTAGGTGTTAAAGGCATACTAGACTAGCATTGAACTTATAAATGCAACCTTATTAGAAATTTCTCAATTAACCTATCTGAAGTTGTCAATAAACCATCCTAAATTAAAAGTTGAGTCATTCAGCAACTCTATCCTTTTCCTAATACATCCTATCTAATAATAGACAAACATGGTAATTGACCATACCTCCGCTACACTTCCCATTGGCTAATCAGCAGGATATGCAAATTAACTGCCAACAAAGATGGCAGCCAGCAGCCACGCAGCTGAAGCAAACATGAGGCTTGCTTGCTCCAGTGATGGAGGAAGCCAAGGTTCCCCGCCTGCCTCGGCCTGCTCTAAGCTCTGAAAGCAACAGCTCCAAAAGCAACAAAGTTTCAATTATAGAAGCTAAACAAACCCAGATACCTGCTTTCAGCCAGCAACGGCCTCAGAGCTGGAGCCAGGCCTCAGAGCTGAAGCCAGCTCTCATCTCCAGTGACAGCTATAGAAGGTAAATAAATCCCAGAATAAAAAAAAGAGAAAAAAGAAAGAGGCTGGGAGCTTCAGTCGCCCGCCAGCCTGAAAACAGCCCTCAGCCCCTCACCCAGACTGGCCAGACACCCCAGTGGGGACCCCCACCCTGAAGTGGGTGTGACCAGCCTGAAAACGGCCCTCAACCCCTCACCCAGGCTGGCCAGGCACCACAGCAGGACCCCCACCCTGATCCGGGACACCCTTCAAGGCAAACTAGCCGGCCCCCACCCGTGCACCAGGCCTCTATCCTATATAGTAAAAGGGTAATATGCAAACTGACCCTAACAACAGAGAGACTGGGAATGACTGGTCACTATGACACACACTGACCACCAGGAGGCAGATGCTAAATGCAGGAGCTGCCCTCTGGTGGTCAGTGCGCTCTCACAGGGGGAGTTCTGCTCAGCCACAAGCCAGACTGACGGCTGCAAGTACAGCAGTGGTGGTGGGAGCCTCTCCTGCCTCCTCAGCTGTGCTAAGGATGTCTGACTGCAGCTTAGGCCTGCTCCCCGCTGGCAAATGGACATCCCCCAAGGGCTGCCGGGCTGCCAGAGGGATGTCTGATTGCCATCTTAGGCCCAATCCCCCGGGGAGCAGGCCTAAGCCAGCAAGTGGTCACCCCCGAGTGGTCCCAGACTGCGAGAGGGCACAGGCCGGGCTGAGGGACCCCCTACCCCCGAGTGCACACATTTTTGTGCACTGGGCCTCTAGTATAAAGATAATAGCACATTTTATCCTTTACAATATATTAGAAAGTAGAATCCAGTAAAATATAAAAAAGAATATATACTATGACTGAATATATGCTAACCCCAGGAATACAAGGTTGGTTTAACAAGTACAACACAACCAATGTAATATATCTTATTAATAAATAAATACAACATGATTATTTAAATAGATGAAGAAGGATAATTTAACAAAATCCAATATCCATTCATGAGTAAGAAAAACATTCAGTCAACTAGTAATGGAAGGAAATTTATGTAAGCTGAAAAGGGGCATCTATGAGAAAATACATAGTTAACATGATTCTTAATGATGAAAGTCTGAATGTTTTCCCTATAGAATTAGAAATGAGACAGAATGCCTGTCCTCACTATTTCTATTCAACTCTACACTGAAGGTTCTAGGTAGGAAATTTAGACAAGAAAGAGAAATCAAAGTATCTAGATTGGAGAGCAAAACAGTCTTAATTTGCAGATGACAGTCTCATATAGAAAAAAAAAAAAAAACACATGAAGGAATTCACTAAAAACCTATTAGAGCTAATAAATGAGTTCAAGAGGGTTGCAGATATAAATCCTTATAAGTCAATTATATCCCTATACACTAGCAGTGAACAATCAGCCAATAAAATTTATAAAAACAATACCATC
Source organism: Myotis myotis (assembly GCF_014108235.1). Taxonomy (NCBI): domain Eukaryota; kingdom Metazoa; phylum Chordata; class Mammalia; order Chiroptera; family Vespertilionidae; genus Myotis; species Myotis myotis. Next base: position 39,745,025 of record NW_023416346.1, read on the forward strand.
TATAATGTCATCAATTAGAATTAAATAACTATGAATAAATTTAACCAAAGTACAAGACTAGTATATTAGAAACTACATACTATTTTGAAGGAAATTAAAGACAACCTAAATAAGTAAAAGGACTTCCCATACTCATGGATTGATGGTAATATACTCCAAATTGATGCCATCTAAATTCTTACTGAAAACCTAGATTGCTATTTGTAGAAATTTAGAATATTATTCTAAAAGAATATGGAATTGCAAGGAACTCAGAATAATAAAGACAATCTTAAAAAAGAAGAATAAAGTTGGGTAGCTCACATAACCTAATTTCAAAAGTCAGGGCATAGCTATAATAATTAAAACACTAGCTGGTTTGGTTCAGTGATTAGTGTGTTGGCCTGTGGACTGAAGGGTTGCAGGTTCCATTCTGGTCAAGGACACTTACCTTGGTTACAGGCTTGATCCCCGGCCCCAGTCAGGGCATGTGCATGAGGCAACCAGTTGATGTGTCTCTCTCACATCAATGTTTCTCTTTCTTTCTCTGTCTCTCCCCCTCTCTTCTGTTCTCTAAAAAATCAATGGAAAAAAAATATCCTCAGGTGAGGATTAACAAAATAATAATAATTATAATTATAATAATAATAATCCACTAAGGTACTGTCATAACAATATAAAGATCAATGGAATAGAATTGAGAATCCATAAATTAAACCTCAAATTTATGATCAAGTGATTTTTGAAAAGGCTGCAATGACAATTCAGTGGGGGAAAGAATAGTCTTTTTAACAAACTACTGAGACAACTAGATACCCCCATGTAAAAGAATGAAGTTAGATCCTTTCTTCAACCATATAAAAAACTTAAATCAAAATGTATCTTAAATCTACATATAACAGCAAAACTATAAAGCTCTTAGAAGCGAAAATAGGTGAAAATCTGCATGACCATAGGTTAGGCACCATCTTTTTAGACACAAGGAAAAGAAAATATAGATAAATTGGATTTTGTGAAAATTAAAAACTTTTGTACATCAAAGGAGATTATTAAGAAAGTAAAAGAAAAACCATAAAGGAAGAATATATTTGAAAAATATATCTGATTAAGACTAGAAACTTGTATACAGAATATTACAGAAATAACTATTAAAACTTAATTATAAAAGGGGGCAGATAAACCTATTATTTGTAAGGTCTATGGATTTGAATAAACATTTCTACAAATAATATATACAAATGGCCATGAAGCAGGAAACTAGCCTCAATATCATTAGCTATTAGGGGAATGTAAATAAAAACTACAATGAGATACCACTTTACACTAAGTAAAATATCTAGAATAAAAAAGATAGAAAATAATGTGTTGATGAAGATGTGGAACAACTGAAATTTTCATAACCTGCTACTGGGAATGTAAAATTAAAAATAATTTTACAGTTCTTTAAAATATTAAACAGAGTATTATATGACCCAGAAATTTCATTCCTAGGTATACTCATGACAAATAAAAACATTTGTAAATGCAAAAATTGAATCATGATCATTAGTAACAACATTAATTATAACAGTCAAAAAGTAGAAATAACTCAAGTGGCTTTCTACTGAAGAATGGATAAACAAAATGTAATATGTTCCTATAATGTAATATTGTTCAGTTATAAAAAGAAAAAATACTGACATCAGTGCCTATTAGAGAATAATGTTTATCATCCAAAAATCTTGGATTTTGAATTTGATACAGTGTTTGGAACTACAGTTTATACCTCCTGATGGGGGTAATTGTGCTCTAGGTGTGGGAGGACAAGTGAAATGAATATTTAATGAGTAGAAAAGCATGAGACTGATTTAGATATTCACCAATCTCATTTTATCTCTCTGGAGGCCCAGTGTGGAGCCACATGACTATTTCTGGCTGATGGAATATGGACTAAATTGGTGTATATAATTTCCAGGACTAATCCCTAAAATCTCCTTTGAGAAACCTTCTCTCTCTCTCTCTCTCTCTCTCTCTCTCTCAATGTCCATGTGAGTAGATGTAAACAAGTTTTGAGATGGCAGAACTCCACGATGCAATGAGCTCAAATCCTTGTGTCATTACTTGGAGAATAGTTATCTATGACTATAATGTTAGAAAAAATATGTATCTATTTTATTAAGTCACTGAGACTGAATAATTCCCCTGTTAAAGTGCCTAGCATTAATTGGCATGACTAATATGAGAACAAATGAGAAGATTCAAATGATTTGGAAAACTCTAGACCTCAAACAAAATGAGATAGCATATAGGAGAACTGAGATGATCTTTGACCTCCTGTACTACCAAGACTCCCTTGCCAATAGAAAAAAATTCTTCTCTCAATCAACCTTGTTTGAAGACCACTGCAACAATCTCTCCTGAGACAGTGATTTTGTACATGGGTGTCAATTTTCCGTAGGTCCCACTGTTAAGAGCCCTCACAGCCACTAAAATCGTGACTGGAGTTAGAACCTGAAGGCCCAAGGTGACAAATTTCAAGGTCAAATATTGGCTTAATAATCTGAAGATTCTAAATTATCTCCATAATTTTCTGGGGCATAGGTTTGGAAAATATTCTAAGGATGAAAGATTATAGAGGAACACAATTTTATTCAAGATATTTACTAATATCCGTGCCTTTACCAGAGATTCAGCTTTCAGATGCTAATCTAAAGCATGTCTTTAGATTATAGGAGTATGTCTATGTGCTTGGCTGATTGAGTGAACTTTATTGATCGCACTATAGTTTTGGCCTATAATAAGTAAAGGTGAAAGAAATCCTTAGCTATAATAAATAGAAATTGAATAAAAATTATTGTAAAAACCGCATTGGAATGGAATTATCATGTGCAACATATTAACCCACCCTTTAAATTTGTCCTACAAGAGGGTTCAGAAGACTCTCTTCATCATAACATTGAGAAATCCACTGATGAAGGTAGTACAGCATCTGTGAAAAGTCCTATGAAGGGTATTTACCCTAGATTGAGGATGAAGAGAAGAGAGGCTACCACTAACCATGGCTTCTAATTTCATTGAGGATAATCGGTTTCTCAAGGTGGAAGATACTAAATAGGAGCACTTGACAGCCTGAGGCAATGTAGCAGGGTAAATGAAATGAGCAAGGCCAACTTTTAATAATATTGAATTGAACCTCAAGAATCATGGGTAAAAGAAAACTGATTATTGATTCCCTAGTACTGAAACAGATGAGAAGCTCTTATTTGACATGTAAAACTGAAAACCATTCTAAATCTTCTTACAAGATTACAACTTGAAATATCAAGATAATGAGCCACTGCCCCTCAATCAGGCTACAAACCTAAAGCTAGTTAACAGACTCACCACCTTTGAATGAAAGGGTGGTAGGGAATCCTTGAGAAAAGACCCTGTGATAAAATTACATGCATTTATGCTATTATCAATGAGCCTTTGCTTCAGAGAAAAAAATTACTGATACATTTCAGGTATTACTGGACACTACCTCTATTATAAAATTAATATCCAAGAACTCAGAATACCATTGTACTCTTATGGTCAAAGAGAGGATTTATAAGCTCAGTTGATACATGGAGTTTTGAAGCTCAGTGCATCTCCAAATCATCTAGTAGTTACTATGATTTGGAGTGCTTGTTAGAGAGTCGGTACAGATATACTCACCAGTGAATAGAATATCCACATTAGCTCCCTGACTCATGGGAGAAATGTGTCATGGGAAAACTTCTGGGCTCCCCACTCCAACCAAAAACACTGCCTAGGGAAATCAAAGTGACTAATGGCACTATCAAATATTGGAAATATGAACATAATTTCCTATCTTCATTTAAATGACCTGTTTGGCCTGTGCACAAGACAAAGTCATCTTGGAAAAGAACAACAAATTTTGAATTATATTAAGCTCAATCAGGTGGTGACTCCAACTGCAGCTTAGACAGGTCAATTTTCTGGAACAAATCAACATAATCCCCAGCACCTGCTATATAACTATGGCACTGGCAAATACTTTTTCTCCCTTCCCCAAAAAATAAGTTAGCTTTCATCTGGTAGCTATGGTACTGAACATTTACTATCTTGCATCAGGGATATATTAACTCTCCATATTTGTGCTTTCATTTGGTCCACAGAGATGTTGATCACTATATAATGCCCAGGACACTGTACTTGTTGTTACTAATGGTAACAGTATTGTAACAAGACCATGTAAGCATGAAGTAGGGGCACTTATTTTAGATACTTCAGTCAGCCACATGCTAATCAGAATGTATAAATCACATGAAAATCTGAAAGCCTCAATATTGATATAGTTTACTGGGTGTCCACAGGCCTGGAGAATGAAGTGATAATCCTTCTAAAGTGAAAGACGAGTCACTGAAAGTTATTCCTCTAAATTTTAAGAAAGACATACAATAATTTACAGAACTCCTCACATAAACCACATTTGAGTATGCGTCTCCAAACCATATATTAAATAACCTATAAGATATTGGTTGTAGATATATATATATCTACAATTATATATATACTAGAGGCCCGGTGCATGACATTCATGCACTGGGGGGGGGGGGGACTCCTCAGCCCGGCCTGTGCCCTCTTCCAATCCGGGACCCTTCAGGGGGTGTCCACCTGCCGGCAGTTGGACATCCTTAGCAGGACATCCTTAGTGCTGCCATGGAGACCGGAGAGGCTCCCACCACTGCTGCTGCACTCGCCAGCCGTGAGTCCAGCTTCTGGTTGAGTGGTGCTCCCCCTGTGGGAGCGCACTGATCACCAGGGGGCAGCTCCTGTGTTGAGTGTCTGCCCCCTGGTGGTCAGTGCATATCATAGTGACTGGTCATTGTACCATTCAGTCGATTTGCATATTAGCCTTTTATTATATAGGATATAATTCTTGATCCAAGATACCAGCAAAGCCCTGGCTGGCATTGTTCAGTGGTTAGAGTGGGGCATCTCTCTCTCTCTCTCTCTCTCTCTCTCCCCCCCCCCCCCGCTTTGACTGTATCTAAAAATCAATGGAAAAAATGTCTTCGGCTGAGGATTAAAAATAAATAAATAAATAAATAAATAAATAAATAAATAAATAAATAAATGGATAGCAGTGGAGTAGGTAATTATACTCACCACCTCAGCAATCAACATGAATAACCTACTAAAGGCCAGCTAAAGAGAAGTCTTATAACCAAGGATTTACAAAAGAAGCCACAACTAGACTAGAGATCCCCTAGACCAGCGGTTCTCAACCTGTGGGTCACGACCCCTTTGGGGGTCGAATGACCCTTTCACAGGGGTCGCCAAAGACTATCAGAAAACACATATATAATTACCTATTGTTTTGTGATTAATCACTATGCTTTAATTATGTTCAATTTGTAACAATGAAAATACATCCTGCATATCAGATATCTACATTACGATTCATAACAGTAGCAAAATTACAGGTATGAAGTAGCAATGAAAATAATTTTATGGTTGGGGGTCACCACAACATGAGGAACTGTATTAAAGGGTCGTGGCATTAGGAAGGTTGAGAACCACTGTCCTAGACTCACTATCAGGACTCCTGAGGATCCCATTCTTCTGATAGCTCCTCCCTGCTAAGCTCTGGGTAAAATCTGGGACAGACTGAATTGTATGGCTCTGAGGCAGGGACCACTCCTCCCACCTTACCCCAAGCCTAACCAGCACCTCCCCATCATGGGAGATCCATTTAACCAATCCTCTCAACTCCTGGTAGCCACGCCCTGTTGAGATTGGCTTCCAGGCAGAATCTGGAACAGACTGAGTTGTGTGGCTCAATGATGAACGCATTTTTCCCTTGCATGCCTGACCAAAGCAGAGTCCTCTCTTCACAAAGCCAAATCCTCATGTTGGGGGAGATGGAAGAGGGTAAAAGGGAGATATATTGTGATGGAAGACTTGACTTGAGGTGATGAACACACAATATAATATACAGATGATGTATTATAGAATTGTACACCAGAAACCTATATAATTTTATTAACCCATGTCAGCACAACAAATTCAATTAAAAAGTAGCATCTCCAAATATTCTAGACTATACTGATTTGTAAGCAATTTTGCCACTTGGCTACTATGTCCCAGGTGATCCAGTTTTGAAAGTGTATTGGATTACATAAAATTATGTGCAAAATCAATGCCAATATCTCATGAGAGGCTCACAGTAGAGACTCCTAGAGTTTTAAAGTAAAATTATGTCTCCTCTAGTAAATATTCACCTTTATGGAAACCACTTTTGACTTATTGGTTGTCCCTGCTAGAGACTGAATGCCTGACAGTGTAAAACCTTCTGAATCTTTCAGCCCACACAAAATATATATGCCAAGGATGAGTCCTCTATCAAGTGGAAGTGGCATTGAGGGATTGTGCTTGGAGGCACATGTAAGTTGCATGAGCAACAGCAGCTGGTTTACAATACCAGTGTGCCTACTTCCAACACACTGCCATCATTTCTACCTACATGTATGGACTCAATGGGGAATTCCTTAAGAAGGAAAAAAAATCAAGTCTCATTTAAGTGTGACTCTGCACAATATGCTGGCACCTTCTTAAAGTGTATTGCCTTAATAATTCAGTCCCACTCAAGGGTAGCCCAGAAGAACAGTGAGGAAAGACATTCCTTCCCATATTGGTAGCAATATTGTTTTCCACTCTGTTTGTAAGGAGAAATTATCTGAGAGATAGATCTATAGTAATTAATAGGCAGCAGATAATGATTTGGTTATATTGTCTGGGATTTAGCCATATTATCAGGGACTGAAGATTAGTGAAAAGTCTGGAGAAGAAATATTTAACTGGCATTTTATAATTGGCAAAGGCTTGAATATATGTGTCCTTTTTGAATAACTATCAGAAGATCCATCTTTATTGAAAAAAAAGTGTTGTCAATAATCCAGAGAACAAGATGACAAGTCATGCAAATTACAAGGCTCTTTTGCTAGTCTCCACAATGTTTTTTTTTAATGAGTTCATAGATAAAGTTGTCATAGTAGCAGAAATGATGAGTCTCTATAGCCTCGCCTTGCCAAGCTGAGTTAACTACTATTCTTTTTCAGTTCCTATGCAAGTGATCTGTTGCTGCATAACAATACATACCAAAACATAGTGGCTGAAAATAAAAGTAGTTTATTTAGCTCAAAATTTGCAATTTGGGCATGAATTTAGATAGGAGTCACCTCTCTGTTTCAAGTAGGATCAGCTGAGGCAGCTCAAATGAGGACTGGCAACTCTACTTTCAATATGCTATATTCATGGCTGGCAATTGTAGCTGAGAGTTGACTGGAAACGTGGCTGTAGCTAAAGTTTGCAGGCTTCAGTTCCTATCCACATGAGCCTCTCCATGAACTGCTTGGATTCCTCCTAGCATGATTACTGGGTTCCAAAAGTGAGAATCCATGAAAAAGCCCTCTTTGTGGCCTAGTACTGCAATTCACATAGTATCCATTCTACCATAATCCATTGGTAAAGTCAGTCAAAGCAATCCACCCAGGATCAAGGGGAAGGGACACAGACTGAATTTCTTGATGCAAGAGAGGCAATTCATCTTAATATATAAAAGCCAGGGGCCGTCACAACCAAAACAACTGGACGACTGAACAGCAGGCTGCATGAGGCGACCAGGCTGGCAGGGTAGGTAGTGAGGGATGACCAAACGACCAAATAGCAGGCTTCATGGGGCAACCAGGTCGGGGGGGGCAGTGAGGGACGAGCAAACGACCAAACAGCAGGCTGTGTGGGGCGACCAGGCCAGCAGGGGGGGAGGGGGCAGTGAGGGACAACCAAACAACAGAACATCAGGTTGTGTGGGGTGACCAGGCCGGCATGGAGGGCAGTGAGGGGTGACCAGGCCAACGGGGGAGGCATTTGGGGGTGACCAGGCCAGCAGGGGGCAGTAGGGGGCGACCAGACTGGCAGGGGGGTTAGGGGCAATCAAGTGGGCAGGCAGATGCAGTGAGGGCCGACTAGGCCAGCAAGGGGGGCAGTTAGGGGTGACCAGACAGGCAGGCAGGTGAGCAGTTAGGAGCCAGCAGTCCAGGATTGTGAGAGGGATGTCCGACTGCAAGTGAGGGGTCCTGGATTAGAGAGTGTGCAGGCTGGGCTGAGGGGGACCCCCCCATGCACGAATTTCATGCACCGGGCCTCTAGTTTTTAATAAAGATCATACAGGATGGAAGACATTATTTTGGGCATCACTGGAAAAAATATTCTCCCATGGTAATGAAGTGGTAATGGTAGAAACCAACTCTGAGTATCAAGTACAGTGTTATTACCTAGAATAACCAGAAAGATCTGTACTGGCAGATGGAAAATATTGTATTCCTTCTATCACTGGGATAGATTATCTGGATATGGATTTTTCTTCCTTTCATACTATGCTTCTATCCAACACCATCCATGAACTTAGTGAATACCCTATATAACATAATATGTTAAGAATTTTGACCTTTATTCATCAAAAGAAATAAAACCATGAAGCTAAAATTCTGGGAAATTCCTATTTGCACGTTGAACCCCATTTCACATAGGTAGCTGGCTAAATAAAATTTTGTAGATACCTAATGGGAAACTCAATATGGAAGCAATTGGGAACCTTGAAAGGTACCCAATAAATGGTACTGTTTCTCCCATAGCCACACTTGCAATTATCTCTGCTTGTCTGGTGCATTACATCCTTCAAATATTTGTGTCAACTTCTTTAACTCCTTGCCTATGGAAGAGATGACCTTAGGTGAACATCTACACTAATTTATGGCAATAGATAATTGTTCAACCTGACGGTCAGGCACTTTATAAATGGAAGGAACTTGTGTTTTGATGAAATCTGGAGAAGTCTAAAGTATCTTTCTAGCCTAGTCTTCTATGAAAATGTTATTGAATATTACAAAGTCCCTACCTTTATCCCCAGCACCTTTATCTTGTCATTCCTCTTCCTTTCTTTGCTTTTGTTCATAGTATTTTATCACCATAGAAAACACTATTTACAGGAATAACTCGCTTTACTGCACTTCACAGATGATGAGGTTTCTTTGTTTGGTTTTGTTTTAAAAATTGAAGGCAAGACCCTCCACTAGGAAAAAGACAATAACTCACTTAATTGTGATACTCCTTTTGCAGAGGTTGTCTTGAACTGAACTTGCACTATTTTCAAGGTATGCCTGTATTGCTTGCCCCATAATACTGGTTTTCTCCAGTTCTCCCAGAAATTTTTTTGTCTGCTTTTTTACTGATATGTTATCACTTAGCATGGTGTCTGGCACGTAAAAAAAAAACACAATAAATATTTATTGTTTAAATTATCAAGGATAAATTTAATTTCTGTCATAAAGTGTTGCAAGGGAGAAATATGTTCAGAACACAGTTAATGGAAGATCATAGAAATTCCATATAGGTAGGACCATTAATGACATATCTCAGGAATAAAAATTTGATCTCCCCTAGTGCTATAGTCTGAATGTGTCTCCATAAAATGTACACAGGCACACCTCATTTTACTGAGTTTTACTTTATTACACTTCTCAGATATTACATTTTTTACAAATTGAAGACTTGTGGCAACTCTGCATCAAGCAAGCCTATCAGCACCATTTTCCCAATAGCATTTGTTTCCCACATTTTTGTTATTCTCACAATATTTCAAACATTTCATTATATTTGTCATGGTGATCTGTTATACGTGATCTTTGATGTTACTTATTGTAATTGCTTTGGGGTTCCATGAACCATGTCCATACAAGATGACAAATTTAATTGTTAAATGTTACATGTTCTGACTGCTTCACCATCTCTCTTTTCTCAAAGCTCCCTATTCCATGAGATACAACAATATTTACTAATTAATAACCCTCCACTGACCTCTCAATGTTCAAGTGAAAGGAAGAGTCATAAGACTCTAACTTTCAATCAAAAGCTCCAAATTATTACACTTAGTCATGAAGGTATGTTGAAATTTTTGTTGTTTATAAGCTATCTAGTCTGTGGTATTTTGTTATAGCAGTCTGAACAGGCTAAGATACCAAGTAAAAAATGTTAACCAACTGATTTTTTTCAAATAGAACATGGCAAAGAGAACACGGAGAGGGTAGGGAGAAAAGGCAGCTATAATAAGTGACTTCTTAACCAGTTGTAGAAATGAGGACCATAATAGCAATATGGTATTTTTTTTAAATCATGTATTAGTCCACAGGTTTAAGAAATTTCTTTAAAATGCGAATGGTCTAGAGAAAAAAAATGACCAACATCCAGAGATTCTGGACTTAAAATGGTGAGACCATGCATTATACTAAGTAGGAACTTATTGTTATTGCTTGAAACAAGAATGGTAGACAGGTTTATAATGTTTCCAGATACAGTGAGAAAATCTGGTCATTTTCAAGGTCCACCATTTCTTACTTCTTTTCAATCGGGTCACGTTTATAAGCTTTCTAAATCTCCATTTTCCAGCTAATGAAAAGAAAATAGGATTCCACTGAGTCTCCTATATACCTACTCTAGGACTTCTGTGAGGAAAATGAGATGAGGCACGGGAAAATGCTTCACAGACATTTGGTTAAAGTGTAACATGTATGCACCTGGCTATAGAACAAATTGTGTTCCTGGGCTGAAGGAACTCCAAAGAGGCTAGTTGCTAGGGAGAGGAAGCCAGGCATTGCTATGTGACGTCATTACCCGGCACCCACAGCCGCCGTTTCTGGGCTGGATTGGGCTGTGGACCACATTTTGAGCCATGGGGTCTTGGCAGTGTCCATTGTGATTTAGTGGAGTATTGCTCCTGGGTGGTGGCAGAGCCTGTGTACCACTTGGGGGAAGCTAAGTGTTGCTTTGTGAACACCAGGTCCACGGTGCCATTTCTCTGTAAATTGCCAGTGCTTATCACGGCAGCTCCTGCATCAAGCATCCGTCCCCTGGTGGTCAGTAAGCATCACAGTGACTGGTTGAATGGTCAGACACTTAGCATATTAGCCTTTTATATATATATAGATAGATAGATAGATGATTGATACCGGATTTAAAATTATTCCTGCCATTTATTTTTTCTAGTCACCATGGTTTCTCTTTTTAGTTTAAATATTTTAATTTAAATTCTTTATTGTTTAAAGTCTTACATAAGTCTCCTTTTTCCCCCTTTGATATCTCCCCATCCGCCCCCATCCCCCAGCACATGCCCTCAAACCCCCCCCACCCCCCCAGTCTGTGTCCATTGGTTATACTCATATGCATGCATACAAATCCTTTGTTTGATCTCTTACCCCCTTACCCCCACCTTCCCTCATAGGTTGGACAGTCTGTTCGATGCTTCTATGGCTCTGGTTCTATTTTTATTCATCAGTTTATGTTGTTCATTATATTCCACAAATGAGTGAGATCATGTGATATTTATTTTTTCCCAGACTGGCTTATTTCACTTAGCATAATGCTCTCCAGTTCCATCCATGCTGTTGCAAATGGTAAGAATTCTTTCTTTTTTACAGCAGAGTAGTATTCCATTGTGTAGATGTACCACAGTTTTCTAATCCACTCATCTGCTGAAGGGCACTAAGGCTGTTTCCAAATCTTTGCTATGGTAAAATGTGCTGCTATGAACATTGTGGTGAATATGTCCTTTCTGATTGGTGTTTCCGTTTTCTTGGGATATATTCCTAGAAGTGGGATTACTGGGTCTAATGGAAGTTCCATTTTTAATTTTTTGAGGAAATACCATACTGTTCTCCACAATGGCTGTACCAATCTTCATTCCCACCAGCAGTGCAAAAGGGTTCCTTTTTCTCCACATCCTCTCCAGCACTTGTAGTTTGTCAATTTGTTGATGATAGCCATTCTGACAGGTGTGAGATGGTACCTCATTGTTGTTTTGATTGGCATCTCTCAGATGATTAGTGACTTTGAGAATGTTTTCATATGTCTCATGGCCTTCCGTACATCCTCTTTCGAAAATTGTCTATTTTGAAAATTGTCTTTGCCTATTTTTGATTGGATTATTTTCCTTTTGTTAAGTTGTATGAGTTCCCTACAAATTTTGGAGATTAAGCCCTTATTGGGATAACATTGGAAAATATGTTCTCCCATGCTGTGGGGCTTTCTTGTTGTTTTGTTGATGTTTTCTTTTGCTGTGCAGAAGTTTTTTTTTTATGTTGATATAGTCCCATTTTTTTTTTTTATTTTCTCCTTAGGTTCCAATGCCCTAGGAGTTGTGTCGGTAAAGATTTTAATATTTTAACTTTATTTTCATTGTTGACACTATTACATATGTGCTCATCCCCCCGCTTTTGCCCATCTCCATCTAGCCCTGCCCCCTCCTTCCCTCTAGCTATCACCATACTGTTGTCTGTGTCTATGAGTTACAGATATATATTCTTCAGCTAATCCTTTCACCTTCTTTCATCTAGTCCCCCAACTCCCTTCCCTTCAGACAGCTATCAGTCTGTGCTGCTATTTTATCATACACTGGTGTTTTTCTTCTTTTCCCATCCAGTATGAGATGGATAATGGTTTTTATGATTTTTTTTCACATTGCTATTCTCTATTGCTCTCAAATTTTTAAATAAGCATTGCTATCATTTTCTAGAGCAGAAGTCAGCAAACTATGGCCTATGGGTCAAATCAAAATTTAAATCAACATATTTTTATCACCCATGCTCTAAGAATGTATTTTATATTTTATAATGGTACTTTGTATTTTGTAGAGATGCCTTTGGCCTCCAAAGCCCAACATATTTTTTACTATCTTTGTTTAAGAAAATAGTTGCTTACCCTTGGTCTATAATTAATCATTATCCATAACCTCCCACTAAAAACAAACAAATAAGAACATTGGATCACTTTCTCTTATTTCTTTCTCTTAATTCATTCAATAAACATATATGGAGCACCAATTATGTGCCATGAAACATTCTGGATATCGAGACCAGGACATTTTAAAATCTGAGATTTTAATTCCAGGTGGCTATTAATTTTATTTTACTTTATGAATTAACCCATATTTAGATTATACGACTTCTTTAACTAGTGTCATTGATATTTTTTCGACTTAATGTAAACTATGTCATATTTTATCAATTTATTTTTCATTTTGCTATCATTTATTCTTGGGAAATTTTTCATAGGGGGTGTGTAGGATGAAATCTTTCTGTTTCCTTACATGTTGCAAACATCTTTGTGTCCTTATGTCCTTGAATTTTTGTTCTACTGGATATGTTTCTCTTTCTTTTGTAGATAGTCATAATTTTCTTTCTTGGAGGCTCTTAGAATTTTCTTTTCATCCTTGGAGTTCCAAAAATTTAACAGCATATTTTTTAAATGAGCATACACTTTAAACAATTTTCCCTTGCAATACCAAATATTTGTACTTTAATAACAAAATTTTATTATATTATTAATTATATTATTTATTTTATTCCAATTTCTCTATTCTCGTATCCTGAAACTATTAAACATTGGAACTTCTGGATAAACTTCTATATGCCTCTAATATTTTTCTCTTTTCTTTCTCTTTGCTTTATAATTAAATTTCAAAAGAAAAAATGGAACAGACATGATCCCTGTCCTCATTGGGTTTATATCTGGTCACTATAAAGAAAAAAAAAAGAACACAATGAACTTTTACACCATAATTTATCTCCTCCTATATTTATACTGTAAGTTTTTGAAAAAATAAAAATAAACACCTCCAATTTTCTGTGGGGGGGGAAAGGAAAACAGATAAAGTGAGTAGATAAAATAAATTTTAGTAAGAAATTTAAGTAAACAAAGTGGTGATATAAAAAAGTCTGAGGATTGGGAGAACCAAGATGGCAGCATAGGTAAACACCTATACTTGCTGCCTCTCACAACCACATCAAAATTACAACTAAAAGGAAGAACAACTACCACCCAGAACTGTGGGAAAGATGGCTGAGTGGAAGTTCCACAACTAGAGAGGTGAAGTAAGAGCACTGAGACTGGTAAGAGGTGCGGAAGCGCAGAAAGTGCTGGCACCTGGATGTGCTACTCTATTAATCGGGAGGGAGATACAAGCTCCTGCTTGTTCTGAACTCCAGTTCCTGGCAAGACTCTGAGGGACTCGGACACATAGAGGGAGAAACTGGACTGTCTGGCATCAGGACAGGAATGCGAGGGCAGCTTTCTCTCAGAGGTGCTCACAATGATCACTGTTCCTGCATGGGGTGCGGGATGTGGACCTATTTGGTGCAGGGCTGACTGGTAGCCATTGCTATTTGTCCTGGTGATTCCTAGAGGCCCCTCCCCACCCAATTTACAATCCCACCCAAGCTGTGGGAATCTACTTTTGTATATGAATGGCCTGTCCTTTCTCAGACTAAAACCTGACAAAGTGAAGCTGGGTCAAAGAGCCCCAGGGCTTCCAAAAGAAGGCTTAAAGCCTGGCAGCAGCAGCCTGCCTTGTTTCACAGTTGGGCCTCATCTGGGCACTTCCAAACCCATACAAAGAGGAGGAATCTGCAGATGTCTCTGTAGCTCCTTCTGAGCGGCCCTAGACAGTGGCTAACCTTGCACCTCTTTGGAGATCCAAGAGCCAGTGTACCCAGTAGTCATAGTGAGACCATACCATATTACAACTCTTCACATCCATAAAAGACACACTCAAGGGGCAGACTCAGTGAGTCCCAAAGCCCCACTGAAGCAAGTTCTGCTCCATAAGGGTGTTTCCTGAACAGCAGCTCTCTTACTGTAGTTACAGCGGGTCCCCACAACCAATTGGCCTGGAGGTCATTTCCTCCCAGTGACACCAACAGCAATCAAGGGTTAACTAAAACAAGACTGTGTAAACAATCCACAAAGGGGTGCACCAAGAGTGTCCACCTCAGGTGATTGGGGAGGCTAAGCCACTGGGCCCTATAGAACACCTACCACACAAGGCCACTCTATCAACTTAAGTAGACTTAGCAGCTACCTAGTACATAGGATCAAACACAGGAAAGTAGCCAAAATGCAGAGACAAAGAAACAAGTCAAAAATGAAAGAAATGGATGAAAGCAAAATATTGGATATAGAGTTTAAAACCATGGTTATAAGGTTACTCAAGAATCTTCTAGAAACCTCCAAAAAATTTAGTGAAACCCTCAAGGATATAAAAAAGGACCAATCAGAAATTAAGTATGTACTGACTGAAATACAGAGATTCAACAGCAGACTAGAGGATCCCAAGAATCAAGCCAAATATTTGAAATACAAAGGAGCAAAAAACACCCAACCAGAAAAGCAAAAAGAAAAAAGAATCCAAAAATATGAAGATAGTGTAAGGAGCCTCTGGGACAACTTCAAGCGTACCAACATCCAAATTATGGGGGTTCCAGAAGAAGAGAGAGAGCAAGATATTGAAAAACTATTTGAAGAAATAATGACAGAAAACTTCCCTTACCTGGTGAAAGAAATAGACTTACACATTCAGGAAGTGCAGAGAACCCCAAACAAGAGGAATCCAAAGAGGACCACACCAAGACACATCATAATTAAAATGTCATAATTAAAGGGGCAAAAGACAAAGAGAGAATCTTAAAAGCAGCAAGAGAAAACCAGTTAGTTACCACAAGGGAGTACCCATAGGACTGTTAGCTGATTTCTCAACAGAAACTATGCAGGCTATAAGGGAGTGGCAAGAAATATACAAAGTTATGAATAGCAAGAGCCTACAACCAAGATTACTCTACCCAGCAAAGCTATCATTCAGAATTGAAGGTCAGATAAAGAGTTTCACAGACAAGAAAAAGCTAAAGGAGTTCATCACCACCAAACCAGTATTATATGCAATGCTGAAGGGTATTCTCTAAGAAGAGGAAGGAGAAGTAAAAGGTAAGATAAAAAATTATGAACAACAAAGTGACAACAAATACATATCTATCAACGGGTGAACCTAAAAATCAAATGAATAAAAAACATGATGAACAGAACAGACTGGTGAATGTAACAGAATCATGGGCATGGAAAGGGAGCATACTGACAATTCTCGAGGGGAAGGGGTTGTGGGGGGGGGGGCGGTGCGGAAAGAGATTGGACAAAGAGCTTACACCTATGGACAAGGTCAGTGGGGGTGGGAGGTGAAGGCCTGGAGTGGGGTGGGAACCAGGTGGAGGGGAGCTATGGGGGGGGGGAACTAAGAGGGACAACAATCTGAACAATAAAGATTTAAAGTTTTGCTTGCTTTTCTTTAAAAAAAAAGTCTGAGGATTTAATAGTTAAGGGGAGACCATAAGACAGATAAGAACTCCACAATGCAAGATGAATGAGGGTATGTGCAAAAAGTATTTGGTATGCTCAAGGCATTGCATGAAGGAATATCTGGCTGGATTGTGGAGAGCAGAGGACAATGGGCCAAGTTGAGGTTGGAATTTTAGGGAGGAGTTAGATTATTCTGGTTAATGGAGATAGTTTGGATTTCATTCTAAGCGCAATTGGAGGCCATTCAAAGACTTACTTTTTTGAAAAAATCACTAAGACTTCTGGCACAGAACAGTTTGAGATAACAAGGTTCAGAGAAAAGAATAAAGATGGCTTGGCTCAAAAAATTACATATGGAAAGATGGCGGCTGGCAGGACACAGGTAAGGGGTAGGAAGGGAGTGAGTGAGGGGATGAAAGGAGAGTGTGTGGATGTGTGTGTTGTGTGTGTGAGTGAGTGAGGGACAGTTAAATACGTCAGGAACAGCAGAGGCTGGCAGACCAGGCTCTCTGGGACAGGGAGAGACTACCACCACTGAAGACACTCCCCAGACTGCAGGACTCGGGCATGGAGCCCATGCTATCTTAAAGGGGAGAGCAGTCTCTTCTAGGAACTCATAAGCACCACCACCCAGACAGGCCTTGGACACTGGTAAGAGGTGTGGAAGCGCGGAAAGTGCTGGCACCTGTGCTACTCTTCCCAACCTGGCAGCCACTCTGGCCCAAATCCTGCAGACACACCTTCAGACTCACAGACCCTGGGATCTCCACCTCCAAAGGTGCACCACACCCACAGCAGTAGGTGCAACCCTCCCCCTCCCCAGCGGCAGACCTCCGACATCGCATTCACATATCTCCAGCGCACAGGTCTCTGAGGCACACCACTCCATAGACTTCTCTTGGGAGTCACTGTGAGCCCCAGCTGGGTGTGATTTTGTACAGACACAGACACACTGCCCCCCAGTAGAAATTCTGAATTCCCTCTGCCTGAATAACTGCCCACATACACCCAGCTGTGCCACTTCAGTGCCAGGGCCCCTCAGAGTGCATCAGAGCTCAGCGCCCCAGCAAACGCACTGCCACAGTTGCTCACTCCCCCTGACCCCATCTACCCACAGGGCACTTTGAGAAGCTGCAGTGAGCATCCGCTGGGTCCAATCTCGGACAAATAGGGACACACTCCCTTGGGCAGTAGAAATTCTGAATTCACCCATCCTGGATACCTACCCAAAGACATCTCAATTAAGAGTGCCAGGGCCCTTCAGAGTGCTTCAGTATGCCTGCGCTAGCAAACTCACTAGGGGTGCTCCTGTGTGCTATCACTAGGGACACGCACCTATCCACCAGAGGTACATCAGCAAAAACCGAGTATCCCACCCCAGAGCTGCAGAACTCTGGACACTACAGTTGCATGCTTTTCCAGTGTGCAGGTCTCCCAAGACCACCACTCCACAGGCAGCCCTGGGGCCCCGCTGTGAGCCCCGCTGGACATGCACTTAAACAAACAGGGGTGCACTGCTGGGCTGTAGAAATGCTGAATTCCCTCTTCTGGGATACCTGCCCACAGATACTTCAATCCAGTGACTTCAGTACCAGGGCCCTTCAGAGTGTGTCAGTACACCCTGCTGGCAAACACACCACAGGTCCCCCTGTGAACTCCTGATGGGATCTCGTGTATACAACCACGGAGGTAGCAGCAAAAGTTGAGTCTGCCCACCCCACAATTACAGAACTCTGGACACCACAGTCACACCTTTCCAGAACGCAGGCCTCCTGAGCCCCACCACCCCAACAGATGGTTCCTGGGTGCCACTGTGAGTCCCTGCTGGGCACGCGTGATTTCAACCAAGGATGCAAGACAGCAAAAATCGGGACACCCCCTCCACAGCTGCTGACTTCTAGACACTTCAGTTGCGCCTTTCCAGCTCACATGCCTACAGCAAGAGAACCCAAATAGCTCAAGTAGGGAGCTACACTAGACTACCAAACCCAGGAGGCCTGAGAGGTCACACCAGTAGCGCCATACTCAAAAGAAAATGGGTAGCAAAGCAACTGGAGCTACAATTAAAACATTACAGCAAAACATGGGAAGACAAAAAAAATCCACAAAGGAAAGAAAAAAAAAAGAATCACCAGAAAGGGAGTTAAATGAAATTGAGGCTACTAACTTGTCAGAGAAAGAATTCAGAGTAATGGTTATAAGGATGCTCAAATGGCTGAACGACAAATACACACAACTCAATGAGAATTATAAGGAGCTGAATGAGAATGTCACCAACATGAAAAGGAACCAAAAGGAAATGAAGAACGACATACCTGCAATAAAGAACACAATGGAAGGCTTAATCAGCAGACTAGAAGAGGCTGAGGACCACATCAGCGAATTAGAAGACAAGGCAGGAAAAAACACACAAACACAGGAGCAATTGGAAAAAAACTCAACAAGCAAGAGGAGAACCTAAGGGATCTTTGGAACAATGCAAAATGAAACAACATTCGCTTAATAGGGGTACCAGAAAGAGAGGAGGAGAAGCAAGGAATAGAAAACCTGTTTGAAGAAATAATGACAGAAAACTTCCGTGATACTGGAAAGAAAAAAAACTACACAAGTCCAACAAGCACATAGAGTGCCAAACAAGATGAACCCCAAAAGACCAACACCAAGACACATCATAATTAAATTGGCAAACACCAATGACAAAGTAAGAATCTTAAAGGCTGCCAGAGAGAGACAGAAAGTTACCTACAAGGGATCTCCTATCAGAGTACCAGCTGACTTCTCAACAGAAACACACCAGGAAAGAAGGGAATGGAATGAAATATACAAAGTGATGCAAAGGAAGGGAATGAATCCAAGAATACTATACCTAGCAAGGCTATCATTCAAAATTGAAGTTGGAATCAGGAGCTTCACAGACAAAAAGGGCTAAGAGAGTTTATTACCACCAAGCCAGCAATGCAAGAAATGCTAAAGGGACTGCTGTAAAAAGAAGAAACAGAAAGACAAGAAGAAACACAAATATTAAGAATAAAAATGACCACAAACAGGTACTCTTCAATAATAACATTAAATGTAAATGGATTAAATGCTCCAATCAAAAGACACAGGGTAGCTGAATGGATAAGAAAATATGACCCAGATATTTGCTGTCTGCAAGAGACCCACCTCAGAACAAAGGATTCACACAGACTGAGAGTGAAGGGATGGAAAGAAAATTCAGGCAAATGGAAATGAGAAAAAAGCTGGGGTTGCGATACTTATATCTGACAAAATAGACCTCAAAGTAAAGGCCATAACAAGAGATAAGGAAGGCCACTACATAATACTAAAAGGAGCAATTCAACAAGAAGATATAACTCTGGTAAACATATATGCACCCAATACAGGAGCACCCAAATACATAAAACAACTTCTGGAATATATCAAGGGAGAGATTGATAGCAATACAGTCATAGTAGGGGACTTTAATATCCCACTGACAACACTGGATAAATCCTCTAAACAAAAAATCATCAATAAACAGCAATCCTAAATGACTCACTAGATCAGATGGACTTAATTGACATCTTCAGAATATTTCACCCCAAAGCTACAGAATATACATTCTTCTCCAGTGAACATGGGACATTTTCAAAGACAGACCATATATTAGGACACAGGCAAAGTCTCTTCAAATGCAAGAGAATAGAAATCATAACAATCATCTTCTCAGATCACAATGGCATAAATCTAGAAATGAACTATAATAAAAACATTGAAAAAAAATCAAACACTTGGAGGCTAAATAGCATGATATTAAACAATGACTGGGTTACCAGAGAGATCAAAGAAGAAATATAAAGCATCCTGGAAACAAATGACAATGAAAACACAACAATCCAAAATCTATGGGACACAATGAAAGCAGTCCTGAGAGGGAAGTTCATAGCTCTACAGGCCTACCTCAAAAAACAAGAAAAACTGGTAATAAATTATCTAACCCTACAACTCAAAGAGTTAGAAAGAGAGCAACAAGAAAATCGCAGAGTATCCAGAAGGAAGGAAATAATAAAGATCAGAGCAGAAATAAATAACATGAAGACCAAAAAAACAAACAAAAAAAAAGCGTACAAATGATCAATGAAACCAAGAGCTGCTTCTTTAAAGGATTAACAAGATTGATGAACCTCTCACCAGGCTCACCAAGAAACAAAGAGAGAGGACCCAAATAAACAAAATCAGGAATGAAAGAGGTGAAGTAACAACTGACCCTACTGATATACAAAGTATTGTCAAAAAATACTACAAACAGCTCTACTCCAACAAACTGGACAACCTCGATGAAATGGACACACTCCTAGAAAAATACAAGCTTCCAAAACTCAATCAGGATGAATCAGAAAACCTGAATAGGCCAATAACTACTGATGAAATTGAAACAGTATTCAAAAAGCTTCCAGCAAACAAAAGCCCTGGATCAGATGGCTTCACAGGGGAGTTTTAGCGAACATTCAAAGAACTAAAGCCAATACTTCTCAGACTATTCCAAAAAATTCAAGAGGTAGGCACACTTCCAAGCTCTTTCTATGAAGCCAGCATTACCCTAATCCCAAAACCAGATAAAGACACCACAAACAAGGCGAATTGCAGGCCAATATCCCTGATGAACATAGATGCTAAAATCCTTAACAAAATTCTAGCAAACCGGATCCAGCATTACATTAGAAAGATCATACACCATGACTAAGTGGGATTTATTCCAGGAATGCAAGGCTGGTACAATATCCACAAATCAATAAACGTGATATATCACATAAACAAATTGAGAGACAAAAATCACATAATCATATTGATTTATGCAGAAAAGGCATTTGACAAAGTCCAACACCCTTTCTGATAAA
This sequence comes from Myotis myotis, assembly GCF_014108235.1. Classification (NCBI taxonomy): domain Eukaryota; kingdom Metazoa; phylum Chordata; class Mammalia; order Chiroptera; family Vespertilionidae; genus Myotis; species Myotis myotis. The sequence goes on from NW_023416346.1 coordinate 39,766,087, forward strand.
AACGCTCAACACAGTGAAAATAGAGGGATCATACCTCAACATAATAAAAGCCTTATATGACAAACCTACAGCCAACATCATACTCAATGGGCAAAAACTAAAACCATTTCCCTTAAGAACAGGAAGAAGACAGGGATGCCCACTTTCACCACTCCTGTTTGACATAGTACTGGAAGTGCTAGCCAAAGTGATCAGACAAGAAGAAGAAATAAAAGACATCCAAATTGGAAAAGAAGGAGTAAAATTTCATTATTCACACATGACATGATACTGTACATAGAAAACCCTAAAGACTCCATCATAAAATTATTAGACCTAATAAATGAATTTGGCAATGTAGCAGGATACAAAATTAACCCCAAGAAATCTATGGCATTTTCATATGCCAATAGTGAACTTACAGAAAGAGAAATTATAAAACCAATCCCATTTACCATTGCACCAAAAAAAATTAAGATACTTAGGAGTAAACTTGACTAAGGAGGTAAAGGACCTCTATCCAGAAAACTACAGGACATTGAAAAAAAGAGATAGAGGAAGACATAAACAAATGGAAGAACATACCGTGTTCATGGATTGGTAGAATCAATATCATCAAAATGTCCATACTACCCAAAGCAATCTATAGATTCAATGCACTCCCCATTAAAATACCAACAGCATATTTCACAGATCTAAAAAGAACCCTCCAAAAATTCATCTGGGATAAAAAAAAAAACAAAAAAAACAAAACAAAAAAAAAAAACAACAACAACAACAAAAATAAAAACCCGAATAGCTGTTGCGATCCAAAGAAAGAAGAACAAAGTAGGAGGGATCTCAATACCAGATATCAAGATGTATTACAAAGCCACTGTTCTCAAAACTGCCTGGTACTGGCACAAGAACAGACATATAGACCAATGGAATAAATAGAGAACCCAGAAATCAACCCAAACCACTATGCTCAATTAATATTTGACAAAGTAGGCAAGAACATACAATGGAGTCAAGACAGTCTCTTCAATAAATGGTGCTGGGAAATTTGGTCAGTCACATGCAAAAAAATGAAACTAGGCCAACAACTTACACCATACACAAAAATAAACTCAGAATGGATAAAGGACTTTAACGTAAGACGGGAAACCATAGAAACATTAGAGGAATCCACAGGTAGCAAAATCTCAGATATATGACAAAGGAATTTCTTCACTGACATGGCTCCTAGGGCAATGGAAATAAAGGGAAAATAAACAAATGGGACTATATCAAAATAAAAAGCTTCTGCACAGCAAAAGAAACCATCAACAAAACAACAAGAAAACCCACTGCATGGGAGAACATATTTGCCAATGATATCTCTGATAATGGTTTAATCTCCAACATTTACAGGGAACTCATACACCTTAACAAAAAGAAGAAAAACAACCCAATCAAAAAAATTGGCAATGGACCTAAATAGACACTTTTTGAAAAAGGACATATATAAGGCTGAGAGACATGAAAACATGCTCAAAGTCACTAATCATCCGACAGATGCAAATCAAAACGACAGTAAGGTACCATCTCACACCTGTCAGAATGGCTATCATCAACAAATCAACAAAGGACAAATGCTGGCGAGGATGCGGAGAAAAAGGAACCCTTGTTCACTGCTGGTGGGAATGCAAACTGGTGCAGCCACTGTGGAGAACAGTATGGAGTTTCCTCAAAAAACTAAAAATGGTACTTCCATTTGACCCAGTGATCCCACTTCTAGGAATATATCCCAAGAAACCAGAAATACCAATCAGAAAGGATATATGCACCCCTGTGTTCATAGCAGCACAATTTACAATAGCTGAGATTTGCAATCAGCCTAAGTGCCCATCAGCAGATGAATGGATTAAAAACTTTGGCACATCTACACAATGGAATACTACAGTGCTGTAAAAAGGAAGGAACTCGTACCATTTGCAACAGCATGGATGGAGCTGGAGAGCATTATGTTAAGTGAAATAAGTCAGTCAGAGAAAGGTAAATATCACATGCTCTCACTCATTTGTGGATTATAATGAACAACATAAACCGATGAACAAAAACAGATGTAGAGACAGAGAAGCATGGATAAGATGCTCAGAACTCAGAGGGAAGGTAAAGGAGGGTGGGTGTGAGAGGGAGAGAGCAACCAAAGGACTTGTATGCATGCATTTAAGCATAAGTGATGGATGTGGACAACAGGGGTGAGGGTGAGGGCAGGATTGGGGGGGATGAGGGGACACTGGGGGGATAAGGACACATTTGCAATATCTTAATCAATAAAGGGGGGGGAGAATAAGATGACTTGGGTTATAAAAGATCAAAAAATAACAAAAATCAGAATTTATCCAATTTTTGTATGTGGCCATAGATGTAGTGAGATAAAAAGTCAGATAATTAGCATTCTCAAATTTATTTTATTTTTTTTTATTTATTTATTTATTTATTTATTTTTTTTTGAGAATGAGAATGCTACTGTATTTGACATCTCTATTTTTCGGTGAATCAAAAGTTTTTTTTTTTTTCCTTTTTTTTTATTATTAGTTAAGGTATTACAAATGTGTCCTCATCCCCCCCATTAACCCCCAACCTCCCCCACACACACACTCATGCTCCCCTCCCCCTGTTGTCCATGTCCATTGGTATGGCTTATATACATGTATACAAGTCCTTCGGTTGATCTCTTCCCCTTACCCCCGCCCTCCCCTACTTTCCTTCTGGGGATTGATAGCCTGATTGCTGTTTCTCAGTCTTTGAGTCTGTCCCTTTTCATCAGTCTATGTTGTTCTCTATAATCCACAAATGAGTGAGATCATGTGGTATTTATCTTTCTCTGACTGGCTCATTTCACTTAGCATAATGCTCTCCAGTTCCATCCATGCTGTTGCAAAAGGCAAGAGTTCCTTTTTTTTTACCGCAGCATAGTATTCCATTGTGTATATGTACCACAGTTTTCTAATCCACTCATCTGCTGATGGGCACTTAGGCTGTTTCCAAATCTTAGCTATGGTGAATTGTGCTGCTATGAACATAGGGGTGCATATATCCTTTCTGATTGGCGTTTCTGGTTTCTTGGGATATATTCCTAGTAGTGGGATCACTGGGTCAAATGGGAGTTCCATTTTTAGTCTTCTGAGGTAGCTCCATACTGTTCTCCACAGTGGCTGCACCAGTCTGCATTCCCACCAGCAGTGCAGAAGGGTTTCTTTTTCTCCACATCCTCTCCAACACTTGTTGTTTGTTGATTTGTTGATGATAGCCATTCTGACAGGTGTGAGATGATAACGCATCGTCGTTTTGATTTGCATCTCTCGTATAATTAGTGACTTTGAGCAGGTTTTCATATGTCTTTCGGCCTTCTGTATGTCCTCTTTCGAGAAGTGTCTATCTAGGTCCGTTGCCCATTTTTTTATTGGATTGTTTATCTTCCTTTTGTTAAGTTTCATGAGATCCCTGTAAATGTAGGAAATTAAACCCTTATCGGTGGTATCATTGGCAAATATGTTCTCCCATGTAGTGGGTCTTCTTGTTGTTTTGTTGATGGTTTCCTTTGCTGTGCAAAAGCTTTTTATTTTGATGTAGTCCCATTTGTTTATTTTCTCTTTAGTTTCCATTGCCCTAGGAGCATTATCAGAGAAGAAATTTCTTCGGCATATGTTTGCGATTTCGCTGCCTGTGGATTCCTCTAGTATTTTTATGGTTTCCTGTCTTACGTTTAAGTCTTTTATCCATTTTGAGTTTATTTTTGTGTATGGTGTGAGTTGGTGATCTAGTTTCATCCTTTTGCATGTATCTGTCCAATTTTCCCAACACCATTTATTGAAAAGACTGTCTTGACTCCATTGTATGTTCTTGCCTCCTTTGTCGAATATTAATTGGGCATAGTGGTTTGGGTTGATTTCTGGGGTCTCTATTCTATTCCATTGATCTATATGTCTGTTCTTGTGCCAGTACCAAGCTGTTTTAAGAACAGTGGCTTTGTAATACAGTTTGATATCTGGTATTGAGATCCCACCTACTTTGTTCTTTCTGAGGATTGTTGCAGCTATTCGGGGTCTTTTTTTATTCCAGATGAATTTTTGGAACGTTCGTTCTAGATCTGTGAAATATGCTGTTGGTAATTTAATGGGGATTGCATTGAATCTATAAATTGCTTTGGGTAGTATGGACATTTTGATGATGTTGATTCTACCAATCCATGAACACGGTATATTCTTCCATCTGTTTATGTCTTCCTCTATCTCTTTTTTCAGTGTCCTGTAGTTTTCAGCATATAAGTCTTTTACCTCCTTAGTTAAGTTTATTCCTAGGTATTTTAATTTTTTTGGTGCAATGGTAAATGGGATTGCTTCTGTAGTTTCACTTTCTGTAAGTTCACTATTGGTGTAAAGAAATGCCATGGATTTCTTAGCATTAATTTTGTATCCTGCTACATTGCCGAATTCATTTATTAAGTCTAATAATTTTTTGATGGAGTCTTTAGGGTTCTGTATGTACAGTATCATGTCATCTGCAAATAAGGACAGTTTTACTTCTTCTTTTCCAATCTGGATGCCTTTATTTCTTCTTCGTGTCTGATCGCAATGGCTAGTACTTCCAGTACTATGTTGAACAGGAGTGGTGAGAGGGGGCATCCCTGTCTTGTTCCTGTTTTTAGGGGGAATGGTTTTAGTTTTTGCCCATTGATTATGATGTTGGCTGTGGGTTTGTCATATATGGCTTTTATTATGTTGAGGTATGATCCCTCAATTCCTATCTTGCTTAGAGTTTTTATCAAGAAAGGGTGTTGGATTTTGTCAAATGCTTTTTCCGCATCAATTGATATGACTATGTGGTTTTTCTCTCTCAATTTGTTTATGTGATGTATCACATTTATTGATTTGCGGATATTGTACCATCCTTGCATCCCTGGGATAAATCCTACTTGGTCATGGTGTATGATCTTTTTGATGTACTGCTGGATCCGATTTGCTAGGATTTTGTTGAGGATTTTGGCATCTATGTTCATGAGGGATATTGGCCTATAATTCTCTTTCATTGTATTGTCTTTATCTGGTTTTGGGATTAGGGTGATGTTGGCTTCATATAATGAGCTGGGAAGTGCTCCTTCCTCTTGGATCTTTTGACATAGTCTGAGGAGGATAGGTTTTAGGTCTTCCTTGAATGTTTGGTAAAACTCCCCTGTGAAGCCATCTGGCCCCGGGCTTTTGTTTGCTGGAAGCTTTTTGATTACTGCTTCGATTTCCTCCATAGTTATTGGCCTATTGAGATTTTTAGATTCTTCCTGGTTAAGTTTTGGAAGGTTGTATTTATCTAGAAATATGTCCATTTCCTCCAGGTTGTCTAGTGTGTTGGAGTAGAGTTGTTCATAGTATTTTCTAACAATCCTTTGTATTTCTATTGGGTCTGTTGTTATTTCTCCTCTTTCATTTCTGATTTTGTTTATTTGGGTCCTCTCTCTTTGTTTCTTGGTGAGCCTGGCTAGAGGTGTATCAATCTTGTTTATCCTTTCAAAGAACCAGCTCTTGGTTTTGTTGATCTTTTGTATTGTTTTTTTGGTCTCTATGTCGTTTATCTCCGCTCTGATCTTTGTTATTTCCTTCCTTCTGCTTACAGTGGCCTTTTTTTGTTGCTCTCTTTCTAATTCTTCGAGTTGTAGAGTTAGGTCATTTATTCTCATTGTTTCTTGTTTCTTGCAGTAGGCTTGTAGAGCTATGAACTTCCCTCTCAAGACTGCTTTTGCTGTGTCCCATAGGTTTTGGATTGTTGTGTTTTCATTGTCATTTGTTGCCATGATGTTTTATATTTCTTCTTTGATCTCACTGGTGACCCAGTCGTTGTTTAATAGCATGCTATTTAGTCTCCATGTGTTTGATTTTTTTGGATTGTTTTTGTTGTAGTTGATTTCCAGTTTTATGCCTTTGTGATCTGAGAAGATACTTGATATGATTTCAATTTTCTTGAATTTGAAGAGACTTTGTCTGTGACCCAATATATGGTCTATCTTTGAAGATGACAAATGTGCACCCGAGGAGAATGTATATTCTGTGACTTTGGGGTGAAATGTTCTGAAGATGTCAATTAATTCCATCTGATCTAGTGAGTCATTTAGGATTGATGTTTCTTTGCTGAGTTTCTGTTTAGAGGATTTGTCCAGTGGAGATAATGGGGTGTTAAGATCCCCTACTATGATTGTATTGCTGTCAATCTCTCCCTTGATCTTCTCCAGAAGATTTCTTACGTATTTGGGTGCTCCTATATTGGGTGCATATATATTTACCAGAGTTATTTCTTCTTGTTGGACTGCTCCTTTTAGTATTATGAAGTGGCCTTCTTGATCTCTTTTTATGTCCTTCACTTTGAGATCTAATTTGTCAGATATAAGTATTGCTACCCCGGCTTTTTTTTCACTTCCATTGGCCTGAAAAACCTTTTTCCATCCCTTCACCATCAGTCTGTGTGCGTCTTTTTTTGTGAGGTGGGTTTCCTGTAGACAGCAGATATATGGGTCATGTTTTCTTATCCACTCATTTACCCTATGCCTTTTGACTGGGGAATTTAATCCATTTACATTTAAAGTTATTATTGATAGAAACTTGTTAGTCGCCATTTTTGTTCTTTACCGCTGCGTTCCTTCTCTGTTTCCTGTTTTTTCTATTTATAGCAGACCCTGTAGCATTTCTTGCATTGCTGGTTTGGTTGTAATAAACTCCCGTAGACCGTTTTTGTCTGTGAAGCTCCTGATTTGACCCTCAATTTTGATTGATAGCCTCGCTGGGTATAGTATTCTTGGATTCAGACCCTTCCTTTGCATGACTTTGTATATTTCATTCCATTCCCTTCTTGCCTGGTGTGTTTCTGTTGAGAAATTGGTCGCTAGTCTGATGGGGGATCCTTTGTAGGTAACTTTCTGTCTCTCTCTGGCTGCTTTTAAGATTCTTGCTTTGTCGTTGGTGTTTGCCAATTTAATTATTATGTGCCTTGGTGTCGGTCTTTTCGGGTTCATTTTGTTTGGGACTCTGTGAGCTTCTTGGATTTGTGTGAGTTTTTTTCTCCCTATATCCGGGAAATTTTCTGTTACTATTTTTTCAAACAGGTTTTCTATTCCTTGCTCAGTTTCCTCTCCTTCTGGCACCCCTATTATTCGGATGTTGTTTCGTTTAGCATTGTCCCAGAGTTCTCTTAGGCTCTCCTCCTGCTTTTTAATTTTTTTTTCTAGAAGCTGTTCTGTTTGGGTATTTTTTTCTACCTTGTCTTCTAGCTCGCTGATGCGGTCCTCTGCTTCTTCTAGTCTACTGTTGATGCTTTCTATTGAGTTCTTTATGGCAGTGATGTCGTTTTTCATTTCTTCTTGGTTTCTCTTCATTTCCTCTTGGTTCTTCTTCATTTCCTCTTGGTTCCTACACATATTGTTGAATTGGTCTTCCCTTTTTTTTCATCCACCTTATGACCATTACTCTGAATTCTTTCTCTGACAGGTTGCTTGCCTCCATTGCCTCCATTTCGTTTACTTCCTTTTCTGATGATGCCTGTTTTTCTCTCATATTTGGGTTGGTTCTTTGTTTCACCATGATTTCTCTTCTCAAGGTGTTTGGTTATGTAGTTCTCTCTCTGCTGCGCTGATTCAAAGGCACAAAATACAACACAACAAGGCACAACGTACAAGGCAACAAACTAAATGCATTCACGATATTAATAACCCCAAATAAAGGTGACCCCCCAAGCGAAGAGAATTAGGGGATATAGAAGAAAAAAGAGAAAAAGATTAAAGAGAAAAATAAAAAACAAAAAGGAGTGCTGAAATGAGATTGGGAAAAGGGAGAGAAGAAAAAAAACAAAAATACAAAAATACAAAAAAAAAAAGTTAGAGAATGAAATAGAGGTGGGGAAGAGGCTATTTGTATGGGGAGAGCGAGGGATTGGAAATTAGATATATAAGTAGAGTGAAATTTAGACAGTGGTTAGAAAGAAGGAATAGGTAAAATCCAAAGCAGGAATAGGGTAAGAGAAACAGGACAACAAAAGGGGAAAAGTGAGGAAGAGAGTTTTGGCTTAAGGGTAAATGTGAGCTAGAGAGAAATGATGCTAAAGGAACGATGAAAATAGTGTGTATAACACTAATCCCAAAATAAAATAAAGAAAAATTAAAAAAATAATAAAAAATAAAATGACACTTGAAAAAATGGTAAAAGGATAGCAATAATACTGGTTAAAACAATGTAGTAATTAAAAAGGTAAAATCAAGTGATGAAAAAAAATAAAAAAAAAATAAAATAGGTTCTTAATGAAATGGTGAAAAAAGAATTAAAAAAAAATATATATATATATATATATATATATAAAAATATTCGGAAGTGAAGGTGCTTCAGATCTTCCACTCTTCTTTTTGGCACGCCTCAGTCCTGCCAGGCATTCAGGGGAGTGTTGAACTTCCCTGCGATACACTGTCCCTCCGTGCGGTAAACCACATACCTGATTTTAAGGCAGCTTGTATTTGTTTACCAGACTGCCTTTATTTGTGATCGTAGAAGAGACAGTTCGTGGCTCTGCCTCTGGGTGGCAGTGTGTCTGGGTTGACCTCCGAGGCTATAAGTCCTCTCTATCAGTAGGGTTTTTTTTTTTTTTTTTTTTTTTTTCCTCTATGGTATTGGGAACTGATTCAGGAAAGACCACTGCCCAGAGCTGGTTCCTTGCCACTGCCCGCTGTTTCCCAGGCTCCCCAAAAAGAACTTTCCCCTACAGGCTCTGTGAATGACCCCAACTGGGGAATCCCATGCACTGGGTTTAATAATCAAATGCACGGATCTAAGGGGAACTGTAACAAGAGCCTGATAGTTGTGCGAATTCGCAAGCCTCCACCTTCCAGGTCTGCGCACAGACTCCGCGCGCAGTCTCCGCGCGCTCACTCGCCCCTGGCACCAAGCAGCCAGCAGATTGGCAAAGTCCAAGGCTGCTCCCTTACATCCAGTCCAGCTATGGGCTCATTTTTCGCGTTCCCTTCTGCCAGCAGCCCTGTGGGGCCCCTTCCCCACTCGTGGGTCACGCTGGTCCCAACGGCTGCAGACTCTGTGGGGCACAGATTCCGCCCCGCGCGCGCGCGAGCTCGGTCCTCCCTCCAACCCGAACTTCAAACCGCACCTTTAGGGGATGTCCAACCTTTCCGTGAGAAGAAGCAGTGCTCGTCTGAGTTCAGGCAGTGACGCTGCTTGAGATCCCTTGTTTCCAGGGTAGTAGCTGGTCTCTGGATGCCGGCAACAACCACCCAAGATGGCGCAGTCTCCACTGCTTAGCTGGCGCACCACGAGAGGCTTCAGCCGCAGTCTCCAACCGTCCTTTTTTTCCTGGGGGTTCTCGGTCTTTCCTAGCTGCAGACAGTCTCTCAGCTGAAAATCCTCTGCCTATTCGGGCTGCATGTTACCCGTTTCAGCTGCTCACCCTTATCTGCTCCAGGACAAGGCACAGGACACGTCCGTTTATACCGCCGCCATTTTTCCTCCCCCCCAAATTTATTATTATATAGGAAAAAATGGAGGTAATAGAAGCAAGCATTAAATTTAAGAAATGTGAAAAAAATCAAAACAAACCTAAGAAAAGTAGAAGAGAAGAAATAGTAAAATAAACTCCCTAGAGTAATTAGACAAAAACCTTGATGAAAAATATAAGAATTAGTCATTCTGGAAAATAACAAATGACAAGTATAAGCAAAATTTTAATTTTTATATCAATTGCTTGACTGGCCACCAGAATAGTTTTGTCAACTTATACTCTTATTAAAGTCCATCAGCTTTGTTTACTCCATAATTTATCAGCATAGTTATTGCCAGAATAATTTTCTTGCCATAATGATGCATGAAAAATTACATCTTGTTTTTTTTTTTTTTAATTTGCATTTACCTGTATATAAGATATAGTAAGCACATTTTTTCCATGTTTATTGGCTCTTTAAATTTCTTCTTTGGTTAGATGACTATTTGTACCCATTGCTCTGGGGTATTTTTTACTTTTTCTTATTAGTTCATAGCACTTTTTAAAATTTTTATTGATTTATAGAGAGAGAGGAAGGGAGAGGGATAGAGAAACAGAAACATTTATGAGAGAGAAACATCATGTATTGGCTGCCTCCTGCACAGCACCTATTGGGAATCAAGCCTGCAACCCAGACATATGTCCTGACTGGGACTGGAACCAGTGATCTTTTGGTTCCTGGGTGGACACTCAACCATTGAGCCACAATGGCAAGGCAGTTTATAGAACTTTTTTTTTTTTTTTTTAATCTTCACCGGAGGATATTTTTCGCATTGATTTTTTAGAGAGAGTGAAAGGAAGTGAGAAAGAGAGGAGAGAGAAAAAAATATCAATGTGAGAAATACAGTTTGACTGCTTGCCTCCAGCACACACCTCAACTGGGGACAGGTATGTGCTCTTGACCAGGAATAGAACCCACGACCCTTCAGTCTGTGGGCTCTAACCACTGAGAAAAACTGCCGGGGCTATAGCACTTTTTAATATTAAGAATAGTACTTCTTTGTCTGCCATGTATTTAACAAATATTTTCCAACTTTTAAATAAACTTTGTTTATGGTGACTTTTGAAATAAGATGGATTTTTGTTCTTGTTTTTTCTTCTTGTGCCCTTTTTGAATGTGGATAATTCTTTCAATTTTTTTTTTCCTTTATAGTTTTCAGTTTGGGGACAATACTTGCAAGCTTCCTCATCATCATAACATTATTAAAATAGTAACCTAATTTTTTGCCTAGGTCAGTGGTTGGCAAACTCATTGGTCAACAGAGCCAAATATCAACAGTACTTCTTCAAAATAGACTCGCGCAGGCCGAAAACCGACTTCTGCACATGGGCCACGAAGTTTCTATCGCACTGTACGTGTGCGCCCGCACATGGTATTTTGTGGACGAGCCACACTCAAGGGGCCAAAGAGCCGCATGTGGCTCATGAGCTGCAGTTTGCTGACCAGGGGCCTAGGTCATTGCTGGTTTTCTTTACATTTAATCTATCTAGGATTTATTTTGTGTTAAAAAAGTGAGGTAAAGGTACATTTCATTGCTCTCAAAATGTCTAACTAGTTATTTCTAACACCATTTATGATATACTTTCTGCCCTATCCTGACATTAGAAATATTTCTAGAGGAGCAGTTTTCAGTATGTTCTGAGAAGTATGATAGGACTATACATCAATATGCATTTCAAGGAATATTATCATAATTAACTACATTAAAAAACAATAGTAACATTAAATAATTTAAGTGTTGGACTTTTCAGAGATTTCATTGTTATTTTTTGTTTGTTTATAGCTAAAGGAGACTACGTAGTACTATTATAGAACTCTATTGGCACTGTGCTTCTCAAAACGCAAATAATCCATAGAAAATATTCTGAAGAACCATTGCTTTACATTGATTTTCTTTAAGCTCATACATTTTTGTTGTTGTTGGAAATTATAGTTATAATTTTAGAGAAATATTTGTATTTGTACTTTGACTTTTAAACACAAAAATGTTTTAATGTTCATTGAAATAATCAGACAAAACATAACCAGAGGCATGGATACAAGGAACAGACTGACAGAGGTCAGAGGGGAAGGGATGGGAAAGAATGGATGAATGAAAGTGAAGAAGTTAGCAAAAGTACATATATGTATAGCCCATGGACACAGACAACAGTGTAGCATCTGTAATAGTGTCAACAATAAATTTTAAAAAGAGGGGAAAAAGAACTTAATCCACTTTAAAATAGAAAACAAACATTAAGCGCAACTCTTTATATCCTTCTAAAAGAAAGAAATAATCATATAGCTTTCTTTTTGTAACCTATTAATATTATGAAACAGGTTAACAGATTTTTTTTAACAATGCACCATCTTTGCTTTTCTAAATAAATCCCACGGGATTATAGTGCATTACTTTTGCAAAATACATCAGATAAATTAAATGAATTTTTTGTGGCTGTGGATTCCTTTCAGCACTGCTTTCTTTGCCTTCAAAGCCTTTGCTTTGGCTTCATTGTTGGGAGGGGCAAGGGCTTCTTCTTTGCTTTCAGTGCTATCTTTCTACTGAGATGGTTGATAATTTTATTCTTTTTTATTTGTAGGAACTATTTATATAATATTGTATTCATTTCTAGGGCAAATATCTAATTCAGTTCAACTACAAACTTAAAATAGTACAATTTTCTCACAGTTCTGAAGTCCAGAAGTCCAAAATCAAGGTATCAGTAGGGCTATAATCCCTCTGAAAGCTCTAGGAGAAAACACTTCCTTGCCTCTTCCACCTTCTGGTGGCTGTAGGCTGTCCTTGGTTTGTGACAACATAACTTCAATCTCTTCCTCTGTCTTACATGGCTTTTTCCTGTGTCTCTGTGTATTCTTTTCAGAATCATATAAGGATGATACAGTATCACCAATGGACTTATGGCTCACACCCGTTCAAGATGATCTCATCTTGAGATCCTTACCTTAATTACATCTGCAAAGACTCCTATTCTCAATAAGGTCACTTTCTGAGGTTCCAGGTGGACATATAATTTGGAGGACAGGGTGCACTATGCTACCCATTATAAATAGTGATTAACATTAATAAAAGAAGCAATTGTTTCATGGATTTTTTTTTGTCAATGCTCACTGGAGAATATTTTTTCCATTCAGAGAGAGAGAGAGAGAGAGAGAGAGAGAGAGAGAGAGAGAGAGAGAGAGAGAAACATCGATGTGAGAGAGACACATCGATTGGATGCCTCCTGCATGTACATGTGCCCTGGCTGGGGCCAGGATCAAACCTGAAACCCAGGTACATGCCCTTGAATGGGAATCGAACCTGAAACTGTTCAGTGTGGAGGCCAACACTCCAACCACGTAGCAACACTGGCTAGGGCTGGTTTATATATGTTATTTTTAATTTTCCTTGTGTTTACCAGAGATTATTTATACAAATATAATCAAATACAAATATATTTTTATTTTCTTTATATGCAAATATGCACACTATTAATATTGTTTTGTACCTTACTTGTTTTATTTAGTAGTATATATTGGATCTTTTCATATAAGTGCAAAGAGCGCTTACTCATTCTTTTCTACAGTTGCAATAATGCACAATGTATATGTAACCATTCCTCTATTGATGAGTACTTAGTGATTCCCTGCTGTTATAAACATTAAAGCAGTGTATTAAACTCTTTGCTTCAGCTGTGAGTAGGTAAAAAAAATTTCACAACATTGACACTTTCAAACTGATCCCTTACCCACTCTGCTTTAGAGAGGCTGGGGATGCACATGACCTAGTTGAATCTCTCTGAAGTCATAAATAAAACAATATTTACTTTCTAAAAGGAAACATATTCACCTTTATTAGCCCAAGATGCTTCCATCAACATGGTTCTGGCTAACATGACAAAGCAGCTTTGTCCTGACATTCTTTCTCTGTGCATCATCAGCACTGAACTTTAATACCCTCCGAATGCAGTGGTTATGCTTATACATGGATAAAACAGATTACAATTACATTCTCTACTTTGCATTTCTCATAAAGACCTATCGTTCTTTCATTTTCCCTTGCCCAATCCTCTTGAAATTAATGGCACTAAAAGTACACTCTAAAACATAGCTCATTTCTCTGCTTTATAGTCCCACATTTAATCTTACTCAGGCTGGTAGTAGCAAGTGAAATTTAAACACACACACACACACACACACACACACACACACACACACACACACACAAAAAAAAAAAAAAAAAAAAAAAACAGTCAAATTAATCACACCAAACTTCCAGTTCTAACACGAATATTTTCTGAAAAATCTAAAGCATTTATAATTGGGTTGGTTTGTTTATAGTTCCCCTTCTCTGTCTTAATTAGCAAAAACTGAAAACGACATTTCTGTTGCACATTGTCTCAAATTCAATAGATGCACAAACAGGGAAATCTGAAATCAAGAGTCATAGATGAGAAATCCTATCTAATAAAAGAGAAACATGGTAATTAGCATACGACCACTACCCTTCCCATTGGCTAATCAGGGCGATATGCAAATTAACTGCCAGCCAAGATGGCAGCCAGCAGCCAGGCAGCTTGAAACTAACATGAGGCTTGCTTGCTTCAGGGACGGAGGAAACCAGCATTCCCCGCTTGCCTTGCTGGGCTCTAAGCCTGCAGTTTGAAACATTGTAACAAATATAAAAGCTAAACAAAACCCCAGAAACCTGATTTCAGCGAGCTGGGATCTCAGAGCTGGAGTCATACATTGTTTCGATTATAGAACCCAAACAAACCAGATACCTGCTTTCAGCAGCGGAGGCCTAAGAGCTGGAGCCTCAGAGCTAAAGCTGGCCCAGAATAAAAAAAAAAAAAAGAAAAAAGGAGCGGTTGGGAGCTTCTGTCACCCGCCAGCCTGAAAACAGCCCTCAGCCACTCACCCAGACTTGCCAGGCACCCCAGTGGGGACCCCCACCCTGAAGGGTGTGTGACCAGCTACAAACAACCATCATCCCCTCACCCAGGCTGGTCAGGCACCCCAGTGGGGACCCCCACCCTGAAGGGTGTGTGACCAGCTATAAACAGCCATCATCCCCTCACCCAGGCTGGCCAGGCACCCCAGTGGGGACCCCCACCCTGATCCAGGACACCCTTTAGGGCAAATCAGCCGGCCCCAACCCATGGACCAGGCCTCTATCCTATATAGTAAAAGAGTAATATGCCTCCTAGCACCGGGATCAGCGGAGCCGGGAGGCCTCCCAGCACTGGGATCAGCGTGACAGGGGCAGCGCCCAAACCCCCTGATCGCCCTGCGGCTCTGTGTGTGACAGGGGGTTGGGCCACAACCTCCCTATCGGCCCTGCTCTGTTTGTGACAGGGGAAGGTGCCCCAACCCCCTGATCAGCCCTGCTCTGTGAGTGACAGGGGGGAGCTCCCCAACCCCCTGATGGGCCCTGCTCTATACGTGACAGGGGGGAGTTCCCCAACACCCTGATTGACCCTGCTCTGTACGTGACAGTGTACGGAGCCCCAACCCCCCTGATGGGCCCTGCTCTGTGAGTGACAGGGGGCAGCGCCCCAACCCCCTGATTGGCCCTGCTCTGTGCATGACAGGGGTGGTCCCGCAACCTCCCCATTGACCCTGCCTTGAGTGTGACAGGGGGCGGTGCCCCAACCCCCCAATCAGCCCTACCCTGAGTGTGACTGAGGGTGGCATCGCAACCTCCAGATCAGCCCTGCTCTGTGCATGACAGGGGGCAGCGCCCCAACTCCCCAATCGGCCCTGCTCTGAGCCTGACCAGGGGCTGCACCTAGGGATTGGGCCTGCCCTCTGCCACCCAGGAGCAGGCCTAAGCCAGCAGGTCGTTATCTCCAGAGGGGTCCCAGACTGCAAGAGGGCACAGGCCGGGCTGAGGGACCCCCCTTTCCCCCCAAGTGCACAAATTTCTGTGCACCGGGCCTCTAGTTTTATATAATTGAATATGAAGCATCTTATCTTAGGAAAATGGCTTTCACATATACAAATTTAATAGCAGAGGATATTTTAAATTGCAAGTATATGCAAAATTAGTTACATTTTGTCAACCTGCAGTAACTTTTTTCCATTCGGGAGATTTATTTTTCATTTATTCCTTGGTCTACGTGATATAATTTACATTCAGAAAGCTTATTCCAATGCATAGCCAATAGCTTAATGGCCTTGGCTATGTAACAGCCACCACCCAAGCAAAAGAGCTGTGTTCACAAAAGTGGTGAAAGGAAATTATATGAGAAATGGCAAACCATGTAAAGGAATAAAAAATTGTTCACATATTTTGTAAAGGGGATAGGTTTAAAAAAAAAACAACCCACACATGGGAAATAAAATCAATAGAGTATTAAACCAATAGCACATTTCTTCTTCAAAGCAGACTGACTTAATATCTAGGAATTTGAGGCAATATGTAGATAACTGAGTTTCCACACACAGGTTGAGGTTCACTATTTCATCATATTTTGAAATTACTCACTGGATTTCCTGGCAAGTATCTAACTCAGTTAAACATACGTCCAATTAGAGCAGGCCTATAAAACTTTAAACACTTAGAGCTCAGACTTTATCACCAATGATAACAGTTTCAAAAATAAGTACTTTTAGCCAAAACCGGTTTGGCTCGGTGGATAGAGCATCGGCCTGCAGACTGAAAGGTCCCAGGTTCGATTCCGGTCAAGGGCATGTACCTTAGTTGCGGGCATATCCCCAGTAGGAGGTGTGCAGGAGGCAGCTGGTCGATGTTTCTCTCTCATCCATGTTTCTGGCTTCTCTGTCCCTCTCCCTTCCTCTCTGTAAAAAATCAATAAAAATATATTAAAAAAATAAGTACTTTTACACTCCAATTATGCAATTCTGATCACACGTGATACAAAAAAAGAATTCAAATACAAAGCCCAAACATATCCATGACCTATATTTCTTCTTGCCTCCTGGATAAATTCCAAAATAAAATTATTATTTGAAGGACCAAGAATTACTCTCAAATATAACTGTTCATGAAAGAAACATCTTTTTCTTTAATATTCCAAATTATTCCTATCACAATGTAGGGCAAAACACTTTGGATTCTAAAATCACATTACTCTGATCACCATCATATAATTGCCCTTGGTTATAACTCCACTTTAAATTGAAATTACACCTGGTATTACACCTCAAGCCACACATACCAATCTGCCACCTGATAATTTTGAGTTTTAGAAATGGTAAGGACAAATGTATCATGGTGACTACCCTGTAAAGGTCATAACATTTGGGTTTTTTGTTTTTGTTGTTGTTTAGTTCTGTTTATGACATCCACTTCCCTAAATAAATAATAATAAAAAGAAAAAAAAGTGGTCAACAATACTGGAGAGGCACAAACTCTGAAAAATAGGCCATACAGAAATAAATAATTTAAACCATCTGTTTTGTACAATACCTGTTAGTAATTCTAGCACAGTCTCAAGAAAATATCACTTTGCATGCTGGTAATTTTCAAAGTGTATTTCTCTGCATTGTATAACAGAGCCTTCCTACAGATCCTGTGATATCTAGGAGACACCAGAAAGACCTGAGTTGCCTCCTGTATGTTTTATAAACAATGCCCAATTCCATTGTTCTGATTACATTTTAATCACAGTCATTTTTGTCCTGTTTACATCAACTTAATTATATGTTACTCTTAAATAAATGATCTTGATAGAAGGTGTGGCTCTCTGGCTTGCCCATTCATCCCACAAGATAGACATGACAGAGTCAGGCCACAAATATCTGAATTCCGCTGGGCTATCTGTTATGAACGGAGCTGGTAAAATAATTTTAAAACATTTTCCCCCATTCAGGTTTGTTTCTGTGAAGCTCAATATGAAATGAAGAGAAGATATTGATTAGGCTTCTGAGAGAATTACACTGATTGGGCCCACTCTAGCTGTACAATGAGAGAATTCATTTTAAGGCATCTCAAACACCAGAGGTAATTTCATCATTATTATTTTCCAAGCAATTTATATTTCTCTATCAAGGCAGTCCTAGGGAACATTTGGTCAGTTACAACTGATCCTTATAACACAGCTGAACTATGGAACACCTCTAAAATGTTCAGAAATAAGGGTTGCACTCAAATCCTAAGAATCACTGCTACTTTACTGAGGAATGGCATTGGCAAACATGACATCCTTTTCCCTCTCTGAACATAGGTTTCAGCTTATATGTTACTTTTTCCTGGGAAGCATTCCCATATCTCCTCACCCCTCTCTCTGGATTAGAGTTTTTCTCCAGTGTCCTCCCAGAACATTCTATGTTTTTCTATATAATCAGTAGCAATTACTATGGTTCATAGAAATTGATCACAGGATATTAAAAGTTTAGCATAAAGGTGGTTAAACCTGCCTTATTTACCACTGTTATCAGTATTTATCAAATGAATTAACAAATAAATGACAGCAAGTGTATCTGATGTCCAATATTTTAAGTGAATAACTTCATTATTTTCCCATATGGGAGCATTACTGAAACCAATATCATGTGCCAAACATGAAGCGTTATTTAGGAATGACTAAGAATGGAATTGACATTTACTGAGTACTACCTATGTGCCAAGCATTGTGTAAATCTCTTTATTGGTGAAATTTAATTTATCCTAATCCTTACACCACCTCCACTAGGTAACTACTATAAGTATAAATATAAATATAAATATAAATATAAATATAAATATATATATATATATATATATATATATATATATATATATATATATATATAGTGAGTGTCCAGATTATTATGACCACCTGAGGTTTGTAGGCAAATTAGCTATAATTTCATGCTGAAGTTGCTAGAGGGCCAGACCATTATAAATAGGGAAGTAGACTGTTTACCATGACAGTAGAAGTGATTTTTTTCTGAAGATATGGGTAAAAACTGCGATTTAACAGCCTCTGAACATGGGATATATTTGAACGTGAGTGGCCAGATTATTATGATCACCTGGCGTTTGTAGGCAAATTAGTCATACACTGCATCATATGGGATATGGAAGCAGAAGGCCTGTTCGAACACTTTTGCTGTCTGCAGTTACCAAGGTAAAACGTCTCCAATTCGCACAGGAACACAAGGATTGGACAGTCAAGCATTGGAAAAAAGTCATGTGGTCCAATGAATCATGTTTCCAGTTGCATCATGCAGATGGCAGAGTGAGAATTTGGCGGAAACAGCATGAAAGCATGCACCCCACATGCATGAGTACAACCCTTCAAGCTGGTGGGGGCAATGTTATGGTTTGGGGCATGTTTTCCTGGCATGATTTGGGCCCTTTAATTTGTGTGGAACAACGTCTGAATAGCACAACATACCTAAGTAGTATTGCTGATCAAGTTCATCCTATCATGTTGATGGTGTATCTCAATGGAGATGGCTTCTTCCAACAAGACAATGCGCCATGCTACGGTGCTCGTATTGTGCAGGAATGGTTTCAAGAACATGAGAGAGACTTTACCTTGCTTAGGTGGCCCCCGCAATCACTAGATCTCAATCCAATTGAGCATTTGTGGGACGAATTTAAAAGAGCCATCAGGAAGCTGGCTCCACAACCATCAAATCTCACAGAACTGGACAGTGCTATTCATCAGGCATGGTGTCAGATTCCTTGCATCACCTTTCAACATCTCGTGGAGTCAATGCCAAGAAGAATTGCCGCAGTATTGAAAGCAAAAGGTGGCCCAATGAAGTACTGATGGGGTGGTCATAATAATCTGGCCACTATATATATATATATATATATATATATATATATATATATATATATATATATATATCCCCCACGTTCAAAGGCTGTTAAATCGCGTTGTTTACCTATATCTTCAGAAAAAAATCACTTCTACTGTCATGGTAAACAACCTGCTTCCCTATTTATAATGGTCTAGCCCTCTAGCAACTTCAGCGCGAAATTATAGCTAATTTGCCTACAAACTTCAGGTGGTCATAATAATCTGGCCACTCAGTGTATATTAGATTCCTGGTGCACGAAATTCATGCACAGGTGTGGGGGATGTCCCTCAGCCCGGCCTGCACCCTCTCGCAATCTGGGACCACTGGCTCCTAACTGCTTGCCTGCCTCCCTGCCTTATTGCCCCTAACCACTCGCCTGCCTGCCTGATCACCCCTAACCGCCTCTGCCTCAGCCCCCACCACCACGAATTCTTCCAGAAGGACGTCTGGAGTGACATCCAGAAGGTCATTTAGCTGTCCAGTCTAATAAAGCATATTATGCTTTATATATATAATTGATTTCAGAGAAGAAGGGAGGGAGAGATAGATACATCAATGATGAGAGAGAATTACTGACTGGCTGCCTCCTGCACGCCCCACCCTGGGGATTGAGCCCACAACCCAAGCATGTGCCCAGACCAGGAATCCAACTGTGACCTCCTGGTTCATAGGTCAATGCTCAACCACTTAGCCCCACTGGCCGGGTGGTAACTACTATTGTTATTTTACTGATGGAAAATAAACTAAGAAATACAAGAAGTTTTGTGCATTTTATCTGGTTCTGTGATTCACTTGCTATTTTTCTACCTGTCAATGACAATGGAAATAACTGCATACAATTATCTTAAAAAAAATAATGAGAATAATACATTAGAAAAAATACATCAATGTAATAATGATGATGCCAGATATCCTGTTAGCACTTTACATGCACAACTTCTATGAAGTCTTCAAAATGGCCATGAGAAAATAACCTCATTTTACAGCATAAGTAAGCTCAGAGAATTTAAGTAACTTCCTAGGATCACGCAGCTAGTATGTGGTGAATCTAAAATTCAAACCCAGGTCAGTCTGACTACAAAGCCTGAATTCGAATCTATGCTATAATTTACATTCTTTTAAAGTAATCATTAATATCCCTGCTATTCAGACCCAATTCATCTTTTAAAAATAGTTTTATCAAGATTTAGTTTACATTCCATATAATTTACCCATTTAAAGCATACAATTCAATGCTGTTTAGTATATTTACATGGTTGTACAATTATCACCACAATCTAATCTTAGAAAAATTTTTGTTCCCCCCGAAAAGAAACCCCACATCCATTTGCAATTACAAGCATTTTTTAATCCTATTCTGTAAAAATCACTGGGCCGTAATTGTCTCTGTAAACAACTTTGCAGGGCTTTTGAATTTATTGTGGAGGTTGAGAGGAATAATAGTAAGATAAGTATTTTTTATACCCTTAATACTCTACTGTTACGTTCCCTGTGTATGTATAATAGGCCTCTTATTTCTCCACCAGAGAAAGAATAATCATTAAACAATAAATCCATACTCTAATACGTTCATAAACAACTCCCAGTATAACATATACTGCTAGATCAACAATGCTGATCCAGAGTAATATCTTAGAGAGAGAAATGCTTTTATCCCATCTCAAATCATGGCCCAAGTTTTCTCAGTATACAAGGATATAACCAAGTTTCTTAATTTACAGAGAGACAACAGAATATCAAAGAATTTATGATGGAAGTTTGGGGCAGGAGCAGTGTAGAGGGGATGGATTGCAGAATCTATCTAAAACAAAGAGCATTCCATTAAAAAGGAGAAGACTTTGGGGCAATTGAGGAGCAGGGTATGGGCAATGGACATATGAAAAACTCAAAAGAAGTAAAGGAGTAGTTAGAGAGTACCAAATGTACACTTTGGATGACTTGACAATTGTCCTTAGAGCTGGCACTGGATAGAAATATCAATTAGGAAAACCAACTCCCCTTCACTCTTCTGATAAATGTGGTGCACATTTATCACTTATCTAGAGGTCTCATCTAAGGAAAGTGACATTCTAATTTTTCCTCTATCTCCACTTAATTGGGGTAAACAAGATTGATACTGTGATGCAATTAAATAAGCACTACTTATCGCTTATCGCATACGTGTAAACAACAAAAGCACACACATAATAGAACAGTATTTGTCAGGGAATTGCTTATTCATTAAATGGAGTCTGTTTAGTCAATATTATTACTGTCAACTTTGCTTAGTTTACAAGCACACATTCCTTGGGACAATGTTGATAAATTTGCTTCAATTATTTTCACTGTAACGTTATATGCTGTCTTAACCCCTCAAAATACAGTGAATCTTCAAAAAGAAACTTTGGCCTATAGTTATAAAATTCTGGCACTAGCCCAGTAGAAAAAAACACAGTAACAAGTTTTTCATTAACCAAAATCAATAACATACACCACAGCAATTTGCCATGGTTGCAAAAACATATTGCATTCCAATCAGAAAGGGTATAAAAGGTTGTAAGTTCTACAGAGTCACAGAGGTAACCAAAATTAGAACAGTAAACTGTCAGTGGATGGGATCAATAGAATCACTGAGGTCTAAACCCTATGTAGAGGTATTCATAGCAAAAGTATATGCTATACAAGGAGAATACGTAACACCAATCAATAATGACCACTTTTAACCTGATAATAGCAGTTTAGAATGTATTCTACTTACTGTTTAATACCAATAAAAGTTAATGATTCATGTTTATTTCAGAGAATACAATTACAACTGGTTGTGCTTTCCTACCACAAAAGTCTCTCTACAATAAACTATCCCCAAAGATGAAAGACAGATCTTTGTCTGGAACCTGCTTTTATCATAGAATCCTCTTTCCAAAGGTTCTCCACCTTCTGAAAAGTAAGTCTTGGGATGCATCCTGAAGAAAAAGAAGATTCAATTTGCAGAGGGGCTTTTGAAAATGATGCAAAGCCCTGGCTGGTGTGGATCAGTTGGTTATTCTGTGCAACTAAAGGTTGCCTGTTAGATTCTTGGTCAGGGCACATGCCTGGGTTGCAGACTTGATCCCCAGTAGGGGGCATGCAATGCAGGAGGCAGTCAATGAATGTTTCCCTATCACATTGATATTTCTCTATTATCTATCTATCTATCTATCTATCTATCTATCTATCATATATCTATCATATATCATCTCACTTCCTCTCTCTCAAAATCAATAAAAAAATTTAAAAAAAGAAAATGATGTAAAAGTAAAATTGGATACATGTAAAAAAAACCACTAAATATTTTCCATTGTCTCATTCTCCCCTACAGTGCTTTCCTAAAATACAAAAAATCTGGTTTCAGGAATCTTACTTTTAGTGACATCCTATTTTACCACAAATTATTGGCATCACTTATTATAATAGTTACAATATTTTGAGAAATAGCATGAGACACCGTGCTAGTTTCTTTATATTTATTTCATTAATAACCCCAAGACTCTTAAGGTATAAATGTTAGTTCTTTATGATAAAACCAAGAATTACAGAGGCCAAAAATATTCCCCAAGATAGATTATAGTCACAGAGTCAGAAATATATATATATTCAAATATACACATTCAAGGGCAGCCCTCAGCACTCACCTGCTGAATACTGGGGTACAGAAGGGTAAGAATTGTATATCGAGGAAATCTATTGATTCCAGGTAAAGTTATCTATACAGCTGCTTGTTTATTGCCATGTATACAATAGATTAATAATAATAAAGAAATTAGGGGTTCAATAAAAGTATGAGTATAATTAGGTTTCCTTTGGGTTCAAATATTTTCATGTTTGAACATGTCTCATTTCAATAGTGTTTGAAAACATGTATGCCTGGCTACAGTCAGAACTGGTTCAACAAGGCATTTCTGTTTATGGTTCGTTTTGCTTTTTAAAATTTTATAAAAAGGTAAATTAATGGAGTATATCAAAACAGTGTAGGGGTCCACCATTACAGTATCATTTATGGACCCCTACACTGATTCTTAGTTTACTTTGTTTATATTCAAATCAATATGATAAGTTTTATAGATATGTGGCTACTGGGTGGGGTCAGGATTAGGATGACGCTAGAGAGGTGACAAGGGCACAGAATTTAAGGAGGAAAAGCCCTGAGAATGAGCACCTTCTTAAATTTTGTGTCCTATATACCTCACTCACCTAACCCTAGTCCAGTTCGTGCAATTGGCTAATCACAGTTTAAGATTTCTGTTGATTCTTGGTGACTACTCAAAGGATATGATTACAGGTGTTTTATCACTCTCCAATAGGTAACATACCTGTAGATCAGGGGTGGGCAAACTTTTCGACTCGAGGGCCACAATGGGTTCTTAAACTGGACCGGAGGGCCGGAACAAAAGCATGGATGGAGTGTTTGTGTGAACTAATATAAATTCAAAGTAAACATCATTGCATAAAAGGGTACGGTCTTTTTTTTTTTTTTTAGTTTTATTCATTTCAAATGGGCCGGATCCGGCCCACGGGCCGTAGTTTGCCCACGGCTGATCTAGGCATTTTCAAGATGTGTCTTTCATAGGATATGACATTTCTTTATTTCTTTTTTTTATCCTCACCTGAAGATATTTTTCCATTTATTTTAAGAGAGTGTGGAAGAGATAGGGAAAGACAGAGAGAAACATCAAGGTGAGAAGGACACTACAATTGGTTGCCTCCTGCATGAGCCCTGACCTGAGCCTCATCCAGGGAGGAGCCTGCAACCTAGGTACATTCCCTTGATCAGAATCGAATCTGGATATGACATTTCTTAGCCCCTCCAGCAGCAGACCTTCATTGTTTCCTCCAGGAGTGAGGTAGAAAAACCCTAGATCACCTTCTTAGATTCTTATTACCCAAGTTACCAAGAACACTGTGAGTGGTGTACTGGGAGTTAGCCAATGAGCATTCAGAAAAAGTGTTTCCTCTGCAGCTCATGCGCAGAGGCAGGACTGAGGGTGGGCCGGGGCTGGAGCAGGCCCCCCTGTCTGTGTCCCCTCGGAGCCTGCTCCAGCTGCTGCGGCGGCTGGGGCAGCCTCAGGCCCCCCTGTCTGTGTCTGCTCTGGGCATCACCTGTGCACGCAGCCTCCTCCTGACTGGTCCTGGTCGTGATTGTTACGGCATCCCAGATTATATATATATATATATATATATATTTATTTATTAACTGCCGTGCTATGAACATCTTATATCCTTTCCGTCTCCTGAGATCTTCTAGAGAAAGGAAGCTTACTTCACAGATGGGACACTAGTGGAATTAATTTATTTGAACAGTGATAACAAGCATCCAGCTTCTTGGAAGAAACAAATCCTCCCAAGGTCTTCCTTGTTCTTTCTTAGTTTCTAAAAGACATATTCATTTCTTACAGCCCTCTTTCTTCATATTCAAAGCTAGCAAAGGTAAATTGAGTCACACAATGCATCACTTTCATTCTTACATTTCCCCCTGACTTCTATCTTCTGCTGCTCTCTTCTACTTTTATGGACCGAAAAGGATATTATTTTATGATAATCTCTCTATGTTAAGGTCAGTTGATTTTTAGCCTTAATTCCCCATAACCATGTAACCTAATATAATCAAAAATTTTAGAGGTTAGGCTGCCTAGAAGAGAGTGCTCAATATGAAATCTAGAAATGATCTGCTAGGCCTAAACATTTGAATCATAGGCCTATTGCTAACCCCACCATATCTTGCCTCCAGAACCAAAAACCTGAAGGACCCTTTATATAGGGAGCCAAATGGGGAGAACTTGTAATAACATGGATTAATATCAAAGATATCATGCTAAGTGAAAGAAGACAAAGCTAAAAGACTGCATACTATATGATTCCATTATATTAAATCTGTAGGAAAGGCAAAACTATATATAGAGACACTGCCGGGAGCCAGGTGCTGGGGTCCAACCCCAGCAGGTCCAGGGGTCCCCAAAGGTGTGGACGGAGTCGGCGAAGAAGGAATGACATGGAGGCAGCCTTTAGGTGATCATCATAACCGGGTTCTCTTGTCAGGGTCTCCAGGTAGGTTCTGTTCAGGATCTCCAGTGAAGTTCTGGTTAGGATCTCCAGCCAGGTTCTGTGTCCATGTTCTCTTGCTAGGTTCTCCAGGTTCTCCAGCCAGGTTCTGTAGCCATGTTCCCTCGCTAGGTTCTCCAGCTAGGTTCTGTGTCCATGTTCTCTTGCTAGGTTCTCCAGCCAGGTTCTCCAGCCAGGTTCTGTCCAGGTTCTCCAGCCAGGTTCAGTCATCAGGTTCTAGTCAGGTTCTCTTGCCATGTTCTGTAGTCAGGTTCAGTCCAGGATCTTTTGCCATGTTCTCTCCAGCGAAGTTCTTCTGTCTCTAGGTTCTGTGTAGGTTCTGTCTTCTAAGTTCTGTCTTGTTAGTTCTGTGTTCTAAGTTCTGCCTTCTAAGTTCTGTGTCTTCCTGTCTTGTTACATCTGTATTTATACCAGTTGATTCAATCCTATCAATCTCTATTCCAAAGGTTAGGGCGTTTCTTATCTCCATTCCAGGGAGTAAAGATTATGTAGCTTTAGCATGATTGTTCGTAGTTAAAGTGATTAATTACCCTCCTGGCACTTAGTTAAGAGGTTTTATTCCCTCCCTAACTTCAGGGGAAAATCCCTATCTGGGGAAACAACCTTTCTCAGAAACCTTGGTTAAAACACATAGTGCCAAGAAGGTGAGCAAACATACTAAGAACAGTATGCCATATATGCCAGGTCCCTTGAAACAGCAAGCATGGACTGGCTCCCGGCAAATTCCCCCTTTTTTATTTTTTAAAAGCAGGCATTAAAAAGAAAAACCCCAAATGCTCTCTTGTATCCATTTTAAGAGTAGGATTGGCGCTTTCCGCTATTACCTGAGTCCTGATCTATCACCCCAGGGAGAGCTTACCAATCCTGCACTTTCCCGGGGTGGAAAGGCTGCAGTGGGGTTAAGGATAAGGCTCCTTGGGCCTACCTTCTCCCATGCCTCTACATTTACCTTTCCTTCCTCAGAAAAGCATGGACATACTTCTTGTATAAAACGTTCTGTCTGACTGGGAGTAACCTTAATTCCTCTGCTAGCAAGCATATGTGTTAAAAGATCAATACAGAGTCTTATTTCTTTAGACTCAGTATGGCACATCTTAATCTAAAGATCAATAGAGAGTCTTCTTTCTTTGGACTCAGTATGGCACATCTTCTCAATCTAAGTTCTGTACTATCCACCTTCTTACCCTACTTATCCTCTATAGGGGGGTCTGCAGTACCCTGGTGGAGTCCTATCCGTCCCGAGTGTGGGGTTCTCAATGGGGGGGGGGGGGGCTTACCTAGGGGAATCCTGTTCCAGGGCTTCCCAAAGGTGTGGACGGAGTCGGCGAAGACTATCCACCCTCTTTCTATGGTGGAGTCCTATCCATCCCGAGAGGGGCTTACCTAGGGGTCCCTGTTCGGGCGCCAGATGCCGGGGTCCAACCCCAGCAGGTCCAGGGTTCCCCAAAGGCGTAGACGGAGTCGGCGAAGAAGGAAGGACACAGAGACAATGTTCAGTTGATCAGCAGCCTAGCCAGGATCTCCAGCCAAGTTCTGGTCTGGATCTCCAGAGAGGTTCTGCTTCAGATCTCCAGCCAGGTTCTGTGTCCATGTTCTCTTGCTAGGTTCCCCAGCCAGGTTCTGTAGCCATGTTCCCTCGCTAGGTTCTCCAGCCAGGTTCAGTCACCAGGTTCTAGTCAGGTTCTCTTGCCAATTTCTGTAGTCAGGTTCAGTCCAGGATCTTTTGCCATGTTCTCTCCAGCGAAGTTCTTCTGTCTCTAGGTTCTGTGTAGGTTCTGTCTTCTAAGTTCTGTGTTGTTACATCTGTATTTATACCAGTTGATTCCAATCCTATCAATCTCTATTCCAAAGGTTAGGGCGTTTCTTATCTCCATTCCAGGGAGTAAAGATTATGTAGCTTAAGCATGATTGTAGTTAAAGTGATTAATTACCCGCCTGGCACTTAGTTAAGGAGTTTCATCCCCTCCCTAACTTCAGGGAAATATCCCTACCTGGGGAAACAACCTTTCTTGGAGAGGTGACCTTGGTTAAAACACACAGTGCCAAGAAGGTGAGCAAACATATTAAGAACAGTATGCCATATATGCCAGGTCCCTTGAAACAGCAAGGATGGACTGGCTCCCGGCAAGACACAATGTCAGGGTTTGCCTGTGTCTGGGGGCAGGAGTAGAGTTTTAATGCAAAGAAGCATGTGAAGAAATTGTTTGAAGAGATGGGTATGTTCTAAACATGGATTGTCATAATTATTGCACAACTGTATAAATTAAACATCAAATTGTACAGTTAAAATGGATTAATTTTATGGTATGTAAATTATACTTCAATGAAACTATTAAAAAACATTACTCAGAAATATTAAAGATCTCATTTAATGGGAGCATATACATCATGTTCCGGGACTCAAAATTTAAAGACAATGCTCCTAAATGTAATTGCAAGTAAAATCATGGCTGTATTGTATTTGAGGCAGGGGAGGGGGGGTGTTGATAAAGTAATTCTAAAATTTAAATGGAAATGCAAAGTTAGGAAGAATCAAGATAATCTAAAGGAGAAATGACATACATTATCAGAAATCAAAGCTTACTATAAACCTATAGTAAGTAAGGTAGCACATTGTTATTGTGTTAAAAAGAACCCACTATGGAACAGAATATAGAATCAAGAAGCAGACTATACTATTTTTTTATTGCTGTATAACAAATTATCTCAAACTTAGCAACATAAAACAACACCCATTTAGTATCTCATGGCTCTGTAGGTCAGAAATACAAATAGGTTCAACTGGGCTCACTGCTCAGGATCTCACAATGCTGAAATTAATAAATCATCTGGACTGGGATCTTATCTGAATGCTAGGGTAAGAATTTGTTTTCAAGCTTGTTCAGATTGTAGGCAGAACCTTGGTTCTTTAATATGTAGATTTTAATTCCTTATTTCCTTATTGTCTGTCATCTGAGAGCTGTTATCTTCATTTTAAGACTGTCTACATATTGTCTTACAGGGCCCCTTTTATCATTAAACAAGCAACAGTATGTTAAGTCCTTATATTTCAAATATCTCTGGCTTTCCCTTCTGCCACTAGTCAGAGAAAACATTCTATTTTTAAGGGCTCATTGTCTAGATCAGACCCACCCAGATAATCTCCTTATCTGTCCACTATACAATCCACTATGCCATATAATAAAACATAATTACTGAAGTACTATATCATCATATTCATAGATTCCCATAATTTGTATGTGACATCTTGGAGAGCCATTTTAAAATTCTGCCTGCCACACAGATTCCCACAAATATGGTCTCATGATTTTTCACAAATGTGGCATTGTAACGCATTAGGGAAATTATTTTCTTTCCAATAACTGATTCTGTAATAGTTGGATATCTGTATGAAAAAATAAAGCTTGCACATATTAAAACAATTTCAAATATGGAAATTAAATCAATAAGGCATCCAGAAAATAATAGGAAAATGTCATCATTTCCTTTAGATAAACAAAGATTTCTTAACTAGAAAACATGAAACAAAAGGTTGATAAAACTGCACTTCATTAAAATTTAAGAACTTTTGCTTATCCAAAGATTACATTAAGGCAGTGAGAAAACAACGTACAGAGTGGGAATAGATAATGGCAATACATATATCTGAGGAAGGACTCGGATCCAGAATATACTTTTATTAAAAATCCTACATATTACTAAGAAAAAGCAAATGACTCATTTTTTAAATTTTTAGTTTATCTTATTGTTTTGAAAGAGAGAAAGGAAGGAAGGGAGAGGAAGAGGGAAGGAGAGAGAGGGAGGGAAGGAGGGAGGGAGGGAAAAAGCAAGATTGATTTGTTGTTGCACCTATTTATGTATTCTTTGGTTGATTCTTATATGTGCCCTGATGGGAAATTGAACCCACAATCTTGGTATATCTGGAAAATGCTGTAACCACTCACACTACCCAGCCAGGGCCCAGCCATACAACTAAAGTTTTTAAATGGAAAAAGCTCTCTACAAAAGATATATAAGCCCTAAGCAGTTTGGCTCAGTGGATAGAGCATCAGCCTGCGGACTGAAGGGTCCCAGATTTGATTCTGGTCAAGGGCATGTACCTTAGTTGCAGGCACATCCCCAGTAGGGAGTATGCAGGAGGCATCTGATCGATGTTTCTTTCTCATTGATGTTTCTAACTCTCTATCCCTCTCCCCTCCTCTCTGTAAAATATCAATAAAATATATATTTTAAAAAAGATATATAAATGGATGAAAAATATTTTAAAAAATTCTTGCTCTAGCCAGTTTGCTCAGTGGATAGAGTGTCAGCCCATGGACTGCAAGGTCCTGGGTTCAATGCTGGTCAAGGGCACATACCTTGGTTGCAGGCTCAATCCCTGGCCCTGGTCCAGGCACATGCTGAGGCAACCAATCAATGAGTCTCTCTCACAGATTCACATCAATGTTTCTCTTTGTCTCTCTCCCTTCCTTTCCCCCTCTCTAAAAATCAATGGAAAAATATCCTTGCAATCAGAGAAATACAAAATAAAAAATACAGTATGGTATCACTATACCCCAAACAAGATGACCAAAAAAGGGAAAATGAAAAAACTCCCTGATGTGATAGATTGCATGAATATTTAAAATTCTTCATCTTTCACTGTATCTACTCTCTGCCATGGGAATTTTCAGTTCTTCACATAATATTTGAAGAGTATATTCTCTATCCCTTGACTTTGGATTTATACTTATGACTTGCTTTGGCCCTAAAATAAATCAAAAGTAAATATTTGACATTTTTAAGATTAACCCTTAGGGCCTTGGGTGTTTCTGCTACCATGCATGTATTTTTGCCATCTACTTAAGCAGAGCTTTCCCTGTGCAACTGCTGCTCACTTACCCTCTGGTCTGTGCCAATGAATGAACACACATAGAAGAGACCACATTAAAGAGTCAACACCAGTCAGAACCATTGTTTAGAGGAGAGCCACTCGGGAGAACTTAACCTATATCAGTTGACCCAACTGCAGATGTATAAGCAATCCTATATGATAAAAGGCTAATATGCAAATAGACTGAATGGCAGAACAACCAAACAACTGGTCGCTATGATGTGCACTGACCACCAGGGAGTGCACATGGAACATGGCAGGCATCAGCCATGGTGTGATAGTAGAACAGGTGATTGGGGGCACCAGACCAAGGCGGGCTGCTGGTTGGTGTTATTGGGGTGAGCCTCTGGTGGTTACTGAAAATTATTTGCTCCCAGGCACTGTGGTCCCACCCGGTGCTCACACCTGCTGCCAGTGCTAGAACTGCCACTTGCACCCACTGCAGGCACCTGGCACTGGCCCTGATCACTTGGCGCCATCAGTGGGTGTGAGCCACAGCTGCCGGTCCTGATTACCCCTCAGGGCTTCTCCACCTACACCTGCTCCTGAGGGGTGATCAGGGCCAGCAGCCACCACTTGCACCTGCTGGCAGTGACAGCCTTGCTCTCACCTGCTGCCAGCATCTGGCACCCATCCCTATCGCTCTGTGCCATCAGCAGGTGTGAGTGGCAGCTGCCCGCCCAGATTTCCCCTCAGGGCTTCCCCACCTCTCCCTGTTCCTAAGGGGAGATCAGGGAAGCAGCTGCCACTCGCACCCACTGCTGGTGTAGTCCCCAGTTGCTCCACACTGTCAGCAGGTGCGAGCGGGGTCTGCACAGTCAGTGTGTGGGAGTGGAGGCAGAGAGAGGGGGGTTGCCAGCAGACAGGGGACCAGGGGCCACGGTGGGAGGGGCCAGGCAGGGGCTTGGAGGATGGGCCGAGACCTGCCCCTGTGCGCACTGCAGCCTCGTGGCTCACAGTTCCTTTCAAGGTGCACGAATTCATGCACTGGCCCCTAGTAATAAATAATTGTTATTTTAAGCCACTGAGGTATGTGGTAGTTTGTTTTACAGCAATGTCTGTTAATAGCAAGTATTAGTGAGGAGATAGAGCAAGCAGAATTTTCATATGCTTATGGTGAAAGTGAAAATTGGTGCATCTACTTAGGCAAACCTGCAATATCTAATAAAACCAATCAAGTGTTTGCCCTTCAACTAAACAACTCCAGTCCAGAAATGCAAACATATTTACTCCTTGAGACATACACAAGAGGGATCACAGAAGTACTATTCAGATTACCAAAACTGGAAATAGTATAATGTTGTGGTACAGCTATACATTGAAATACTACAGAAAGAGCAATGAAAAGGGATGGAAAAATAGCAATATTCAACAACACAGATGAACTTAAAATTATAATTTTGATTAAAAAAAGACAGACACAAACATAGTACATGCTGTATGATTCAATTCATATTAAACTTCAAAAATTGGCAAAATTAATATAGGATTACAGAATAGTGGTTCTGTTTTGGAAAGATAATGATGAGGTGGAAGAGCTGCATAAAAAGGCTTCTATAGTGCTGGTTATATTCTATATCTTGACTTGGGTGGTGGTTACATGAAAGTATTCACTTAGTAAAAATTCATGAAGTAGTATACTTAGGACTTGTACACTTTTCTGTATTTGTTATATTTGAATAAACAAATTTTAAAATAAAAGAAAAAAGAGTGAAAATCTCTATATATACTAATATAGAATAATTGTAAGATATAAATAAAAATATTAGTCATGCCAATAATCTTTAATTTCTAGTTAACCTAATTAGATCAAACCCCTGACTGAATTCAGTCATACAGCTACTCAGGGTCTTTTCTGGTGAGTGGATATTACCACTACTATCCATATGTGGGGAAGCATGGGACTTGGTTGGAATGTCTGTAAGGAGAATTCTCTGAAAGGTTGGGGGCCTCTGGGGGGACCTTGCCAAAGGCAGCAGCCCCTACCTTGACTTTTCCAAACAAGTCTGAACTTCTGGGTGTTTACTTAGACATGTCCTTGCTTAAAGGACAGGACAGGCGCATATACTTTCTCAAGGATGCTTACCCTGCTGATTGTATCTAGAGGTTAATTTTAGTTCAAGCTGTTGTGACAATAAAAGGCTAATGAGGCAGGCAATCAAGGATTTTTTGGCTCCTTATGCCAACTATCCCCTTAGCTTCTCTTTCACAGAAACATGTGTCAGAGTAATCATTCATCCATCATTCAGGGTCTGCCAGTCAGCCCCGGCATCCATAAACAGTGACCCTACTTGGTAATTCACAGGGAAGCCTGATACTTTTAAATCCCTGTCTCTACTGGAATCCATGTAAGATAACTAGGGAAAAGTCACTGCCCCTTCCCCAGCCTTCCCCATACCAAACTTACACTAGACTATAATGGTTTTATATCAAGTCCATTATTTAGGGGTCATGTATACCCCTAAAAAGTAACATAGTGTGGGAATGCCAGAATTTTTAAGTTTATTAGGCTTAGTCATTCTATTATATCCCACAATGGAAGGGTCTTCCAAACTTGGAAGATGCCCTATATGAACCTTCTATCTCCATCAACTTGCCATTCTATTTGTTTATTCAATAACCATTTCATTCTAAGCAGCCCCTTCTCACAACTTCCCAAGTATAGTCCCTTGCTGTTATTCCCTTGAGAAATTTCATCCTTCTTCACAAGAAAAGATTACCCTTAATTACTTCCTGCTTTTCTGCACACTGGAGTTTGTTGGGCATCAGCTAAGTGCTAACAGAGACTCTCATCTGCATAGATATATCATTTCCTTTGTAGGACTCCTATGCAAACCCTAAGTCTCTCAAAGAGTAAAAGCATGTACCCTCATCTCACATATACCTCTCCCCCAGTGAGATCCACAGCTGATAACTAGTTTTTTGAATAGGCATATAAACCTTACATGTTGAGATATTTTTCTTGGAGTTAATATGACAATCTAATCTCAAATAAGCAAATAATTTTTTCCTGCAAACTTGAGTATAACCATGTATTCCTTTCAAACAATAAGCAAAATTAAAACAAGCTTACGTATTATTTTTCTAAGTATTTCATGAGCCATACTTACATTATAAGAACCACAACACCAAGCTCTCTTTTTACATTCAAGAAATTTGAAAACAAGCTCAATTTATCTTCTTTTTCATTTCAATTTTTCTCCCTGATTGAGGCATGGGAATATGAGGACAGGGATTTGGCTTTCCAGTTCATTTTATCATGTCTTTTTCCTCTTTTTAAAAGATAGAATCCAATTTCATTGAGAACACAACAGACAGTCTATAAATTGTCCTTTGGTTTACTCTAGTAAATCATTTTCAATCTCAATAGAAAGAGCTGCCAGACAGACCTTAGTGCTTGTTTTCAATCCATTCTCCTCTAAACTATTTCTAGCACACATTTATTTTAGTTTTTAGTTAGGTAGAAGTTTTATTTTTTTCATTTTTTAGGTATGGGGTTATTTCTGGGGTTATATTCTACTACTAGTGGCCCAGTGCACAAAATTGTGCACATTAAAAGAAATTAATTAGAGGAAATATTTTAATATTGCTATTTGCCCTTTCTCTATAATAGAAGTATCAGAGATGAAAAAAAAATTAGTAAAATGTATATGAAAATAATATATAAATTTATTAATAAATAAACAATCACATGACATAACAACAACAAAGACATGATATAAAAACAACAAAAACATGTTGTAAAAACAACACTGATACAATGACTGATAAAGTGATTAAACTTATTCTAATATCTCCCTGTATACCACATTAAGAGTGAAAACACTTTCAGAGTGCTTGACTAATTTCCCTTCTGATGAAGTATTTATAACTTTAATGTCACACACTCTTCAAACTCGAGAGAAAGCAACATATAACTGACCATGTGTAAAAATGGGCTCAGGTAGGAATATTCCTATTCTGTCTAGAGTTTGTCCTTGTGATTTATTAATAGTCATCGTAAATGCTGGCATCATAGGAAACTGTCTTTGAATTAATTTAAATGAGAGGCCAGTGTCAGATCAGGGTCCAGGGTGCAGGGGAATGGGATTCCTGTCTGGCAGGCAGCTGACAGCAAGCTGTCCAATGGCTGATTCTGTGAGGAATGGGACTCCCCCCCCCTCCCTCCTGTCAGGGTCTGGTTTGAAGCCCAGCAATGCCCCTGATCACACGAGACCCAGAGTTCTGCTGCACCTCGGCCGGGGCCCATAGCTCCCTCCTGCTGCCACTGCACCCCGGTCAGGGCCAGGAGGGAGCTCCCTCCCACTGGCAGCCTGCTGTTCGGTCATCTGTCTGGTCATTTAGGTCGTGATGGCCCCTGGCTTTTTATATATTAGAACTAGAGGCCTGGTGCACAGATCTGTGCACTGGTGGGGTCCTTTGGCCTCGTCTGCATCCTCTCGCAATCTGGGACCCCTTGGAGGATGTCAGAAACCCAGTTCTGGCCCGATCCCTGCAGGCCCAATCCAGACAGGAGGGAGCCTGATCCTGTGTGTTGAGCATCTGACTCCTGGTGGTCAGTGCACATCATAACAACCGGTCAAACAATCAAATGGTTGCTCAGGCTTTTATATATATAGATTAGAATTGATTAAATGGTTGTCTGAGAAATGCATGTGTTATATAGGAACTAGTTTCATATTACCATCCATTCGTGGTTTTAGAAAATACTTCTCAAATTTTAATGTACATATGAGAACTGAGAATCTTATTAAAATGCATATTCTGCATCAGTAGGTCTAGGATGGGGCCAGAGATTACATATTTCTAACAAGCTCCAACTGATGCCAATACTGATAGTCCATGGGCCACAAACTGAGTAGCAAGTATTTAAAGTACAAACTCTGAAGACAAACTGCTTGGTTAAAATTCCATCTCGTCTATGTAATTTGGATATGTTAAAGGAAAATTATCCACCAACAATTTACTGATCTAATAAGCTTTTATTTATTGATTCATGAACCAGGCAGCATCCAATCTAGCAGATAGAAAAGAGCTCTGAAGAGCTGTACAAGGGGAGATATTTTATAGACCAAAGTGACTTGGAACAAAGAATTCATACTGAGCATTTGCTGATTGGTTAAAGCAAAGTTAGTTTCCTTATGTGAAACAAAGGGAAGTCTTGGATCCAGGTTAGTAATGTGGGTGCTGAGCAGTAAGTAAGCACTGACTGGTTGACCTGAGCCTTCCTTTTCTGGAAAATCCAAGCAAAGAAACTTACTTGAGTGAGTTTTGGTTTGCTGATGTGGGGCTTAGCATGAGCAACTTCATCTGGTTTCTATAACAATTATATAGGCAAGTAACTTAGTTTTCTCATCTTTGAGATAGGGATAATAATAATAGCACCTACCATTTGGAACATAAAGATTGAAGGAGATAAGACATTTAAAGATAATTACAAAAGTATCTAATGAAGAATAAGTGTACACATAAGACACAGACAACAGTGTGGTGACAGCCAGAGGGAAGGGGGTACAGGGGCTGGGTGGAGGTAGGCAAAGGGTGGGAGTAAAATGGAGACATCTGTAATAATGTCAACATTAAAAATAAAGTTAAAAAATTGAGTAAGTGTAGAATAAATGATATAAATTTCTAACATAATTTGACTTCCAAATGAAAAGTGACAATTATAGAAATCATTATGATAAAGTCTCAGATACTTTTTTGGCAGTTGAATTACTCTGATCACTTAAAAGAAATGACTTATTTCAACCACAGGGAAAAGGTGATTTTTTTTTAATTAATGTCCTGAGCAAATGATAACTAGAAGTTCAAGGTAAAGGAACATATATGATGCCAGATGCATATGAATATACACATACATATAGCTTTAATTTAAATCTTATAATAATCAGCAAGGCAGATTTCCATTATACAGTACATTTTATGCATTATACTATTTCCATTATGCAGTTGAGAAAACTGAGGTTTAAAGAACTTAAATTTGACTAAAGTCACACAGTTAGTAAATGGAAAAACCAGGATTTAAATAGATTTGCAAATTTCTATTTCATCATCATACTAGAAAAAAATCACTGATTTTTTGACAGTAGTTCCAAATAGAAAGTGAATTCTCCCTGCATGAATCTCTAAATAATGAAGAGATTCTCAATTCCTTCCGCTTCAAATACTTTGCCAACCTTTCTGTGAACTACAATCCTGCTGCACCTGCTAGCCTGGCTCTACCAAAGGCACATGCGGTCAGCATTTCCATTCTAAATGCTGTAGGGGCACTTTGCAACTCAGCCATAATCAATCTATGTTGGGCTGAGCTTTGTCATTAAAGGTCATGCCTCAAGAGCAACTTTAAAATAAAAACTCCTTTTAGCCAACTTCAGTATGAGTGAGGCACACAAACAGAAGCAGATTTTGCACCTGATTGTAATTCACAGCCAGATGTCAGACTTAAGTATTTGCTTTATGTTTTCCAGAAGATGGCTGCTGTGTATTTGCACCTGCAACAAATAAGCAAACTGTAGGAAAAATAATTACAGCTACAGCTAGCTCAGCCAATGCTCTCATCTAAAAACATTCACTTCCATTTTCAGAAGGTTTATCAAGCTACAATTTTATCACCACAAACATTGCAGATACCAATGAAAGAAAAATGAACATGAGAAC
Source organism: Myotis myotis (assembly GCF_014108235.1). Lineage (NCBI taxonomy): Eukaryota > Metazoa > Chordata > Mammalia > Chiroptera > Vespertilionidae > Myotis > Myotis myotis. The sequence goes on from NW_023416346.1 coordinate 39,802,956, forward strand.
ATAGGTCCAAAATAAGTGAAGTAAATATTCTGACCTTGAAACTGAAGATAACAACTTGCTTGTAACTGGAGATACCTAATGATTTAATAAATGTGTACAAACATACAAACTGTGTATATGAATATCTTTGTCCAAAAAGAAAAATCCAAAGTTGCAATGCAACCTAGAAAGGTAGTCCTAATTCTATCTTATAAAGCCAGTAGTTTAATTAGGTAGGTTAGAACAAGTTGGTTATGATTAATGGTGTGCTTATAAAACAGCTTTCCAAAAATATGTGTATCATTTTGCTAATATTTGTGACATAAATTCGCCAAACTAGACTGATTTCAACCTACGAAAGTGACACCACTGAATGTAAATTTTGGAACAGGAGCATACAATTGGCTCTATTAAACTGATGCTAGCTATGGTACACATGGCTCAGATCAATAACCTACTAACCTATCCTTCCATTATAGGAAACTAGAATAATAACAAACCTAAAACAAACAGATAGAAGGAAAAAAAGAAAGACTAGAGAGGGAAAAAATGAAATAGAGAATAGAAAAATAATAGAGAAATGTCCATGAAACCAAAGATTGATTCTTTTTTTTCTTTATTAAGGTAATACATATGTGTTTTATCCCCCCTCTGCTCCCCACCCCCACCCCCAAGGTTGATTCTTTTAAAAAATCAACAAAATTGACAAACCTTTGGCTAGGCTGAAAAAAGGGAGAAGATTATCTTACAAAAATAAAAAGAAAACACTATGAGCAACTATTTGTCAGAAAATTAAACAACCCAGGAAATGCACAAATTCTTAAAATGAAACAAATTGCTGCTGACATGGAATAAGAAGAGAGAGAGAGAGAGAGAGAGAGAGAGAGAGAGAGAGAGAGAGAGAGAGAGAATATGAATCTGAGTAGACCCATAAAAAGTAAAGAGACTGAATGAGTAATAATAAAGAAACATTCAGGACCAGATTGTTTAACTGGTGAATTCTACCAATCATTTAAAGAAGAATTAATACCAATCCTTCAGAAACTCTTCCAAAAATTAAAAAGAAGAAAAGGAAATCTCCCCAGCTCATTCTATCAGGCCAGTGTTACCTTTATACCAAAGCCAAACAAGGATATTAGAAAGAAAATATAGACTTTTAATATTCATGGATATTCACTCAAAATACTCAACAAAACATTAGAAAACCCAATCTACCATCATATAAAAAGGAATATACATCATGAATAAGTGAGATTTATCCCAGGATTGCAAGATTAGTTGAATATTACAAAGTCAATGCAGCCCAGCCTGTGTGGCTCAGTCATTGAGCATTGACCTATGAACCAGGAGGTCACTGTTTGATTCCAGTCAGAACACATTCCTGGGTTACCTTGATCCCCAGTAGGAGGTGTGAGGAGGCAGCCAATAGATGGTTCTCTCTCATAATTGATGTTTCTATCTCTCTCCCTCTCTCTTCCTCTCTCTGAAATCAATAAAAAAATTTTAAAGTCAATGTAATACACTTTATTAAAAAAATGAAGACCAAGCCCACATCATCTTCACAAATAGATGCTGAAAAAAGCATTTGACAAGATACAGCACTCTTACATGATAAAAACATTCAACAGTTAGGAATAGAAGGGATGTTCCTCAGCCTGATAAAGGATTTTCTATGAAAATACAGCTAACATAATAATTAGCCGAAACCGGTTTGGCTCAGTGGATAGAGCGTCGGCCTGCGGACTGAAAGGTCCCAGGTTCGATTCCAGTCAAGGGCATTTACCTGGGTTGCGGGCATATCCCCAGTAGGAGATGTGCAGGAGGCAGCTGATCGATGTTTCTCTCTCATCGATGTTTCTAACTCTATCTCTCTCCCTTCCTCTCTGTAAAAAATCAATAAAATATATTAAAAAAATAATTAATGGTATAAGGCTGAAATATTTCACCTAAGTTCAGAAACAAGACAAGGATATCTGCTCTAACCACTCTATTGAACACTGTACTACATACTCCAGCTATGGCAGCTATGCAAGAAAAAAATAAAGGTCTCTAGACTGAAAAGGAAGAAATAAAATTCTCTGCAGAAGACATTATTTTGTACATAGGAAATCCTGAGGAAACCATTAAAAAAACTATTATAGTAAATATGAATGAGTTCAGTAAGGTTACAGTATACAAAAACAATATGTAAAAACGACCTATTTCTAAATACTAGCAATGAAAAATAAAAATTAAATTTTGTAAATTTTATTTACAATATAATAAATTAAAATATTCAGGTATATATTTACCAAAGGAAATGCAATATTTATACACTGAAAACTCCCAAACATCATTTAGAAAAATTAAGGAAGACCTAAGCAAATGGCAAGACATACATGATCATGAATTAGAATACTTAATATTATAATGGCAATACTACTCAAATTGATCTACAGATTCAACATAAACCTTATCAAAATACCATCTAACATTTTTTAGGAAATTGACAAACTTATGCAAAATTTCATTTGCAAATAAAATAGACCCAGTAGGGTCAAAACTATTTTGAAAATGAACAGACTTGGAAGATTTATTTCCCTAATCTAAAACTTACTACAAAACTACAACAATAAGCTAAGTATAGTACTGGCCTAAAGACAGACATATCTATACTAAAAAAAGCCTAGGTGGCCCTCGCGCCCTTGTATCATCACAAGATGGCCACCACAAGATGGCAGCCCCCACATCATCACAAGATGGCCACCATAAGATGGCTGCCACAAGATGGCCGGCAGGGGAGGGCAGTTAGGGGTGATCAGGTCCGCAGGGGAGGGTAGTTGGGGGTGAAATCACATCAGCAGGGGAGAGCAGTTGGGTGTAATTGGTCTGGCTGGGGAGCAGTTAGGTGTCAATCAGGCAGGTAGGCAGAGGCCTTTAGGCGCGATCAGGTAGGCAGACAGGTGAGTGGTTAGGAGCCAGCAGTCCTGGATTGTGAGAGGGATGTCCAACTGCAGGTTTAGGCCTGATCCCACAGGGGTCCCAGATTGTAGAGGATGCAGGCTAGGCTGTGGGACATCCCCTCCCCACCAACAGTACATGAATTTTGTGCACCGGGCCTCTAGTAGAACAATAATGTGGAAATAAGAGTAGAGAAACAAACCAATCTATTTATGAACTATTGCTTTTTGACAAAAATACTAAGATAATTCAGTTAGAAATAATAATATCCTATCTAATAAAGAGGGAATATGCTATTTGACCCTCATGCCATTGCAAAGAGCTAATTGGCGCCCACAGCCAATAAGGAGGGCATACGTTAATTGACTGCCCCACCCTCAAAGATGGCAGCACCCACAGCCACAAGATGGCCAGCAGGGGAGGGCAGTTGAGGGTGACCAGGCCGGCAGGAGAGGGCAGTTGAGGGCAACCGGGCTGGAGGGGAGGGCAGTTGGGGGTGATCGGGCCGGCAGGGGAGCAGTTAGGCATCAATCAGGCTGGCAGGGGAGTGGTTAGGGGGTGATCAGGCTGGCAGGCAGAAACAGTTAGGGCCAATCAGTCAGGCAGGCAGGCAAGCAGTTGGGAGCCAGCAGTCCTGGATTGTGAGAGGGATGTCCGATTGCCGGTTTAGGCCCGATCCCCCAAGGGGTCCCAGATTGGAGAAGGTGCAGGCTGGGCAGAGGGATACCCCCCGCCCCAGTGCATGAATTTTGTGCACTGGGCCTCTAGTTTTCAATAAGTGGTAATGGGACACATGGATATCCACTTGTAAAAGCATGAAATTGGATCCATACATAATACCATAAAGTAATTCAAAATAAATAATAAAATCCTTAAAAGGAAATAAATGAGTAAATATCTATTATATTGGGTTGAACAATGATTTCTTAGAAATTGCACCAAAAGCGCAAGGAAAAAAATAGATAAATTTGACTACATAAAAAATAAAAAAATAAACTTTTCTGATTCACAAAACACTATCAAGAAAGTAAAAAGTCAACCTACAGAATGGGAGAAAATTTTGCAAATTATATCTGGTAAGAGAATTGTACTGAGAATATATAAAAAAAACACTTAAACACAATAATAAAAAGACAACTGAATTTAAATAATGAGCAATAGAATTAAAGGAAAGCTTCTCTACTCACAATATTTCTGTGGGAGGTTTCCCCACACACACCAGATTTCTCAACTCTGCAGACACCAACTGGGTGTCCTATACCACAACTCAGCATTATTCCAGGTAGCTAGTGTCAGACTCCATAGATTTAAGGGCACAGTCTCACAGACTGCCCTCATTTCAGAGGTCAGCTACAAGTAATGAGTCCCTAGAAGGGACACATTTCTGTCCAATATAACCAAAAAGTTGGAGATTCCCATACCTCCCACTTCCTGATTTCAATTTGTTTAAATGTCTCACAAAACTCAAGGAAACATTTACTTAAATTTATGTATTTATTATAAAGGATATTATAAAAGATAAAGAACATGCAGATGTAGAAGTACATAGGGCAAGGTAAAGTAGGGTTACAAGTGCAGGAGTTTCTGTTCCCTTGGAGTTGGAAATGACTCACCCTCCAAGCATGTGGATGCATTCACTAATCTGAAAGCACTATGAACCCCCCATAGTTGAGGGAATTTTATGGAGAATTCATCGAATAGGCATCATCAATTATTAACTCAATCTACAGCCCCTGTCCTTCCCCCTCCCTATCTGCAGGATGGAGGTGGTGCTGACAGTTCCACGTTTCTCATCATGCATTGTTGTTTCTGGTGACTAGCTCCCAAACTGAAGCTATTCAGGTGCCAACCAAGAGTGCCCTGATTAGAACAAAAGAAGCACTTATCCTCCAGGAAATTTCAAGGGATTTTGGAAGTCTGTGTAACACTCCAATCCTCTCCATCACTCAGGAAATTAGAAGTGTTTTAGGAGCTCTGTGTCAGGAACCAGCGGCAGAGAAAATATATCTTTCTTATTATATCACAATATTTGATTTGACTTTTCTCTAAAGAAGATATACAATTGTCCACTATGCACAATTAAAAGTGATCAATTTGTTGATGGTTTCTTTACTGTGCAAAAACTTTTTAGTTTGATGTAATCGCATTTGTTTATTTTTTCTTTTGTTTTCTTTGCCCAAGGAGGTATAGCAGAAAAAAAAATATTGCTAAGAGAAATGTCTAAGATTTTACTGCCTATGTTTTCTTCTAGGATTTTTATGGTTTCAAAACTAATATTTAAGTCTTTAATCCATTTTGAGTTTATTCTTGTGTATGGCATAAGAAGATAATCTAGTTTTATATTTTTGCATATTTCTGTCCAATATTCCCAACACCATTTATTGATGACTATGTTTACTGCATTGTATGGTTTTGTCTTCTTGGTCAAATATTAATTGACTATAAAGGTATGGGTTTATTTCTGTTCCATTGGTCTATATGTCTCTTTATGCCAATACCATGCTGTTTTGATTACTATGACCTTGTAGTATAGTTTGATATCAAGTAGCATGATTCCTCCAAATTTGTTCTTCTTTCTCAAGATCACTGCTGATATTCAGGGTCTTTTGTGGATCCATATAATTTTTTAGAATATTTTTCTAGTTCTGTGAACTATTCCACTGGTATCTTGATAGGAATTGCTTTGAATATATAGATTGTTTTGGGTAGTATGGAAATTTAATTATGTTAATTCTTCCTATCCATAAACACAATATATGCCCCCACCCACTTGTATCTTCTTCAATTTCTTTTTCAGTATCCTATTATTTTCTGAGTACAGGCCCCTTATATCCCTGGTCAATGGTCAAATTCATTCCCAGGTATCCCACTTTTTCTTTCAGCAATGCTTTGTAGTTTTCTAATATAAAGGTTTTTTGCCTCCTTGGTTGGGTTTGTTCCTGGGTATTTTGTTCTGTTGATGCTGTTGTGAATTAAATTGTTTTCTTAATTTAATTTTTGGATTGTTCATTCATTTTCCCTTTTTTAGTGAAATGATTTATTCAATTTTTATCTCTCTCTGATCTGTAAGCATCAGGTGTGCAGAAATACTGTATGGTTTAGCTCACAGGTGCACCCCACACTCTTTTTATAGCAGTAGTCACTGAATAAAGGATCAATAAAAACTTGCTAATAGTTTAAAAATAAAAATAAAAATGATCAAAATCATCATTCTTTTGGGAAATATAAATAAAATCACAATGAGAAACCATTTTACATTCGCTAGAATGGCTAATTTTAAAAAAATACAATAACTAGTGTTAGCAAGGATGTAGGACCACTGGAACCTTTGTAAATTGCTGGTGGGGATATAAAATGCTGAAGCTGGTTTAAATAACAGTTTGGCATTTCCTCAAAATCTTAAACATTGAGTTACCATAAGACTCAGTAAGTATATATTATATACCCAAAAGAAGTGAAAACATGCCATCACACACAAAAAAATTATTCACAAGTATTTATAGCAGCATCTATATATATAAAAGCCTAAGCAACCGTTATGACTGGTCAACCAAACGACCATTGACCAGTCACTATGATGCACACTGACCACCAGGGGGCAGATACTCAATGCAGGAGCTGCCCCTTGGTGGTCAGTGTGCTCCCACAGCCAACCTCCCATGGCTGGCCCCAATCAGCCCCAATCGGGACTGGGCAAGACGGCCTCAATTGGCCCCAATTACCAGCCAGACCGAGGGACCCCACCCGTGCATGAATTCATGCACCAAGCCTCTAGTTATCTATGATAGCCACAAGGTGGAAACAACCAAATGTTCATCAACTGATGAATAAATAACATGTGGTATATTAATACAATGGAATATTATTCAAAAGCAAAAACAAATCCTGATATATGCTATAACATGTAGGAAGCTTAAAATATTATTCTGTGTTTTAAAAGTCTATTTACATGAAATGTCCTGAGTAATCAAATCTATAGACACAGAAAGAATATTAATGCTTTGCTAAGGCTGGGGTGTAGAAAATGTGGAGACTACCAATGGCTCCTGGTTTATTTTTGAGAAGATAAAAATGTAAAATTAGATTGTGGTGATGGTTGTAAAACCTGTCAATTTACCAAAAATATTGAATTATATACTGGAATGGGTAAACGATACAATATATGAATTATAATAACCCAATAAAGCTTTACAAACAAAAGGAAAAGCAGCTAACATTTACTAAGTACTTTTAAATTTCCCATCATTGTGCTATGTGCTTTACAGTTATTATTTCACCTAATTTTCATTATAACACTGTCAGGTATTATCATTGAACCCTTTTTATCAGAGGGGTAAGCTAAATATCAAACAGTTTATGTATTAGTAGGCTATAGGTCCCATAACTAGTAAGTAGTAAAAGTAAATTTGACCCAGGTTTGTTTTATTCCAAAGTCCAAGCCTGCAATTTAAGTTACTAGCTTATACTTCCTGGTCATTAGAAAACAAAAGGTGATTATTAAAGAATAAATGGACATAGCAAAAATGTGTAGAGAAGAAACTAAGGGTCTGTGGATGGAACTTTGAAACAATATAACTTGAGGGCCAGACAGAAAGATTCACTCACGAAGGGAATAGATTAATAGAAAGATGAGAAAAGAGTAGATTCTTGAAAAGATATGAAATACATATCAAACACTTACAATGTGTTAGCATGCTAGGTACAGGAATACAACAGTGGACAAGACATAAATTTTGTCCCCAAAGTGTATTAGAAAAATAGTAAAATCAGAGAAAATAGTACTTTTTAAAAATCATAGCCAAAATCAAGATATTCATTTTATTTTTTTATCTTTATTGTTGAAAGTATTACATGTTTCCCTTCCCCCCCCCCATAGACCTCTTCCAGCCCGCTCAGACCCCCACACCAGGCCCTCATTGTCTGTGTCCATGATTTATTCATATATGCATACAAGACTTAGGATTTCAAGGTTTTTATTTGATACTTATCCTGTATGTAGTCACATGGACTTCGGGAAAGACAGCCTGAGGCAAAGCTGTCTTCAGTATCCCACTATTGGCTCTTTTTGTATTATTTTCTCTTCAAACACACATTCTCCTAAGCCCCCTTACCTTTCTGATGCGTAGGAAGTTGTCTCTCCTGTTTTGCCTGACATCTGAAAACAAAAACAAAAACACAAAACCAACCATCAATAATTTAAACCTCAGCGTGAATGAGTTGTATTACTATGTGAAATTTTGGTAAAGTCAAACTGACATAAGTCGCCAGGCTTAGGAAGATTTTCAGAAATGTAAAGTACCCAGAATAGTATATTATGTAATATGTTCCATTTATTACATATAACACTATGCTTTCCAAAATGTTCTATAAATGTTCTTTAAGAGTAGAGGCCATATTTTCTATATATCCTAGATATAATACTACAGCTGAGAGCTGATTCAGGGATAAATATATGCTCTGTGCTTGGTCAACTGATTAATAACTGTGTTAATTTTATCCTAATTCTATTTTATGATATTTCCTAGGAAGTCAGAAATAGATTTATTTATTCTATTCACCAAAAAAACAAACAAACAAAAACGGAGAAAATTATGATAATTCCTTCCCATCACAATAATGATTTCTAAATTCAAATTTTGGTAATTGTAAACCTTTTATTTTTATCATATCAATATCTTATCCCTGGTAGAGTTAAAATAATGAACTTTCAAATACACTACCCCATTCCCTCTCTCAGAGAAGGACTTTTTATATTTTTGAAAGCCTAAGCTGATGATCTAGACCAGTGGTCGGCAAACTGAGGCTCGCGAGCCACATGCGGCTCTTTGGCCCCTTGAGTGTGGCTCTTCCACAAAATACCACGTGTGGGTGCGCATGTATAGTGCGATTGAAACTTCATGGCCCATGTGCAGAAGTCGGTATTTTGTGGAAGAGCCACACTCAAGGGGCCAAAGAGCCGCATGTGGCTCACAAGCTGCAGTTTTCCGACCACTGAATTCTAGACCACATGAATAGTTTGTCCATTAAAGAATGCAGATCTCAGCAGGTATGTTGTTTAAGACTCTTACTGGAGACAATGTGGGGAAGAAAACTATGCTCACAATATCTGCAAAACTCTCTTGAATGAAAAGCAACTACAAACAGTAGGCCAAGTCCTACAGTACTTTATCAGGCAAAGTTCCTTTTGTACCTACTAGGAGCATTCTCTGCATGAAGGGGGACATTTGTAATACTTTCAACAATAAATAGATAAATAGATAGATAGATAGATGATAGATAGATAGATAGATAGATAGATAGATAGATACTAATAAATGAGCAAACTGAGGTACTAGGAATTCAACAAGTAGTCCAAGACCACAAGACTATCAAGTGACAGGGACAACATTCAAATCCAGGTATCACGTTCCAGATCCTATGCTCATAACAAGGAGGCCCGCAAATAACTTCAAACTATTGCTAAGGATCAGCCCACGAGGAGATACCATTAACCTTCCTCTAAGTGTAAATTAGCTTACTTGGCAGGTGAGAGTGGGGAAATGAAGTACCTTTAACTTACTTTTTAAAGAAATTTTCCTATGAGGTGCCATAAGCCTCAAAGATTAATTTAATGTCACCTGCTCTTCAGAGGTCCTTGTGAATAGTAAGAGCTTTCGTTCATATAACACTATGAGAACTTGTGCCTTCTGCACAGTCCATAGTTCCTGCTGGTTTGTAAAGAAAATAACTGTCCAATTTCCAGCTTCTAATTAATATTGCTTTTAGAGGCTTCTGGTGGTGTTTTTTTTTTTTTTGGGGGGGGGGGTGGCGGAGGAATGAATCAACACCTAATACTAATTTTTCCTTAAAGTTCTATAAACACATTGCCAAATAGACAATTTCAGGAAAGTTGCCTGTTCTCACTTAAGTAAATCTGCAGTATTACTTCACCTTCCATAATATATAATATCAACTCAAAACAGATAAATGACATGTTTCCATCCATCAGTCTAGTGCTTTAATTTTAGTTTTATTTGCTATCCAAAAGCTACTTGTTTGCTGGGAACTCTTATCTTTTCTCTGTATGAACTGCCCTCGCAATAAAGAAAACCCAAGATTTTGACAGTGCATGGAGATTTGGTTTTGATTTGAAACCAAGTCAAGATTTCACTTTGATTCCCTTCTCTTAGATGCTTATATTTCATACAAAGCCATAATACCAAACCCGGCCTGAACTGTGAGCATCTCTCTCTGTTATGGGAAAAAGTAGAAATATCTCTTCAGTAGCTCACCAACAACAAATTAATCTCTCAGTTTGTCATGGGGTTTTTCTCAGAGTGATAAGTGATCTGATATTATTGGAATTGCTGACACCTAGTCAAGGCAATATAAAAAAGGGAACAGTCTATTGACTCTCTGAACATTTCACTTTAGACATAACACTCAATAGATGTCAAAGGGTACTATGAAAGCATCATCTTTTTCAACTGCCAAATGACAAAGATGCTCTATTTAGGATGAATTGAAAATCCCATCTTCCCACAAATCTCTCCCCTACCACCTATCAGGTTTCCTGAACATTCTGTATCACCATGTTTCTAAGAACTGCTAAAGGGAGATATGGTCAATTCACACATTTAAGAGGTTGTATTACTGAGAAAGTCAGGTATCTCTCTTCTGTGTTACCATTATATTCTCTCATAATATTCATCATGCTGTAACATGATTGTTTATATTCTGACTCTCATATAGGCTCTTAGATCCTTGGGGAAAGGGACCAGTTAGACTGTATTTCTAGTGCCTAGAACAGTAACCAAAGTCTATTAAGTCATATTTGCATAGTAACTATTTCATGAATGCAAAACTGGATGGAGAGAGGTAGAAGTAATAAATACATGAATTGCAAGTTACAATGGCAGGAATTTATATTATTAAGCCATTATCACCAAGAGCACAAAGCAAACCTCTAAAACAGAGGTTGCAAACCAATGGTTTTTCAAGTTACATGTAGCTCATAGATGAGCTTTCTATGACTCATATTGTGTAATCCAGAACAATTTAAAAAAAAATTGGTCACCAGCATTGAAACAACAGATTTCATGTTTTTAGGGATCCATATGTCTGGCTTTTCAAGGGAACTTAGAAGAGAGATCAATCAATCTATCGATATAAGGTCAATATTCCTATGTAGCAATCATCTGTTGTCCCAGTAGAAGAGGCATAGGCTTTCCTTTTGTTTACAGACCCTATATGACCCATTTTATTTCTTTATGTTAGCTGCCTAGCCAATATAACTATTTGAGATTGTGACCTAAAGTGAGAGGATACAAGACAATTATGCTATCTATAAAGGCTGGAGTAAGAGAAGAGAATGGGTAACTGATACAGAAAGAAAAGAGTGAATAGAAACCAAAGTGAGAACTATTACCACTGCATGAGGGCACTGGGCCTCTTGCAGAAAGGAGCAGCATTGCTAAAGAAAGGCTTTACATTTATTTTAAAAGAGTAAATACTGTAAAGAGGGATAACCATAGGACTGAGTGTTAAGATAGTCTTCTTCTACAGATCATGATAAAATATTGAGACTTAGAACTTCATGCAACAAAGAAGGTTTCAGTTCATGCTGAGGCTGAAAATAAATGGAGAAAGTAGTTCATATGGTGTTTGCCCAATTAAACAGCCAATCAGTAATTTCTGTTCATGAACCTTGGAATATGATTTTGCTTTTTCCATTCACATGTAAATGCATCATTTCAAGTGCAAAAAATATGCAAAAAGAAAGAAATTCAAACATTATGTATCCTAATACTAGGGGTATAACATGCCAAGTGGATCTTTTTTATAAAGCCTTTGTTTCAGCTTTTGTACAATAAGACAGCTGTTTCTATTCATCCAGGGTTTTTTCCTTTCTTTCCTTTTTTTTTTTTTTTTTTGAGGAAACTGGTGACTGTGATTACAGTATAATGTATTCCTGAATCATATTCAAAATAAGAAAATTTTATTTTAAAGTATTGACAAATGTAAAATATTTCTACAACAAAGTTACTGGTAAATTACATAAACCCAAATGTTTGTTAGAAGCAATATGCACTATAAAAACTATTTCTACTTTTTTTTTCCTGCCCTAACCAAAAATGGTAAACTAAAAAAATATTAGAAAGTAAAAAATGAAATTTTGCACTAACCAGATTTTAGATGCTTCCATGTACCATCAAACCAGTAATATTTCTATTTAAGTAATATTTTCAATGTGAAATGATTGTATTCATTTTCTGATTACTATCAATGGCTATCCAAAACAAGAAAGGAGAGGTAAGGGATTAGAAAATAGATATTCTTGTATAGAGAGAAATAAATTCAAACTGAAAATATTTAAATCTTCTCTAAAATTTCCATGTTTTCTATTATTTCAAAAAAATAATAAAGTTTTCCCTAAATCACTGAATAAAATGCTATTCACCACAGTTGCTATTTTTAGGACTTGAATAAAGAAACAGGGACAGCCCTAGCCGGTTTGGCTTAGTGGATAGAGCATCAGCTTGCAGACTGAAAGGTCCCTGGTTCAATTCCGGTCAAGGGCATGTATCTTGGTTGCGGGCACATCCCCAGTGGGAGGTGTGCAGGAGGCAGCTGATTGATGTTTCTCTCTCATCGATGTTTCTAACTCTCTATCCCTCTCCCTTCCTCTCTGTAAAAAATCAATAAAATATATTTTTTAAAAAAAGAAACAGGGACAACTTTTTGACAATATTGTGATGTTGGTTTTTTTTGTTTTTTTTTAAAATATATTTTTTATTGATTAAGATTACATATGTGTCCTTATGCCCACGTAACCCCCTACCTCCCCCCCCCCCCGCTCATGCCCTCACCCCCCTGTTGTCCGTGTCCATTGGTTAGGCCTATATGCTTGCATATAAGTCCTTTGGTTTTGGTTGATCTTTCCCCCTTACCCCCACCCTCCCCTACCTTCCCTCCAAGGCCTGACGGTCCAATCAATGCCTCTCCGTCTCTGGATCAGTCCTTGTTCATCAGTTTATGTTGTTCATTATATTCCACAAATGAGTGAGATCATGTGGTATTTATCCTTCTCTGACTGGCTTATTTCACTTAGCATAATGCTCTCCAGTTCCATCCATGCTGTGGCAAATGGTAAGAGTTCCTTTTTCTTCTTCCTCTTCTTAAAGGATACTTTTCAGCATTTCATATAATGCTGGTTTGGTGGTGATGAACTCCTTTAGCTTTTTCTTATCTGTGAAGCTCTTTATCTGACCTTCAATTCTGAATGATAGCTTTGCTGGATAAAGTAATCTTGGTTGTAGGTTCTTGCTATTCATCACTTTGAATATTTCTTGCCACTCTCTTCTGGCCTGCATGGTTTCTGTTGAGAAATCAGCTGACAGTCATATGGGTACTCCCTTGTAGGTAACTGAGTTTCTTTCTCTTGCTGCTTTTAAGATTCTCTCTTTGTCGTTTCCTCTTGGCATTTGAATTATGATGTGTATTGGTGTGATCCTCTTTGGATTCCTTTTGCTTGGGGTTCTCTGCACTTCCTGGACTTGTAAGTCTATTTCTTTCACCAGATAGGGGAAGTTTTCTGTCATTATTTCTTCAAATAGGTTTTCAATATCTTGCCCTCTCTCTTCTTCTGGCACCCCTATAATTCTGATGTTGGTACGCTTGAAGTTGTCCCAGAGGCTCCTTACACTATCTTCATATTTTTGGATTCTTTTTTTCTTTTTGCTTCTTCGGTTGGGTATTTTTTGTTTCTTCGTATTTCAAATCTTTGACTTGATTCTTGGGATCCTCTTGTCTGCTGTTGGATCTCTGTATATTATTCTTTATTTGAGTCAGTGTATGCTTAATTTCTAGTTGGTCTTTTTTCATATCTCCCAGGGTCTCACTAAATTTATCGGCGGTTTCCATAAAATTCTTGAAAAACCTTATAAACGTGGTTTTGAACTCTATATCCAGTCATTTGCTTTCCTCCATTTCTGTCATTTGTGACCTGTTTCTTTGTCTCCGCATTTTTTATGCTTCCCTGTGTTGGTAGAGCGGTTTTGTGTGCTAGGTGTCCTATAGGGCCCAGTGGCTCAGCCTCTCTAGTTACCTGAGGTGGACACTCTTGGTGCACCCCCTTGTGGGCTTTGTGCACAGTCTTGTTGTAGTTATGCCTTGATTGTTGTAGATATCACTGGGAGGAATTGACCTCCAGGCCAATTGGCAGTGAGAATCAGCTGTGTCTGCAGTGGGAGAACTTCTGTGTTGAAGACACCCTGCTGGGGCAAGACTTGCTTCAGTGGGGTTTTGGTGCTCACTGAGTCTGCCCCCTGAGTGTGTCCCTTATGGATCTGAGGAGTTGTAATCTGGATGGTTCCACTCTGACCACTGGGTACACTGGCTCTTGGATCTAAGGAGGTGCTAATTTAGCCTCTGCCTGAGGTTACCCGGCAGGAGCTATGAAGAGAACTGCAGATTCCCTTTCCTTTTTTGGAGTTTGGAGGTGCCCAGATGAGGCCCAGCTGTGAAGCAATGCAAGCTGCTGTGGGGCCTTGGGCCTTCTCTTGGAAGTTCTGGGTCTTTCTGGCCCAGCTGCAATTTGTTAGGTAATTTTCAGGTTGCAAAGGGCCAGGGCATTCATATGCAAAAGCCTCTGCTGCAGCCTGGGTGGGGCGGGGTCTCAAGGAATCAACAGGGTGGAGCAAGCAGCTATGGCAGATCCTCAGCCCTGCCCTAAGGGGCCGTGTGTCTCAGTGTCCTGGTAATTTAATTGCTGCAAGCACCTCTGAGGGAAAGCTGCCCTCGAGTTCCAAGTTCTGCCCGCTGCCAGACAGTCCAGTTTCTCCCTGTATGAGTCCTGGGTCCCCAGAGACTTCCCAGAACTGGAGTTCAGAGCAGCCGGGAGCTTGTGACTCCCTCCCGATTCAAAAAGACAGCCACATCCTCAGGTACCAGCCCCTTTCCGCATGTGCTCGAGCCTCTGTACCTTTGCACTTTACTTCCGCAGCTCCTGACTCTCAGTGTGCTTTTCTCTTTCCTTCTAGTTGTAGAATTTCCACTCAGCTAGCCTTCCTGTAGTTCTGGATGATGTCCGTTTTGTCTTTTTGTTGTATTTGTGAAGTTGTTGTAGGAAGCAGCAATTTCGGTGTTTACCTATGCCGCCATGTTGGTTTCTCCGTGATGTTGGGTTTTAATCTATAAGAACTTACTGATTTCATTGAAGGACATCCTATTAGTCAATGCTGCAGTAAGAAAGGTTCTGTCAAAATCCCAGATGTTTATTAAATACTATCTATGTTCTAATAATGAGAGAAGTAATATTTATTGAGTAATTACTAGGTAACTTTCTATCTTTTTTTCTAACTTTTATATAAATCAATAAATGTTACCACAATTTTAGGTATATTATAGATGTCTTCACGATATATGTGACATGTTGATAGGTATATAAAATATATAAAGTCATATCTACCTCATAATGTGTGTGTGTATATATATACATATATATAAATACACACATATATGAGAGAGAGCTGACTAATACCTAATTACATACGCAATAGCAAATTTTGAAATCTAGATGTGTATCAATAGATGTGTGAATACTCAGCAATAGTTGTAACAAATGAACCAGATCTTATGAGAAACACGGAAATATTATCAGATAAATAAAGCAAGTTACAGAATAATAACCATAAGTGTATGTATATGCAGATGATTGTATAATACAAATTCATGAATTATCAGTTCAGGGAAACTATGAAGAAAAAGGGAATTGAGGAGGCCAAGGGTCATGGGACTTGAGCTATTTACTCTATTTTTTTATGTTTTACTTTTTATGAAAAAATATAGTCACGAATTTATAAAAGAAAATGTTTTCAAAAGCAATGTCACATTTTCTTCCTTTCAGGAATTTACAGAAATCAATTTTTTCTCTTCTCACCTTGTAGGTCTGCTTTCACATCTCTGCCTATTGACCATTTGATTTTTTATTTATTTCCATGATAGCTTTTTTTCCCCTCAAGAGTGTTATGAAGCATTGGGAAATGCCTAGAACTGTGGTCAGCAAACTGCGGCTCGCGAGCCACATGTGGCTCTTTGGCCCCTTGAGTGTGGCTCTTCCTAAGCCTTAGGAGTACCCTAATCTACAATAATAAAAGACAAAGACGCTATTTGACCATACTTTTTCTATGCCCAAGCCATGCTCATCAGCCAATCAGAGCAATTATATGTAAATTAACCCAACCAAGATGGCGGCCAGCAGCCACAGAGCTGGAGCACATAGGAGGCTTGGTTGCCCCAGCAATGGAGGAAGCCAAGCTTCCCACCTGCCTTGGCCAGCTGTGGCCTCTGCAAAAGGCAACAAAGTTTCAATTATAGAAGCTAAATAAATCCCAGAGACCTGCTTTCAGACAGCCTCCACTGAGAGCTTGGGTGGCTGGGGGCTGTGGCCAGCCTGCAAACAGCCATCAGCCCCTCAACCAGGATGGCCACACCCTCATGGGGTGAGGGTCCTTGCTGGGGGCTTGGCCAGCCTGCAAACAGCCATCAGCCCCTCACCCAGGCTGGCCAACCACCCCAGGAGGACCCTCCACCCTGAAGGGGGTGTGGCCAGCCTGAAAATGGCCCTCAGCCTCTCACGCAGGCTGGCCAGGCACCCCCGCAGGGACCCCTACCCTGAAGGGGCTGTGGCCAGTCTGCAAACAGCCATCAGCCCCTCACTCAGGCTGGCCAGGCACCCCCGCGGGGACCCCCACCACGAAGGGGCTGTGGCCAGCCTGCACACAGCCATCAGCACCTCACCCGGGCTAGCCAGGCACCTAGTGGGGACCCCCACCATGAAGGGGGTGTGGCCAGCCTGCAAACAGCCATCAGCCCCTCACCTAGGATGGCCTCACCCTCATGGGGTCAGGGTCCCCACTGGGGGCCTTGGCCAGCCTTCAAACAGCCATCAACCCCTCACCCAGCCTGGCCAGGCACCCCAGCAGAACCCCCAACCCTGAATTGGGTGTGGCCAGCCTGCAAACAGCCATCAGCCCCTCACCCAGGCTGGCCAGGTACCCCAGGGGTGACCCCCTTGAAGGGGCCATAGCCAGACTGCAGACAGCCATCAGCCCCTCACCCAGGCTGGCCAGGCACCCCAGCGAGACCCCCATCCTGATCCAGGACACCCTTCAGGGCAAACCAGCCGGCCCCACCCATGCACCAAGCCTCTATCCTATATAATAGAAGGGTGATATGCAAATTGACCCTAACAGCAGAGTGACTGGGAATCACTGGTCACTATGACACACACTGACCACCAGGGGGCAGACACTCAATGCAGGAGCTGGCCCCTGGTGATCAGTGTGCTCCCACAGGGGGAGCTCTGCTCAGCCACAAGCCAGGCTGCCGGCTGCCAGTATAGCGGTGGTGGTGGGAGCCTCTCCTGCCTACTCAGCAGCGCTAAGGATGTCCGACTGCAGCTAGGCCTGCTCCCCGCTGGCAAGTGGACATCCCCCAAGTGCTCCCGGGCTGCCAGAGGGATGTCTGACTGCCAGCTTAGGCCCAATCACCCGGGGAATGGGCCTATGCCAGCAGGTGGTCATCCCCTGAGAGGTCCCAGACTGCGATAGGGCACAGGCCAGGCTGAGTGACCCTCCCAAGTGCACAAATTTTTGTGCACCGGGCCTCTAGTTAAGTTAATAACAATGTACTACCTATATAGTTTAAGTTTAAAAAATTTGGCTCTCAAAAGAAATTTCACTCCTTGTACTTTTGATATTTGGCTCTGTTGACTAATGAGTTTGCCAACCACTGGCCTAGAATAATTCAACTAACATGAGAAGCAAAATTAATATCTAGTAATTTGGCTAATTCTACTTTCGACCTATTTGTTTTTGCCAAACTAGTTTTCTGTGGCTTCTAGTTTGAATAGATATAAAATATATTAATAGTTCTATGTTTGCCTTCTTTTCAGAAGAGAGTAAGCAATACTCTCTACTTTTCATTCTTTTCTTTAAACATAAGTTTGCTTGAAACTGAGTTGTATGAACTTGTCAAGTGCTCTCAGCAAACCATTCAGAAGTTTGTCTTCTCTGAGCTACACTACCAAAAATCTCCAGTTGTATTTTGAATTGACATTCTGTATACATATGCTTCGTGTACATATTAAAAATGTAAGGAATACTTTGAGTAATATATGAACCTAGACAGAGTAGTCTTATACATAAAAGGGCCAACTTGAGATTGGGTGTAATTAGTTTACAAAGGCAGAGGCAAATATTCTTTGCTTGTCTCTATTACAAATTTCAACTGCCTTCTGGTTTACAAGCTAGATTTAATATTGACAGAGTGATTGACTTCTATCCTCTGAATGATACAGGAGGATCCTTCTAAAGAGCCACCATACACAAGTAAGGATACAACTGAAACTATCTTAGAAAGGCATTGGACAAAATAAACATACAAACACCAAAGCAATAATGACAGCAGGAACCCAGGAAATATAGAAGAAATTCAGGGGTTAAATTAAAAGAAAATAAAATTGTTTAACATTTCATTTTCTCATTATTAAAAATGTCAAAAGACCACATTTACTTTTATTATGTTTGCTATTTTTATTGTAGTGATTGAGTAGTCACAAAATTGGACATATTTTATTGCAATTTCTATATATTTTATAATAATTATCAGGGTAATATATAACTCTGAGAAAAGGTTGATCATTAAAATACAAGATAGCTCATTTTTAACACAAAGGTTAGAAGCAGAAAAATGGCATCAAGCTAATCTAGGATGTTTTATTTTTTTCCAGTAGTATATATTTCTATACCATCTATAAATTTTAAAAAAATGAAATTGTTTAACACAAGCCTAAGCAACCATCCAACCGTCCAACTGTCCAACCAGTAGCTATGACATGCACTGACCACCAGGGGGCAGATGCTCTCACCGGTAGCTATAAGGTGCAGTGACTACCAGGGGGCAGATGTTCAATGCAGGATCTGCTGAGCTGTGGTGACTTGGCAGCTATGGTTCTCGAGTGACACACCCAGAACCAGAGAGGAGGGAGCCTGATTCCAGGGTGCATCACCCAAGAACTGCCCTCTCGCAATTTGGGACCCCTTGGGGGGATGTCGGAGAGCTGATTTTGGCCCAATCCCCACAGGGATCCCATTGGTGCATGAATCCTTGCACCGGGCCTCTAGTTTATTTATATTTAAACATCATAGAGCAGTGATGGCGAACCTATGACACGCGTGTCAGAGGTGACACGTAAACTCATTTTTTTGGTTGATTTTTCTTTGTTAAATGGCATTTAAATATATAAAATAAATATCAAAAATATAAATCTTTGTTTTACTATGGTTGCAAAGATCAAAAAATTTCTATCTGTGACACAGTACCAGAGTTAAGTTAGGGTTTTTCTAAATGCTGACACGCCGAGCTCAAAAGGTTCGCCATCACTGTCACAGAGTATCAGTGAGAATAGCAGAGTAAGGACCTCAGAAAGTCTCCCATTTAATTAAATAAAAAATAACCATCCTAAAAATTGTCAGAATAAACTTGTTCAGAATTATGAAAATTAAACAAAGTCTGACAGCAATTGTGGAGAATTTGAGAAAAAGCCCTATTTCCAGAGACTTACTAAAATTTAAATAGTCTGGTGTTTTCCCAGAATACCTCATTCACAATATATTTCTTTCTCTGACCTGAGTGAACAATTTTTCCCTGGGAGTATTTGTCAAAAATAATCAATAGCAATGGTTTAATATCACAGCAGCCTGGGACAGAGGATAAGAATTGGTATAAACAAAAGATTAACCTAAAAGCTTAAAAGGAAGAACTGGGAAATGAGATATCAACAGGCACTTTGTTCTTGGGAATCAAAAAGCCCATGTGCCTGTGTACAACTGTACTAATGCTCTATAAAGACATAAAAATCTGTAAACTCTAACTACTAGATAACCTTGAGGCTCTGCAGTAACAGGAAGTAAAAACTAAGGCAATGAAGTAAACTGCCTGGCTAAGAATTTAAAGACATGTCATAACACAGAGCTCCTCAGGAAAAAAAAATTGACTTATCAGTTACAGGAATCCAATAAAATATTTGTTGACAACAAAACTAACTGAGCATAAACCCCAGTGGCCACACAAGACAAAGAATATACATATTACATAACTAGTACAGAAAACTCAGTAAACTAGCAACATCAACAAACAGCAATAACAGCAAACCCTGGAGAGGGAAAAGAATTTAACTTCTAGAGTTGCTAAAATATACTCTACAAAATTTCCACTTTGCAACAAAAAAATTAAGAAGCATGCAAAAGAGCAACAAAAAATGGCCCATAGACAAAATTTTAAAAACAGCAATAGAAACTGTCCCTGAAGAAGATAAGACAGGCTTTAAATCAGTATTTTAAATTTATTCAAAGAACTATTGAAAACCCTTTGAAAATAACTATAAATGGAAAATATAAAAATATTGCCTCACTCTACTGAGAATATCAACAAAATATAGAAATTATTATTTTTTTTAATTTTGTTTTATTGCTTAAAGTATTACAGAGTATTACATATGCCTCTTTTTTTTCCCCTTGACATTCCCCCGGCCTCCCTTACCTCCCAGTGTCTTGTGTCCATTGGTTATGCTTATATGCATGCATACAAGTCCTTTGGTTGATCTCTTACACGCCCCCCACCAACCCTCCTCAGCCTTCTCGCTGTAGTTTGACAGTCTGTTCAATGCTGCTCTGCCTCTGTATCTATTTTTGTTCATCATTTTTTTAATGGTCTTGATTATCCATCAATCAGTGAGATCGTGTGGTATTTATTTTTCATTGACCGGCTTATTTCACTTAGCATAATACTCTCCAGTTCCATCCATGCTGTTGCAAATGGTAAGAATTCCTTCTTTTTTACAGCAGCATAGAATTCCATTGTGTAGATGTACCACAGTTTTCTAATCCATTCATCTGCTGATGGGCACTTAGGCTGTTTCCAAATCTTAGCTATGGTAAATTGTGCTGCTATGAACATAGGGATGCATATATCCTTTCTGATTGGTGTTTCTGGTTTCTTGGGATATATTTTTAGAAGTGGGATCACTGGGTCAAATGGGAGTTCCATTTTTAACTTTTTGAGGATTTGGGGGGGGGATTATTTTTTAGAAAGACAAAATAGACATTATGGTGTTGAGAAGAGCAATAACAATTGAAATATCACTATAGGGCTTATCATCAGAATTGGACAGGCAAAGGAAACAATAAGTGATGTTGAAGATATGTCGATTGAGATTACTAAATCTTAGGATCGGGGGAGGGGGGGAATGAAGAAAATTGAAGAGCCTAAGAGACCTGTATGACACAAATAATTATACCAGGGTAGGTACAATGAGAATCCCAGGAATGAAAAGAAAGGGGCAGAAAGTATGTTTGAAGAAACAATAGGTGAAATCTTTCTGAATTTGTTGATATAAATAAATTTACTCATCTAAGTAGCTCCGTGAACTCCAACTAAGAATAATTGAACAAGACTTACAAAGAAATAGTATAATCAAACTGTTGAAAGATGAATAGAAAATCTTGAAAGTAACAAGAGAGGAGTGACTCATAATGTACAAGGGATACAAAATAATATTAACAGCTAATTTCTCATCAAAAACAATGCACACCAGAATACAGGGGTATGACACTTTCAAAGTATTAAGGTAAAAGGCTATAGCACCAGAATCCTATATGCAGCAAAAGCATCCTTCAAAAATGAAGAAATAAGACATTCCTATGTAAAAGCTAAAATAATTTGCCACTAGAAGACTTTAGCTACAAGGAATACTAAAAGGAGTCTGTTTCAATATTTTGTTCATTTATTTTGTTCTTTAGACTCCACATCTATGTGAAATCATATGGTATTTGTCTGTCCCTGACTGATTTGTTTAACTTTAGCATAATACCCTCCAGGTCCATCCACGCCATCACAAATGGCAAGAGTCCATTCTTTTTTATGGCCAACTAATATTCCATTGTATATATGCATCACCACTTTTTTGTCCACTCATCTATTGATGGGCAATTGGGTTGCCTCCATACCTTGACTATTATAAACGACTAGAGGCCCAGTGCACGAAATATGTGCATGGGTGTGGTCCCTAGGCCTGGCCAGTGATTGAAGCATGAGCATCTAGCATGTAAGGGCAGGTCCCAGCTGACCTCTGGACCCTGGGCAGAACCTGGGCCCCCTTAAATGTCCCCCTCTGCCTGAGTCATAGCGCCCCAGTCTCCATGTGGAGATGTGATGAGTGTGGCCACTCCGCGGGCTGGGGCATAGCATGGGCCTCTGGGCTTCCCAGCAGTGCCGCACGGAAGCTGGGCAGGTAGCACACTCCCTCCCAGCCGGCCTTGCAGACCAGTTCCTGTGCAAACCCAAGGGACCCCAACCAGCCCCTGTGGTCCCTGCAGCTGTGGCCCAGCTCACCTGGAAGAGGCCACATGGGTGCAGGGCAGGCTCCTCATGGGCACCCGGCACCTTAGTGTAGGGGTTTCCCCGGCATGAGAGCCCTGGCATCCCAGGGGAGGGTAGCAGGGGGAGTGAGAGTGAACTCAGCGGACACCCTGCATTATCACCACACCTCTGTCTCCATCACGCACCCCCCAAGGTAGCAAGTGAGAGGTCTCAGCATGTTGCCGACACCTGCCATGTTCCGTGCCACCCCCTGGTGGTCAGTGCACATCATAGCTAGCGGTCGAACTCCCAGTCGAAAGATCGCCTGAGGGGACAATTTACATATTAGCCTTCTATTATACTAGTATAGGATGTGCAATGAACATAAAGACTCATAGATACAGAGAACAGACTGATGGTTGCTAGACAGTAGGGGGTTTGGGAGGCTTGGTGAAAAATGTGAAGGGATTAGTAAGTAGAAATTGGTAGATACAAAATATTCATGGGGGGAAAAGAAACAAAATAGTTATGGGGATGTAAAGTACAGCATAGAGAATAAATTAAATAATATTGTAATAACTACTTCTGATGCCAGGTGGGTACTTGAAATATGGGTTGGATCACTTTTTAAAGGATATGCTTGCCTAACCACTAGCTGTACATCTGAAACTAATACAAAATAATATTAAATGTAAACTCTAATTTAAAAATAAAATTAAAAACAGAAATACTAAAAGGAGTCCATCAGGCTGAAATACACAATAGATAATAACTTGATTCCATATAAAGAATTAAGAGCATTGGGCTCTGGTCAGGTGGCTCAGTTGGTTGACGCATTGCCCTGTATACCATAAGGTTGTGGGGTCAATTCCTGGTCAGGGCATGTGCCTAGGTTGCGTGTTAGGTCCCAGGTCAGGGCACATACAGGAGGCAACTGATAGATATTTCTCTCTCTATTGGTATTCTCTCTCTCCACCCCTTTCTATCTTAAAAAAATCAAGCATATCCTTGAATGAAGATTTAAAAAAAAAGAATTAGGAGCACTGGTAAAGGTAAATGTATAGGTAAATATAAAAAATACAGGTAAGTATAAATGTGTGTGTGTGTGTGTGTGTGTGTGTGTGTGTGTGTGTGTGTGTGTCTGTAAAAATCATATAAAAATGCTTAAATTTGACATTTAGGAGAGCTCAGCATGGACAATATAGGATATCTATGGTAGGTAAAATTTGAGTAAGACTGAAAGTTTAGTGGAAGCAGAAAATTAGTGGCAGGAGTGACCATGAGGACATATGACTGAGGAAGTCTGAGGAATTTTGTGAAGGAAACACTTCTTTTAACATATGAAGTTTATTTGTCTATCAAAGAGCAAAGTTTCTTTTAGTAATACAACAGTGGTATCTAATGAAATTCAGGAAACACCAACATTCAGTTCTGGTATTTGACATGGATTTAGTCATAGAAAAATATAAGTAGTATAACAAAGCTTGATAATTTGAAGCATATAAACTCACAGATACATATACGTATTCATACATATAGATATATGAATACAGAATTTCACTAATAATGAACTTTTATGTGTATATGCATAGCCTGCAGACACAGACAATGCGGTGGTGAGGGCATGGGGGGGGAGATGGGAGTGGGCTGGAAGAGGTTAATAGGGGGAAAGGGAGGACCTATGTAATACTTTCAACAATAAAGATTTTTTTAAAGATGTTTTATCTGCTTAGTACTTTCAATAGTATATCATAAACATTTAATTATTTCAAGAATAATTCGATCCCGGCCATTGTTGCTCAGTGGTTGAGTGAGCATCAATCCATGGACCAGGAGGTCACAGTTCGATTCCTGATCCGGGCACACAGCTGGGTTGTGGGCTTAATCCCCAGTGTGGGGCATGCAAGAGGTAGTTGATCAATGATTCTCAATATATATATATATATATATATATATATATATATATATATATCATTTCCTCTTTCTGAAATCAATAAAAACAAGACATTAAAAAAAGAATTCTAAAGTTACCATTATTAATATTCTCTATTATCAATGTATAGGCTAGTCTATAATGGATTATAGTAGTACCGACTCATTGCACTTTAATTCAATTGTTCAATGCACTCCCCATTAAAATACCAACGGCATATTTCACAGACCTAGAAAAAACTTTCCAAAAATTCATCTGGAATTTAAAAAAAAGACCCCGAATAGCTGCAGCAATCCTGAGAAAGAAGAACAAAGTAGGTGAGATCTCAATACCAGATATCAAGCTATATTACAAAACCGCTGTTCTCAAAACGGCCTGGTACTGGAACAAGAAGACCCAGAAATCGGCCCAAACCAATATGCTCAATTAATATTTGACAAAGGAGGCAAGAACATACAATGGAGTCAAGATAGTCTCTTCAATAAATGGTGTTGGGAAAATTGGACAGATAAATGCAAAAAAATGAAACTAGACCACCAACTTACACCATACACAAAAGTAAACTCAAAAGGGATAAAGGACTTAAACATAAGACAGGAAACCATAAAAATACTAGAGGAATCCACAGGCAACAAAATCTCAGACATATGCCAAAGCAATTTCTTCACTGATACTGTTCCTTGGGCAATGGAAACTAAAGAGAAAATAAACAAATGGGACTACATCAAAATAAAAAGCTTTTACACAGCAAAGGAAACCATCAACAAAACAACAAGAAAGCCCACTGTATGGGAGAACGTATTTGCAAATGTTATCACCAATAAGGGTTTAATCTCCAACATTTACAGGGAACTCATACAACTTAACAAAAGGAAGATAAACAACCCAATCAAAAAATGGGCAATGGAACTAAATAGATACTTTTTGAAAGAAGACAGAAGAAAGGCCAAGAGACCTATGAAAACATGTTCAAAGTCACTAATCATCCGAGAGATGCAAATCAAAATGAAAATGAGGTACCATCTCACACCTGTCAGAATGGCTATCATCAACAAACAACAAGTGCTGAGAGGATGTGGAGAAAAAGGAACCCTCATGCACTGCTGGTGGGAATGCAGACTGGTGCAGCCACTGTGGAGAACAGTATGGAGTTTCCTCAAAAAACTAAAAATGGAACTCCCATTTTACCCAGTGTTCCCACTTCTAGGAATATATCCCAAGAAACTAGAAACACCAATTAGAAAGAATATATGCATCCCTATGTTCATAGCAGCACAATTCACCGTAGCTAAGATTTGGAAACAGCCTAAGTGCCCTTCAGCAGATGAATGGATTAAAAAACTGGTACATCTACACAATGGAATACTACTCGACGGTAAAAAGGGAGTTCTTACCATTTGCAACAGCATGGATGGAACTGGAGAGCATTAAAAGATAAATATCACATGATCTCACTCATTTGTGGAATATAATGAACAACATAAACTGATGAACAAAAACAGATCCAGAGACAGAGAAGCATCAATCAGACCGTCAAACATCAGAGGGAAGGAAGGGGAGGGTGGGGGTAAGGGGGAGAGATCAATCAAAGGACTTGTATGCAAGCATATAAGCCTAACCAATGGACATAGACAACGGGTGTGAGGGCATGAGTGGGGGGGTGGGGGGTAATGTGGGGATAAGGACACATATGTAATAACTTAATCAATAATAAACTAAAAAAAAAATTCAAAAAAAACAGTTGTCCAATGCCTATAATGTGCCACAGAATTCTAGAACTATGGCAGACAGATTATCTCAGGAAGTTTACAAACCTGAGCAATAATTTTCAAGGGTAGGGTAAGTAAATATTCCCCCTTTTATTCCTTTTAGAGCCATTGTCTTTATTTTGTGTTTATTTTTATTGTTAATTAGCCTCAAGTAAATACAATGTTACCATAAAATCAAAGAAAATCAATAAACTCTTAAAATTCAAACCAAATATACTGAGAAACACTGATCTAAAGAGAGAAAATGTTTATCAGAAAATGCTTATGCAAAGCCTTAAAGTTCTGGAAACTCTTAATGACTTCAAAGTTCATTCATTTCCTTGCCTCACTGTAACTCCATGGCATGCGTCAGCCACACAAAAAAAGATACAATGTGGGAAAATGTTTCCTTGCTAATAAAATAAAAATGATTATTTTAGGGGAAACAATAGAAGGAAATGGTTTTAAGGTTATTAGCTATTACATTCGAAGTCTTTATAACATTGAAAATTTAATGGTACCAACAATCTAATAGAGCTTTAGCTACAATGACCAAAATATCCAGTAGACTTAGGTCTGTGTTTGATAATAATATAGTTGCTAAATGACTGTTTAACCAAGGCTACTGTGAATTCCTCTTATCATAAATGATAAAATAGTAATCATTAAACTGGTAATAAAATAAACAATTTCTATAAAACTTAAAGATAATACAAAACAAAAAGGGGAAGGTGTTAATCTATCTGATTCTTAATCAAGCTCTTTATAGTTTAGGACCAGCATTTCTAAGCCTATGCAATAAAACTTAAATCCTGCCTTAAATCTAGTTCAGGAAACTAGATGAATTTAGGACAACTTCAAACAACACTGTATAGTATATAACTGATTCCTAAATTTTGTGATACAGGTTATAAGTAGTCTAGTTGTTCAGAAAAAAAAAAGAAGTTAGGAAAGATTTAATTAAGAAGTATAACATGATCATTGGCTCCTAAAGTATGAATGGTATTCAGACAGGTACAAAGTTGTAAAAAACCACCAAGTCCATGGAAAAGAAAAAAAGTTCCTAAAATTAACACTGATTTTCTTGTCAGAGTAGATGTTTGACAATTATTCTGATCCAGAAAATGCCCTTGGCTGTCTCCAGGAAGTACCTCTACTTTCTCCTCTATTATGCTTTTATTTAGCTCAGTTCTCATTTTATAGAAGGAATACCCTCAAGATTCCATTTACATTAGTGCAATACTTGCTGAGCTTCTATTGTATGCCCCAAATTGGGAAAGATGGAAAGAGGATATTAACACAGAATCTATGTCATCAAGGACTTTATCATTTTATTGAGAGAAAGAAGACTAATGAAGATAATGTAATAGCATATCATGTTGCATATCAAAGATCATAAACCATGGCACATATACCCCTGGAGATACATGAAAATCTAACCAAAGAGTTTGTAGAAAAATTGAGATGTCTTAGATAATAAATTTTAGACTTTCGACTTCCTTATGAATTCTTTTCTACTAGTTATCTGCCTGAGACCACACCTACAATCAAGATTCTTTCTCCAGCTCCCCATTCACAACCCCCTTCTCCCACTTCAACAAGGGAAAGCATACCTCTCAACCATCAATTATTTTACTATTGTGCATTTCCACAGGATGGAAAACCCTGTGGTGTGTCAAACAAAGAGACAATTTGAAATTATGTCAATGAAGTCAATAAAATGAATGCCTAATGGCTGAGTAATATCTTCGTGCAACTTAGGTAATTTCTAATTCTTTGCTTTTAACAAAATTGAAGGAGAACCTGATTAAATTGTCAACTGGCAGATCATCAAAAATAATTTTTGATGATAAATTAGTGCATTCATGCATCACTTAACAATAGGGATAGGTTATGAGAAATGTATCATTAGGCAATTTTGTTTATGAACATCAAAGAGTGCACTCACACAAACCTAGGTGGTATAGCAAACTACACACCTAAGCTAAATGGTGCCTTTTGCTCCTAGGTTACAAACCTATGCAGCATATTACCATACTGAATACTATGGGCAATTACAACACAAGGGTAAGTATCTGTGTATCTAAACATATCTAGACATGGAAAAATACAGTATAAATGTTGAACAATGGTTTACCTGTATAGGTTACTTACCATTAATGAAGCTTGAAGCACTAAAAGTTACTCTGGGTGGATCAGTGAGTGAGTAGTGCATGAAAATGAAGGCCTAGGGTATTACTGTACACTTAATAACCACTGACCCACAAGCCATCCCAAACTACTCGCCTGCCTGCCTGCCTGATCGCTCCTAACTGCCTCTGTCTCAGCCCCCACCACCATGGCTTCATTCAGAAGGACGTCTGGAATGACGTCCGGAAAGTTGTTCGGCTGTCCAGTCTAATTAGCACATTATGCTTTTATTATTATAGATGTCACCCCAATAAGTTTAATTAATTTATTTTTAAAAATAGGTTGTTTAACATGGAGAGATTGTAGAACTGAGGACTCAAAATTTTGACTTTGGAAATTTGTTTTTGGTTTATTGACCCTATCTAGCACAAAGGGCTTTCTCTGGCTTTGAACTGATGTAGGAAATAAAACTTATCTGTGCTTTTCATAATCACAAGCTGAAAATATTTCCAAAGTACAAGGATAGGCTGGTTGCACACTGCTACAGAAAGCTTTTACTAAGTGTAGTGGCACTTAATACTTGTTAAGATAGCTCCTGTGGACCACCTTGTATAGACTCTTAAGTCCTCAACAAAAAATGTATAGCAATGTACTCTGAAGACCATCAAGCTAGATCTGGGAGGACTGTAGAGCTCTTTGAATATGTACTGCTAGGGGCACAGGCTCCTCTGTGCTGAAACAAGTAATTGACTGATTGGAATGTAATCTGTGTATGCAAAACTGAGGTGCTCTGAGTGAGAGGAAATCCATGGTCAGGTTCCACAAATATTGTGCCCATCAGAGAAACAAATTCCTCCTGAACCACATATCTTTCTATGTCTTGCAGGAAATTCAGCTCCATTATAATCTTACAGGACCACTGTAGTATACAGTGACCATCATTGAGCAAACATTATTATACAGTGCATGACTGCATATGATTTTTGGCATTCAAAGGATTAAGAGATATGGATATAACAAAAGTATTTCCACTCACATCTAATTGCTTATGAGAACAATTTTCCCTATGCTTACATATTATAAAAATGAATGAAAAATTAAAAAAGGGAAAATTTGAATAATGCTTATAAAAGCAAAATTCACCAACAAATTTTAAAAAAATAATTGAAAAATCAACTCCTATAATTTCATTAAGAACTACATTTCCGAAAGAACTTTTTTAATTATCTGTCAAAAGGTTGATAGACTTCAGTTGTTTTGATCAGCTGTGCACTAACATTTTGTAATGATAGCTCATTTCAGTAAAAAAAATCAACACATAACTTTATAGACATAGAGAAAAAACTAAATTTATATACATATTTTATAAGAGAAATACAGATGATCAACATGGCTTTTTAAGCACTAAATCATATAAATTAAGATAAAATACTGTAGAAAGTATAAAATGACAAAATAAGTTTAAAAAGAAAATGAATGATGTAAACCTTGCAAGTGTTAAGGTATTTTGAACTTGTTCATGTATATTTCAAATAAATGATGGTAAGAATAAAAATTTAAAACATTTAAAAGGGTTATAACTATTTTATTTCAAAGTATAAATGCTTACACTATAACAAATCACATCCTCTGCAACTATTAAACTTATGATGAATACTTTTTAATATTATACTAATGTATCTTCCCTTTGCTCACATAGATCAGTTTGCTATTCTTTTCCACCCTCTTCTATAATTAGTCTCTATATTAGTACACAGACTTACTCCAAAAAGTGCGCTCTCTCTCTCTCTCTCTCTCTCTCTCTCTCTCTCTCTCTCTCTCATCAACATATTGGTAATAAAATATGAAATGAAATATTGCTGTATTATCTTAAAGCAGTCATTTCCCTCTTTTATAAAACAATGTTCAGTGTAGATAAGTGCATATAAAAAAGGGCACTCTCATAAACTACCATTCTGAATGTAAATTATTAACTCTTCCTGAGAGAAAATTTGAAAAAATGAATCAAATATTTAAAAATGCCCCTATCCTTTGACCCATAAAGTTTACTTCTGAGATTTAAGAAAATCCCCATAGATAATCACAAATATTTAACTATAAATATGTTTATCAGACCTATATATAACATAAAAAAGCAATCTAAATACCAAAAATAAGAAATTAAGGCAGTACCTCCAAATGGGGAGATATTATGCAGTCACAAAAGAGACCACAAATATGGACAGCATGCTGCCAGTTTTATAAAATGTGTTCAGTGTACATATTCACAGGCATAGGCATAGAAAATAACCTGGAAGGACAATCACCAAAACGTTGACACTGATTCTTTTTATTTAACTACATTATTTAATTTTCTTCTCCAATGAGCATTATTGCTTCTGTATTTTTAAAAATTATTTTAGAAGTATATATTTTAAACTTCCATCAAATTAAATTTATATATATGCATACATAAGATAATATTCCAGGAAAAGTTACATCAAAATGTAAACAGTGTTTATATCTAGGTTGTAAGATTATGGATCACTTTTTATGTTCTTCTTGCCATTTATCTCTGTTTTCTAAAAATTACTATGTTACTTAGATAGTTAAAATAATAAAAATTATAAACTATAAAGTCATTTACCCTGGAATCTATGATTTAATACTATTAAGGACTCATTTAATTTGTTAAAACAGATTTAGAAGCACCCACTCCAATATTTTGTTGTGGTGGTGATGATGGTGGTTTAGAGTTTATTTCTGTTCAAGTGAGAAGGGGGGATTGAGTGAGGGAGGGAGGAAAAGAGGAAGAGAGGGAGGGAGGGAGGGAAAGGAGAGAGAGAGAGAGAGAGAGAGAGAGAGAGAGAGAGAGAGAGAGAGAGAGAGATGTATTTTGAATCAGAATTTGAAAATGCTTAGGTGGGAGATTTTTCACATCAGCTCAGGTATAAGACCAGCTTGAAATTCTAATTGTACAGATCACAATCTTAGTTCTAGAATCCTAGAGGTGAAATTCTGGTCCAGACAGGAACAAAAGGCTATGATTACTATGGTGAAGGCTAGAACTGCTTCCTTATTTTGGAAAGGAATGAAGAATTCGGGCAATGCACAGACAAAATCATTCTCAATGGATAAAAACTAACACCATTTCCCCTAAGGACGGGAACAAGACAGGGATACCCACTCTCACCACTCCTGTTCAACATAGTACTGGAAGTATTAGCCATTGCAATTAGACAAGAAGAAGAAATAAAAGGCATCCAAATTGGAAAAGAGGAAGTAAAACTGTCTTTATTTGCAGACGACATGATATTATACATACAAAACCCTAGAGATTCCATCAAAAAACTACTAGACTTAATACACGAATTTGGCAATGTAGCAGGATACAAAATTAACCCCAAGAAATCTGAGGCATTTCTATACACCAATAGTGAACTTTCAGAAAGAGAAACTAAAATAACAATCCCATTTACCATCGCACCAAAAAAATTAAGCTACCTAGGAATAAACTTAACTAAAGAGGTAAAAGACCTCTACTCAGAAAACTACAGGACATTGAAAAAAGAGATAGAGGAAGACATAAACAGATGGAAGAACATACCGTGTTCATGGATTGGTAGAATCAACATCATTAAAATGTCCATACTACCCAAAGCAATCTATAAATTCAACGCACTTCCCATTAAAATACCAATGGCATACTTCACAGATCTAGAACGAACTCTCCAAAAATTCATCTGGAATAAAAAAAGACCCCGAACAGCTGCAGCAATCCTGAGAAAGAACAAAGTAGGTGGGATCTCAATACCAGATATCAAGCTGTATTACAAAGCCACTGTTCTCAAAACTGCCTGGTACTGGCACAAGAACAGACATATAGATCAATGGAATAGAATAGAGAGCCCAGAAATCGGCCCGAACCAATATGCTCAATTAATATTTGACAAAGGAGGCAAGAACATACAATGGAGTCAAGATAGTCTCTTTAATAAATGGTGTTGGGAAAATTGGACAGATATATGCAAGAAAATGAAACTAGACCATCAACTTACACCATACACAAAAATAAACTCAAAATGGATAAAGGACTTAAATGTACGACGGGAAACCATAAAAATTCTAGAAGAATCCAAAGGCAATAAAATCTCAGACATATGCCGAAGCAATTTCTTCACTGATACAGCTCCTAGGGCATTGGAAACTAGAGAGAAAATGAACAAATGGGACTACATCAAAATAAAAAGCTTCTGCACAGCAAAAGAAACCATCAACAAAGCAACAAGAAAACCCACTGCGTGGGAAAACATATTTGCCAATGTCATATCTGATAAGGGTTTAATCTCCAAAATTTATAGGGAACTCATACAACTTAACAAAAGGAGGATAAACAATCCAATCAAAAAATGGGCAAAGGACCTAAATAGACACCTTTCAAAAGAGGACATTCAGAAAGCCAAGAGACATATGAAAACATGCTCAAAGTCACTAATCATCTGAGAGATGCAAATCAAAATAACAATGAGGTACGATCTCACACCTGTCAGACTGGCTATCATCAACAAATCAACAAACGACAAGTGCTGGAGAGGATGTGGAGAAAAAGGAACACTTGTGCACTGCTGGTGGGAATGCAGACTGGTGCAGCCACTGTGGAGAACAGTATGGAGTTTCCTCAAAAAACTGAAAATGGAACTCCCATTTGACCCTGTGATCCCTCTTCTAGGAATATATCCCAAGAAACCAGAAACACCAATCAGAAAGGATATATGCACCCCTATGTTCATAGCAGCACAATTCACCATAGCTAAGATCTGGAAACAGCCTAAGTGCCTATCAGTAGATGAATGGATTAGAAAACTGTGGTACATCTACACGATGGAATACTATGCTGCTGTAAAAAAGAAGGAACTCTTACCATTTGCAATGGCATGGGTGGAACTGGAGAGCATTATGCTAAGTCAAATAAGCCAGTCAATGAAGGAAAAATACCACATGACCTCACTCATTCATGGATAATAAAGACCATTATAAACTTAAAAAAAAAAAACCCGTGGTGCATCTACATAATGGAATACTATGCTGTAAAAAAGAAGGAATTCTTTTTTTTTTAAATTGTCTTGTATATATATATATATATATATATATATATATATATATATATTATATATTATTGATTTTTTACAGAGAGGAAGGGAGAGAGACAGAGAGTTAGAAACATCGATGAGAGAGAAACATCGATCAGCTGCCTCCTGCACATCTCCTACTGGGGATATGCCCGCAACCCAGGTACATGCCCTTGACTGGAATCGAACCCGGGACCTTTCAGTCCGCAGGCCGATGCTCTATCCACTGAGCCAAACAGGTTTCGGCAAGAAGGAATTCTTACCATTTGCAACAGCATGGATGGAGGTGGAGAGCATTATGCTAAGCGAAATAAGCCAGTTAGAGAAAGATAAATATCACATGATCTCACTCATTTGTGGATTATAATGAACAACATAAACTGATGAATAAAAACAAATCCAGAGATAGAGAAGCACTGATCAGATGCTCACACCTCAGAGGGAAGGTAGAGGAGGGTGGGGGTAAGAGGGAGCAATCAACCAAAGGACTTGTATGCATGCATATAAGTATAACCAGTGGGGTGAGGGCAGGAATAGGAGGGTGGGGGAATTGGGGGGGGGGAAGGGCACCTATGTAATACCTTAATCAATAAAGAAAAAATATTAGCCTTAAAAAAAAAAGAATTGGGGCAATGTATTTATAAGTGTTTGTTTGTTTTTTTATTGTTGTTGTTGTTGTTTTGCTTTTGTTTTTGTTTCTTTAAAGACTGGCATAGGAGTTGAATAAGAAGGAAATGGGTCATATAAGCTATTATAATTATTGTTTTGTAAAGTAGAAGAAAGGATAAACAAAATCAAATCAAATTGTTTAGAAAACAAATGAAAGGTAAGCATATGACATAGTATAGTGTAACAGCGTAAGTTCTAGAACCAGACTTTCTGTATCCAAATACTGCTGTTGTCTCATTATATCTACAATCTTGGGTAAGTTGTTTCACTTATCCAAGTGTATAGAGATTCTTTAACTTGTTATATGAAACTGTGCCTCAGTTTCCCTATATGTGAATTGGGACAATAATAGTAGCTACCTCTTAGGATAGTCAAGAATATTTGATTCAATAATCATTTAATAAATGCTTCTTAATAATACGTTTTGCACTGAAAAAAATAGAATGATATGAATGGGCCCAGACTTGAGTTTGTTATCTGTGTAATCCAGGTCAAATTCATTAAACTCATTATGCTTCAATTTCTAAGCAGTAAAATTGGTCTAATAAAAATATTCCCTCATGGAGCTATAATAATTAAAAGAAATTTCATATATATATATGATCTGGCACATCATACACATTAAATAAATAATTGCATACCTAGCTTCACTCTCTACTCTTTTATATCTGGCTTTCTGCCCAGGAGGCTGATGTGTATGGACATCATTGGACTACACAGTTGAAATCAGCTACCCTTTGGCTTTCAGTTGGGTTCAGCCAATCGACAGCACTAGAAGAAGAAAAGAGGGAAAAGGAGTAAGGGCAGGGTATTTATTCCCCTGGTTCCCTTCTTATTAGGTTTTACGCTGGCTGGTAATCTCTCTCAAGAGAAGTCACTGCTCTTAAAGTACCAGCTTTATGTAAACCTCTGTCCATATGGATTCCAGTAACCACTCATCTACCTTTTTCTCTAAGTACTAAGGATGGTAACATTGTTAACCTCCCTTGGTTTTTGCACTCTCTCTTGTGGTTCCCATATATTCTATCCATAACTTTGTGAATAGCCCCTTTGTAAATAAACCCTCCTCAAATTACTGTACCATGAATGTTGCATTTATTTCCTGTTGAGGTCCTGACTGACTCAGAGATTATGCTATAGTATATAATGAATCCTGATAATTTTATTATTTAATAATTTAAAGATTTTGTGTTAGTAAGATTTAGGCATTTAAGAGGACTTGAAAATCACTTTGGCAGTACATTTGTTTTATGAGAGAAGCAAACAAAATGGATTTATGGAACCCAAAAGAGAAGCAGTTTAAGGTGGAGAGTGATGGAAGGTGGGGGTGACCTGAAACCTATAGGCCAGTTATCTCATAAGCTGGAGGATTTCATGGACATCTTGCTAAGAAGATCTGCCCCAGTAAAATATCTCCACTACATGGAAGATTACTGCTGATATCAAGATCCTATCTCAACAGGAATATCTGAGTACCCTGTCCTTATTAGTAAGCAGAGACATTTTAAGTTAACTCATAATCTATAGTAATAAAAGCATAATATGCTAATTACACTAGACAGCCGAACGACCTTCTGGACGTCATTCCAGATGTCTTTCCACATGAAGCCATGGTGGCACGGGCTGAGGAAGAGGCAGTTAGGGGCAATCAGGCAGGCAGGAAAGTGGTTAGGGGCGATCAGGCAGGCAGGCCAATGGTTAGCAGCCAGTGGTCCTGGATTGTGAGAGGGTGCAGGCTGGGCTGAAGGACGCCCAAACCCATGCACGAATTTCATGCACTGGGACTCTAGTAAATTAATAAAAAGGAAGGACAGTTTGATTGCATATGTCCTGGTTTCCTGCAATTTTATCGTCACTCTCTGGGAACCATTTTGTTATTTTCATCCTTGCTAAAGTAAACACTACAGAAAAGAGTTAATATGGCTTCCATAGCAAAGGACCCAAAAGTTCAGATATGCTCAGTAATACTTTCAAGGCCAACCTCTCAAACTTTGTCCTTGAGGTGGTACTGTGAGAAAAGAACTTCCTTCAGAATTGTTATTTATGTATTGAAAAGTTAGTTGATGTCTTTAAATGCATTAATAATTAGTAAACCCCACTTTGTAAAATTATCTTCTTTATATAAATAGTTTGTGTGTGTTACACTTGCCACTAGCAACCTTGTAGATATATAGAACATAAGTTCTTCAACGGCATATGCATTTTCTCTTTTTAAATGTAGCTTTGCTAGAATTTAGTAATTGCAATCCTGTGCACAGGCAAGTAACCATTATACTGCATAAAAAGCCTTAAATCTTTTAAATCTCCTAACTGAGGTAACTGCAATCAGCACCCAGCTTTTGTGCATAGAGAACAATTTGGTGATTTTCCCTGATTGATTCATTTCTGGGCCTTACTAAAAGCCAGGAACTGCTGTAAGTAGATGATTGAATAAAGAAAATCGGACGGAAAATTGTGCATGTCAGAAAAAATGAATTAACACAAAGTATGCATAGGGAGCACCTAATACACAACATTAAAAGGAAGTAAAAAAGATGAGAGGAATTCCTTTGACTTTTGTTCACATTAAATGAATATTAATTAAGTATACTTTTGGCAAATTGCCTCTTGTAACAACTGCCATCTGGAATCATAAATGCAACCTTAGGCCTAAACAAAGATTGGTACACTATATGATTCAAATCATGGAATCCATAGCATTCTCTTTAATGTATGATTTATAAGCGAGCACCTATTAAAAATCATTAAATTAAGATATAGTACTTTTACGAAAAAATTAACTTTTAGATAACTTTTTTCTGCTAAGATAATAATACCTCCAAAATCAATAAAACAAACATAAAACTGTCCATCACTTCAACTTTTAATGCTAAAGTATTTAAATGCCCTTTTACTGGCTATGCATTAGGAAAAAAACATGAATTTTCAAGAGGGGAACTCTATATGTGTTTTAAAATGTTTGCTGGGTTTTGTTATCTAAATACTTCATTGACTCCATGACACTTCTTAACTGTAATTAAACTGTGTCCCAAATCATACTACACCTGAAAATTGAACTATCCATGCTGCAAATTGAATTCCTCAAAGTGAATCCTTTATAAATAATGCACATTAACATAAAAACTATTTAAATTAAATGAGGTCATTTCTATTTCTCAGAAGAAGCTTGATTTGCAACTCCATCAACTCCAATAAGACATATCAGAACAGTAAATGGCAAGATGAACCTAATCCTATGAAAATTAAAATTCAGCACTTTCTTAAAGGGGAACAGTACTGCACAACTTCTGTTTACCATATTTGAGAGATTTAAAGGACTTTACAAGTCATACATATGACATCTCCCCCATTTTATAAACCAAAGGACTGAGAACAAAATACAACACGGAAAGCATGCATATATAGCCACCACAAACACAAACTAAAAAAAACAAACACTGAAAA
Source organism: Myotis myotis (assembly GCF_014108235.1). NCBI lineage: Eukaryota > Metazoa > Chordata > Mammalia > Chiroptera > Vespertilionidae > Myotis > Myotis myotis. The sequence goes on from NW_023416346.1 coordinate 39,840,308, forward strand.
TACTAGTGTAAGATTAAGTCAGGAAAGTATACAACCTTGTGTCAAAAATGGAAGGAAAATAATGACATATGGACCTAGTAGAGAAAGCATATTAGAAACCGATACATAAATCCCATGAACACAACCATGGGTACACAACAAGTTAAAGTTGACCCTTGAGAGCATGAATTACAATAAAATAAGAAAAAAGTATAAAGAGAGGGTTATAGCATCATGGAAAAACTGAGCTAATGTGGAAATTCCACTCTTGCTAAAGACACAAGGAACCATTGGTTAAAATACTATCTATAATAATAAAAGTGTAATATACTATTTAGACCAGACATCCTTCCTGACGACCTTCCAGATGAAGTCAGGGCTGCGAGGGCAGCCCAGGTCCAGGGTGCCTGCTGGCAGCTTAAGGGAAGCCTGGGTCCTGGGTGCCAAAAGGAAGCCAGTGCCGGCAGACAAGGGAAAGAAGGCCTACTCTTGCATGAATTTCGTGGATCGGTCCTCAATTTAAAAATAATTAAATGCCTGAGTATAAAAAAAGAAAGCAAAATTTGTAGCTGTAAGGAAAATGGGCAGAACTTTAAAAAGGAGCAGTTAACACCTGAGCAGAAGCTTAGGCAGCCCAGGGGTCTAGTTGATGTTTATAGGTCCTAGGGTTTAGGGTTGTAATGCCTACTGAAGGTTGTAATGCCTACTGAAGGTTGTAATGCCTACTAAGAAATTACCTTAGGCCCATGGCATGAAGATGAGAGCAGAGTAACAATGTGGACTAGAAAAGCTCCTCTCATCAGCTATAGGGAGGATAACTGAAATATTAATTAACTGGGGTTCAGGGTGGTGAAATGTACCCTTAAATCAAAGACCCCATATATGTTCCACTCCAGTGTCAAATCTGAATTTAAAATATATACATAGTATGGGTATCCCTGAAGTACAAAATTACCATTAAGAATGTTTAAAAATGGAGAAACTCCTGGGACATTGGGCAGAAGCTAATATAAATCTAATATAATATAATACCTACAACCAGGGACATATGAAACCTCAATGATTTCAACCTAAGTAAAAGCAAAACTAGCTCTTAATAAAATAATCACAAAGTAGATATGGAAAAACAATCTCAGGAGAAATACATCAGTAAAATCACACAGAAAGATTAGTACATCTAAGAATTTGTGAAGAAACAACTTGGGATAAATAATAAATTAAGTATTTTTTAATTATTTAAGAAATAAAATAAGGGATGGAAACTACAAGGGATAACCAGGACATTATTTTTCAAACCGGTTTAGTTTGAAAAATAACCAAATAGAATTCTGCAAATAAAACTCCATGAACACACTGAATAATAAGTGAGACAGACATAGGCAAATAAAGAATTTGTAGACTGAAAGCTATACCTAAAAAAATTATCCAAAATACAACCCATATAAATGAGAAGATGGATAATTTGAAAAGGGTTTAAGAAATTTGAAGGATAAAGCAAGGTATAATATGGGGTTAATATGAGTCTGATCTGAGTCACAGAAAGAGGTATTTGAAACAAAACAAGAGGCAATATTTAACAGATTATGTTAGTGAATTTTCCAAAATTGAAGAAAATCATATTTGACTTCTACAAAGATTACTGAGCATCAGAAACAAAAATAAAGCCACACCTAGATATTAAAGGTATTTATAAATAAAGAATCCTTAATTTTGGCACTCATAGACATTCCCTGGAAAATTTACTACAGAATGCAATTCAATAAAAAAGAAAATATGACCCAAAGGAAGGAGTAGAATACAAAGAGCATTAATGAACAAAGACATTGATGAAAAAGAAGTTTTTAATAAAATTAGCTACAACCAAGCAATAAACACAATAATGACCAATTATAGTAAAAATAAATGAAACTAAAAAACTATTATATAGGAAATAGGAGGAATTGATTGGGGTTAAACTGTTATGAGCTCCTTGAATTGTTTTGGAGGAGAGTATGTTGTTTTAATATTTAATAAATTAAAAGCTATACTATATTCATTGATAAAAATATTAAATACCATGAAGTTATATCTTCTTCCCAAATTAATCTGTAAAATCAATACTATCCCAACTTAAATCATTAATAGAATTTCACCTGTAACTGGAGAAGCTGACTTTATAATTTGTGAGAAATAGCCAAGAAAATTTTGAAAAACATAAAGCATATACTTAGATTTATGATATATCATAATTTATTACAAATGCTTCATAAATTAATGGGACAAAATAAAGAGATCAGAAGTAGATTAAAGTAAATATGGGAATATAGTTTATAACAGAGTAAGCATTACAAATTAGTTGAAAGAAGATGGGCTATATTAAATTGAAGTAAGACTATTGGTTATGCCTATAGAAATGTAAAATGTGACCCTTAGCATAAACCATGAACACATAATTATAAGATATAAATATATCATTGTGGCAGGTAAAGATTTATTGAGTAAGAAAAACAAAAATTTATATTCAATAACACAGAAAAAGATAAAGCACGTATTGTTAAGGATGTGAAAATGTAAATGCTTACAGGTTGGAATAAACTGATATATATATATATATATATATATATATATATATATATAGAGAGAGAGAGAGAGAGAGAGAGAGAGAGAGAGAGAGAGAGGCACATATATGTTTACTAGAGGTGCACGGATGCATGCACCAGTGGGGTCCCTCAGCCTGGACTGCAGGGATCAGTGGACCTCCATGCCATCGCAGCTCGACCTTACCTGCTAGCTCCTTGGGCTCCAGCCTGCTATCCGCCTCAATCCTGCACATCATGAAGTAGTGCATGAAGTAGTAAGAGGCCAGGAAGGGCCCGAATCCAGGCCAGGTGCTGTGCCATTCCAACTCATCCTGGCCCCACTGTGCCTGTCCCTACTGATCAGTAGGCTCACTGCCACTTGCTGTAGTCTCCACACACCCGTCCTAGGGCAATACTGGAGCGCACCCATGACCACGCAGCCACTGCTCTTCATTGCAGCCTTGCTGCTCACACTGCACCAGAGAAACAACCACCCTGATCTCTGTCCCAGTCCTCATGGGGGAGGGGCATGCAGAGGGAGTGTCCACAGGAGAGGCTTATATTGCCCTAGCTGCACTGGCCAGCCATGTACCTGGATCTGGTGCCTGTTGGTCAGCCCATTGGTTAGCTGAGCAGCGCTACTGCTGTGGAAACACACTGACCACCAGGGGTCAGTTCCTGCATTGAGGGTCTTCCTCCTGCTGGTCAGTGCATGTCATAGCTACCAGTCGACTGGTCACTTAGGCATTTATATATATACTAGAGGCCCGGTGCACAAAAATTTGTGCACTCGGGGGGTACGGGGGGGGGGGTCCCTCAGCCCAGCCTGTGCCCTCTGGCAGTCTGGGACCCCTTGGGAGATAACGACATGCTGGCTTAGGCCTGCTCCCGAGTGGCAGAGGGCAGGCCCAATCCCTAGGTGCAGCCCCTGGTCGGGCTCAGAGCAGGGCTGCCTGGGGAGATGGGGCGCTGCCCCTGTCATGCACAGAGCAGGGCAGATCGGGAGGTTGCGATGCCACCCTCAGTCACGCTCAGGGTAGGGCTGACTGGGGGGGTTGGGGCACCGCTCCCTGTCACACTCAAGGCAGGGTCGATGGGGAGGTTGCGGCGCCACCCCCTGTCACGCACACAGCAGGATCAATCAGGGGGTTGGGGAGCTCCCCACTGTCACGCACAGAGCAGGGCCAATCAGGGGGTTGGGGTGCTGCCCCCCGTCACGTGCAGAGCAGGGCCCATCAGGGGGGTTGGGGCTCCATACCCTGTCACACACAGAGCAGGGCCCATCAGGGGGTTGGGGAGCTCCCCCATCACGCACAGAGCAGGGCCGATCAGGGGGTTGAGGAGCTACCCCTATCATGCACAGAGTAGGGCCGATAGGGGAGTTGGGGCACCGCCCCCTGTCACACACAGAGCAGGGCGGATCAGGGGGTTGGGGCGCTGCACCCTGTCACACTCAGGGCAAGGCCGATGGGGAGATTATGGCTCTACCCAATCACACACAGAGCAGGGCCCATGGGGGGCGGTTGGGGTGCTGCCCTCTATCACCCACAGAGCAGGGCTGATCAGTGAGTTGGGGCGCCACCACTGTCACACTCAGGGAAGGGCCGATGGGGAGGTTACGGCTCTACCCGTCACACACAGAGCAGGGCCTGTGTGGGGGGGATTGGGGCACCGCACCCTGTCACACACAGAGCCGCAGGGTGATCAGGGGTTTGGGGAGCTCCCCCCTATCAGGCACAGAGCAGGGCTGATCAGGGGGTTGGGGTGCCTTCCCCTGTCACGAACAGAGCAGGGTGGATAGGGAGGTTGTGGCCCCGCCCCCTGTCACACACAGAGCCGCAGGGCGATCAGGGGGTTTGGGTGCTGCCCCCTGTCATGCTGATCCTGGTGCCAGGAGGCCTCATGGCTCCACTGATCCCGGTGCTGGGAGGCATATTACCCTTTTACTATATAGGATAGAGGCCTGGTGCACGGGTGGGGCCAGCTGGATGCCCTGAAGGGTGTCCCGGATCAGGGTGGGGGTCCCCACTGGGGTGCCTGGCCAGCCTGGATGAGGGGATGATGGCTGTTTGCAGCTTTTCACACACCCTTCAGGGTGGGGGTCCCCACTGGGGTGCCTGGCCAGTCTGGGTGAGGGGCTGAGGGCTGTTTTCAGGCTGGCGGGTGACTGAAGCTCCCATCCACTCCCTTTTTTTTTTTTTTTTTTTTTATTCTGGGCCAGCTTTAGCTCTAAGGCTTGGCTCCAGCTCTTAGGCCTCCGCTGCTGAAAGCAGGTATCTGGTTTGTTTGGGTTCTATAATCAAAACATTGTTTCAACTCCAGCTCTGAGATCCTGGCTGGCTGAAAACAGGTTTCTGGGGTTTTGTTTAGCTTCTATATTTGTAACAATGTTTCAAACTGCAAGCTCAGAGGCCGGCAGCGGCTGGCGGGGAACATTGGAGTCCTCCGTCACTGAAGCAAGCAAGCCTCATGTTCACTTCAAGCTGCCTGGCTGCCAGCTGCCATCTTGGCTGACAGTTAATTTGCATATCACCCTGATTAGCCAATGGGAAGGGTAGCGGAGGTACGGCTAATTACCATGTTTCTCTTTTATTAGATAGGATATATGCTGATAGATATCAGCATACATATAATACATATAAAATTTAGCATATATATATAATGTATATAGCATATATAGAGAAATAACCAGTAAAATTTAACATATGCATACACTAGGACCCAGCGATTGCATTGCTATGTATATGCCATAGTGAAACTCTCTCATTTGTGCACATGTATACAAATGCTCATTGTAGATTTTTTTAAATTTATCTTTATTGTTGAAAATATTACAGCTGTCCCCTTTTCTTCCTCGTTGACCTCCACCATCCCACACCTGTGACCCCCAGGCCTTCATGACACTGTTGTCTGTGCCCACAGGCTATGCATATCTATCTACACTAACAAAAGAAAAAGATGCTAATTGACCGACTCTTTGCTACACCCCAAGCCACGCCCACCAGCCAATCAGAGTGACTATATGCAAATTAACCCAACCAAGATGGTGGCTGGCAGCCACAGAGCTGGAGCAAACAGGAGGATTAGTTACCAGGTGATGGAGGAAGCCAAGCTTCCTGCCTGCCCTGAGCAGGCTGTGGCCTCCACTCATGGCAACAAAGTTTCAATAATAGAAGACAAATAAATCCCAGGTACCTGCTTCCAGCCAGCCTCCACTGGGAGCTTCGGTGGCTGGGGGCTGTAGCCAGCCTGCAAACAGCCATCAGCCCCTCATGCAGGATTGCCACACCCTCATGGGGTGACTGTCCCCACTGGGGGGCTTAGCCAGCCTGAAAACGGCCCTCAGCCCCTCATCCAGACTGGCCAGGCACCCCAGCAGGACCCCCACCATGAAGGGACTCTATCCAGCCTGCAAACAGCTATCAGCCCCTCACCCAGGCTGGCCAGGCACCCCAGGGGGGACCCTCACCTTGAAGGGGCTGTGGCCAGCCTGCAAACAGCCATCAGCCCCTCATGCAGGCTGGCCAGGCACTCCTATATAATAAAAGGGTAATATGCAAATTGACCCTAACAGCATAACAACTGGGAATGACTGGTCACTATGACACACACTGACCACCAGGGGGAAAATGTCATTGCAGGCGCTGCCCCCTGGTGGTCAGTGCGCTCCCACAGGGGGAGCTCTGCTCAGCCACAAGCTAGTCTGACGGCTGCCAGTACAGTAATGGTGGTGGGAGCCTCTCCCGCCTCCTCATCAGCGCTAAGGATGTCCAACTGCAGCTTAGGCCTGCTCCCCGCTGGCAAGTGGACACCCCCCGAGGGCTCCCGGGCTTCCAGAGAGATGTCTGACTTCCAGCTTAGCCCCAATCCCCCAGGGAGCGTGCATAAGCCAGCAGGTGGTCATCCCCCAAGGGGTGCCAGACTGCTAGAGAGTACAGGCCGGGCTGACCCCCCAAGTGCACAAATTTTTGTGCACTGGGCCTCTAGTATATACATACAACCCTAATATGCAAGTAGACCAAACAGCAGAACAACCAAACAACCGAAAAACTGGTCACTATGATGTGTGCTGAACACCAGAGTCATGCTTGGAACATGGCGGGTGTCGGCAGCAGGGGGCAGAGTGCAGAACATGGTGGGCACTGGCCATAGCAGGATGGTGGAGCAGGTGAGCAGGGGCACCAGACCAAGATGGGGTGCTGGTCACTGTCATCGGGGTGAGCCTCTGTTGGTTACTGAAAATTCGTTGCTCCTGCATGCTGTGGTCCTGCCCAGTACTTGCACCCGCTTCCATCACCTGGCACCAGTGTTGATTCCTCCTGAGGGCTTCTTCACCTGCCCCTGCTCCTGAGGGGCTATCAGGGCAGCAGCTGCTGCTCACACCCACTGACGGTGCTGGCCCCGCTCGCACCCACTGCTGGCGCCGGCCCCAATTGCTCCATGCAGTCAGCATGTGCAAGCGGGGCCAGCACCAGCTGCGGGTGACAGCGGTGGCAGTAGGAGTGGGGCTTCCAGCAGACAGGGGACCAGGGGCCATGGTGGGAGGTACTGGGCAGGGGCACAGAGGGTGGACCAAGACCCCCCCTGTGCCCACCTCAGCCTTGAGACCCACAGTTCCTTTCAAGGTGCACGAATTTGTGTGTTGGGCCCCTAGTATGCATATATGCATATAAGCATATAAGTTCTTTGGTTAATTTCTTCCTGACCTCGCCTTCCTTCCCTCTGAGATTCATCAGTCTCTTCCATGTTTCCATGTCTCTGGACCTATTTTGTTCATCCATTTATTTTATTCATTAGTTTCCACATATAGGTGAGATTATGTGATACTTGTCTTTCTCTGACTGGCTTATTTTGCTTAGCATAATAATCTCCAGGTCCCTTCCTGCTGTCTCTAAAGGTAAGAGATCCTTCTTTTTTACAGCTGCATAGTAGATTAAAAAAACAAAAAAAATAAAACAGAAAATTTTTAAATAAAATGTCCACCAGTAGGGATCTACATGTATCAATAGATTTTCACATCACTGGAATTTCCAGTCAAACATAACTAAATATATTTGATGTGAACAGAACATGCATCATGGCAGGCTATAAGCATTCTGCCATCACTTCAGCACAAAATAATACTAAAATGCATTCAAATATAGTACTGAGAGTTGAGGAACAATTTACATAACTATGGCCTATGGCAAAATGACTAATAAAATGACATGTGTTGGGATTGAGGAAAATAATTATGGGGCAATGTTGTTAGGAATGGAAACTACAATATCATTATTCTCTTTCCTATGTCAGATCTAAGAAGAGAGATTCAACAAATTATATTATAAAAATATTATGCCAAGATATTGGGCTACTAAGCATCCAAATCCAACAGATATCTAGATACATTTTGTGAATGATCCCAAATATTTGGCTTGACTTATATGGGCCTTGAATTAGCCATATGGTACAATTTGTTCTATTCCCCGTTTGTTTTATAATTATTTTTAAGCTGTGCTATATGCTTGTTTTCCCAATCCAAGGAAAAACCCCTCAATGTATAGTTTCTGTCTGGCAAATAAAGTCTCAACACAATCACTACTAGGAACACAGTAGATGCTCGATTTAATCATATTACTTCATCATTCATTTATTAAATAATCACTTATTGAAGGCTTCTCTTTTATCAACTACTATACTAATTATTGCCTTATTGTTGTTGTATTGTTTCTATAATCCTTATCATGCCTTTCACTGAAAATAATTTCCTGACATATTACTCCTAAAATCTATTAGAGGAGGAAAAAACTTTGGATATTTTATAGATTCCATAACTCCAGGGTACCTAGTACCAAGTAAAGCAGCATGAGGCCTTGGAGAATACTCATCACACTTGGAAAAATCTATCACCATGACTGGCAATCACAAAATAAATACAAACTCATTACAGAAGAGAATATTATATCTGCAGAAAGAAGAACAAAGATCGACATATCACAATACTGAATATCAAGCTATACTACAAATTCATTGTAATTGATACAGTCTGGTACTGGCATAAGAACAGGTATACAGATAAACAGAACAGAACAGAGAGACCAGAAATAAACCCAAGCCTTTACTGTATATTAATATATGACAAGTCAAGTGCACATCCTATATTATAAAAACTTATTATGCAACTAATAGGAGTTGAACTCAACTTGGAGTTCGACCGAGAGTTTGACCACTCACTATGATGTGTGCTGACCACTAGGGGGTGGGGCAGAACATGCTGGGCATCAGCAACACAGCACCGGCAGCAGGTGGCAGTGAAAGCGCTGCTGGCCCCATGGGCCCCGACAAGAGCAGGATCGCGGCACAATGGTGGAGCAGGTGAGTGGGCAGTGCCCAGACAAGACGGGTGCGAGTGGGGACCCATTTGCCCTTCTGACCACCCTGCAGATGGAGACTAGCGGTGGCAGCAGGGAACAGGATCAAAGCCTGACTCCCAGATGTTGAGGGAGCCAGGTGGGGTCTGATCACCCCACGGATTGCCCCACAGACTGTGACCAGTAGCCGCTCTGACACTTCCATTACAGAGAAAGGGCAAATAGCAATAGTAACATGTTTATTTTAATTATTTTCCTCTCAATGTGCATGAATCTGTGCACCAGGCCACTAGTAATGGAATAAAAACAGTTTCTTCAATAAATGGTGTTGGGAAAATTGTATAGGTACATGCAAAAAAACTGAAACTAGACCACATACTTATAACCATACACAAGAATAAACTCAAAATGGATAAAAGACTTAAATGTAAGACGTAAAACCATAAAAATCTTAGCAGAAACCATAGGCATCAAAATCTCAGTCATCTCTCCTAGCAATATGTTTACTGAAATATTCCCTAGGGCAAGGGAAACAAAGGAAAAATAAACAAATGGGATTACATAAAACGAAAAAGATGCTGCACAGCAAAAGAAACCATCAACAAAATGAAAAGGGAACACACTGTATGGGAGAACATATTTTCCAATGATACATCTGATATGGGGTTGATTTCCAAAATATATAACAAACTTATACAACTCAACACCAGGAAGACAAACAATCCAATTAAAAAATGGGCAGCCGTGGCCTGGTGGCTCAGTTGGTGGGAGTGCACCAAAAGGTTGCAGGTTCGATTTCTGATCAGGGCACATACCTAGGTTGTGGTCAAGGAGAGTTCAGGAAGCAACCCATTGATGTTTCTCTGTCACATTGATATTTCTCTTTCTTTCTCCCTTTCTCTATCTCTAAAATCAATAAAAACACATATCCTCAGGTAAGGATCAAATTTAAAAACTGCTTACTGTCATAATCATCAAAGAGATGTAAATTTAAAGTATAATGAGATAGTACCTCTATCTACCACAATGGCTATCATCAATAAGTCAACAAACAGCAAGTGGTGGTGAGGATGTGGAGAAAAGGCAACCCTAGTATGTTGCTGGTGGGAATGCAGACTGGTGCTGCCACTTTGGAAAACAGTATGGAGTTTCCTCAAAAAATTAAAATAAAACTGCCTTCTGACCTAGAAACCCCACTTCTTGGAATATATCCTAAGAATCCTAAAACACCAATCAGAAATATTATGTGCATCCCTATGTTCATAGAAGTATTATTTATGATAGCCAAGCTCTAGAAATAGCATAAGTGCTTATCAGTAGATGAGTGGATGGAAATGTTATGGTATGTTTACACAATGGAATACCACGTTGCTGTAAAAAAGAAGGAACTCTTACCTTTTGCAACAGCATAGAAGGACCTAGAGATTATTATGCTAAATGAAATAAGCCAGTCAGAGAAAGACAAATACTATATGCTCTTACTTATATGTAGAATTTAATGAGCAAAATAAACTGACTAAAAAAAATCAGAAGCACAGATACATGGAACAGACTGACAGATGTCAGAGAGGAGGGGGTTTGGGGAAGGACTGGATAAAAGAAGGTGAAGAAATTAGCCAAAGAATATATATGCATAGCCCATGGACACAGACAATAGTGTGGTGATGGCCAGCAGGAAGGGGAAGCAGGGGCAAGATGGAGGTGGGCAAGGGGGATATGGGGACATCTGTAATAGTGTCAACAACAAAAAATAAAGTAATAAAAGAAGAAAATATATTTTTATATATAATGGAATATATTTTCATTTGTATACATATAGGTATATATTTTCCTTTCCACCCAAATTATCTTAACTGTTCACAACATAGAAAATTTATCCTAATTATCTGTTTCATAATCCTTAACAGGATTAGAAAACTTCCATTTGAAAAGTAACCATGGCTCATCCAGAGCATAAATGTACTTGGTACCTGGAATGAAGTCAGCTGGAAAAAAAAAATGGACTCTAGTTCTCAAGTTCGGAAAATAAACAAAATTACATTCTTCCTGGGGAAATCAGCAGCATTTTTTTTTGCCCAGCTCTTCCAGGGGGATTGCATGTTTTAATTCAAATAAAAAGACTGGATTTCCTGAGGTGATTAATTAGCAGAGCAAGCAATGCAATTTGCTATGATATCAAAGCAAGTACATCTTTAATTTATATCTCAATAAACAGAACACAGCAAAAAAAAAATCCAATTGTCACGAGATCTAGTGCCAATATTACTTGCCATTACACAATTGTTACAGCAGAATTTTGTGATACAGGAGTATAGCAGTTATGGGCCCTATGTCCATCCATAAGCCTTCTACATATCTATCCTACTAGGTATGATGGTCCATGTTGTGGCTTTAAGACAGAATGGAAATTTCACTATAGTGCATTGCACAACATTATTCCATAGGAGTAGTTCTCCCTCCTGCCTCAGTTGGGCATCAGGTTAGACACTACACAATGAAGAGCATCTGATGTGATGCTTACTCACCCTAATACTTCCATTACTTTATATGTGGAAAATATATGAGTAAATTACTACTAAAACTTTGGGCCTACCTTGATTTGCATTTTTGTAACACATTAAGGAATTAAAGCAAAAAAAACCCACCCATGACATTACTTTTAAAATGTCCTTGTGAGGTGAACTTGATAGTCCCTGCTATCCCTTTGAACTCACAGACTAAGCACTCTCATGACAGTGGGATATTTTTAGGGCTAACCTTGGCATTTTGACAGTGCTGAGGATTTCATTTGGCTCAGAACCACAGAGACCCTCCAGAAACTTAAAAAAAAAATCCTCCTATTTTATCTCAAGAGAAAGAATATTATTTTAGAACAGTCCTTTTAGAATTGGAGGTTCTTTGACCAAGAATAACCCAATGCCAAATTTATGCCCTATTATTTATCAGAGAGTTTTTAATATCCTTGTTATTCATGGACAGAAATTAGGAATGTAAATGAAGTTGTGGGTTCACTTCCCTGCCCCCACTACTAACAAAGGGGTGAAGAAGCCACTAAGATGAAAATGAGGGGATGAAAAGCACACTTTTATCTTTTCCAGTTCTATTTTTGGCTCATAGCTCTGTTAGTAAGAGGCACAAAGCAGGACTATCTCCAAAGACTCTTGCCTCTAGGATTAACCGTACCCCAAAGAAATATCAGGAAACTGAAACATTAACAGGAGGAAAAGATCATAGAACAAGTCCAGTCAACATGATATAAAAGATTCAGAACAAGAACCCTGAGCTTTTTGTAACCTGCTCTAAGAAGTCTCACCTTCCTACAAGCACTCTATGTTAATTCCACTTACTCTCAACACATTGTTATGTGGATTGATGCTTATTTATAGAGATGCTGACTAGCATGCTTTTAAAGGAAAGCAAACTACTATATGTTGTTGTATGCCTACAACTTACAAAACCCTTTCAAACACTTTAGTTTATTTTTATTTGCCTTTCCATACCCATTCATTCATATAATATTTATTGAGTGCTGCGGAACTATTCTAGGTGCTGGGGTTATACCATGGAACAAAACAAACAAAATTTCATGCCAATAGGAACTTACATTCTAGGCAAGAGCGATAGACAATACAAAACATAATACAGGTAAATTATACAGTGTGTTAGAAAGTGATAAAAGTAACATCAAAAAATAAAATGCAGATAAAGGGAATTAATAGTGTGGGGAGAGGGTGAGTTACAATCATAAAATAAGGTGGACAGGATAGGGAGGCCTCATTGAAATATTGGGAAAGAATATTCCAGGAAAAATAAACAGCAAATACAAAAGTTAGTATGACTGGAGTGTTCATGGCAAAGCAGGGCAGTTGATGTACATGGAAAAAAAATTAGTGCTGAGGGGAGAGTGCTAGATTAATTCAGAAAGCTGGATGGGAGCATAACAAGTAGGGCCTTATAGGTCCATTGTAAACACTTTAGTTTTTATACTGGGAGAAGACAATATATTTGAGGGTTTTAAATATAAGAGTGAAACCATCTGACTTACATTTTAAAAGGATACTCTGACTGCTGTATTTATAATAGATTAATGAGTGGCAAAAATGGAAGCAGAAAGACCAGAAGGAAGATTATTGAAATAATCCAGGTGAGAAATTATGTTGACTCAGGCAACAAATGATAGTAGTGGAGATGGCAATAAGTTGTTAAATTATAGTTATGTTTAAGGTAAGTCCAAAAGGATTTCCTGAAGGATTGAATGTGTGGTCTGTTAAAAAAAAAAGAAGAAGAAGAAGAAGAAGAAGAAGAAGAAGAAGAAGAAGAAGAAGAAGAAGAAGAAGAAGAAGAAGAAGAAGAAGAAGAAGAAGGAGACAGTGGGGAATGTTTATAAGTTATTCACCCAAATAATTGAATAGATGGAGATGCCATCTGGGAGGGCAAAGACATGGGAAGTATCAGTTTTGGACAGGTTAAATTTGAGATGCCTATTAGATATCAAAGTAGAAGTGTTTGGTGAGCAGTTAAATATACAAGTCTGCAGTTTGGAACAGAGATCTATACTAAATAAGGAAATGTTGGTATCCTTGGACCATAAATGGTAGTTGAAGCTGTGAGGCTAAATTAGATCACCAGGGGTGTAAATAAAAAAGAGGACCCAGGGAACTCCTAGATCAAGAATATGTCATGAAGAAGATGATGGATAAGATAAGCAAGGGATACAGAGATGGATGATTTATGAGGTAGTGGGGAAAGGGAGCAAAAAGAGTGTGATTTCCTGGAAGCCAAGTGATCAAAAGTATATCAATAAGGATACACTAAAATATATCCAGAGGCATAGAAGCATGGAACAGACCATTGGGCCTAGGAGGGAAGACAGGAGAACATGGGGGGTGAGGTAAGAGATCAACCAAAGAACTTGTATGCATGCATATAAGCATAACCAAAGGACATAGTCAGTAGGGGTGTAGGGACATGTGTTGGGGGCGGCGAGATCAGCTGGGAGAAGTCAATGGAAGAAAAAGAAGACATATGTAATACTTTTAACAGTAAAGGATTTAAATTAAAAAAGAAAAATTTTGTGCCTTTTTTAAGAGAAGGATACACTGCTCCTACTGAAACAAGTATCACAAGGATTGAGAATTCACTCCTATGTTTGTGAAGATGAAGTTCATGGTGGCCTTTACAAAAAGTATATCTGTGGAGTCATGGAGGAAAAGGTCTGACTGGAGTGGGTTCAAAGTATATAGGATAAGATGATTTAGAGACCAAATGTAGATATCTTTAAGTAGTTTTGCATCAAAGAAGAACAGAAAAATTGTTTGGAAGGTGATAGAGAACAGGGGAGTGCATTCAAGAGAAGGGTTTCTTTTAAGATGGGAGAAAAAGAATAGTTGCATGCTGAGAGGAATGAGCAAGTACAAAGAAAAAATTATAATGTGGAAGACAGAGGAGAGAATTGTTGATATTCTTGACAAGGTAAAAAGGTTTAGGATCTAGTGGGAAACTGGAAAGATTGGTATTATTAATAGCACTGGGAGTTCAACTATTCTAACTTGCAGAAAGGCAGATAATAGGAGTACAGATTCTGGTAGGTTGGTAGATATGGTGATGAGTCAACAGAACCTACTCAGAGCCAAGACCAGGCTTTATGTTTTTTCCTTTAGTCCTTATATCCATGCTCCACTAGAATGACAAATAGTACTAGCATATAAACAGCTATATAGAGCAATGCAACAAAATAAAAAGCCTAGAAATAAATCCACACATGTATGGCCAATTAATTTTTGACAAAGTCACCAAAAATGCTCAATGGGGAAAAGATAGTCTCTTCAATAAATGTTGCTGGGCAAAGTGGATATTCACTTGCAAAAGAATGAAATTGGACCTTCTTACACCATACACAAAATAACATAAAAATGGATCAAGACTTGAACATAAGACCTGAAATCATAAGACTCCTAGAAAACATAGGGGATAAATTCTTTTACATTGTTCTTGACAATGGTTCTTTTTTAATTTGATGCCATACCTAGATAATTGGTATATTCCATCCACCTAGTCTTAGAGAATATTGGTTCAGAATTGTGCATTTGGCCCAATGAGACTCAATTCCAGGAAATTTTATGGAATTTTTGGCAATGAGAATTCTCTTCCAATGTAACTAATAACTCTGAGGTTATAAGCCTAGAGGGCTAGAACAAGCAACCTCATGGAGAATGTCAGCTAAATAATGAAGCAATTTGAAAGGGGTACAGTCACTAGATTGGGATGACAGCTTGGAAAGTATAGGGAGAACCAGGAAGGCAATCTGGATTTCCTCATTTGAACTTCTAGATCAGACTATGCTGAAGCCTATTCTACTGTTGGATTTCTCATATACATAAAGCAAAAATTCTCTTTTTACCTAAACCATTTTGAAATTGGTTTCTTTCACTGAACCTAAATCAACCGTAATCTATATTAATAATAGAGAAATATGCAAATTGCCTGGGCAATGTCACAGTAACAGTAATGACCAAACAGTAGGCTGTGTGGGGCGACAAAGCCAACAGGGGTGTGAGGGACAACCAAACGACTGAACAGCAGGCTGTGTGGGGTGACCAGGCTGGCAGGAGGGACGGTTGGGGGTGACCAGGCCAGTTGGGAGGGGTAGTTAGGGGTGACCAGGCTGGCAGAGGGGGGCAGTTGGGGGCAACCAATCCAGCAGGGGGGCAGTTGGGGGCAACCAGGCTGGCAGGGGTGCAGTTAGGGGTGACCAGGCCAGCGGGGGGGGGGGCATTGGGAGTGACCAGGCTGGCAGGGAAGGCAATAAGGGGCAACAAGACCAGCGGGGGGGTGGCAGTGAGGAGCGACCAGGCTGGCAGGGGTGTCAGTTGGGGGCAACCAGGCCAGCAGGGGGGGCGGTTAGGGGCAACCAGGCTGGTGGGGAAGGGCAACCAGGCCAGCAGTGGGGGCAGTAAGGGGTGACCAGGCCAGTGGGGGGGGGGCAGTCAGAGATGACCCAGGCTGTCAGGGGGGGCAGTTAGGGGCAACCAGGCCAGCAGACGGGGCAGTTGGGGGCAACCAGGTCAGCAGAGGGGGCAGTTGGGGGTAACCAGGCCAGCAGGGGGGGGGCAGTAAGGGATGATCAGGCCAGCAGAGGGGCAGTTGGGGGTAACCAGGCTGGCAGGGGGGGGCAGTTAGGGGTAACCAGGCGGGTAGAGGGGGGAAGTAAGGGGTGACAAGGCTGGCGGGGGGGGGGGGCAGTTAGGGGCAACCAGGCCAGCAGACGGGGCAGTTGGGGGCAACCAGGCCAGCAGAGGGGGCAGTTGGAGGTAACCAGGCCAGCAGGGGGGGCAGTAAGGGGTATCAGGCCAGCAGAGGGGCAGTTGGGGGGAACCAGGCAGGCAGGGGGGCAGTTAGGGGTAACCAGGCGGGTAGAGGGGGGAAATAAGGGGTGACAAGGCTGGCGGGGGGGTCAGTTAGGGGCAACCAGGCTGGTGGGGGAGGGCAACCAGGCTAGCACCGGGGGCAGTAAGGGGTGACCAGGCCAGTGGGGGGGGCAGTTAGGGGTGACCAGGCCAGTGGGGGGGCAGTTGGGGGCAACCAGGCCAGCACGGGGGGCACTTGGGGGCAACCTGGCTGACAAGGGTGGCAGTTAGGAGCCAACAGTCCCGGATTGTGAAAGGGATGTTTGACTGCCAGTTTAGGCCCAATCCCTAGGATCGGGCCTAAACTGGCAGTTGGACATCCCCAGAGGGGTCCTGGATTGGAGAGTGTGCAGGCTGGGCTGAGGGGACCCCCTCCACCCCATGTATGAATTTCATGCACCGGGCTTCTAGTTGATTACATATGCTTCAGATATAAAGCTATCAGATAACAGTGACTGGATGAACTAAAATCACCAGCTTTAAAATATTTTTTTTTCCATTCTGCAACAGTAACTCCTTAACATATTCACCAATATGTATCTCTATTTAGTTATTGGTAAGCTGCAAAAAAAATCTAAGTTTACAACTTACTGCTCATTCTTTCATTTGTTTGGCATCAATATTACCTGTTAAGAAAGCTTTGTATTAGGTACTTTGGAAAGCATAACAAAACATTACTATAGTTAAGCTGAGTGTATGTGTTCCTGACCCTTAAGGAGTTTTCAGATTTGATGAAGAGAAATTTTACAGAAAGTTAAACATGTAAAAGCAATACGGGTAAATATAGAACAGGCTAAGAACACAAGGCCTAAATGACATGGAATAATCGATTGATACCAGTATTGAACACAGGTCTCCTTGTGAACAGAATCAGATAGAAGAACAGCAGCCAGTTAAGACCCTGATATTCAAACCCAAACACTGCACTGCATGTGGAAGCTTACTGCCATTTGCTATTCCATGTGAAATTAACACCATAGTACACTGTCACTCATTAAAGTGATATTTTTCTGCAAAATCTTTGCTTAAAGTAATGTGCTTTAATCAGCCCCACCTGTCAGCCATTTTCTTACAATTAAAACTATTACCATCAGTTGTGAAGAATAAATTGTACCCTAGCTCTTATTAGCCTCTTTTTATAACCCATTATATATCCTCTGATTTTCTTGTTTTTAAAGAAATAATTTCCATCAGTTGTGAATTTATAAAGCAATAAACTGCTTATGATTACTCAGCACTTTCATAGAAACATTTCCTGGTACTTACATGGTACTCAAAACTAAATAAGTACTAGTAAACTATCACCATAATACTAAATTTAACTTAAAACAGCCATTTCCTTCTGTGTTTTCTTAAAATTTGAATTATCATGCAAGTTTAATTAGGAAGAATTAGCTGATTTTCATCCCCAGTAGCACACTAATCTTAAAACTAAGCCCCTTGGAAAGAAAAGCTACGGATGGTCTCAAGAGGGAAAGGTGTTCTACCTTAGTTAATAACTGAAATAAATTTATTTTATTTTATTTTAATATTTATGTATTAAATTTATTGGGGTGACATTGGTCAACATTAACATATAGACTTCAGGTGTGGGTTTCTATGCTACAAGAATAGCCAGACTGTTTCCCATGTTGAATGTATCAGTATACATTCCCACCAGCAGTGAATGAGGGTTCCCTTTTTCCACATCCTCTCCAACACTTGTTATTGCTTGTCTTGTTGATAATGGCCACTCTAACAGGTGTGAGGTGTATTTCATTGTAGCTTTGATTTGCATTTTTCTAACTGCTAGTGAGGTTGAACATCTTTTCATACATCTATTGGCTGTCCATATGTCTTCTTGGGAGAGGTGTATTTTCATGTCCTCTGCCCACATTTTGATTGGTTTGTTTGTTTAGTGTGGAGTTTTATGAGTTCTTTATATATTTTGGAGATTAACCCTTTGTTGAAGTTACTATTTGCAAATACAATCAAACCTAATTACTCCATGGCTCTCATCTCTAACAATTCAGTTCTTACCAAGTTGTTCACAGAAAAAATGTCTTGGTTGTGGAAGTAACTGACAACCCTTTCAAGATGATACCTCAGCATGACCAAAAATATCTCTCAGGCAACAAAGGAGAAAATGCTTTTGTTGCTATGGAAATAAACTATTGGGACAATTTTAAAGCATCAAGAGTGCTAATGTTGCTAAGGGTGTGAAAGAAACAATGCTCATATACAATTGAGGAGGTACAAAAAATGTTGCTGATTTGGATAAAGGTAAAGCAGTTAGCCAGTGACAGCACTTTGGAACAGTGATATAAGCAAAGATGCTGCATGTTGACCTGAAAGACACTTCTGGAACAAGTGCTGAGTGTTTCTTTTAAGGCTAGTAGGGGATGGTTTGATAAATTTAAGAAAATAAGTTTTTATTTATAGATTAAACATTACATTAGACATGTAATGTCTATAAGAAAGGTTAAAACAGGGAATCACTTGGGGGTCTGAAATGAATTAATTCAATTTACTTATTTCTAATGGGGAAAAATGATTTGGTTTTGAACAAATCACTTCTCAAATAGCCTTCTGGAAAGAATTAAGTTTGAGAACCGAGGTTCCACTGTATCATCTCCCATATGGTTGGCTGCCTCTTTTGTTGTCAGTTTCTTTTGCTGTGCAGGTTTTAGTTTGATATAGTCCCATTCATTTATTTTTGCTTTTACTTACCTTGCCTTTGGAGTCAAGATCATAAAATGTTCTCTAAAATAAGTCCATAAATGTGGTACTTAAATTTTTTCTAGGTAATTTATTGTTTAGGGTCTTATATTTAGGTCTTTGATCCGTTTTGAATAACTTTTTGTACATGAGGACAAAATGCAATTCAGTTTCATTCATTTGCATATGGTTTTCCAGTTTTCCTAGCACCATTTATTGAAGAGACTATCTTATTCCATTGTGTGTTTCTGGCTTTGTTGAAAATTATCTGTCCATATACATGTGGTTTTACAGCTGGCCTCTCAATTTCATTCCATTGACCTGTGTGTCTATTTCTCTGCCAATATCATGCTGTTTTGACTATTATAGCTCTGTAGTATAATTTGAAGTCAGGTAGCATGATACCTCCAGGTTCGTTCTTTGAAAATGATCCATGTGCACTTGAGAAGAATGTATATTCTGTAGCTTTGGGGTGAAATGTTCTGAAGATGTCAATTAATTTCATATGATCTAGTGAGTTATTTAGGATTGATGTTTCTGTGCTGGTTTTTTGTTTAGAGGATTTGTTAAGTGGTGTTAGTAGGGTATTAAAGTCCCCTACTATGACTGTAATTCTGTCAATCTCTCCCTTCATATCCTCCAGAAGATATTTTTATGTATTTGTGTGCTCCTGTATTGGGCGCATATATGTTTACCAGAGTTATATCTTTTTGTTGAATTGCTCCCTTTAGTATTACGAAGTGGTCTTTCCTAGCTCTTGTTATGGCCTTCACTTTAAGGTCTAATTTGTCAGATATAAGTATTGCTACCCTAGTTTTTTTTTTTTTTTTTTCGTTTCCATTCACCTGAAAAACCTTTTATCCATCCCTTCACTATCAGTCTGTGTGAGTCCTTTGTTCTGAGGTGGGTCTTCTGTAGACAGCAGATATATGCGTCATGTTTTCTTATCCACTCAGCTACCCTATGTCTTTTGATTGGGGCATTTAATTCATTTACATTTAAAGTTATTATTTATAGGTACTTGTCTGTCACCATTTTTATTCTTCATACCTGTGTTCCTTCTTCCCTTCCTATTTCTTCTTTTTACAGCAGACCCTTTAGCATTT